>NC_048271.2:13415000-14040000 GCF_005286985.2 Setaria viridis | reverse complement strand
TGGTGGTGGGTTCCTTTATATAAAGGTGGCTTACCCGTCTGTTCTTGGTGCTGAGTAGCCGAATAGGCCAGGGAGCTGTTTTGGTTGACACTGGGTGTGGTTTTTTATTTCGCCAACTCTAGTTCCATATTCTCCTTTTCTTCTTCTTTTTTTAAAGAAATCTATATTATGTATCCGCATACGTGCGGTCGCCCTGCTTCAGCGTTGATGCGTGATGAGTCAGACTTGTATCGCTTTTGTGCTGAAAGTGACCATTAATTCCACCTCGTCGACATCTGCATCGAAGAAGAGGAACGGAACTGTCAATCCCAATTCATGATATTTTAACGTCAGGATGGTTGATTGCTAATACAACTCTTCCTGGGCACCTGCTGTGGAAGTCCTCTCGTCCTGAAGTCTGAATCTGTGTGCCTGCAGCTCCTGTGAGTGCAGAACTGTGGAGGCCCCGCGACAAGGCGACGCCAACCGACCACGCCACCGGACGCGCAAAAAGGACACCGGGGTCACGGTCGACGGCGGCGTCGGCGTCCGCGTGACGGGGTCGTGACGGTGTGGACGGTGGCACTACGCCTGATACGGTTTTCTTCTTTATCCGATTCCATTTTGAGCGGGTGATGTGACTCAGGCGTTCGATGGTGCATTGGAAGTAGGGAACTTGCGTATGGCACTCATCCAGGAAGAACTGTTCTTGTGCGGCTAGAGATGTTTGGCAGAAAGGATAAGATTAATTCATAAGTAGTAGTGCAAATTATGTGAGATAATCTTTGACTCCAACCAGGAACTCGCCAATCACAGTACAAGCTCTGTAAAATTCGTCTGAATAGATCATCGCAAAAAAAAAAAGAAGAAGAAGAAGAAAGAAAGAAAATTCGTCTGACGGTCTGAGACTCTGAGTAGTTGGATGCACAATTGGGCCGGGCGGCCGATGCAGTTTGAGCCTGGCCCAGTGCAGCAACAAACAATGTTCGCATGTGGTCTGGTTTACCATTTACCAAACAGATTAGCATCCTTTTCTCAAAAAAAAAACCCCGACAGATTAGCATCCTTTTCCCCTAAAAAGAAAACAGATTAGCATCCAATTATGCAACCTTCCTCTCGAAAAGTTGAGACTTTGCAAGTTGCAGGAATAGTTTGGGCCTGTTTGGATCAAGGGCTAATTTTTAGCTCTGCACTTTTAGCCCAAAAATTAGATCTTGGGATCCAAACAGGTGGGCTAAAAGTGAGAAATAGCTAAAATTTTGGAGCTAAAATTTAGGGCCTGTTTGGATCCAAGGGCTAATTTTAGCTCTGCACTTTTAGCCCAAAAATTAGCTCTTGGGATCCAAACAGGTGGGCTAAAAGTGAGAAATAGCTAAAATTTTGGAGCTAAAATTTAGCCCCCAAAGAGACCCTAAAAGGAGCTAAAAGTGAACCTGGACACTCCATACCCCTCCCCTCGCACACGACCCTAGGCACGCGCCCCTCCCTCATCCGCACCTGCCCCTCACCCTCATCCGCACCTCTATCCTCCCCTGCACTCTCTCCCTCCCTCCCCGCGTGCTCCTCCCGGCCCCGCCTCCTTCGCCCGCCGTCGCCGGCGCCGCCTCGCCGGCCCCGCCACCTCTGCTCTGCCCCACGGCACCGCCGCCACTTCCTCCGCCTTCGCATCTGCCCGTCGCCCTCATCCGCCACTCTCTCCTCCCCCGCACTCCCTCCCTCCCTCCCCGCGTGCTCCTCCCGTCCCCACCTCCTTCGCCCGCCGCCGCCGCCTCGCCGGCCCCGCCATCTCTGCTCGGCCCCACTGCACCGCCGCCATCTCCTCCGCCTCCGCACCTGCCCGTCGCCCTCATCCGCATCTCCCTCCTCCGCGCAGGCCGCCGCCAGCTCTCGCACACCCCTCGCGCCGCCCCGCTCGCCAGATCTCCACCGCCTCCGCCCGTCTCGCCCGATTCCCCCCGCCTCCCCTTCTTCTCACATCGCCGCCGTCACCACCCTCTCCCACATCGCCGCCGCCGCCCCTCTCGACGCCCCTCTCGCCAGATCTACACCGCATCCGCCCCTATCGCCCGACTCCCTCCGCCTCCCCTTCCTCTGACACGCTCCCGCATCGCCGCCACCACCCCTCTGTGTTGAGTTCACCGCCGCCGCCCCTCTCGCCAGATCTACATCCCATCCCCTTCCCTTCGCCACACCAGTCGCCGGACCACCTCAACCGCCTACAAGCTACAAGTTTCGCATCCGCGCGCCGATGGACAGATTCGGCGACGACGGCACCAGGGAGTTCTTCTCCGGCAACTTCGACCTCTTCGCCGGCGAGGGCAGCCGGTATCCGGGGTCGGGATCCGTCAGTGGTCCCCGGATTGGCATTGAGGCACTGGACCTCAACTCGCAGGCGAATGACTGGTCGTCGATGGCGGCGTATCAGGGGATCCTCCAATCCGGCGCACTGGCGGCATCGGAGAGCACAGGGCCTCATCACTCTCAACCGCGCGGTGGCAGAAGAGGTAGCTCTCGCGCACTCAGTTTACGAAGTGCTCGGAGCTGTGGCGGAGCCGTAGGAGGCCACGGCGAATGGTCGCCGTCTAGTCGCGGCCGCCGCGGTCGGTTGCCACCGGTTCCCGCCGCCGGCCGTGGGATGTGTGGAGCTTCTTCGGCGGCGACTTGTGCATCTGTAGGCCGTGGCCGCGGTCGACGTGCTGGACGGCAGGGCAACGACGACGACGACATTGAAGACAACGAAGTCGGAGAAGTTTTTCCAAGCCGTCAGGTATGAGTCCTAAACCCTTGATCTCAGAGAAGTTCATGAGGTTCAGTACTGCTGTTAGAGTAATATGAAATGCTTGTTCTTGTGATGCATATGGTAGAATAAATTTGACAGAGGAAGTTGGTCATCAGAGCAGAATAACAACTTGTTGTGTCAATTACTTGTTGATCAAATTGAAATGGGTAACTACATTAAAGGGACTATGACAGCAAGAGGGTATAAACTCGTCATAGATAAGTATTACTGCGGTTCAGGGCTGAGGCATGATAGGAAACAGATATCTAATAGGATTAGGCAGCTCAAGGGAATGTATCAGTTCATAAAAGACATCCATTCCGACAGTGGTTTAGGCCATGATGAAAATGGGTGGCCTACTGCAACCTTGGAGTGGTGGGAGACTGCAACAAAGGTACTTGTTGATCTATTATATGTGCAGGCTGCAAGGATCCATCTGATTGCAATCTAACTTCACCTACTACATGTGCAGAAACATCCAGAATGGATGAAACTAATGTATGGGCCTCCTGAGTATCTACCACTGCTTGAGCGTATATTTGATGGTGTAGTTGTGGATGGTTCAAGTTCTTTTGTGCCAGGATGCACCAATGCAGATGATCAAGAGCCTGAAGAGCCTGAGGAGCCCGAAGAGCATGAAGAACCTGAGCAAGAGACTCCTGAGCAAGAGCTACCTCCAGAGTATCATCACAGCCCTATGAGTACAAGCAGCCGCAAGAGAACTAGTAGTACCAGCACAACAGCTTCAAGTCCAAACAAGAAGACCAAAAGCCCAATGGTGAAAATGATGAAGGATTACATTAGTTTCTCTTCTAAGCAGCAAGCTGAAAGGAATCAGATCATCAAGGAAGCTGTCTGTAATAGGCAAGACAAGAAGCAGGCTCAGTTGTCCAACAACATTAAGAAGGCTCAGCAATTGGTTTTGGAGTGTGGGGTGGATGAAACTAGTACTGAGTACTATGCTGTTTCTCAGATCTGCTTAAATGATTCTTTGAAAGAGTTGTTCATTAACATATCCACAACTGAAGGAAGGCTGACCTTCTTGAGGAGATATTGCAAGCAGCACAACCTAGATTAGGATTATATCTTTCTGATGATGCTTTTGTCTTGAACTGAACTGTCTGTATAATTGAAGTTACATTTGAAATAAATTTGTTAGAACTCTTTGTGCTGAAATGAGTTTATTTGACCTGTTAGTGCTGAAATTATTATGCTTGAACTATTTGTGATTGAGTCCTATCTGTATTGAATTTGTGTGGTATGTCACTGATTCAATTTTTTTATTATGTCAGTGATTAAATTTGTTTATTATGTCACTGATTTCATTTTTGTATTATATCACTGATTTAATTTTTGTATTATGTCTCAGGATATGGATGTGGACAGTGAGTCAAGTGATGATAAGGTCTTGAGGCTAATTACTGAGGAGGACAGTGAATATGAAAGGCAATTCACGAAGGATCTACTTGTGACGACCGACCCCAAATCTTTCGAGTTAATCAAATCTGAGTCCCTGATCCCCTATCTCAGCTTCCTCGAGTTGACTGCTCAACCTTCAGTCCCGGCCCCGACCCCTAAGAACCCGACCCCTCTCTGCCGGTTCCCAGCTCTGACCCCTACCGACCCCCAACTCACCCCTCCGGATCCTTTGAAGTCTTCCCAACAGTGTCTCCCTTCAATCTGAGCAGTGGACCAACCGAGACTGACCGGTGGACCCGCAAAAATCTTTTCCCCGATCTCCTGGTGCAGACGCACTCGAGTGGCATGCCCGCTTCAGAGCTTCTCCGCCGCGTGGCTCAATTCCTCCGACCCCCGCCGCTCCGCCCCGTCGCCGGCCACGACCGGATGGATTCCTGCGCCCCCTTCCCCAATCGCAGCGGAAGCCCTCTGCAACCCTTTTTGCAGCGCCTCGCGGCTTGCGCCCATCATCACCTCGCCGGACCCCCGGCTGCAAGGCCCGATGCCTCCCGACTTTTCTGCCGCCTCTCCACAGTCGCGCCACCCCAGATGCGCTATGCGACGATTCCTCCTCCGCCAACCCCGACCCCGGCCGCGACAACTCCTTTTCCGCCTTGCCAGATCTGCGCCCCGACAGACAGTTGCTTCGCGCTCGCCCGCGCAGCCGCAGCCCGCCTGTCTTCTCACCTGTGCAACCTCGCTTCTAGCGCCGTTTCCCCTGTCACACCCATCAGATCCACTGCACGACGACGCCCGCCTCCGCCAAATCTCAACCACTGGCAAAACCGCGCCTGCGCCGCCCTGTCTCTGGTGCCCAATGGCCGACGGTGTCATCCCCGAAGTCCTGCTCCGCCGCCCCGCTGCTCAATCGCTGCCATAGCAGCGCACTCCATTGCTCCTTCCCGTTCTTCGCGCTGCTCCAACCCTCTCTCTTCCGCGCAGCTATAAAAGGGAATGCCCGAGTCCCACCGGAGTTCCCTTCGCCATCGCTGCCTTACCGCCGTTCCTCTGTTTCGTGTTCAAGCGCTGCCACCCAAGTTCCTGAGGAACTCTCCTCTCCGCTCAACACCCGCCTTTTCCAATCCACCCAGCTGCTTGCTCCTCCGCGCTGCACAAGAGCTTGCTTGTAGTCCACAAGAAGCACCGCCGCCGCCGGAGCACCGCCGGGTATCACCGCTGCCCAAGTCCTAGTGCTTCCATCCTTCCACCCAAGTCTGCTCCTTCCCGACTGTGGCGGAACCGCCCAACTTAAGCTGGTTTAAGTGCGCCTAATCACCGTCAGAACGGCAATTATCCGAAACGCACCTAAAACAGCATAAGTCCGGTAGTCCGTCGAGTGTCCCTAGGACTCCTCGAAGGATCCACGATGTGTCTCATAGCCATACATCAGGATAATATCCGCGATGGGATAATATCAACAAACATTACATTTTTACATACATAAATAAGAGGTACGAGTTATTACAATACATAAGTTGAGGCAAACTTAGTGATGCAGTGTTAGACAAGCTCTAAGATTAAACATAAATAGTTCAGGAGAAGATGCGTCGATAAACTGTTTTCTAGAGTATTGTGAGACTTAGGTCAATACTCTAGGTCTTCGGAGTCTCCTCCTCGGTAGCTTCCTGTGGAGCTTCTGAAAGATAACCACAAGGGGAAAACCCTGAGTACGGGGTACTCAGCAAGTCTTACCCGACTAACCAATATAATAGTTTTTCTTTGGAATGCATGTTAGCCTTTGGGTGTGCTTGGTTGACACAATTTTTGCCGAAAAAGCTTACTATGAGTGAGGCCTTAGTTTTATCTTTTATTTGAGTTAAGTCATTACCTAACCATTCTAGATGATAACAGAAGTAAAACAATCACAGCTGTTAATTCATACAGTACTTGGCAACAGAAGATTTTATATCGCATGAGTTCATATTACGAAGCTTAACAGCGATCAAGTGCATTCATAACCGAGAATTGCGGCGATCCGGATCTAATTACATCCTGCAGGAGAGTACCCTGATCACCAGCATTATACGACTGTCCAGGTCGTACTAACAACCTCTCGATTAGTAAAGTCAATGATTAGGAATACAACTACCCGGACCCAGGGATGCACCCCCACATGGGACCCCACGTCTGGCCTGATCTCCATGTGAGTTTCAGGCTACACCCCTGCCAATCTCCAGCACGTCAAGCGCGGGTACGAAGCATTCCTGATCATAGAATTTACTAACCTACTGGGCTTTACTGGTCCCATACCCAATAAGTGATCAGAGGTTATCACTTGATCAATGGTTAAGACACGGATCGGTCCTTAACCAGATTAATCTAGCAGACAGAACTACATCTCTAGCTTCTGTCTGGTTCCATGTTCCAAACTATCTTTCATAAGCAACATGTATGACTTAAGTGTTTGCCTTAAGGTTGGTAAACCAAGCATGTAAGCAAGTAAGCAATGCTAGACTTGGGTAGTTTCTAAGGTTTGAACAAGTGGCAAAGATGTCCTTAAAACAAGGTATGATCATACACAAGAATAGGTTTCAATCAACTCCTAGACTTAGTGCATGCGATAAACAAATAACCTATAACTAGTTACATGAAATAACGACTCCAAAATAGATAGGTATAAATGCACCGGGGCTTGCCTTGATCGTTAAAAAGATTACTAGAAACCGACGGATTTGCTTCACAAGGAACAAATTCAAACACTTCGTCGGACTCCAAGGGTCCTTCTGAAAATTCCCAGTAATCCTCTTCCGGTGCTTCTGGATCTACGGTGCATATACATGCAAGGGTTAGAATGCAAACCTTTTGAATAAAAGACTATACAACTTTCCTTCATGATAAAGTTGCAAGCCAACAAGGACTATACGACTTATCATGATAAAGTTGTAAGCCAAACACATCAAAAATCTAAAAGATTAACCTATATTTTTATTTTTCTCGTTTAACCCTTCCTATAGCTTTTCTTTTAATTTTTAGAAAAGGTGGTAAATAATTTCTAACTTGAAAATCTAATTTCCTATGGGTTAAGAATTATTTGTGATTGATAAAGTATTATTCATATTTTTATACATTTTATAAATATTAAGTGTTTATTTAATTACCTTAAAAGGAAGGCATTAAATAAATACCCAAATTTTTATTATTTTCCTAGGGTGTAGAAATTTTAATGCATAAAGGAAAATAAAATAAGCCTAACAAAATTGGTTTCACTAATTTTGGACACTCCTACAAATTTCTGTGATTAAAATGGTATAAAACAAATTTAAACGAATTATTTTGCTAAAGAAATCTAACTTTTCCCGAAATTCCCCCGGAAAAACTTTTCTTACTCACCCACGCTCTACCCTCTCTCACGAACCCCTGGACCCCACGGCGCGGACCCCACCTTCCTATTCCTTTCTACCCGCCCGCCTTCTTCTCCTGACGGGCCCCCACGGGCCGATTCCTTTTTCCTTTTCCTTTGGCAGCCCAGCACCGGCCCACGGCCCCTTTTTCTTTTTCTTCCTTTACCACGCGACGCCGGCCCGTGAACTGCTCCGGCCTCGGGCCTCCTTTCCAACTTTCGCCGACCGCGCGCGCGCTGCTACTGGGCCTCCCACACGCTACGGCCCAGCAACCGCTTACGCTGCCCTGGCCTGCTTTCCCCCTCCTCCTCTGACGCGCGGGCCCGGGTGCCCAGCTCCTTCTTCTTCCTCCCGCCAAAAGCGTGACCGAGATAGGGGGCGGCGCGGCTCGCCGGCCGGCGCCCTCCCGGCGGCGGGACCAGGCGACAACACCAACCCTAGACCTACACGACCCCATGCGCGGCAACAGCTTCCCCGGAGATGGCCGGAGCCATCCCCTCCACGGCGACAGGCGGCGACACCCTCGGCCGGTGGTGACTACTCACGATAACGGCATAACCTACTCAAACATCTACCCCGACGCCATCCTAGGACCCTAAGGACTCGACTACGACTACTCAAGAAGGAAGAGAGGCAGCGCGAGGTGGTTCTCACCGTGAGCGGGTGGCGCGACGACGGCGGACAGAAGCGGCGGCGAGCACGGTTACTTTGGCAAGGATGTGGGACAACGACTGGCTCAGGGTGTGGCTGGGGTGTCTGTGGAGGAGTGAGCGAGAGGAATCGACGAGAGCTACTGGGAGGTGGTAGAATTTTGCTCGGCGGCGATACTGATCAGAGGAGAGCGGGCGGCGGTAAAAAGGGATGGCAGTGAAACGGTGGCGCGGGAACAGTAAACATTCAAGGGTTTCACCGCGCGCATGGGCGACACCGTGGCCTACCCGTAGGCTTGCGTGGTGAGGAGGTGGCCTAGCTAGCTGCCCTGGCGGTCGACCGACGACGGCGGCGGCGACACGTCTGGATGCTCTGTCACCGCTCCTCCCGCCCGTGATCTTTCAGAACCGCGTCGTGGTTGATCCTTGATCCAACGGCACACCGATGCTCAAAGAAAGTTACAGATAAACTCGAATTCTCCATCTTTTGTTTTGGCTCCATCCCGAGATAATCATCAAACCAGTGGAAATTTGGAGATGTTGCTCGCGTTGGTTCTGAAATCAACTGAATCAAAGGTTCAGTTCGTCAGTTATCGACAGTAGTGTCGATCTCACTTGTCAATCCAATTCAGTGACTTAAACCTTGTTTTTCCAATCCAACTTCTACCCAAACATGTTCTACTATGTCCCAGTGTTCCATTTTGCTCCTGAACAAGTACCTCTTTTGATCTAAATAGCTCTGAATTCGAGCTCCAAGTCATTGCCTTGCTGCTGTCCAGACTTAGAAAAATTCAGAGTTTCAGTCAATTTGTGAATTTGTGCTGAATTTGAGCTGGAATTTGACTCCCTTCCTGTTACTGATCCTGGCCAACAACACCTGATTATTGTAGTCCAAAGTCTATATTTCAACATGGTATAGTTGTTCTGGTGCACTTGGTTGAAAAATTTTCCAGAATTAAATTTTGAAAACAGACTCTGCTGCTGTTTACTGAGCTGCTGTTTTCGGACGGTGAACAGTAAACGACATTTCTCTTTTCTTTTTCTTTCTCTGATTCTTCTGTAATGTTTGGCACCAATTTAGCTCCAAACTTTTGATCCCCTACTTCCAAATAATCTTACACTTGTAGTCCACATGGTTGACAAATTTTTCTGAATTTCAAATTTGAAATTCAAATTTCGGTCAAAATTTGGCCGAATTTGGAATTTTTACCAATTTCCTTTCTTTTTCTTTTGGATTTCTTTCTGAATTTTTCATGGTCACTGTATTGCTTTAAATGGCACTTATTACACCGACCCCAAGCTTCACCTGTGAACCGAAGGTAATTGTCCGACCCCTTTTTCTGCCTCGTCCGACCCCCTCTAATCGTCCGACCCCTTTCCGCCTCGTCCGACCCTCTCTAATCGTCCGACCCCTTTCTGCCTCATCCGACCCTCTCTAATTGTCCGACCCCTTTCCGCCTCGCCCGACCCTGTCAGTCCGTCCAACCCCTTTTCCGTCTCGCCCGACCCTATCCGTTCGTCCGACCCCTTTCTCCGTCTCGCCCGACCCTGTCTGTTTCGCCGACCCTTTTTCCACCTTGCCCGAGGGCTCGATGGTATCCTTTTTCCTTGACCCGAGGGTATATGTGTAAAATCGGGGACTTCTCTGCGTTAAGTTTGAGGACCCCCGGCACATCTATTCCCCTAGTCTAAGGGTCAGATCACAAGTTTCTTCCCATCCGACCCTTTTATCTTGCCCTCCACCAACCCAAGCGCACCTCCCCACCTTTTCTGTAGCTTTGCTACCAGTGTCCGAGCTAAAACTTGCAAGTGTTGCTGTTGAAATAACCGTCTAAAGTGCTAACTCTTGCATTTACATTCGTGTAGAGTTGAATCTCGCTGACGGCGTCTACGAGCTGTACTCGACGCCAGAAGACGGAGTTGTACCCGAGCTACCGCTCCCAGAAGCCGAAGCCGCCCCAGTAGAAGACCCGTTCCCTTCCTCCTCGCTTGAAGGCAAGCCCCGGAGCATGAACCCCAGTCTTCCCAAACTTACGCATGCCTTCTTCATCATGCTTGTGCATTTATGTATAGGAGTTGTTTGTAACCATAGATGCATGACTTAGATCCCTTGATCTGAACACTAGTCTGTTGGGTTCGAGTAGTAGCAATGCTTAAATAGGAAGCGGTAAAAGTCGAGTGATTTCCTGTCACTCGCGAGTTGTAGGAGTTGGTTGTTTCTCCTTCTGTTACAACTATAAGGACGATGGACGGGGCAGGGTTTTGGTTAACTTTTGATGGTCGGCTGATCGCCCCGTCTGTCTATGGAACTTGTTAAGGCCCGACAGTGGTGGTGTTCGTGATCAAGTGTTTGAAAGTACTAACCTCATACTTAGTATGGGATGAGGAAGCCTAGTACCGGATTGAACCTAGACGTGAGCGGTCACCCCATTGTCCTTGGAACGGAGTTCCCCTGCGACCGCACGTGATGGCAAGTGTGGTCACAGAACGGCAGAGGCCGGGTCTGTGGAACATTGCACCAAAGGAAATGGGCCCGACACGGGTTAGGGAATTGATGGGGAAGGCCGACACAGGAAGCGACCTCAGTGGTGCGCGGATGTCGTGAGGTTAGGTTCACCATGCATGGTTAAAGAACTCGAATCGATTCGTCTGCCTCTCACAGTTTGAGACTGCTTGATCGCTATGCTACACTGAGTAATAAAGGAATCTGATGATGACATGGTCTTGATGATGTTATATACCCTCTGGTTGGTTCTATGTTTGCTTAGAGTAAGTTGCTAACTTAGACCGGATAATGAACTTAGAATCTGAGCTAAAACTTTGAAAATAAGGATATACATAGTGCTTTTGACAAACAAACCCCTCAGCCAGAACCTTGCATGTCTAGAAGTGGTGGGGTAGTTTTGCTCCCGGTCGGTTAAGTCTTGTTGAGCTTAGTAGCTCAGCCTTGTTGTGGCTTTCTTTTTCAGGTGAAGTTGCAGCTCCTGAGTCCACTCCCGTTGGCACTTGGCCACCCCAACTCCCTCCGGGGTTGGACGGTCGAGTGGGATCCCTCCTCGGACGGCGAGGACAGGGATCACTGATACCTTGGCTAGCCTCACCAAGGACGTCCGACCCCTACGTTTAGCTTCCGCTGTTTTACCTTTTGTTGTTTTCCTTTGAACCTTGTAAAACTCTGATGTTGTTTTGTTGTTGAACTAAATGGTCATTCTGTTTAACTCAGTGGAATTGTTGTATTCTCTGGAACCACTCACCTTCGTGTGGGTTTTGCTAAACTCGGTCCTGTCAAAGTGGTTAAATCGGAGGAAATCCGACGGCATCTCGAGTTAGCACGATTAAGGCCGAGTGTCGCATGTTAGGCGACTTAACCGTGCCTTAATTAGGCTAATCCGAGGTGGATCCGCCACACTACTGCTGTTTGGTATGTATAATGACACCTACTTCAATAAAGCTAAGAAGAGAAAGACGGTTGAAAGTGGCCATGATTGGGTGATGAGAAATCTAACAGATAGTGTGCAATGCTATAACATGTTTAGAATGAGTAGAGAATTGTTTGATCGTCTGCATGATCTATTAGTGCAATCTTATGGTCTAAAGTCCACATCAAAGAGCTCTTCAGTAGAGGCCTTAGGAATGTTTCTTTGGATGGTTGGTGCCCCTCAGTCAGTCAGACAAGCCGAGAACAGATTAGAGAGATCATTAGAAACAGTTCACCGTAATTTTGACAAAGTTTTAAAGTGTATCATAAAGCTAGCAGCTGACATAATCAAGCCAGTCGACCCTGAATTTAGAACAATGCACCGTAGGTTACAAAATCCTAGATTCTTTCCACACTTCAACAATTGTATAGGAGCAATAGATGGCACTCATATACCAGTTGTCGTGCCAAGTAACAAGGTGGTGCAACATCTTTGTCGAAAGGGCTTCACTACACAGAATGTGCTTGCGGTCTGTGACTTTGACTTGAGGTTCACATTTGTTCTCGCGGGCTGGCCCGGTTCAGTACATGACATGAGAGTTTTCAATGATGCAACAGACAAGTACAAAGACAAGTTCCCACATCCCCCTCTAGGTATGTTATGCCTATGTTTGCACATTCAGTACATAAACCACTTTGGTTGTAGCTTTTGTTTGTAACAATAATGTTTGTATTTGCAGGGAAATTTTACCTAGTGGACTCTGGATACCCCAATCGGCCTGGTTATCTTGCACCTTACAAGGGAACGAAGTACCATCTTCCAGAGTTTAGACAGGGGCCGATGGCCAAAGGTATGAAAGAGACCTTTAACTTCGCTCATTCATCACTTAGGAATTGTGTCGAGAGGTCATTTGGAGTTCTTAAGATGAAGTGGCGGATTTTGTTGAAAGTGCCAAGTTATCCAATGCCAAAGCAGAGTCAGATAATTGTGCATGTATGGCACTTCATAACTTTATTAGAGAGAGTCATATGGAGGATGAGGACTTTGATCGTTGTGACCGTGATGAGAGCTATGTTCCTCATGAAGCATCAACCTCGCAACCCCCACAGCAAAATACTCAATCAAGGGACGAAGATACAAATATGAATGCATTCCGTGATCAAATAGCATCAAGTTTGTATAATAGATCGTAGAGTTTTAGCTTTCTTGTATTGCCTAGGACTAAGGAGTTGTATGGTTCAACGATGATGTAATTGAATGAACTAAACTATTGAAGGTCCAGAAGGAACAGCAGCGTGTTCCTCCTGGCCGGCGCCTATGCATGGCCGGAATAAGGATGAGATACAGGTGCATGTGTATCTTCGGGTGTGCATGTGGATGGCCGGAGGAAGTTGTTTGTCAAGAGTGCATGTGCCTGGCCGGAGCAAGCAAAATACTCAAGCGTGCATGTGCAGCAGCGGGCATGTGCATGTGCATGTGAGGACAATGAATTTGAGACATGCATGTTGTTTGAATCATTAAATGAGGGCAAATCAGTCATTACCTCAAGGAAGACTACCTTTTAGCTCTTGGATCCAAACACCCCACAAGGACTAAACTTTAGGGGCTAAAATTTAGGGACTAAACTTTAGCCCATCAACTTTGGATCCAAACACCACCTTTGTTGTCAATGTTGCATGAAACAAAATAATGAGATGAGATCCTTCCATTGGGTGAGGCTGCACCGATGCAAGAATGGTTGCGCGCTTTGATAGCTCTAGAATGTTTTGGTTCCCAAGTTAAGCTGAATCAGAGGTAAAACTTTCATCCAATTAATGTGATTAGTAACTGTTTCTTTTCCTCACTATCCCTCATTTTCGTGGATCCGGGATGTAAAGCAAAGTTCACGTTGACCTTATGCATAGTTCATAAAAATTAAAAAGACTATGCAAATGTTGTTACATCCTGGTTTCGAAGATGTTCATACGGGAGCATGGGACGACTGACTCTTTTATGTTACCAGATTTATCAAATTCGGTCTGCAGGTGCTTGGGCTCTATGATTCCTCTATTATATTCACCTGATTTGATTTAAGTGTCATTTGTCTAAGCTTAGTCGCCGTTAGACATTTCCTTTAGTTAGTTTGTTTGCTTAGCAGAAGCCTAAAATTGTTCCTTTTCCGACATCTCTTTGCAATCTTACAATAAAAAGCAATGTGAAATGCAGCACACAGGAACATCAAGAAATTCCCACCTGTGATAGGATAATGATGTTGATCAGCATTGTCTGCCCCTTTGGAGATTGCTAGATGATCTGCTGCTTCAGATATATAATAAGGTTGTTGCTGAGGTTTGACATTGTCATGCGTCTATAAGTGGCACATAAATTTGAGCAAATCATCACCTTTACCAACAGATTTCTCAGTAGAAGGCTCCACAAGCTCCTAAACGTTAGGATCTTTATCAAATTAATCATAAACATGTACAAATTTATCCTCAATTAATTTATTTTTGCTGGTAGTTTCAGCCTTCTGGGAGTGTATTCCTGGCCTCTCGTGTTGCCTTCTTTGGGGCCTTGATCTCCTCAATATCACCTTGACCTTCATCCCTCATTTGATGAGGCACAATATTCAGATCATCAACTATTAACTTCTCTGACAGAGAAGCCTTTGTCACTTACATTAACCACAAGTTTGCTATATCATCATAAGACCCCCCCCCCCCAATTCTTGGTAACTCTTCTTCTGAATCCTTACTCTTGAGAAACTGCAGGCAGCAATCTTTCTTTTCACGAACATCTGAAAGGTAGCCACGGACTGCAAGTATGACTTGTTTGTCATACTCATTGATAGATTTCCATGATTCTTTAACCTTTATTGCTATCTCAGCAACCTTTTCTGCCAGATCACTTGAAAGCAACTGTACCAAAAGAAAAGGACATTTACAAGTTAATGATTGAATGTCAAATGAAAAGGTTAAAGTAAATGAATTCAAAATATTCACAACCTTGCCATCAAATTTCTGTACAGACTGAGGAACAAGGACATGCGCAGTCACTTTAGCATAGTCCACATGGTCTTCAATTAATTTACCAATATGAGAAACAAGATGATTGAACGACTCACGGAAGATGAGAGGCACAATCGACAAAGTCCAGTTAAGATGATCCAAGTTACCAAGGACGTATACAAACTCTCTATCCATCTGTGGAAGTAGTAGTTGGTGAAATTTAGAATGCTTTGCACACATTTTTGCAAACTAGTGAAATTTATAAAATCAGACCACTAATGCAAAGATGGCAGAAAAAGAACTCAAATAATGCAAGGTCTCAAATACGAAAAAACTGCACATTCCACCAATAATCTCCAAATAAGTATGTCACACATGTTAATGAACACTAAAACAAAAGAAGTGCATCCAAAGACATACACATTACTTTGGATGGCATGGACAAATGTACAAATCAGAATAACTAAGAGGCACACACAGTTATTAATGACTTATAGAGAAGAAATATGGTATACATAATATTTATCCATAGCATGCTTTGAACACTAACCAAATCAATGTGAAATGACCATCCATGCCCCTATTAAGTAACAGGATTCAACCACTTTTTTCTTTCGAAACATTTAATTATGAGGTTTTTGCGAAAAATAATTAATTAGAAATTAGAGCATGGAAATGTTGCAATAACTATAATCTAGATATCTTGAGGAACCTATTATGCAAATAGTGTTATGCTCTAAAGTAGAAAGTGTTGAACATGTTTTGAGTGTAATTGCCCTGCGACTGGTGGGGGCTTTGGGATTCATTACATTTTCAGAAACTACAATAGATGGGAGTGGATAAGACTGCTGAAGCCATGGGTATTTTATGATCTGCATCAAAGATATTGGTGGATCAGTTCTCTAGAAAGATGACAAGTAAACCAAATCAGACTCCCATGGATCTGTGGCTCCCATGGGGGTTTGGAAGCAAGTAGCATGTAGCTAACAACCCAGGTCCTGTTCAGGAGATGAGAAGTTATGCAAAACAAATACTAATATGGGTACAAAGCTTATGTTTTAATGATGCTTTAATGCTGCCTTGTGATGGCCTGTGATTGTTTAAACGTTAGGAGGTTCTGGTGTAAGCTACGTGCTCAAAATATTTATGCTTGTCACCCTGTTATATGGATGTATGATGGTACTAGTTATATGTAACTAATTGGTATATGGAGTAGAAGGAGTAAACACTGTACAATAGCAAAGGGAGAATAAGTACCTGTCCTTGTGAGACACTGACGCTATATGATAGTAACGCATTTTGCAATCCCTTGCTTATTAGTAGGTAATAGTCTTCATTCAAATTGTCCATTTCTTGGGGAATAAATTCATGCGGGACACGCTTTAGCCCCCACATCAAATCACCAAGACTATCATCATCATTTGAAAATTTAGTGTAACATTTGATCTTCTAAAAATGATAACAATATTAGAATTCATGCCGAGTGGATTATTTGAGATAAATGTAACAATTAAGGGAATATACTGATAAGTTTATCCTCAATGACAGATTTAAGATCATTGCCTTGAACAATCAATTTAATTTCATGCGAACACAACTTTCGAATAAGCCTGCTCAGCTCCTGACCTGGACCATGACAACTATCTCGGACAATATATTTGTCATGGACTTTTACGAAACCGAGGGCTAAGACAACCTGACAGCCATGATTGCATAACCTTAGAAAAGAATTACCCACCCCACAACAGTACAAAAAAGTATGAATGCAAGTTTAGCATGAACAAAATGGTTCTTGTTTCAAAGAAGAGAACACAAAATAACGAACTAACAAATTAAAGCATACTAAATTTTGATTTTAGGGGACACAACATGCAAGAATAGGAAAGAACAGACTTTCTGTATACTATTATTGCGTTAGCATCTAGCATTATTTCTCAAAGCTGGCAGCCTAGCTCTTGTTGCCAATGCCTATGCGCAAGATAGCACCACCTGCAGACTCAATAAGCAGTATCGTACCTAGGTGCCCATCATAGTTGATAAAGTACTACATGCTAGGTAGGTGGGTCTGAACCTACCTGTGTTACCTCAACATAGCAGGTCTCATGCTAGGTAAAGGAAAAGAACATAAAAACCCCATGAACACAATTGAAGCAAATAAGGCTAAATAAGGCTACCAGGCCCTCTGACAGGATTAAACAACCAAGAAGAGAAGGAATTTTATTGAAAACGGTCCTTTTAGCCCTATGAAGATTGGAGCCTTGGAGCCATATTTCTTAAATTAGATCCAGGGAACAAACTAGTATGGAAAGAACTAGTATGTGCATGGATTTATTTTATATACCTCCTGTGTATCCATTTCCTTGGTAAACCATGCCCATATGTGCTGCAAAAATTGAAAGGGAGAAAAACTTTATCACTGTGTCACCAAAAGGGATGGAAAAGAAATGAAGGAAGTGCGGGACAAGTACCTGAGGCCGTCTAAACACATCCTCATTACCATCAAAAATGGCAAAACCTGAAGGCGTCTCAAGGACTGTCCTCCTATATGTTGAATGCTGAGAAAGTTCCTGTGCAAATCCATACAAAAGCAAAAATTGATGTTGTGAGAAGTAACAAAAGACAACTGTATTGTGAGTATTTTTGATCTTAAGAAATATATCCCCATAAATGGTATATACATGCAGTACAAACCTTATAGATTCTCTGTATCCTTTAAGCATCATCATCTGAGCTGTGAGTTTGGATTCCATAAGCTTGAGACGGATCATAATCTCATTTCTTTGTTTAGGAACAGCCAAAAGGTGACTAAGAGCTCCCATAATCATTTCCCTATCGTTCATGGAAATTTTTTCATCTTGATATTGAGTTGCACATTCATTTGCTTCTTGGATCTTTAGTGCCAAGTCCGATGAGAACATCTATACCAACAAAATTAATGTAAGTGAATGAGTGGTTTATGGCATCTATTCAAATATTCATATTCCGGTGCGAATAAATATAAGCATGTACCTTACAGAAATCATATCGTGGTGCTAACTCAGGGACAAGAATACTTGCAAGGACTCTAGCGTACTCTAAGTTATTCTCAATACTTTCACCGATTCTACAGACATGCTCATCAAATGACTCCCTCAATGTCCTGGGAACTTGCTCTAAAGTTGTGTCCGCATAGCGCAATAAGCTAATTTCTGATGTGAACTCTCTATTAAGCTGAAATGCATAGAAGAGAATCAGATATTTATATGCATCAATTATATGAATTAAGATGGCAGCCCTACTTTTAGTTGAACAACTTTTTGTGCATGTTGTGGGGGTGGGGGAAGAGAAGGGGAAGGGGAATTTTAGTAGATGCAGGAAGAGTTACCATTTTTGACGAGACATTGTTCAAATGATCTTGTAAGAATTGTTGCAGACCCTTACTCAGTGGGAGACAATACTCCCTATTTATGTTGTTGATTTCTTGAAGTATAAACCCATGAAGGACATTCTTCATTCCCCAAGTGAGTTCATCATTCCTCAAAACTTGCCAGCACAGGCTACAAGGTGGCCTAGCCCCTCATCCAAACTCCCAGGTCACTTTCTCCGGAACGCTAGCAAATCTAATAGTTCCATCTGCTCCTAGCTAAGCAAGGCAATGCAGTAAGTAGACCTGAGCATTTTGCATGCCGGGCTGGACTCGGGCTGGGCTGACAGAAAGCCCGATTCATTTTGGGCCGAAAATTTGTGCCCACGAATAGCCATGGGCGTTGTTGGGCCGAGCCCAGGTCGGGCTCAGCCCGCCCGTTCTTTTTAAGTTGAAAAATAAATAAAATTAATTGTTTGGGTAGGCTCGAGCCGGTCCAATTTTTTTTCGGACTTGGTTTTCGTTGACCACGCCCAGCCCTGTAGATGGCGTGGGTGGGCCAAAACCCATCGGGCTCAAACCAGGCCCACGGGCTGCGTCGAGCCGGGTTTAAAATGCTCAGGTCTAGTAACAAGTTATGGAACCAAGCATCCCCTTAGTAAGATGGGAAGAGAGTGTAACAAAGTAGTTCATGAGTTAGCTAGTTTGCAATCGTACGGTGCATTGCGTGGTTTGGAGAGCACAAGCTCCATTATGTATTAGCGAGCTACTTAAACTTGATTGTAATTCTGTGCAAAATTAATGAAATCACTCTTTTCTCCTTTTATTCGATGCCTGATCTGATTATCTGGTACTCCATATGTCTTGAAATATAAGACATCCTAGAAATTTATGACATATTAACAAGAGTAGCAAAAGACGCATGTACCCCTAAGTTATAGTGGGGAGTTGTGTTGTCTGGCTCTTTTAATGACAGTTGCATATAACAAGAAACTTATGTTTAGTAATAATCCACCAATCAGCCACTCTTATCTTGTCAATTTCTAGAAGAATTAAATAATCAATCATCCAAATGTGCCTACAATACCTTATATTTGAGGATAAATTTTAAACGTTTAGATGCCTTGTGCTACAGGAGGATGAGTAGATACATATTCATTTATGATCCTTTTTGGTGCAAGTAAAAGCAAAAAAGGAATTATAAATCATTAGAAGGGAGAAAATAGCAATGAAATCAACATGCCAATGTTATAAGGCCATTCTTAGTACTAATTCCATTTCACTTTTTCAAACTGCCACATCATCTATAGCATAATGAAATCATGAATGAATCCTACAATGCAAAGGTTTGATTTCACCGTTTCCAACATTAGTGACAACATTTAATTCATACATGATGTGCAAGTATTTGATTGGATAAGAGATATGATGAGATGAAACTATAGCTCTCGATGGATATTTAGAGGAAGTTTCATTGTGTTCGTAACTGTGTAAGTAGAGTTTCATAGGGATTAAAATATTTCCTTCTCCCTTTTCATAAATCTAATGCCATGTCACCATATTTGCTTATATGGCACATCATCTATGGAGAATGGAACCCCCACTTAAGTGGCAATTTTGTGAAACCCATGTTAGCGGTGATAATTTCGGAGTCTATTGTCTGCAGTGGTAAAAATCCAAATTTTTCTGAGATAAAGGAAGCAATTGTCGATGGAACCCACCAGCGGTGGCAACCAGGGTGTGGGGACCTAGCCATCTAGTAGCTGGTGACTAAGGTTCTGGGGTTAGTGGAGAGTTTGCGGGAGAACCGTGATGAGCTAGAATCAATTTCTGTTTTTTAGGCTCTGAAGTTAATACATGGTACGATTTCACACCCTGAAAAGGTCTTGAATCCTACTTTCCAATTTATAGAGCAGCCAAACAAGTTGATTCTGGAAAAACAATACCAATTCGGTCTTGTTCCAGTGAACCAAACATGCAACCCTAAACCTTTTAAAGGACACTTTAGTTTTTTTTGAGCAACTAGCGCCTGGACGTTGGATGGAAAACTTCTATTGGACGACGGACGCTTAGTGTCTCGTTCAGTACGCAGGTCCATCACAAGAACAACTCAAGATAGAACAGAAGGAATTCAGGCTTTGAGTTAATTTTGTTCATCCCCATCTCGTTAGCACATGGGCTCAGTTCAGCACGTAGGCGGTAGGCCCACTACACTGTTCCTATTACCGGCCCAAGGCCCGGGTCGTGACATAGTGGTCTGCATACCTGAGGCCATCTCTCCGGAAGACGGGAGTGGAGTTGAGGATAAAGCCCGCTGCAAAAATGCTTGGGCACTTTGGTGGTTCTAGAAGGTTTTGGTTAAATATAAGAGATGGAAAAGGTCTCCTTTCAAGCAAACTTGGCTGTCAAGTTTGCTACCAGTCGGCTTGGTTCCCAAGTTCTGCTGGATCACATGTAAAAACTTTCATCTAAGTAGTGCAATTAATACCTGAGCTCATGTTGACTTTATGCCTGGTGTAAGGCATGGTTTGGTTACTTTGCTTATTTTTAAGCACCCGTCACATCGAATGTTTAGATACTAATTAGGAGTATTAAACGTAGACTATTTACAAAACCGATTACATAAGTGGAGGCTAAACGGCGAGACGAATCTATTAAGCCTAATTAGTCCATGATTTGACAATGTGTTGCTACAGTAAACATTTGCTAATGATGGATTAATTAGGCTTAATAGATTCGTCTCGCCGTTTAGCCTCCACTTATGTAATGGGTTTTGTAAATAGTCTACGTTTAATACCCCTAATTAGTGTCTAAACATTCGATGTGACACGTGCTTAAAAATAAGCAAAGTAACCAAACAGGCCCTAAATTAAAAAGAAGATGAAATGCTGTCTATTTGGTTTACATGGTACCGAGTACTGACGAGTGACGATTGATCTCACCATTTTTAAATTCCGTTCAAATTTAAACCGGTCCTAACGATTTAGGGTGAAACCCTCGCAGTTTCACCAGGATCGGAATTTTATTTTTAATCATATAACCAGGGACTCCAAATTTACTGTTCCTTCCTAGTGCTTCCATCACAGTAGCAGGCTATACAGATTGGCCATGTCTTGGAGACAAACCACACTCGGATTTTGGGGGTGTTTGGCTAGGGGGTTAAAGTTTAGCTCTGTCATATCGGATATTTAGATACTAATTAGGAGTATTAAACATAGTCTAATTATAAAACTAATGATACAAATGGAGTCTAATTCGTGAGACGAATCTATTAAGCCTAATTAGTCCATAATTTGACAATGTGGTGCTATAGTAACCATTTGCCATGAGGATTAATTAGGCTTAATATATTCATCTCGCGAATTAACTTAGAAATTCTGCAATTAATTTTATAATTAATTCATATTTTACCCTCCTACCTAACGTCGACGTACGAGAATACCAAACCCTCGCGCGAAGGCTCGGGTTGCCAATCCAACACTACCTGGGATTGGGAGCCGAACTCCTGCGGCCGGTCGCGTGGCCCTCACGAATCCTCCTCGCATAAATCCCGGCCACCGATCACACAGCACGCGCCGCCACTCGACCACGCATCCGATTCCGGTCATCACCCTCCTAAACCCCGGGAAGAAGCCCAAGCCGGCCGCGGCGCGGGCGCGGCTGTCGTCGCCTTCTCGCTCCATCGGGACAATCACCGGCGGCGAGCCCGGGGGCCGTCCCCCGATCCGCGCCATGGAGAAGGTGAGCGCCCGCGGACACGAACCACAGGGGGTTTCCGCTTGTTGTTGTGCAATGTCATTCTCTGCGCCTGGTTTGTTTGTGACTACGCCCGATTGGGAGTTAATGAACTAGCGCCGATTTAAGCGTTCGATACGATTTGTTCGTTCAAAGTGTTTGATACGATTCGGGGCGCGAATGCGATGCGGCTGCTTGGGTTGTGCGAGAACTGGAGTCGCGTTTTCAGCGGGTTTTTCTTGGATGGAACTTCCGCATCGGTTCTGGCCGACGGCAATCCAGTGTCGTTTTGGTGATTAGTGACGCGTGATGCTTTTTAGGCGGATTGTGCTTCTTTTTTTCTAAGAATTTAGTTTGCATTTGTGAAAGCATACTGCACTGATTGGTTGTAGCACAGTGAATGTACCTTCCTTTTTTATTTTTATCGATCTGATCCGTTTTGGTGGTTTTGGCTTGTCTGCAGCCGCTGGATGAGAAGGAGTTGGAGAGGAAACTGAAGAAGGATCAGAAGGTATTAGCAGTCCAATTGGATGGATTACCCTGTGCTGTTTATGTTGTAACTGGAAATTGGGTCGAATTTTGTGGATCTTGTATGCCCAGTTTTATGTTTTAACCAATGCTGTCAGGCGTGTTCTCTGACAGGCGAAAGAGAAGGAGGAGAAGAAACAAAAAGCAAAGCAGAAGGAAGCGGCTAGGCTCCAGGTTTATTCAATGGCAGAATGATCACCTTCACTTGATGCATTTAGTTTTATCTCTTCGCCATGTTGAATGTCGGTCATCTATAGGCACAAGCAGCATCTGATGGAGGTGGAGGTAAGAAGAGTGATAAGAAGCTGAGAAAGAAAAGTGCCACGGATGAGAATCCTGAGGATTTCATTGACCCAGAGACTCCTTCTGGACAGAAAAAACTGCTGGCATCTCAAATGGCAAAACAATATAGCCCTGCTGCTGTTGAGAAATCGTATGTTGCTTTGGTTTCTCCATTGACTCCTATCATCAGAACTTTAGTAACTCGATATAAGAAATATGTGGATAAATTTTTCTATTTCCCTTTCTCTTTTTTGCCATGCAGCTGGTATGCTTGGTGGGAATCATCTCAGTATTTTGAAGCAGATGCAGCAAGCTCAAAGCCACCATTTGTTATAGTAAGTGCCTTCATTTTCTAAAGGGTTATATTTAGAACAAACATTTGCTCCCACTCATTGTGTGGCTCTGTTCGGTTATCTGATCTCACATAGCATTTTTTAGGGTAGGAGAAAATATGCAAATAATAACCATTTGATGCATCTGTTCTTACTTTACTTACTTACTTTCAGGTCCAGCCACCCCCTAATGTGACTGGGGTGCTTCACATAGGCCATGCGATCACAGCAGCTATTGAGGTAGTGACTATTTATTAAATGTCCTTTTCTTTCTTCACTGTGTATTATGATTTTCTGCCATACATGTCGTTCTATTTTGATTCAGGATGCTATAATTCGCTGGCGGAGGATGTCGGGCTACAATGCTTTATGGGTTCCTGGAATGGACCATGCTGGCATAGCTACACAGGTATTTTTCTGTTTACTATCGGCTGATGTGTTCAGCACATAAAACGAATATGGGATTCCAATATGTTTCCTCTGAATGAGGCATGCAATTATGTGTTATTACAATATCATGTGTGGTCGATTTTTCTGTTCTTTACAGTACGGGAGCGGCATGATTATCTCTCTACTATTATTATATTTAGTAGCAAGTATCAGCTAAATATATATTTATTTATTTATTTTGAGGTAGGCTAAATATTTATTTTTGCACCATCAGGTGGTGGTTGAGAAAAAACTCATGCGTGAGAAGAATCTTTCAAGGCATGATGTAGGACGTGAGAAATTTTTGTGTGAGGTAGGTGCTTTATTTCTTACAATTGACTGATTCAACTTCAGTAGTAATATGTTGAAGTAGTATATTGCCACATTGATAGGCATTGTTTCAATGTTGGATTTAGTTCCCAAATATGTGTTCTATAAATCATGTCAGTGAACAGTTATGCCATACTGCATTTAAAAAATAAATCATGAGCCTAACAAGATGGCTCTGGACTCACATGGTTATATGTCAATGTACCAATTGACACATATACAACAACAACCCTTTCAGTCCCAAGTAAGTTGGGGTAGGCTAGAGTTGAAACCCAACAAGAGTCGCAAATCAGGGTTCAGACACATGAATAGCTGTTTTCCAAACACTCCTTTGTAAATTGACACATATACAAAACCTTAAAACTTTGTAGGGGTACAAAATACATTGCTCAGTTTACTTCATTATTTGCAAAAAGGAAACAGGGTTATAAGTTGCTGATTTAACCTCGTATTTCCTTGTTCCCTTCGTTAAATCATTTGTTTCATAGGTCCTCAAATGGAAAGAGCAGCATGGTGGTGCCATTCTGAAACAACTTCGCATACTTGGAGCTTCACTTGATTGGTCACGCGAGGTATTCCTTTTTGTTTAGCTTGGAAAAATCTACATTTATTTATGCTATTTTGTTTTGTTTTAACCCTCATTTTTTTTTCAATCTATGCACAGTGTTTTACAATGGATGAGCAGAGATCAAAAGCTGTGACTGAGGCTTTTGTTAGGCTGTATAAGGATGGTTTAATTTATAGGTTAGTTTTCTTGTTGAAAGTTCTGTTACATTTGGTTCTACATCAACATTTTGCGTGTATTTGTTTCTTTATTATGTGTTATGTTGGAAGTTCTTCCATCTTTGCTCGATATATCTTCTTGACGGGTTACCCTCTTGCAGAGCTCATCGTCTTGTGAACTGGGATTGCACACTTCGAACAGCAATTTCTGATATTGAGGTAGACAAGGCCTCCACATTAACAATAAAGTGGACAGTTTGGCTCTACTGAGTAGCATCCAATATTATGTTTCAGTATGATATAATTATGTTTCCATCATTGCTTTTCAGGTTGACCATGAGGATCTTGCAGGGGAGACTCCATTAGAGGTTCCTGGTTATAGATCTCCAGTGCAATTTGGTGTTTTGATATCTTTTGCCTATCCTCTAGAAGAAGGTTTAGGTGAAATTATTGTCGCAACAACCAGGATAGAAACGATGCTTGGCGATACTGCCATAGCTGTTCATCCGCAGGATGAAAGATATAAGCACTTACATGGAAAATATGCTTTACACCCTTTCAATGGCCGAAAACTCAAAATAATTTGCGATGCTGAGTTAGTGGATCCTAGTTTTGGTACTGGCGCTGTCAAGGTTAGTGCTCACCCAAAGTGCTGTTTTGGATATGTTGATTTTGATTTTTCCCATTCGGGCTATTTACATATTACTTTGGATTTTACTGCTATCTTGCAGATTACACCAGCTCACGATCCCAATGATTTCAAGGTTGGGGAACAGCATAACCTTGAGTTCATTAATATTTTCACAGATGATGGAAAAATAAATGAAATGGGAGGCTCGCAATTCGAAGGGATGCCACGTTTTGCTGCTCGAACTGCTGTTATTGATGCATTGAAGAATAAGGTGTTGATATATTATTTAGTTTTTACTTCTATTTCATTCCAGTATCTACATCAATCTTATAGTTGGCTTACATTCATTTTTATTTAGATACTCATACGTGTTATGGTTACTCAGAATTCACGATTGTACTGAGTCAACTAGAAAAAACTTAATGTTGACTTATAATATTCCAATAGCATATAGAGTAATTCTGCACATAATTTTATTTCCTTGAACCTGAAGCTTAGCAATTATTACAAAAAGTACAAACTCAATTGATAGGTACTTTGTTTGTTACATGTTGGCATTCCTGTTTTTATTTCTTCAATTGGCTTGCCTTATAGCCATGTTATAGTAATGTGATTTAAATTTTCCTTTACTCAAAGCCATGTTATAGTTACCAGTGTAATTCCATTAGAGCCTTTTCCTGCGTAGATTACTAATCATTTTTCTTAGTTTCAGTTGAAAGTTGGTGCCTGTTTATATATCTTTCTGCTTCCATCCATGTTTTCCTGTATTTTTTTGTTATTGTAATTGCAAAATTATAATCAGTTTGCACTTGTCAATCAAGGGTCTCTACCGAGACACAAAAAGTAACGTGATGAGCTTGAGTCTGTGTTCAAGATCTAAAGATGTTGTGGAGCCAATGATGAAGCCTCAATGGTTTGTTAATTGTAACTCTATGGCAAAGGAAGCTCTTGATGCTGTGAAGTCCAAAAAAATTGAGATCATTCCACCACAATATGAGCAAGACTGGTACAGGTAACGGATTTTTTCTTACTTCCGGCATGCATACTTTTTAAGTGTAAATTGTGTTCCTCCTCCTAGATTACAGAATTAGTAGACAAATGATCAATGCTGCATGACTTTTCTGTGTGTTGCAGATGGCTTGAAAACATACGTGATTGGTGTATATCAAGGCAACTCTGGTGGGGACACCGGATACCTGCTTGGTATGTGACATTAGAAGACGACAAAGACAAAGACATGGGTTCTTACAGTGACCACTGGATTATCGCAAGGGATGAAAATGATGCAATCCTGGAGGCAAAGCAGAGGTATCCAGGGAAGAAATATCAGTTATATCAAGATCCTGATGTACTGGATACATGGTTTTCATCTGGCCTCTTTCCATTAAGTGTACTTGGTTGGCCAGACGATAAACCTGATCTTAGTACATTCTACCCTAGTTCTGTTCTTGAAACTGGATCAGATATCCTCTTCTTTTGGGTAGCACGGATGGTGATGATGGGAATGCAACTCGGTGGGGATGTGCCATTTCAAAAGGTAAATTATTGAAAGTTGCAGCTTGTGCCATATTCTTCTCTTGTCGATAGCTGTGCTGTTAATTTTTCCCATTGTGTAGAACACTGTAACAGCTGCTTATAGCAGGCTAGCTTTTAATTAGAAACTGAATAGAAATGTATAAGTTCTTTTTTTATGGCAAGCCCATGCCTGGTGCTTGACCTATTTAGCTTCCATCGGTTTGGCCTGTGAGAGAACACCTGAAACTCTTAATCATTTTAAACCACTGTCCACTGTTTATTTTTCTGCATTACTAATTTGCTTGCTTCTCATATTTGCCACAACATTGACTTGCATGTAGCATACTTCACTATGATCACCTATATACATTCGCTTGGTGGTGAGTCTGTTCTAGTTTTCGAGTGTGTTAGGGTGTCTTGTCAGTGCTAAGATTAGGGGATGTCCCTTTTCTTTTATCTTTCTTAATGAAATGACACGCAGCTCTCCTGCGTAGTTTGAGAAAAAAAAAGATCACCTTTATACATTAACCTGATTTTTGGGTCCAAGTCAACTGCAGTAACTTTAGCTGTACTGAACATGAAGAAAACCAATTCTCTAGCGACATGTAAATAGAAACTCCATTTGGCACACATAGTTGGAATGCTGCCTTCAAAAATAGAAGATGAAACCCTGAGCTGAATATCTTATCTGTTTGTCAGGTTTACTTGCATCCAATTATTCGTGATGCACATGGCCGTAAAATGGCCAAGTCACTGGGAAATGTCATTGACCCCATTGATGTAATAAATGGCATATCACTGGAAAATCTTCAGAAAAAGTTGGAAGATGGCAATCTGGATCCAAAAGAGGTAGAGAAAGCAAAAGAAGGACAGAGAAAGGATTTCCCTAATGGCATTCCAGAGTGTGGTACAGATGCCCTTCGCTTTGCCCTGATTTCTTACACTTCTCAGGTTATTAACGCTGATTCTTTTTTTTCCTTCTTTCTGTTGTCCTTGCCAACTTCTTGTAGTAAAAATCTCTTGTATTGCAGTCTGACAAGATAAACCTGGATATCAAAAGAGTGCATGGGTATCGACAGTGGTGCAATAAGCTGTGGAATGCCATTCGTTTTGCCATGACCAAGCTTGGAGATCAGTACGCCCCACCAGCAACTATTGCAGTGTGTTCTTTGCCTCCTGTCTGCAAATGGATACTCTCAGTACTTAACAAGGCTGTTGGCAAGATTGAGTTATCGCTAGAAGCGTATAAATTCTCTGAGGCTACGTCCTCTATATATTCATGGTGGCAGTACCAGCTTTGCGATGTATATATTGAAGCAATAAAACCTTACTTCAATGAATCTCAAGAGTTTGAATCTGCAAGAGGTGCTTCTAGAGATACATTATGGGTATGCATGGACACGGGTTTGCGCCTGCTCCATCCATTCATGCCTTACATAACTGAGGAACTTTGGCAGCGTC
Source organism: Setaria viridis (assembly GCF_005286985.2). Classification (NCBI taxonomy): domain Eukaryota; kingdom Viridiplantae; phylum Streptophyta; class Magnoliopsida; order Poales; family Poaceae; genus Setaria; species Setaria viridis. Next base: position 14,012,078 of record NC_048271.2, on the reverse strand, counting down.
TTCCTCAACCTAAAGAAGCCTGTACAAAAGATTCCATTATGATATCAGAATACCCCGCAGTAGTACATGTAAGTTACTACTTTTCAGGATAAGTTAGATGTTCCAAGAATTGGATATTCTGAATTCTAATTTGATATTACCTCATGTTTTTGTATATTTGATGTTTTTGAACTAATCTTGCTGTCCTAACATCAAATATATAAAACCGGAGGTAGTATAATTACTTTTTTAGTTAGAACCTACTAAATGATATAAAATAATACTATTAAAAGGAAGCAACATCGAAGTGAATAATAGGATATGGCATATGCCTCAATCTGGCTGCATCCTGTAATATAACTTCTCAAAGGGAAACTTTTTTTTTTGGTTGACAGGAATGGACAAATGATCAAATTGAAAATGAGATGGAGATCGTGTTAGATACTGTGAACAAGCTACGATCACTTCGGCCATCAACAGATACATACGAAAGGTTTGTTTGTGTTCATGACATGTGCCATCATGAGGGTTGCTTCATTTGAATCTAATTCCGTATTTTCTGTGTGCGCACATGAACAGACGTCCTGCTTTTGTGCTTTGCCGAGGCTTGGAGACTGCTGCCACCATGCGCTCCTACCAGTCTTATATCACAACACTTGCGTCTGTATCATCTCTTCAGGTTCGATCCATCATCCATTTGTTTGTTTCCTGTATTTATACTACTCTAATCTGTCCAAGTCAAAGGCACCAGTAAAACAAATCGCTCATCCAAATGGTATGCTACCAGATCCTGGCCGAAGATGACCCAACTCCTCTTGATTGCGCCACGCATATTGTAAACAAGGATCTATCCGTGTTCCTCCAGCTCCGGGGAGCTCTGGACACTAAAGCTGAGCGTGAGAAGCTAAGGAGAAAGAGGGAGGAGATCCAGAGGTAAGAGCGGTCACAGTATCTCTACCTTGTTCAACCATCATTGCATCGAACTAGTTTAGCAATTCCACAGTTCATATTCAGTAGTAACATGGTGTGCTTTCCCATTACAAATGCAGGCAACACGATGCGTTGTCACAGAAAATGAATGCTTCGGGATACCGCGAGAAGGCCCCGCAGAGCAAGCAAGACGAGGATGCGAGGAAACTCGCTGCTTTGTTGGGAGAGCTTGAGATCGTGGACGAGGCTGAGAGTAAGCTAGATGCTAACTGACGAAGTTTAGATGCACGACACATCAGCCTTCTTCTCTGGGGACAAGATGAATAACTGACATATTTTACATGCGTTTGCTTCCTCACAACTCCAAGTTTGCAGGATAAAAAGAAAGTTACTCAAATCTGTAAATAGCTTTTCTTAGGGCCCTGTAAATAACCTTTGTAATTTGTTATGGTAATTGTATCATTATTTTGTCATCCCCTCTGCGCCCATCACTGTTTTGTCATCCGAGCTACTTGCGGAGTCGTTGATGTCTTGTTAAGGTAATGACGCACACTACTGCAGTCCTGCTCGCTTGTGATACAATGGTACACGCGTTGGCGCGAGCGGTACCCACCAGCTCCCTCAGAAATCGGCAGCACAAACTGCACAAAGCAATCACGATTCACGATGCTGTCTTTTGCTGGAGTACCTCTCCACTCCCCACACCACAGGAGGCCGGCCTCGAGTAGTTCTCGCACCAGTTGGCAATAAAATTCAGACGCTCTTGATTAAGATGAGCAGTTATAAAATCCCAGAAACTCGTTCAGAAAATCCAGAAGACAGGAAAAGGCTTGAGCTAATGCGTGTTTCTAGTTGTCCAGAAGCAAACGGAACTGCATCAAGCTATATAGTACAGGGCTTGATAAGTTGATATATGGTAAGCATTTTTGTTTTTCCTAAAGTACCACTGCTTGGCGACTGTTACATAGGTGATTCTGCAGAACCGCGAGGACCATTTCCACCTGTAGAGTGTCAGCATGCTTCCGTGGACTCACAGCGGACAGCTCTCTTCAGGGTACCCAGGTATGCTAAAATCTTCTCCATATGAGACCCATAGTACAGCGAGAATATTGCCTCTGCTCGTGCAAATGTGGCTGCTGCGCTTGCCGTGTCTCCCAGGGACAGCAGAATCGAAACGAGCTTGATTAGCTCGTGCGCAATGGCGATGTGTTTTGGGTGGTACAGCTTCTTGAGAATCTGCAGCATCATCATGAGACTTATTCAGAATAAATGCACTTGCACATACACCTCTCATTTTGCATAAAGAGATTCCTCAGCAGGCCGTAGGCACCTAAATATCTCGAGTAACAGTTGGGGGATAAGGATAAATGGGCTACCTGGATTGATGCTTCGCAATGCTTTTGTGCTTGTTCCTGGTCTCCTATCTTTACAAAGGCCTCTGCAATTGTGTCTTCGGCCTACACATTTCCTTATGTTGATAAGAACACAACTTACGTGTACAGCAAGTGCAAGGTGAACTTGGATATGAAATTGGAATAAAGACAAGTAACTGAGAACCTAACCTGGGCAAGAGCCTTGCTATATGGGTGCCTCAGCTTCTTGAGTTGTTTTAGGGATTGTAGCGCCTCCAGGATAAGAGTTTTGTCTAGCAATGTAATTTCCTTCAGCCTGTGAAGTGCAATTGCTATTACAATTTCTGGTATGAAGACCCACTGTTTACAGATGCAACCAAATTTGGTATTTTCACAAGCAATTATGAAGAACATACCTATCAACCTTTGATGCTTCCCTGTGTGATGTAGCCGCAGCAGATGCCACATCAATATGGGATCTACAATTCATGCAGCATCCAGGATCTATATTCAGACTGACATCACTATTTCCAAAAAGAGATCTAGCAACTTCCTCCATATCCTTACCAACCTTTGATATATCCTAAACAAAAAGAAACTCAGCATGATGCATGCATAAAAATTAAGTAAATGGGAAGATATTTAAAAGCCATATGTATGTGAAAATAATCGTACAGGCAATGATAGTTTGGAGACATAGGATCCTCCTAGGGAAACATTCACAAAATTCTCTTTGGACCTGTAGTAAGTTGATTCTGATATGGCACCAAGGCAGTTTCTTTGTGGACAACAAAATGAATTCATGACAAGATCTGATAGGTTTAGCTCAGAGCAACTTGAACATTGACAACTGAAGTAGTAATTCTCCTGAAGTGACTTCTGCCTGTCTGAAAGATGCATCTCACCAGCCTATGAATGAGAAGCAGAAAGTTCAAAGCATAAGACATTACATCTCTGATGCAGAGAGAGATGGAGGGAACTACAGAGTTCAGTGAAACCTGTGGACCATATGACAGTTCGACTGGGCTCCCAGATTTTATAAATTCTGTGGATCTTAGAACGAGAGCGCGTGAAAGAAAATATGCATGCACATTGGGCCGACACGAGTGATTGAACATGCTACCAGATACATAAATAGCTTGAGCAACCCTGACCTATAACAGCATGCAAACAAAACATAAGACAAAGGTTAAAATAAGCAGGTACAAGATCACATGTAAATGAAAAGACCACAATTTAGAGTGAGGTGCCTTCCATGCTAATAAACTAGCTTCATATAATATGATTTGTAGTTACTTGACAGTTGATATAATAATTTTAAAATAACCTCGAATTCTTAGCCAATTTTGAACCCTGGGTTGAAAATCGCATTAGACTTCTATCACCGTGAGAGAAACTTAAAGCAACTGATGAAGACTTAAGGAAAATACATTGATTGAAGACAGAAAACCAAACGATCTTTGATTCTTTGGCAACTCTAATAACAGGATGATGTATTGTCCCACAAAAAAATTACATAAAGTATAAGAGTCTTTTGAAAAGACGGACCTGCTCCACACTACACATGTTTGCACCTTCAGCTGCAGAAACCCCTCTATTTACTGTGAGCTCTAGGCCTCCATCCATCGATTTCATTCGGACAATAGCAATTGAATTGACTTTAATTTGAAATATCAAAAGAACTAGCTGTAGATGATAATCAACGAATCAGTTTCTTGTTTCCCAATGAATGTGATAAATGGCAGAAAGCTTATTCAAGATGAATCATCAAAGCCATGATGGGTGGTGTGATTGAGGGTGAACAGGCAATGAGCCGTGATGGGCAGACTGACGGGTGGTGGAGGATGACCTGTGACTAGCGGCGGCATAAGAGCAGGGCAATGGCCGTGACGGGCGGCAGCTAGATTAGTCCTAACACTAACCTAAACTTTCCTCTGATTCCATCTTACCTTAGTATAATTTGTGAGAAGATAAGTAATAAGTTCAATAGGACTGATGATGACGAAGATATATAGAGAGATATCCACATGGGTCATGGGCCTACAATATATGGGCCTTGATACATTTAACAATGTCCATGGAGACAGTATGGATGATCCAGTTTAGTATTTTAACTGATTTATAGAAAAAATTCTGGAACTGAAACTGCCATCAAGTTCTGACTTAAGACCATACTCATTAACCAGATATATTAGTACGGGAATCTGGAAGATAAATATAATGTATACCTGTGATAAAGATTCTTCTGTCCATAAAAGGTCTGATCTATAATGGTTTTGGAGGCATAATAATAGGACAATCGCATATATTTGAGACTCCAACTTGTTAACAGGAGAATGCCGATCATAATGGTGAACCAGATCCTGCATTAGTCAACTTACTCATTATTTACTGATATTACTTATGCTATAATATTTGAATGTGAACAGCACAAGAGAATGGCAAGCTCATGTAGAAATTAGGCATTTACCAAATTTGGGCCAGAAATAGCAGCACTCTTTCCATACAGCATCCTTTTTTCTATGTCTCGTGCCATTATTCGTCCAGCTAAAACTTTATCAGCTGGTAAAACAGCTGCCCAGTGGGCACCTCCACATTCGTGCCTATGTTCAGCAAACAGTGTAGAGCTTGGAGACTTGCAGCTAGAAGTTATGCTCAGTTTTGCAAGACTTGTTGCATGACCAAGATGAGCATCCTGATTACAAGAAATATCTCCTACAGCTTGCTCCTGGCACCTTTTTGAACAGTAAATTGGTATTGTACACAAAGGACAGAATACAACATCTGCTGGAGCTTCATTAAAGCAAAAGTGGCAGTGTGTTTCACGGGAAGATTTCAAGATAATCTGCATTCAACTGTTGCAAGTAAGAAGCATACGAACCTTCAGTTCATATGTATGAGGAAACTGAAAGCAGAAGCAATAATTATTCATTTATTTGCACCAAAAAGAACGGGTTCACAGACATGTGATAAATGCCAGACCTCAGAAAGCAATCTAGCATGCACATCAACTAAATATATAGGCCATTGGATTTATGTGCAACTTATTGTGGCTTCACAATACATATATGGCTATAGGAAGATGGAGAAATATCATTTGGTATAAACAGAGATGAGTCTTAATTATACCGCAGCCAGAGGATCCTCAACATGAATCAACGAAGCTGGCGGAATATCATCTGTAGAAGCCATTCCTCTACCTTTGTTGGGTGTTGAGATACTCTCTATAATAACCTTCTGAGGTTGCCCTGTCAGTTTACCAAACAATATATCCAACTTAGAATGCATCCACAAAAGAAAGTGGTATGCACATAAAAGGTTGTATTGTAACCTGAAAGTGGCAAATCTGCATCCTTGCTATCACAGTTTGATGTCCCAACTTCAGTGACATTTTCCTGTTTTTGTAAAATCAACTTTATCTCTTGTTCTATGTTTCTCTTCCCTAAAGAAGTCACTTCCATGTTCAATGCAACCTCCAAATCATTTATGGCAGATGAATAATTCTTAAGTGATGTCTTTACCATTCCCTTCCTGTACCATGCCTGAAACACAGAAACGGGTGAAATCAAAAGAGTAGCCTCCATGTTTTTGCTTGAAATCTCCAAAATAAAGAACCTCAGTATAATTATGCGAAACAGAAATGGCATGCCTTAGAATAATTAGGTGAAACGGCAATGGCCCTGTCGCAGTCCCTTAGAGACTCTCTGAATAGACCTAATTTCTGCATAGTTGATAAGAATTATTAAAATACGTAAACTCTTCAGCCAACAGGACAGGTTATATTATTTTCAGTTATAGAGATCAAAACAGTAGCAGAAAATACATTCACTAGCTCCATTCCAAGCTATCCATTATTCTTCAAAGATCTTGATCACCTCTTTCTAAAGCTTTGTGGAATTGTGGATATAGACTTGCTCTGATGCTTATGCATCTGCGACAAGTATATTGACACATCCTATTTTCAACCTAATATAGACCTAAATATTTATCAAACCCAATACTTAAAACCCATCAAAATGTCCACTGTCAATATTTAGCAAACAGGTAGATAAAAGACTAACATGCATGGTGGAGGCACGATTGATATATATTGCAGATACCAGGTTCACATCCATTCTGTCCGGATTAATTGGGACATGACGCAGTGCCTGCAAGATATGATGCAAATAATCTGTTATTATCATGATAGAATATTCATCAATCAGCCACATAAAAATCATCAATTCATCATTAAAAATTGGATGGGAGGGGATCAGTTTTGCCTAAATAACTAAATATGGCACTATTTTGACAACCTAACTGCTCAAAAACTTCAATGGTGAAAATATCAATTACTTCTGAAATTGGTTTGTAAGAAATCAGTTACTGGAACATTGTAGGATGCTGCAGAAGTAACTTCTTAATTTTGGTGTTATGACTTTAAGGTAGGTGAAAAATCTCATCATAACTACAGAGATATCTACGTTTTTTATTAAGTTTTACTCCCTCTGTTCTTCAATATATGACATTTAAGACAAGCTATCTAGTTCAATGAACTTGTCCTAAATGTCATATAAGAACGGAGGGAGCACATACATAAGATTGTATATTAGGTGTGAAACAATACTCATTGTAGCTCAAGGTTCAATTCCAACCTAGCACACGTTTACTGTTTCTTTCTGTATTTCTTTTGGCTGTCCTGTCGATATGCTTTCTTGGCACGGTAAGAAAAAAAGGTGTTTAAATTCAGAACTAATGGACTCTTACTAGCTATCACTCAATTTCTACAGCAGTTACGCAATTTACACCAACAAAAGTAAAAGTGAATCCACATGTTCCAAAATAAGAGACGCAAACCTGTGAATAGAACCTGAGAGCTTCCCCAAATTCCCTCCTTGAAAAGCACGCATTGCCCTGGCCCTTCAACTCGACCGCCCTCCCCTCGTCCTTGCGGCACAGAGAAAGCTCCGGGTCGGTCAGCTCTCGCATAACCTTGCAGCGGAAAACAACCACTCAGACCAGCGACCTAGCAGCCAAGCTGAAGCCCCCTGGGATGGAGGGGCATCGAGGTGCGGCTGGGTGGTGGTTACCTGGTGAAAGAGCGGGAGGCTGTCGAAGAAGGCGAGCAGGCGAGAGGTGGTATTGGGGAGGTCGGCCGCCGAGCCCTCGCCGACGGCCCGCCGGAGCTCTGCCGGCACCGCCGATTTGAGCCGCTCCATGGAGAGCCCGTGGCGGAAGAGAGGGTGGGTGACGTCAGCCTTAAACCCAAAGGGCCAAAGGGGGTAGGTACGTGCTGGACCGATTTGGGTCCAATTTCTCGAATCTGACAATCAGAAGTTTGGGTTGGGCTGGACTGTGGCCCAACATCTCATATTGGTGAAAACATTTTGCGCACTTCCTTATACAGCATTTCTCATTTTTGCTCTCCTTACTTGAAAAAAAAATGATCTTCTCTCTCCGCCGGCGGCGGCCGCATCGATCTCACGGAAGTCAGCCCTCATCCATCCTGAAAACTCACGGAAGTCGGCCACGGTCGTCGGTCGGTGCTTTTCGGCCTCTGGCCCCCGACCGCCTCCCGGCCTCCATGGACGACGCAGTGTGCGAATGCCCGTGGCGACCGGACCGCGGGAGAGGGAACGCAGCAACACCGCCTCACTAGTGCGCTCCACAAGGGTAGGCTTCCCACCAGCATTTTCAAGTTGTCGGAACCTTCCTTCGAATTTGTTTGGTAATCTGGTCATACATACGAGGATCGCATTGGGTGCGTCTATTCATCGCCGGATCTGCGCTAGTTGCCTGAAGAAAACGCGTCGGACCACCAAGCCACCATGGGTCATAATTTAGTCCAAAATGACCGTCTCTTCAGCTAAAAAGTCAAAAAGCTGGTGCATGCATACAAAGTGAGATAAAACTGTTGATGTCATCCCACATACAAAATTATTTGGAACTTTAAAAAATATATAAATCTTACACCAAGCATCAAAATTAAATTCTGATTACACCTTTGGGTTTCTTACAATAAAACCTTCACAATGAGATCACACTTGACTATATTTAGATGATTTTTTTTTTCATATTTATGGTCGCATATTTTCTGCTAGACACGTACATGTGGAACAAGTTCTACAAACTTATAGAACAAAACAATCATATGTACCGAACAAATTATATGAATTCACAGGACAAATTTATACACTTAAAATAAATTATACAAATTAACGAAACGAATATATGTATACTTGAAATAAATTATGGAGGCGGCTCTGATCGCCAAGGCTACTCTGAACAAATTTTGCTCTTGCAATAAATTTTACAAACTTATGAAGCAGCGCAGGCATCTATCTACTTTGCACATATCTTATTTGACCCACAAGGCCCAGCTTACGAGGAGAAAATACCATATGCTGAGAGAAGAAGAAAAATCTGTTGCATGCATGCAAGAAAGGATAAGGTTTATAAGGATAAGGTTGATGACATCACCCACATGCATGCAATTTTAAAATTTAAAAAAATCAAAAATCATAAACCAAGCATCCAAATTAGATTCTTATTGCACCACTGTATTTCCAGACAACATCTTCAAAACAAGATCACATTTGACTATATTTGAATAAAAATATTTAAAACTATTTTTAATACAAAATACTAATTTTGATTACAGCGAACAAATACTTGAATAACTAGAACAAATGGTTGTCTAATGCGAACAAAAAATATAATATGATGAACAAATGATTAAAAAAACGAATAAAATACTGAACATCAGGAAGATTGTATGATGCAAGTAAAAGAGATGTACAAATAATAATATACTCAAATAAAAGATTAAAAATTTGATATTATACGACAAAATAGTAGAAAATAAGCATCAAGTTGGAAGTTTTTTTCCATATATATCATATATCTTAAACAAATTATACGAGCTCAAGGAAAAAATATACTTATAAAACAAATTAAATGAACTCACAGAACAAAAATAAATACATCTAAAACATATTATATGAACTAACAGATCAAAATTGTAGTATACACTGAACAAATTATATAAGCTAACGGAACAAGGATCTATATACCTTAAACAAATTGTAGGAATTCATAGAACAAGTATATATACACATAGAACATATTATATAAACTCATATAATGAAAAATTATGCAAAAGCATTCTGAACATATAATGAACATATAACAATTGTTATATTGTAATCTATGAATCTACATGGTTGACCAATTCAGTCCATAAAGCGAACAAATAATTTAACACACGAATCTACATGGTTGGCTAGTTCATATCATGATAGGCAAACAAAAATATTTATACATTGCTGACAAGTTATTATAGAAAGAATAAGGAATGAGTCTATAAATTGAACATAAAATTTTACAATACGAACTAATAAGTTTATATAACTAAATATACTAAGTAATAACCATAAGTAATAACAAAAATTATCTAGTAGATTACTTTAAAATATAATTTTGAATGTACTGCTAAAGATATTGGGTCATAAAAATACAAAAGAGAATAAGTAGAAAATAAATAAAGGAATGGAGAAAGGAAAATAAAATTAATGGGGAAAAAATAAAGATAAATTATGTACCACAAAAGAATATGTAGAAGAGAATTAAAATAGAAAAATATAACAAGAATTAAACTAATAGAAAGGAAAACGAAACGAGAGAGAGAGAAAAGAAAGAAACAAGAATGAGAAAAGGGTGTAACCAGAAAATGGTAAAGAAAAGAAAAGAAGAAGAGAGATGAAAAAAAAGAAAGGAAAAGAGAACAAGAAAAAAAGAGAAAGGATGAAAATAAATAAATAAAAGAGAAGAAAAAAATAAAAATAAAAAGAATAGAGAAAGAAAAATAAAACAAGAGACAAGACAAAGGAAAGAATGTACGGAACCTGAAAGAAAATGAATGAAAGGAAAGCAACAAGAGAAAAAAAAAGAATCAAAAAACAAAACAAATCAGCTTTACATGCATGCACGCACACATGTGCATGGACGTGAGCACTTATGCACTCAAGAGGCCCGCTTGCAGCTGATTGACTACCTTTATTGGGTCAGTTAATTCATCCCCGCACGGCCTGCATGATACACTTGAGGTGACATGTGCAGAATCATCGCATATGCGATGTATAGCTTTTCTCGATCACATTAGCTTGCTAGCAGTGGCGTTGAACAATGCATTGTTTTCTTTGAGCCCTGCACATCTCCTTTTCCATTCTAAAATTAGCGTCCTTCGTATTCAATTTTCCTATCCTATACAGATTATGTCGGTTGTTTATTACGAGTAAGTAGTCAATTGCAGTAGACCTTGACAAGGTCCAAGTTTCCTATTGGTTTTTCCTAGATTTCACATTTTCTTTTTTTTTTTGAGGTAAATACGGTAAGGGAGGCCCCTACTGTGGTAAATATGTTAAAATAGTTTCTTCAGTGTAGGTAGTTTTTGGGTGAACTGCAGTCTGAACATAGTCTTGTGAATGAGCGGAAAATCTTTTTTTTTTCAGTTTTGGAAGTGATTCAAAGTGTTCTTAAAGGAGCTGACAAGATGCAGCTTTCTGATGAAGCTGTCAGCCAGCTATGATGCAACGGAGGTTTTACAAAGTTCAATGACAAGAGGTGATCCCTCTTGCATCTACGCACAACAACAAAGTTATTGCTCAAATAATGCTACACATTTTCCTTTATCTTTTGTTATGATTTCCCTTTGTTTATAGTATTTGTCATTTCTTTTAAAATTCCTTCAAATTTACAGTCTTTGTTAACGTGTGGTTCCCAGAGCTGACAAGATGTTACTATCCTTTTTTAAAGAGCTCCTTTACGGTGCACAATACTATCAGGTGGTAGTATAGAGTATATACTAATTTTTGGTATAGGTAGAATTGTAATTAGCACGATACTGCCACCGCGGCCGTCAGCGCTCGGCCGCCGCCACCTCCGACACGCCGCACCGCCACAAAATCGACTACGACGGCCTCAGCCGCCTCAATTGTAAGCTTCCATTTTGTCGGCGCGTGCTCTGGATCTTGATTCTTGATCGATCATATCCATCGCCATGTAATTGTAACCTCCCAACCGCATTTCATCACAGGTACGAGGTGCTGCATCTCTACACTCCGCTGCCGGCGGTGTACCGGCGGACGTACAAGCCAAGCTGATGGAGCTCGGCGGCGTCAGGTACCCGGCGGGCGTGACGCCGGTGCTGTGCGTCCACCACGACAGGGACGTGTGGGGGCCAGAGCCGGACGACTTCAGGCCGGAGAGGTTCGCGGAGGGAGTTGCCGGGGGCGTCCCGCCAGTTGCCACCGCGCAGTCGCCGTCGCCATCACCGCGTGCGAGAGGTGGATCGGAAATGAAGAGACCAGAATATATATTTCCAAACATACCCCTATACTACCCATACTACTAATGCATACTACTTATACTACAGTTTAAGATTTTAGTAGTATACAATTAATCTCAACCGTCGAATCCTTGCATACGAGTCCTTTTCGAACAGTAGTATAAGGTAGTATTGTGTACCGTAAAAGACCCCTTTTTAAAACACTATCCTTTTCTTTTAAAACGGTAAAGGAGCAACCCCTCCCGACTTCTAGATTAAATCCAACAAAACATCCGATTACAAACGTCATCATCATAACAATCAAACACCAGATCATGCCACCAATTACCTTTCTGAACACACATCCCTCACAAAGCCGAGATCTTCATAAACAGGTAAAACAAAACACTATCAGCGTGTTCGGCACAGCTAGCTGCAGCAGCTGGCTCACAGCCAGTGTCCCAATTAGCAGTAGCTACAGTGCTTAGCTGATGCAGCTGTAGCCGCGGACAGCTAAAGCAAACAGAGCTATCAGGAAATTTTCTAGACATTCAACAGAAAATAGGAACCTAAATAACAATTCAATTTTTATAGCGTTAGACATCGTCCAAGACCAGCCTTCGATCCTTCTCCGGAACAATCCTAATCCATGTGTTTTCCTGCACCACTTGATTGGTTCTCCTGACCCCTTCAGACAGCCCACTTTGGTTTCCCTTTTTCTGCAACATACATTGATAATCAATTGGTGAAAAGATTAAAGCAATGAGATCAGTACCTTGTGTTGAAAACAAACTGTATATAGACCAACATAGTGTTGCCACTCCAATAATAGTGCTGTTTCTTCGGAAAATGTAACAAGAAGCTGATGTGGACTCCCTAGGCTCTGTTTGGGACCACGTTGGCAGCAGCATTGGCAGGAAACACCCCGCCGATCGCATCGCAGCCAAGGTGCGTCGGGAAGAGGCGCTTCAGGTGGGATTGCGCCACGTTAAAAAGCGAGACGCGGGGAAATCGACGCTTCCCTGAGAAGCGTAACGCACTGCTGCACACGCCCCCCAAACAGGGCCTAGTAAGCTGGTAAGATTTTCTTCCCAAGAAACGTACATTTATAATCTCCTTTTCCCACCCAGTGTGCATCAAGTTGTCTTTGTTCAGCATGCTTCTTCAAAGCGCAAGACAAAGAAAGACTTTGATTTTATCTTACTTTTCTAAATGAACTTGCGAGGAAACCTGCATCTTGACATTTCAACATGGTTATACTTTGTCCTCTGTACAGCCAACTTGCTCCACTTGTTGTGATGCTTCATCATTGGCTTAGACAACTGGATATTTTGTACACATAATGATGTGACCTGAAAATGATATACATTCAAAATGACAGCAGCAAAGAAAATTAAAGGTCTCATGAAGGTCCAACAAATTAAGTAGAACTGATGTGACACAGAATATAGGAAAAATAGAAACCAAGAAATTATTCTAAAATGAAAGAAACCGAATAGCTAAAATAAGAAAGATTTTTTAGCATTTGAACAGAATCATATGTGATCAAACGATTGCACATACAGGTGAAGAGTGCTGGATCAAACGATTGGCATGTACATTTGTGTAGTGATTGTCGCGCTGGTTAGCTATTGCTACTATCAGCTGGGTACATTGTTGCCATAATTTGCAACTTCTCAAGCAGAAACTAGTTGCTTCAGTAGCATCCAAATACCCTGAAAATTATTATGAATGCATGCTATTTTAATGGCTCTTACTCCAAGCTTAGACTCGAGTTTGGGCTAACCAAGTTACCCAATAAATGTGAATGGGAAAATATAATTAGGTCTATGAAACGGATCAAGCATGATGCACTGTCACTGGGGCGCAAGTGCTATGCGGTTATAGTGGGTGTGTTTGTGTCGAGGAAAGGATAAGCTCAGCGTAGCCTAATAGAAGCATCATAGTGGGCCTTTGTTGTTTTGAGTTGAAAGGTATTCTGTTAATTGATGAAGTGGACCTTGACAAGTTCCAAGTCTTCTACTGGTTTTTTGTTGGTTAGTGTTTTCTTCAAAGTTTCCTATATATGAGGTCCCTGTGCATGTGAAGCCATCTTCTCTTGTATCAGTGAGCATTCTTCCATACCCCGTGAGAGCATTATACCTCAGGAACTCAATCCTCTCAATGGGTGATGCTCTACTCTCTGCCTTTCTGCAAGTCCTTTTTCAGGTCATTGCAGATTTTGTCAAGGAGGAGCTTCAGTCCCAGAGTAGTCTTCAGAACGAGCGGAAAAGTCTAATTTCTAATGTCGAAATGATTCAAGCTGTTCTCAGAGAAGCTGAGAAGATGCATCTTTCTGAGCTACAAAAAAAGTGGTTCAGTCAGCTGAAAGATGTCAGCTATGATGCAACGGATGTGCTGGATGAGTACATGTATGAAATTCAACGCCATCAGGTGATCCATCTTGCCTCTGTGCGGAACAATCCACTCTTTTCTCATTTAAGCCTCCGGCGTCAAATATTTATGCATGATATGGGAAAGAAGATTAAGGATATAGCTGACAGAATTGCTAGTATAAAAAAAAAACGTTCGACCTTCCAAGTAGATGTTCATGGCCATACTGGGCAGCATCATGAAAGCAGAAGCCTCCAACAGAGCACCAATTTTCCTCCACCTTTTGTTTATGGTAGAGATAATGATCAAGAGAAAATTGTAGAGATGCTTCTTCAATCTGATCTGAAGCCTAATGTTACGGTCTTGCCAATACTTGGGGAGGCTTGTATGGGGAAGACGACAGTTGCTCAGCTAGTTTTCAATGATGAGCGTGTATCAAGTTATTTTGAGCTGAAGCTGTGGGTTCATGTGTCGCATGAGTTCGATATAGCAAGGATCACTGCATCTATCATAGAATCTATAGAAGGCAAACCATTTTCTGGCAACCTTAGTACCCTCCAGACGCATCTGGCAAAACGGTTAAAAGACACAAGGTACCTTCTTGTCCTAGATGACTATTGGAGAGAGAACTGGCATGACTGGCATGACAAGCTCAAACTTCCATTGCTGAAGGGTGCAGTCGGAAGCAAGATCATAGTGACGACAAGGAGCGCAGAAGTTGCTAGAGATCTCGGTACATCAACTCCATATCGGTTGCAGCGTCAGCAAGATGAGGACTGCTGGTTGTTGTTCTGCCACTTCTCCCAACGCACAGAGACCCATACATACAATTCTCAAGATATTTCTAGGTACTTCTAAATCTGAATTGCAATGCTAAGAAATATTGAAAATTGTGCATCCCATTTTTTTAGGAGATTGGTGGGTCTGGTCCTAACAGGGGAGGGGATGAATTAGGACACAAAAGCTAAAACTACAAACTTTTTTTTGAGATGCCGGTGGGCTAGCACCTTGGTGATGAGCGATTGACAACACGGTGTGCGTGTGACGTGTCTCTTGGCAGGTTGTGGTTGCAGGTGACAGGTGGAGACAAGGTACATGCGGCGACGAGTGAAGAACGAAGATAGGATGCCGCGTCGAAAAACCGCGGGGGCGGAGAAGGGCGGATCGAGGCTTGCGTTCGAGGGACAGGCGATCGTGCGGTGTACGTCTACTGTACCTGGCTACACGGCGGGAGGACGTCGATGGAGGTTTCCGGATTATGCCACAAAATCCGGGGTTCGCTGGTTGAGCCACAAAGCCATGCATCGTACCGGGACGCTCGTGCGGCGTGCGAAGATGGAAATTCTGGCGATCGCGATACGATTTCGGATGGTTGTGCGGCGACATCGCGAGGATCACATCGCGGAGATGGAGGGATCGCGGACATCGCGGAATTTGCCATGGAGGACGTAATTGGAATTTACGCCCCTACGTTGGATTTATTTAGCGTAGGGGGTTATGTGAAAATAGGTCGTGCCACCCTTTGGAGATATAAATATGTGGCACCTAGGGTTGAGGGAAAAGTGGACGTTTTGGACTCCCGGCGAGTTACTATTCACGCGTGAACAGTACCCGTGAACAGTACTCGTGCCCTGGGGTTCCACGGTTCAATTTTCCTCTCTCCGGTCTAGCCTAGGGTTTGAATTCTAGTGAGAGGTTTTTGTTGATCTCTCCTATTAAGAGAGGGAGGATGTTCGGGCGGAGGCTAGATGCACTTTTGTAAGTTCAATTACTCGATTTAATCTTTCATCTATAATGATTGATCTTGTGCATCTCGATTGGTTCTTTACAATTCTCGTCAGCATCTGACATAGTCTGCTTGTTTTATTTTTATCTCAAGATCCGTAAGTCCGATTGACGTGATTCCAGTTGGGTTAGTTTCGTAATTTCATCTAGTTTAATCTGACAAATTTTTAGGTCGATCGGAGTTACGGATTTTCGTCCACATCAGGTTTACTAGGTACATAGAGTTCTGTCCAGATTTGAAAAACGTGATTTATTCAGGTTTTGTGTTTAGGGGAAGGGTTAGAAATATTTGTTAGAAAGTTTTGGCTTCTGCGACCATTCACCCCCCCTCTAGTCGCCCGTTACGATCCTTCAATTGGTACCAGAGCCGGTTTAGGTTTTCTATACCTTAATCGGTGCTGAAAGCTATGGCGACCAATGAAAAGTTTGATGTTCGCGCTCCGTTTTTTGATGGGACTGATTATGATTACTGGAAGGCACGTATGACCAACTATCTCAAAGGCAAGTCGCTGAAGCTATGGAAAATCACACAAAATGCCACATATGTGATTCCAGCTGAGGAACCGACTGACGCCGCTGAGATCGGGCTTCTTGAAACAAATCATCGTGCTGTTGCTATTTTACAGGCTTCTATTTGTAAAACTGAATATGATCGGGTTTCTAGTGAAGATCTCGCTTATCAGATCTGGGAGAAACTTAGAAAATATCATGAAGGCTCAAACACTGTGAAAAACCGAAAATTTGAGATTCACCGAAAAGAGTTTGATGCTTTTTGCCAATTGCCTAGTGAGTCTATTGATGACATGTTTGCACGTTTTCAAGTGATTGTTAATAAGATGAAGGCCATGAATAGAAATATGCCTTATGATGATCATGCTAGGGCTCTCAGATTATTACATTCACTTAATGATGAATGGGATATGAAAGTTGAGGCGATCGTTGAATCTGTAGGTTATGAAACTCTCACCACTGATGAGCTTTACAGTAAGCTCAAATCAAAAGAGATTGAAATTGTTTCTAAGCGTAAATTGAAAAATCCCACAGCTGCTTCTTCTTCTGACGTTCCAATGGCTTTGGTTTCTGGAAATAAGACTAACACTAATGCTAATCCAAATGTTTCCAGTTTTGCTTTGTCTTCTTTGTGTCATGTTGGAGATGAGGAGTTGGAGGTGCTAGATGATGATCAGCTTGTACTGCTCTCCAACAAGTTTAAGCGTGTGTATGACAACAGGCGTAATAGAAGACGTTCAGATGGTTGCTTCAACTGTGGTGAGCGAGGACACTTTGCTGCTGATTGCCCAAACAAGCAGAGATCTTTTGAGCAGGGCAATAACTCCTCCAGGCGCCAGGAGAAGTTCAGGGAGAGGAAGAAGAAGAAGGATAAGCAATGGAAGAAAGGCGGACAAAAATACTCTGACAAGCAAGTCGCTAAGGCTGCAAATGTTTTGTTATCTTCTCTTGGACAGTATGTTTCAGGTGGCTCGTCAGACTCCAGCGATTCAGATTCCGAGGATGAGACACCCAAGAAGAAGACAGACGGACTTTGCTTCATCACTGACGCCGGCATCAATGATGGGATATGTACTATGGCCTTGGAGGGTGATGCATCAACCGACAGCAACGATGAAACTTCTGATGATGAGGTAGATACTTCTGCAGAACAAAGAATAGCTAATTTAACTAAAATTGTTCATAAGCAAAATAAAGTGTTGGCTAAACTTAAAACTGATTATGATAAAACTTGTGCTGAACTAGCTACTCTAAAAAATGCTGCATCTAATCCTGCTGAACCTGATGAATGTGAAGAATGCTCAATTCATATGATTTCGCTGTCTAAATTGCAAACCAAGTATTCTTCCATTGTTGATGATCGAGATAAACTTTACGCTGAACTAAATGAACTTCGTTCTCGGTCGAATTTGCTTGGTACTTGTGTTTCTTGCCCGCTTTTGAAAGTTGACTTGGATAATGCTTTATGTCGGGTAAAAAATTTTGAAGAACACACTTGTCCTGATTTGCCGGATTGTTTGATTTGTCCAACTTTACGATCTGAATTAAATGTTGCTAAATCACATATTGTTGAGTTGGAAAAACACACTTGTCCGGTTCTTCCTTCATGCCTAACTTGTCCTAATTTTGTTGTTGAAAATAATGATTTAAGGGCCAAACTTGCTGATTTGGAAGAAGAAAATAAGCATTTGAGAACTATTCTTGGTTGGTGTTCTATTCGTGAGCCTCAAATTGGTATGGCTATTGCTCAAATTAAACGGGGTGAGCGTTTTGGTCCCGGTTATGACTTGAAACATGTTTTTGGTGAAAAAAGTGGACCGCCTGTTGATGAGAAGAATCCACCTTTGGCTAAATATACTGGACCACCTCCTAGGAAGGGTTCAGGTGTCACCTCTGATGGGTTGCTAGTTGAGACATCTAGATCTGCTCCTAAAAAGCAGGTTTGGGCGCCTAAGCCAAAACACTTCAAGGGTATACAAAATACTAAGCCAAATGGTTCTTCTTGTGATCATTTTGCTAAGCCTGTTTTTGTTGCTTCTAGTTCTAATGCTGAGGCTTCTGTCGCTCCTGCACGCAAGCTTTATCATTGTGATTTTTGCAGTCATGATGGTCATCTTTATGAGTTCTGTTATCGGAGGATGCGTGCTGAACGACGTGAGCACCCCACACGTGGTACTCATGATCGTCGTGTTTTTAGATGTGAGCAGTACCCTGTAAGTGGTACTCATGATCGTCCTATTTTGAGACGTGAGCCATTTGTTCGCTCTTCTGGTTTTCGCTCACGTACTCGTGCTCTTGCACAACATCGGGATGACAGACCACGTTTTCCCCCTCGTGGTTCTCATCGTTTTTTTGAGAGCTTTGATTTTGCTAATGCTTCTTTTGAGCAAGTGGCTCAGCACTGGTTTTCATTACATTATCCTAACCCCAGTGTTGAGTCATTAGCTCACCCTCGCTCTCGTTGTTGATTGCAGGTTGGAGGCGAGGAGGACATATGGATAATGGACTCCGGTTGTTCGCGCCACATGACCGGAGATGATAAATGGTTCTCCAGCCTCACCCCCACGAGCGTAAAGGAAAACATCACTTTTGGGGATAAAAGTCAAGGTAAGGTAATGGCGCATGGCTGCATCAAGGTAACAGATAAATACACGTTAAAGGATGTCGCATTGGTAAAGAATTTGCATTATAAGTTGCTGTCTGTTTCGCAACTTCTTGAGGATGATTTTGAGGTTCGTTTTAAGAAAGGAAATTCGCGTGTTCTTGATTCTGCTGGTAACCTTGTTTGCAAGATTTCTCCTTTTAGACGGATTTTTAAAGCTGATTTTTCTAAATCTTTTGGTGAAACTCGTTGTTTAGTTGCTCATGGTTCCCCCCTGATTTGGAAGTGGCATCGTCGGTTGGGCCACTTGAGCTTTGATTTGCTTTGTCGTTTGAGTTCATTGGATTTAATTGATGGTTTACCGAAACTCAAGTTTGAAAAGGATTTGATTTGTGCTCCCTGCAAGCATGGAAAAATGGTTGCTGCTTCTCATTCACCTGTGACTCAGGTGATGACGAGACGACCAGGTGAACTGTTACATATGGACACTGTTGGTCCAGCCCGTGTTCGGTCTGCTGGTGGGAAGTGGTATGTGCTCGTCGTTGTGGACGATTTTTCTCGATATTCATGGGTGTTCTTTTTGGAATCTAAGGATGAGGCTTTCTCACATGTTCATGATCTTGTTCTGAAGCTGAAAAATGAGTTGTCAAATAATGCCGTTAGAGCAATTCGCAGTGACAACGGTACGGAATTCAAGAATTCTCGCATGAAAGCTTTCTGTTCAGAACAAGGTTTAGATCATCAGTTTTCCTCACCTTACGTTCCTCCCCAGAACGGTGTTGTTGAGCGTAAAAATCGTACGCTTGTTGAGATGGCTAGGACAATGCTTGATGAACATAAAACTCCTAGACGTTTTTGGGCTGAGGCTATCAACACCGCTTGCTATGTTGCTAATCGCATTTTTCTGAGAGCTTTTCTAGGAAAAACATCTTATGAGTTGAGATTTGGTCGACCTCCCAAAGTTTTCCACCTTCGAGTTTTTGGCTGCAAGTGTTTTATATTGAAAAAGGGAAATTTGGATAAATTTGAATCGCGTTCTTCCGATGGGTTATTTTTGGGGTATGCCTTGCAAGGGCGAGCGTACCGTGTGCTTAATCTTGATACTAACCGCATCGATGAGACATGTGAGGTCAGCTTCGACGAGACAATGCCTTGTTTTTCTTCTGCTTTTGAGTGTGCAGGTGATGACGAGATCGGGCAGGATATTTTTGAGGATGAGAAAGAGGACGATGGATGTGACGACGACGATGACGATGATGCCCAGCCTGTGATGCAGGGGGAGCCTGGCGCCCAGCCTGAGCAGGCGCCCTCCACCACTTTGGAGGATGGACCATCGCCGACACGTATATCTACAGCAGAGCCTGCAGCTTCACCGACTGTTGATCATGTACCGGCTGCAGTTGAGGGGGAGGCGATTTCAGAACGTACAGCACCACGACACATTCAGAATCGTCATCCTGCCAAGAACATAATAGGTAATTTGGATGAACGCACGACAAGGAACAGAGGTACGAAAAATAAAAATTATTGTGTCTTTGCGCATACTGCCTTTGTTGCCTCTTTTGAACCCCGAGATGTTGGACATGCTTTATCTGATTCTAACTGGGTCAATGCCATGCATGAGGAGTTAGAAAATTTTGCACGGAATCAGGTTTGGGTTTTGGTTGATCCTCCTTCTTCTTGTAAACCAATTGGAACTAAATGGATCTTTAAGAACAAACAAGGGGAAGATGGTCATGTTGTTAGAAATAAAGCTAGGTTGGTTGCTCAGGGCTTTTCTCAAAAAGAGGGTATTGATTATGGTGAAACTTTTGCTCCTGTTGCTCGTTTAGAAGCCATTCGTATTTTGCTTGCATTTGCTGCTTCACGTGGATATAAGCTTTATCAAATGGACGTGAAAAGTGCTTTTCTGAATGGTTTTATAGAAGAAGAAGTTTATGTTAAACAACCGCCTGGTTTTGAACATCCCAATTTTCCTGATCGTGTTTTTAAGTTGCAAAAGGCTTTATATGGTTTGAAGCAAGCACCTCGTGCTTGGTATCCCTGCCCGTCACCTCCCTGCATCTCCCTTTGCATCTGTTCTTCCTTTAGAAGTCTGGCTGATCTGACAGAGTGCTGGCCATGGCGTTCAAAAGCCCAAGCTATTACACCCTGCTGCAACCTACTCCCGGGCTTTATTTTCAGGATTTCATCGGCATCTATCTGAATAAAAGAGTCCTTTACAGGTTGCTCATTCCATGATCTCGTATTTGGCAGGAACAATTCATTTACCATCGCCACATTTGCATCTGGTAACCTGACCCTCGGCTTCATTGATTTAATGCCTTGGATCCAATTATCTTCCCACACATTCACTGTACTACCTGGCCCAATGCGTTTGATAATTCCTTTTGTAAGTACCTCTCTCCCATGCAGCATGGCCTTCCAAGTTTCAGAGCTCTTCTTCCTCTTTGTAGCCATCAGCAAATTCCCTTGCGGGAAGCATTTCCCCTCAATTACTTTCGAGCATAGAGAATCGGGTCTTGTCATGAGCCTCCACCCTTGCTTACCCAGCATGGTTTTGTTAAAAAGTGGCAGCTCCCTAAAACCCATACCTCCATCTCCTTTAGGACGTGTCAGACTCGTCCATCGTTGCCAATGAATTTTATGGTTGTCCAAAGAGCTACCCCACCAATAATTTGAAATGTAAGAGGTCATTCTCTGGCATACCTTTGGTGGTAGTTTGAAGCAACCCATTGGATACGTTGGCACCGCTTGAGCATTGGCCTTCAACAGAGTTTCACGGCCTGCACAGCTCAGCGTATTATCACCCCATCCGGATGCAAAGTTCCGCACCCGGTCTGCCACGTAATAAAAAACACCATCAGCCGCTTTCCCCACTGCCGTGGGTAGTCCCAAATATTTCTCACCCAAAGCTTCAGTGGTAATCTGCAGGCTCTCATGCACTTCATGCTTGATATCATCCGTGCAGTTCATACTGAAGAAAATTGCTGACTTTTGCTTATTAACGAACTGACCAGAGCCCCTGTGGTATGTCTCAAGAATGGAGGTAATTCGATCAGTGCTCCGCTTCGTCGCCTGAGTGAAGATCATGCAATCGTCAGCGAATAGGAGATGAGAAGTCCATGGGGCATGGCGATTTACTCTCACACCCCTAGATATGTACTGAGGGCCGCTATACTTCAGCAAATTAGTCAAACCCTCTGCACAAAGCACAAAGAGATAAGGGGAGATTGGGTCTCCCTATCTAATACCTCTAGTCGGCTTAAAGCTTGGTGAAAATTGTCCATTCACTCGGACAGAAAAAGATACTGATGAGACACACTTCATGACTAGATTGCGCCAATGTTGTGATAAACACAAAGCTTCCATCACCGCATCCAAATACTTCCATTCAATCCGGTCATATGCTTTCACCATATCCAGCTTGATCGCACATGCTCCTATTTTTCCTTTCTTCTTCCTCAAATAATGGACGCATCCATATGCAATGATCACATTACCGGTTATTAATCTACTTGGCACAAATGCGCTTTGCTCCTCCGAGACAATGTCATCCAGGATCTTTCTCAGCCTGTTGGCCATTGCTTTGGAACAGATCTTATATAGCACATTGCACAGAGATATGGGCCTATATTGTGTCAATTCTTGTGGGTTCGCCACTTTTGGGATCAGCACAAGAAGTGTTTTGTTGACATCCTCCGGCATCTCACCCCCGTTCAAGAAACCCAACACAGCTTCCATCACATTGCCTTTAATTAAATCCTAAAAAAGCCTGCATTAAAGTCATCGACTCCAGGGGCTTTGTTTGGTTTCATATGGAATAAAGCAGCTTCCACCTCCTCACTAGTGAAGGGTCTGTCTAGTAGCTCATTCATTTGGTCAGTCACCTTTCTCGGAACATGTTGACACACCAACTCCGGTTCAAGGTTCTCCTGTGCTGCAAAGAGATCCATATAGAATTTACTAACCATTTGCTCCAACTCCGTTTGTGCAGTCGCCACTAACCCATCAGCACGCTTGAGAGCTCTTATACGATTAGTATGACCTCGTGCTCTCATTTTTGCATGAAAGAACTCAGTGTTACGATCTCCTTCTCGCAGCCACTGAATTCACAATCTTTTCTTCTCCATAGTTTCCTCCCTCACCAACATTTTTGATAGCTACCGCATTAAGGACTTCTCCTTTACTGTCGGGCCCCGATATAGAGTGTGGCTGCGCTCTTTCTCTAGCTCTACCCGCAGCCGCTTGATATTCTTTTTAACAGATCCGAACACATCTCGGTCCCAACCTTTCAAAGCAACTTGTAACGAGGACAGTGTTGAGGAGAATCCCAATAAGTCGCATCTTCCTTCTCCCGGATCCCATGCCCGGCGAACAAAGGCCTCATACTGATCATGGCGCTGCCACATGTTCTCATACCTGAACAATTTTGAGGACCTATGCCCAACCTCATTCTCCAAGGCTTCCCGAGGATTAGCTTGTACCTCGATGATAAGTGCACAGTGGTCCGACTTTGATAGCTGCACATGCTGGACTGCCGTGTCACCAAACACATCAAGGAAGCGTCCATCTCCCAAAGCTCGATCTAGTCGCACTTTCACATTGCGACTCCCTTACTGCTTGTTGTCCCAGGTGTACGGTAATCCCGTGTAGCCCAGATCAACAAATCCACAGTCCGCCACCACTTCTTGAAAGCCTGCCATTTGCCATTGCTCCCTTTCAGTGCTTCCAAAATATTCCTGCTCATATAACACTTCATTGAAGTCCCCGGCGCACAACCAGGGCACATCAAGTTGTGCCCGCAAGAACCTCAGCAAGTACCACCTATCCTTTCGCAATTCCCTTCGCGGCTCACCATAGAACCCTGTGAATGTCCATTGATGTTCACCAAAGGCTCCGCCCGTTACAAGCACGTCAAAATGAGATTTGGATTGTTTCTGCAGCTCAACCATTACATCATTCCGCCAAAATAACGCCACCCCTCCACTTTGCCCAACAGACCCTGCCGCTTGGCCATTTGGGAAACCCGGCCGATGCTTAAGTCCTAAGGCTCTATCCTTCTCCAAACGTGTCTCCATTAAGAAGAAAATTGCGAGCTTGTGTAGCTCCACCACATGGCGAAGCTCCTAAACTGCCTCGGGCTGCCCGCAGTCCCGGTAGTTTACATTTAAGATATTCATTGTGCTCGGCGGGTGCTGTCACGCACAGTCGCCGATCTCACAGTTTGGTTTTTCTCTGACATCTTCTACTTTTTGAGCCGTTCCTCCAATGAACCTTCATTGTTGTCTACCGAGCCCGCTAAATGATTGACCCAAGCACTCACCAGGCCTATGGGCACAATAGCCAATGACACGACCGGCTCCTGGTTTAAATTCGGGGTCGTAGAAGAATTCAGCCCCGAACCCTTGGCCTTCCTCTTCCTTGTAGGGAGCCTTTTATCCCCCACGGTATTTTCCCTTGTGAGGTGCATCATCAGGTGTCCTCAATAGAGATGTGATCCCATCCTCGTTCTCCCGACCCCCATCCCTTCTAGGTGACGACTCGCGCTTACTATATCCAGGGTGCTCCCTTTCAGGTGACACCACTTGCTTATTTTTTCCAGGGCGTTGTTGCTGTGTGCATTCCTCTGATCTACCATCCGGTGTACGCACATGGCGAGAGCTCGAAGATAACCCACTCCCAAAAGATTGAGCCGCAGCATCGGTAAAGCTTTGCAGTTTTTTCTTCCTATCATCCGGCGCCCCGAGTGGTATGTTAGTTTGATAGGGTAGCTTGCCTTCCTTATCTCTTGATGCCGGCGAAGGGCACTCAAGGGTCGCGTGTCCGATCACACCGCCGGAGAAACAAAAGAAAGGGAGTTTTTCATATTGTGCATCAAACCATTTAGGTTCTTCATGCTTGCTCGTTCTCAACAACACTCCCCTTCTGATTGGCTTGTTCAACTCAATGGAAATTCTTGCACGCAAGAAAGCCCCACTCGTTTTTCCATCTCCATCCACATCCATCTTCCTTACCTCACCAAGCAAGTTCATGGCTCGGCTACCCCTGGTTTGATTCATCCAGCCCAGCGGTAACATAAGGATTCTTACCTAGATCTCCATTCGATCAAAGCATATCACACAAATGTTCATCATACGTCTGCATCAGGACCGAATATTTTCCCACAATCCAAGGCGAGCCCGCGAGAGCTCTATCCCTGTCAGTCCTGTAGCCAATCTCGGCCATAAAAGGATTGTCTCCCCTCACACCAATTGACCTTAACTTCAGGCCATACGGGTTACCCCATGCTGGTTTCATCGCCGCTAGGATCATGTTCGCATGCAGTGGTATCGGTGAAAGTATCTTCCCGACCAATGCCAACTCCACCACTGCATCATTCCCTCTATCCTCCTCATCGCTAAAATCCGCAACAATACCTTCTTCAACCGTCAGGTTAAGATTCTTCATCGTGTCAGCAACACTAGGGTCTAGGGCCTCACCACGCCAAGGCCTGCATCCATCCCCTCTTCCTTCATATCCTCCGATCGACGCCATGTAAATCACAGCAGGACTCGGGTAGGCAAAGTGCCCCAATCGAACTATGCGAGTGCGCACAAAAAACGATAACACAATCTAGATTGTAAGCGGCACGCTAGAACCTAGGGGAATTAGGGTTAGATGAAGTGATCGACGACGTCAGGATGGCTAACCGTCGATTTGCGAGTGGCCGTCGACAACTGAGTCGTTGCCGGCGTGGCAGGGATGCCGCGGCCGGAGTGGCCAGCAGCGCAGCGGCCTAGATCTCGCCGGAGAAGGCAAGCCTAGGAGGGGATCGTGATCGTCTCGTCAATCGCCTCCGCGTTTCTCGTTCAATTTCGTGTCGAACCTGAACGGACACGAGCGATCGGCTAGCCGGCAGAGTCGAGAGAGGCCGCATAGTCCACAGATACGTGCGTGAGGCTGCTCGTGGGGCCGAGCCTGCCTCAGTAACCGACAGGAGGCGCGTACCCGCGTAGGAAAACATAGTAGATGCCAGAGGGGGCAAAACGCAATCTTCTCGTCATCCCACCATCCTGGTCGCCGAGCCTCCGACCTAGCCGCCGAACCACCGGTCCCCGCGGGCAGCTATGGGCGGGCACGGCGGGCTGAACATCCTCCCGCAGAAGCGGTGGAACGTCTACAACTTCGACAACCGCGAGAAGGTCCGCAACGACGAGGCCGCCGCCGCCCGCGAGGAGCAGCTCCAGCGCGAGGCCGAGCGCCGCCGCGAGTCGGACCTCCGCCTCGCCGCGCTCCGCCGCAACCGCGGCCTCGTCCAGGAGGAGCCGCCCTCCGCCGCTCCCCCTCCTGCCGACGGCGCCGCCGGGGGTGCCGCGGCGGAGGATCCGGCGGACGCCCTTCCGTCCCCGGCCTCCGACGGAGACCACATTAACCTCTTCTCGGGGAGATCCGGCGCCGCAGCCGACTTCGCCGCGCTCGCCTCGGCCAGCGGCGGGAGGGGCGCCGCGCGTGAGCGGGACCCCGACGCCAACCCTAACCAGAAGAACCCTAAGAAGCGGAAGAAGGAAGAGGAGGTCAGGGCGGTGGGGCCCGACGAGGAGAAGTACAGGCTGGGCTACGGCCTCGCCGGCAAGGGTGTGGCGGTTCCCTGGTACATGTCGAACCCTGCGGCGGCGGCGGCGAAGGAGGGGAGGGCCAGAGATGCAGGGGAAGGGAGCGGGGGTAAGAGGAGTGGAGGGAAGAAGACCATTGAGGAGCTGAGGGAGGAGAGGAAGAAGAGGGAGGCCAAGGAGAAGGAGCGCGAGCGTGCCGTGCTGGTTGCTGCGGGGAGGAAGGAGAGGCAGTCTGATCGGGGGCGCCAGTCAAGGTAGCGTCATGGTGGAAGATATGTTCTGATGATTTAAGTTAGCATTTTGGCTTTCTTTGTATGAATGTGTGATGATGAGTGTTTTGGTGTTCCTTCAATGCAGATGGGCTCGGTGATATGAGGATTTTCATGGTATAATGTGCAGGATTGCAAAGGATGTTTGTTGAAGGTAAAGTATTGCAGTGCCGGATTAGTTTTGACCTGGAACTATCTTTGTTGTTGTGCAATACCCAATGCTGTTCAAATTTTAATGACAACATAGATGGCTGATTGATCATGACTTCAACATGTTCTTGGTTCTTCTGATTCAGAAATGAGTGTATAAAGATGCATTCGTCACATGTGTACTCTGGATTGCTTATTTTCTTTAATCATGTGGCTTTGTTCAAACATGAGCATACTTTTGACTTCATATTATTTGTTTTTTTTTCTAATGCTCTTGGCAACCCCTGATCACGCCAGATGATGTTCCTGAAAAGTTGTGCTTTCTATTTGCTTCCTCCTTTTTGTATGTGCTAGTTTGCTCCCGACATAGAGTCCATCCGATTTTCATTGTGATGATTATAACCAACAATATTTTGAAAGTGTTCTTTTAGGAAGATGCTATATGGTCCAGATTCTAGAACGCATATTGGTTCATGATATTGCTGAAAAGTAGACATTGTTATTGGTAGCAGATTGTGAACACTGAACAGTATTTTCTAATTATCAGTTAAAATAGATTGTGAACACATATTTTAGTTGCTTCTTTAAAAAAAAGAATTGACTTATTCTTGTGCTTGATCTTTCTCTTATGCAGGATAATTCATGTAACTGGAGATGCCCTGAATACCTTATCAAGTATATGCAGATGATTGCACCTGGCAGCAAGAATTACACTGTTCATTTGCCAAGGAAAGGATACCTGTGAGCAGGTCAAGAACATCTTTATCAGTAACAGCATGATTGTATTCTTTGCTAGAAATCATCGAATCAATTTTTATGGGATTTTATTTTGTAAAGTACTCTGGGTAATGTACTGAGAGTGCAGTGAAGCTAGCAGCTCATGTAACAGTAGCGCTGTTTTTTCTTGTAAAGCTATTTACATTTTCCTGATGTACAGACTTGGTTTGCAATTTTTATCTGAAATTTCATCAATGTCAGATGACTTAACCTTAAGACCATCCTAAAACATTTCTGCAAGATGTGTTGCATCCTACATTCCTACTTCCATGATTGTTTTTTCTGCACAGTTAACCACTGAGTTCATGATGTGCCAGGCCCGCATCAGGGTTAAGACTGAAGAGGACAATAGACAATAGGTAGAAGCTACTAATTCCATTCGAAATATGATTCTACCAATTTGAGTAGACCAGCATATAGCATTATTCGGATAAAGTTAACTAGTTTTTTAGCGGCATGGTCATATTCAAGTTGACGACCAAAATCCATGTTCTGATTGAACAACGAGTGTATGAAGATGGATTTCCAGAGGTGTACTTTTGATTGCTTTTGCTTTGATCCTGTCTGCTTGTGCAAACATTAGTATATTTCTGATTTAACTGTAGCTCTGCTTATTACTCTGCTTCTCTTGACTATCCCAAATCATGTTGGGTGGTGTTTCCGTAAAGCTTCTTGTTAGGCTTTCCATTTGCTTCATTAATATGTGTGCTGTTTTGTGCTAGTTTTCTCTCTTGTCATGTTGAAGCCATCAGAAATTTGTTGCTGAGGTAACTGACAACATTCTTGAAGTATTTGTTTTAGGAAGGTGATAGTCTCTACATTCCATGGTATGCATTGGTTCATGGTTTTGCTGAAAATAGTCGTATTGCTAATGATGGCAGAATGTGAGCAATGTTTTCTTACTCGTAATTGAACAATTATATTTTGAGTGGGAGTGACTTGGTTCTGTATTGTGGTTCAGAAATAATGAAATATTAAGCATCTTGTGCGTACAACAGCATGCTATCTGTTGGTAATTGGTGTTAGAAGTGTTTTTTTTTTCTGTTGGAAGGCTTGCTTCTATTTGAATCATCTGTTACACTATTTAGCAATGTTTGTCCATCTACTCTATATTGGCTTGTTTGTACGACTAACCTCTCTTCCTTACAAAAGGAAGCTATCCTGAGACTAGCTTAATAAGTTATTATCCAAGTAGACAGTACATGATGCATGTGGCATGGTGCCTTGGACAGCTTATAAGTAGCTCAAGAACATCCACATCAGTCATCAGTAGCAATAAGATTGTTCATGCTTTGTTAGAAAACAATTTATGTGAGGAATCTTCATTGTAGACTGCAAAAGCATGTTGTCCAATGTACTAAGAATGTAGCGAGCTAGCAGCTCATGTAACACATTGTCATAAGTTTCCTGGTGTACAGACTTTGCTTGCGTAACTCTAGCTCTTATCAGTGTCAAATATCTGCAACTTGTTGAGTGTTTTCTACATATCTATTACGTGCATCCTAAAAGTAAGTAATGTATGCTGTGTTCCAGTGGCATGCAGCCAAGAACCGCATCATGGTCAAAAGTCAAGACTGAAGAAGAATCATGGATCATTTCCCCAGGCGACTGATAAATCTTACAGGTAAGCTGCTGCTTTTTTATCATGACTAATTCGAGTGGACCAGCATATGGCGCTATTCGGACAAGATCTCCCACTCATTTATCAACAACATGGTCAAAATCAAAAGTGAATGCAATCAATGTACAACTTAGTTAGGTGATAAATTGAAGGGGATAGATACAGAAATCAAACACCATAAGAGCAATCACTTTCCAGTGATTAGTTAAAATATATTATGGATCGAACTAGATGCCATTACACAACCCACTTGACGCTCGCGCTGTTGCGCGGCTCGCTAGCATTGGCAGCTGGCTCACGAATCTAAGAATCACACTATATGTCACCTTTTATTTACCGTACCAAGTACTTGATTAGACTAAGATAATTCTCATTTCTTTACAAGATGACCCAGAATGACGCACAGGACCCCGAGAGCTAGTAAGAGAACCAGCGAGAAGCTGCCTTGCTGTTTACTGGCTTCGCGCCTTACAAGTTCCTGCATGTCACAATGACAGACAACCATCTTCAAGCGAGTTAAACAAAATTTATCGTAGTTACAGATATCAGACATCAGAATTCAGTATAATATTTCTTCCAGAGAAAATCTTAAACAAATTTACAACCTATTAGGGTGAGAGGCTTCTTATTGTTATGAAGTCTGATCTGAAAATCTAGACACCATTAGCTCCTTAGCATAGAAAATTTGTTTTGATTACCAAAAATTAGTTGTAATTCATCTCGTCCATTACTACATGAATATTCGCAAGTTAGTTTGATTCAAGTTTGTTTTAGATAGAACTCCAATTTTCAGTTCATAATCTTGAAAAGCAAAATACTTAGGTTTCCACATTGGATCTCTGAGACCCTAACAAGTGCCCGATGCATATTAACAATTCCAATGGTTAACAGTTTAGAATGGTTCCTTGACTGTGTTCAAGTCCAAATATATGCTCCTTTAGCCAGTGATAATTTACATATTGATACACATGGGTGTCGCTTAAAGAATACTGACCAAGAGAAGATTAGTTGAAGACACTAAAGTAAACTAATGTTTGTATACAGCTGCAGCTATGCAACTTGAAGCCCTTTCAAAGAGACCTCCTAGGAGAATGCCTATGTTTAGAGGTTCAACATGTATTTGTAAATGATATTCATCTTTCATTATATCAAAAAGAGAGCGTTGTTTTCAGGCACATCAGCATACTACTTAAGGTGCCAATGGCAACCCATGAAAAAGCACATGATTTCAACCAAATACTCACCAATTCATCTCGAAGCTTTCTATTTTGCTCAAGTGCAGAATTCTTTTCTTCGGTCAGTTTTGCAATTATAGCTGACAGCTGTAATGAGAGAAACAGGAGTGTATTCAGATCAGAAACAGCAAAATACTCGAAGCACAAGTTAAACTAAAAGATCACCAATATTAACTATATGATTTGTATTGAATTAGAAAGATAGTGAAACACAATGAAAATAAAATGGCATTAAGCTTTCAGTAAACAACCCTAATTGTAGTCAAGCAAAGTAACTAGGGTAGCAAGAGAAATGTTGCTAAGTGGCTATCTATGTGCAATGACAAACTTGAATGTAGATGATTCCAATAGAAATCAACTGAAACAGAATTCATAAAACATAGTTCACAAGAGCTATTACATCCCCCATTGTTTCTGAGCAATAAATTCAAAGAATGAATAAATAGGGTCAGTAAGGGACATAAGGGTTTCTCCTTTTTAACCTCCCATGTTGTCAAACGAGCATTCAACATTTCTACTTGGACATAAAAAACCTTCAGTGTTCCACAGTCCACACAGAATTCAAGCTCACCTGATGGGATTGTTCAGCACGTCCTGCATATGTTTTTGTTTCCTAGTGTTGAGACAGACACAAACGATATTTTAATAATCATGGCACAAGATATAAGTGTAGAA
The DNA here is from genome assembly GCF_005286985.2 of Setaria viridis. NCBI lineage: Eukaryota > Viridiplantae > Streptophyta > Magnoliopsida > Poales > Poaceae > Setaria > Setaria viridis. The sequence goes on along the minus strand of NC_048271.2, from coordinate 13,980,921 downwards.
CAAAGAATATGCACATATCACGTACCAGAGCAGGTGCTGCAGCCTTCAGGAACTCCTCACTCTTCACAATTCGCCCAACAGGTGATCCTACCTCCTGAAAAGATATTAGGAAACTCATAAGTTCATTTTCTTAGAAACTTGCAGCTATAAAAACATCGGACAGAAAAAGAACATTCAGGACACATGGTATCCCCACCTCAGCTGATCTCAAAGACGCAGAGCCACTCGACAGCTCTGAAGTACTCCTTCCATTATCCACAATCTGCTGCATAGGCATTAAAACTCTCTCTAAACCATCGTGTTCCTCTGCAATCTCTGATTGTGGTTCAGGTGGCATCACATAAGCAACCTTCAACTTCACCTCCTCAACCACATTACCCACTTCTTTCACGAACTAAGAAGCAAGCACCAAACTACAGATTCAGTACCAAACTGATAGACATAAATCAAACTAAAAAGAATACATCATAGTACTACCATTTGCGAGGTTATGTACTTGGCTAACAAGCCATCACTGACGACCACGCTCTGCACCAAGAATTTATCCTTGCACTGCAAATCCGGAGGCACCACCTTCTGCGCTTGCATCGTAACTGCAGGAGCACAGAATGCATACAAATTTTAAAATATTGAAAGTTCCTTAGCCAAGCTTACAAACGATAATGCTCCCAAATTGAGCCGTTTCTTGAACTGTGGCCAGTCCAGTAACAACAACACGTTACCTACAACTGTGCAGGAGGATCGTGGGGGCACCACGCCATTGTTGGGACGCACGCAGTACTTCCTGGGGCTCGTCGTCTTGACCTACTACCCACACACATCACAAGGGCGCCAAGAAAAGCATAAGAGAATAAAGAATTCCTCATCAAGCCACCCGCAATTCCACAGAGAAATTCCCTAGGGTCTACACCGCAAATCAACTGGTGAACCACCTTAAAGGCGACGGTACGGTCGGTCCTGTTGGTGAGCCGCAGGGGGCAGGAGATCTGCTTGTCGAGCACGACTGCGCACCACAAGAAAATCGCGAGAGAATCAGCTGAAAAATTCAGGGAGAGAAGTCGGGAAGAATCTGAGACGAGAGAAGGGCGGCGAGGGAGGGCTGGACCCGCTAGGGGCAGGGAGCTTACACGGGAACTGGAGCTCCGGCGGGTCGACGTCGAGGAGGTCGCAGGAGGCGGCCATGGCTGCTGCTGCTGCTGCTGCTGTCGCGGGAGTTGGGGGAGAACAGAGAGGAAGTGGTGGGAAAGGGGGACTCTCGAGGCCAGGCACTGGGGCCGTAGTTTCGCTTTTGTTTTTGGCTGCAAAATTTTCTTGGAAGTTTTGTTTAGTTTGGTTTGGACTTTTTTTGTGTGTGAAAAGATGGATTCGTCTTGATAGTGATGTTTCTTATCTGCCTACGGAGATATTGCCAGTTGAATTCAGATTCTATTTTTTTTAATAACTAATTAAATTCGTGATCCTTATGCAAAGCTTTTTCTTAAATAAGACAATATAAGGTGGGCAGATGGTTTTACTAGTAGAGAACTGTTCTTAAATAAAAACAAGTGGAATGAAATTTCTTTACTGTGAACAAGGCCTTACTCAACCTGTCTGTATTTTAATACTACCTCAAATGTACAAATTCAAAAGTTTGTTTTAAGAGGGACCGCAATTCTTACTTAGTCTACTTTTATAAGTTTTTTTCTTAATACTATTTTTCCCTCAATATACAATGTACGACTTAAAATTTGGGGACCAAGGCCTTGTTTGAGTTATATCTACAGTAGCCTATGTGCTAAATCAATTGAAAAACTTTCATTTGTGTAAATGATGAATCATTACCAAATATCATCGCCAAGCAAAAGCTAACTACTGCAACTATTTGAAATTATAGGGCTCATTTCTTTCATTAGGGCAGGCATTGGACCAGCAATTACTCTATTAATACATAATTTTTTGTAACACAAAATTGAGGTGCTGTTAAATTTGTTTTCGAAGATATTTCCTTATGATTACAATTTTGTACCTATAAATGAAATAGCGATAGCATCATTGTCAGTCAAAGTCTTTGTCCTAATGAAATGAAGTGAAACGAAATACACCTTTTAAAAAAATTGTGGAGTAGATAAATAAGCAATATGCAAGGTTTTATTATTGGAATAAAATTACATAGCACCATTATTTGCTTTATATGATATTCTCACTTCATAAGAGAAGTCTTTTTTTTTTAGTTTCCTGGGCTCTCTTCCAAGTTCCATGTGTTCCACTTCAGTTTGACTTATATATACGTGAAGTTTCTCTGTTGGGACATGTCAATGTTCAATAGTTACTGTAGATGGTACAAGTTAATTAGCGGTTGCTTCGATGGTGTGATCATGAAAGATGCTTTAGGCAACTTTCAGAATTCTGCATTGAGTGGTCTATCTTTGTCACCTACCAAACATACTTCGGTATTTCAGCGGGGCCATATCGTGCATCAACTTGTAGAACTGACACCCTTAAACAAGAGCTTATTTTAAATGTGCCTGACTTCACTTTGACAAATACTGGTTTAAATCTTTTGCTTCTAAATGTAGTACTTTCCAAAATGCAGGTTGTTTTGACTTTTCTAAATACATAGACTTTACTATGTATTTAGGCATAACCCTATACTTAGGTGCATAACAACATCTATGTATCTACAAAAGTCAAAACAACCTACATTTTGAAACGGAGGGAGTACCTAATTAATTTAGTTAATTTTTCTCCTTGAAATCGATCGTGTAACTAGAATATATAATATATGGTGATTTCATATATTGCGTAATTCTTTTTATCTGCTCCGTTCATTTAGCATGCATATTTGCACCAACCATGGTTAGAGCAGCTATGCCGTATGGTCATGGCTTCACGGAGAAGCATATGTCTTATATTTTAGACAGGAGAAGGTACCCACAGGCCACAAGCCTAAAATATGGAATACCGGACCATGCGGGCACGGACTCTTGTCTCAATCAAGACAAGGAAAGAAAGGACACGCCCATGAAACACGTGCTATATCTTTACACTGGAAAAAAAAACTCGGATAGTGATCATTTACCATATTACTCAAGTGCTAGTAATACACTGCTAGTGCAGCCCATTGCCTTCTCTGTTTCCCATGATGACACTGCAAATGTATGATCCCAATTCCCAAGTCGAATGTAGAATAAAAGCCTAGCTTTCACTCATCAGCAAAATCCAGGGCATATGGTCTCGTTGTTGCACAGTCATTTTCGTCCAAGCTGGCATCGCATTTCACAATAAATACAAAGGTGTTCATACGTCGTCTCAGGAGTGAGAGAGAAGAAAACCGGGTGTTCAACTGTTCATACACGAGAAATCATGTATCTTGATCTAGGTGCAGATGGATTTGTCAAAGGATATGTGGGTCAAGCGATTTCCTTCAAACAAACCCTCACTGTGGCTGTAGACATCGAGGATGATCGAGGCCGGACAATGTTCCTTAATTAAAGAAAAAGGACAATGTTCCTTAATTAAAAAAAAGAACCCTCGCTCTAATCCCACATGCATGTTCTTTGGATGTTGCCTCGCAGTCACGTTTTGGTACTAACGTATTGTCAATTTCATCATTGATTATTCGGCCAAAATATTGTGGGCCAACTAAAAAACAACAATTAGGAGGGCAGAGGCGGCCCATCACTGGCCCGAGTGACCTGAATCCTATAGCCCATCCAGTCCAACAATTAGGCAAAGCAGACCAAATTTATTTTTCTTCACATGGATGACTGGACAGCCCAATAAAAAAGAAAATTCTCTAATTTTGATTTCTTAAAAATAGAATTTCTAGTGCATCAACATCAAAAAATTTATTTCGAGACCGACCAATGTATTAATATGTGTTTGGTTTGAGGACAAGATAAGAATTGGTGTTGGCATGACTTGAAATGGATCTTATGTGTACTTCCAACTTTCCCCGTCCTAATCTCCGTTGGCAGCTCATGTTTTGGACCCCAGGTGTTAGGATGAACTTGCATAGTTGCATTATTCGCGCTCCAAATCATTTGCAACCAAGTCTCAGTTCATGCATTGATATCTTGCCACTACATCGTGTGTTTAGGGCCTTAGGCATATCAACGCTACTAGCACTAGATTGACCACCAAATCTAACGCCACCGCGACCACGATTCTGTTCTGTCATTGCTGCCGCCGCGCTGGCCCCTTGCATTCAAACGGCTGCTGCTTCAGGAGCACTGCACCGGGCCGCCCGAAGGGAAGGGGGTGGCCCGGAAGACGCGTGCGCGCCGACCCCGATGGATGCATTGAACGGCCGGCGAGCATTGAACGAGCGGCGCCGTGTCCCCGGGCGCGCATGATCTGATCGATTTCTGTTGCTGGGCACGGCCTGGGGGGCCAGCAGACTGCAGAGCAGTAGTTTTGTGGTAGTAGAACGCAACAGTGGTGGGCGTTGAGTGGGTTGTTCAGGCGGATTGGCATACACGCCGAGCTACGCTGCAGTTGTTTAGGAGGAAGTACAAGTGTACAACTGCTGCTGGCCCAGAAAATGTGTGATTGGGAATGGCTGGGTTACAACTTACAAGTTCAGTTTGGACTTCGGAGCAGCAGAGCAATCACTAGTCTCAAGTTTGTTTTGGTCATGCGTGCACTTCTTGACGGCCTAGTGGTAACCTTGGAATGGTGTTTTGGTGAAGAGGTTGGGAAAGTTTGGTGAAAGAGGGTCAACAATGCGAAAGAGCATCTCAGCAAAGTATTTCACCAAAAGTGTAACAAAGAGAAGCATTTTTCTTTGCTCTGATTTTGGCGGAACTGTAGCAAAGAAAGTTTCACGCTACTAAATGACCTAGAAACATTAAGTGTGGCCGCATGTACAATGATGAGTGATGAGCCAACTGAACAACAAATTCTGCATTCGTTCATTCGTCATTGAACAACCAGTCAGAGATCACACGGGCAGGTTGGTCCGGAGCAAATTAAATTTTGTTGCAGATTTTCCCAAGACATAATGGCGGCCAGGTAATTAACATGATGCCAAGGATTTTTCAAAGAGTTCACCAAACTTGATGTTGCTGCTGATGTTTTCCACCCCTACATCCCACCTCATCTCAATAGGTATACCCGATAAGAAGGCAGGTATGGGAATATATCTTTACCGGCGGGTGTACTAATGGGCAACATCATCTACCCATCGAGTAGGCGGGTGCGGGTACAGGTACATACTACCCATACCCACATGCCCGTGGGTAAAATATACCCGACTATAATATGTGATAAACTTATAAACTTCCACATTGTTAGTGAAGGGTGACTTAGTATTATTAACAAACTAATAATTTTATGATTTATCATACTATTAATTGGTTAAGAATTGTCAATTATCTTTTTTATTTACTCAAATTTGTTGGCGTATGCACTTTCTCATGTGTTATATTTACGATTCTAATAATTTATATCGGGTATGCTATCGGGCACGGGTTACCTGATGGGTAAAAAAACCCACACGGGTGCGGGTATGGATAAGAACTTATACCCGCATGCGGGTGCGGGTATGAGTTTTTTACGGGTAGAAGCAGAGTTCACAGGTGCGGGTATGGAATATCACTGCTCAGCGGATATGTACCTGTTGCCATCTCTCTACACGACACGCACAAACACCAGAGATCAGCGAACTGACAAGCCTGAAACAGCTGCTAAACTACATCAACAACCCTCCCTCCCTCTCTTCTTTACAAGTCCCTCAAACATCTGCTACTACTACATCTATCTTTTTTCTTTGCGAGAGTTACTTCATCTGTCCATTAGAACGCTCCTAAGCTTTCCTGCTTCTCTCCTTCTCCCACACCGCCGCCGCCGCCGCTGCTGCTCTTCTCCCTGGTGACCCTGATGTAGCAGAACACGACGATGATGACAGCGGCCGCGAACCCCGCGAGGATCACCTCCCCGCCGGCTTCAGAACGGTCGGGCCTGCCGCCTGCCCCTGCCCGCGCAGCATCGTCCCCCGGTCCCTCCGCCACGGCGCCCGGCGAGGCCGGCGGCTCGGCGATTCCCAGCAGCGGCCTGGCCACGGCACCATTGCAGTGAAGCACAGCGCCAAGAACCACCACCAGGAGAAGCAGCCTTGCCAATGGCAGTAGGCTGCAGCGGCCAGCCATTGCACTGCTGCAAGCTGCTTGCAGCTCTCTTTTTCTCGCTCTGAGCTTTGCGGCAGAGTCCAGAGTTAAGCGGCAAATGCGAGGAGGCTATAGAGGGAGAGGGGTGTATCCGTGTATATATGGCCTGTGGGCCGCGAGGTGAGCTGAGGGAGTGAGATGGAAGCGGGAGGAAGCAAGGGGGACCGTGGTTTTGTGCCTGGCTGGCACATGAGGATCGAGGCCGAGCTGAGGGAGGGAGATGCGAGATGGTGAGCTGGGTCTCCTTGGAATGCTGGTTTGGTTTGGTTGAAGGGAGCGGGGAGGAGGTCGGTATCGGGGGAGATTGTCTCGGGGAGGACTGGACCCGGACGCTGTCCCCTCCGCCTGATTGGGGTAGCGAGCATGGGCATGGATGTACGGGAGTGTTTGGATCCTGAGCTAAAGTTTAGTCCGTGTCATATCAGATATTCGGATGCTAATTAGGAGAACTAAACATGAGCTAATTACAAAACTAATTGCAGAACCCCTAGGCTAAATCGCGAGACGAATCTATTAAGCCTAATTAATCCATCATTAGCGAATGTTTACTGTAGCATCATATTGTCAAATCATGGACTAATTAGGCTTAATAGATTCGTCTCGCGATTTAGCCTAGGGGTTGTGAAATTGGTTTTGTAATTAGCCTATGTTTAATACTCCTAATTAGTGTCCAAACATTTGATGTGACAGGGGCTAAAATTTAGCCCGGGGATCCAAATACCCCCGGTTGGATGTGTTGTAACTACTGGGATAAGCTATAGGCTGGCAGTTGAGCTTGGTGTCTTGGTGAGTAGTAGCAGTGAGAACTCTCTGTGATTGCAGTTACCGTATATATTTACAAAACGCACCGAAGTGTGCTAGCTCTTTCCACCCTACCAACAACCCACCGATGTGTGAGGATGTCGTCATGCCGAGGAGAATGTTTGTTTCAATATAATTGACGTCATGTCAAACTGCACTAAATAAAACCTTGTGCTGCTCATCCGATCCATCTCTAACCCACTGAAACTAAGGGGTGCTTGATACCATGTGATCTATTAAAGTTAATTAATTCATCATTAGTAAATGGTTATAGCACCACATTGTCAAATCATAAACTAATTAGGCTTAATAGATTCGTCTCGCGAATTAGACTCCATCTGTGCAATTAGTTTTGTAATTAGACTATATTTAATAATCTTAATTAGTATCTAAACGTGACAGCTGCTAAACTTTAGCACGTGAGAGCCTGACACCCCCTAAACAAAGCCCAAGCTCGCAGTAGAAACGATATGATCCGTCCGGGGAAGGTTCATACGGGCCGAGCTTGATGCTGCACACATACCATACCGGAGCAGCGGAGCAGCCGTTGTCCCGTTGCAGCTAGCAGGTGCTGCACCTGCAGGGCTGCTGCATGCGGTGCAGCCACCAGCACATCACTGCTTCCCCGGGGCGTGGGGCCCGCATTTGACCGGCGTCAGCGTCAGAGAGCGGCCGCGTCTTAATTTATTTCCCGGCGGCCGGCGCGGCGGGAGGGAGGACGCCGTGCTGTGCCGTAGCTGGATCCCTCCTGGCTCCTGGGAGCTGACTGAGCTCGCACCTCTCGCAGGTCGGGAGCGAGGAGCGCTGAAGCAGCCACGCACGCCGGCCCGGACAGAAGACGCGTTCTGGAATCCGGGCGTCTCACTCTCACCGTGCGCCCCCGCATTGCGACAGTACATAGCAGCCGGCGTGATTTGGTTTCTGAGCTATGTACGGTTGGGCCAGGCAACCTGGCCGAGAGCGTGGCCACCAGCACGTGCACACGATGATTTGCTTGCGTTGCTTCCTCTTCCTCCTCGGGGGCAAGGTGGTGGTGATTTTTAGCTGCTCACAGGTTGCCTGTGTAGCGTAGTGGGCTGGATTACATGGGTGGGTACTGGGCTCTTGTGTTTGGAAGGCTGCATACCGTTTGTGTTTGAATGTTTGATTACCATGCCACAGATCGGTGAGGTTTTACGCAACGTTGGGCATTTCTCCGGCTGGCAGAGTACAAAGCTCCAGTTTGAGCATACAATTTGTTGTTACGCCAAGTAATATATCACCAAAGCCGTTAATATCAAGTACAGAGGCAGAATTGTCACATAGTATAGGATTGCAAACGATACATCACGTGATTCACCAGGGGCTGGTTCTACACTTAACCCAAGCTCACCACCAGCAGCAGCAGCTTTACACCATGATTCATGACAGAACTAGTAGTTTCCCACCATGATGATTTTGCACAGCAAGATGATAATTACAAAGAACTGGACAACAATAACAATATCCTTCCAAACCACCGGGACGAGCAAGATCAAGCCATGCAAATAGGAAACGAGATCAAAGCACCAAAGATACATCAGTGGAGGCGTGGAGCAAGCAGAGCACGGATCCAAGACTATAATGCAAACCTGAGAAAGAAAAGTTGGAGTAGAGAGGAGAGGGACGATCTTGCCTCACCTGGGCGCGCGAGAGAGAGCAGCAATGGAGCCGAGGGGGTGAGAGACCGGCAGCGGTGAGATTTATGAGGGGGGAGGAGGGGGCGCGCGGAACGGGGCCGGGGTACAGTGTCAGTATAGCCGGGAGCGGGCCCGGACGCCACGACCCTCTCCAAGCTCCGCGCGAAGTGCCCTTGGGTTTGTCGCCGTCTCGCCGATGCATTGAAGGGTTGCCAGGGTACGGGGGCAATCGGCCATGGAGAATGCAGGGACGCTACGCTAGTGCGATTGCGTTCTGTACTCTGATACGCCGCGAGCGCGTTGGCCCCCCTGCATCAGGAATTCAGGATCACCAAACCAAAGGGCCGGCCGGGAAGGGATGACGCGTGCGCGCCGCGACCTCGGCCGATGCATTGAACCGGCGGCTCTGATGATTGAAAGCCGTTGGGCACGAATGGCACATGCTCTTGTACGTAACGTACTACTCATGAACTGTCACGCTTGCTGAGCTACGCTGCAGATGTTTAGAAGTAGGAGCGGTGAGATTCAGAGCGATCAAGCTCCGGTGGCAAAGAGTAATTTTGATCGATCTCTAAAGTTTCAGTTCGTGGAGAGTGCAACTAAAGTGGCCATGCGCTTGCTGACGACAAGTGAGGCCAGCTGAAGAAGTACTCTGCACCCGTAGTTAGTTCATGCTTGGATCATAGCACAGCAGTCACTCAAGAAATCGTACGGGCAGATTGGCGTAGCGCTCAGCAGATTACTTTTGAGATTTGGAGTTCAACGAAGTTTGATGGTTCTTTCGATCAACTCTGTTCTCCTACATATCCCCTGTTTTCTTTGGGCATGTAGTACAGTACACACCACAGATCAATGAACTGATGACAAACCTTAAACAGCTGCTTAAACTGTATCAACCCCCACCCATCATCTCATCTAATCCTCTTTACAAGCCTCTCTCAAGTCTGAACTCAAGAAGGCAAATTGAAAAAAGAAAGATGGTGTACTTCTAGTGCTACTTCTACACCTACACATAGAAAGTTCAGAATCCTCCCAAGCCACCGCCTTCCCGCTTTTCTCCGACTCCCACGCTGGCGCTGGAGCTGTTCTTCCTGGTGACCCTGATGTACAGGAAGATGACGACGACGACCGCCGCGGCGAACCCGACGAGGATCACGTCCGCGCCGGCCACCGACCGGTCGGGCCTCCCGCTTCCGCCGGGCCGCGACGCGCTGACGGGCCCAGCTGCGGTGGCCGGCGGCTCGGCGATGCCCAGCAGCGGCCTGGGCACCGCCACCGCGTCGTCAAGAAACGCCAGGAGGAGGAGCAGCCATGGCGGCGACAAGAAGCTGCGGCGGGCCGCCATTGTTTCTACAGAAAGCTGCCTGCGAATGGAACTCTCGCTCTCTCTCAGCTTGCTCCAGAGCTGTGTGTGTGCTTGTTTCTTGTGAGGGATCAGGGATGTGAAGGTGGGTTACTTATACATATATGATATCGGCAGTGGACTGGAGACCACTGAAAGAGCGACGTGGAGCTTGGAGGTGGTAGCAAGGGGGACCAAGGTCTCGTGCTTGGCTGGCGCGTGAGAATCTGAGGGAGATGGTGAGCTGGTTTGTTGACGGGATTCTGCCGCGATGCGATGCAACGCTGCCCTGCTCTGCTTGGTGTTGGATTGGTTGGATGGTTGGGCGGGAGGAGGTCGGCATCGGGGGGAGATTGTCTCGGGGAGGGTGGGACGGGTTGCACTGATGCAGGATGCTGTCATCCTCCTGGGCAGCGCGTGTGGGTGGCTAGTTCTGTGCCTTTACTTCGAGTGGTTGTGTTGTCCTGAAGGAAGCAATGATAGTCCCTAAGAAGCTAGTGATCGATTGGATAATCAGGCACGATTACTGATAAGCTCTAAGAAAACAATGTCCAAACTTGCACGTTGCGTCCATGGAGATTGGATGATCAGGCACGATTAGGGAGGAACATGAAGTGAGCCTAACTCAACTAGTTAGGATGCGAGATGTGGTTATGCATTCTAACCTCAAATTATTTTTTTTCTTAATGAAAAATCGTATAGCTTCTCGTAGGTTGATCTACGTCCACGGTGGAACGAACTATGTTCTGGAATGGTCGTGAGCGGTTGTTGGGCTTGCAGTTGCGGATGAGATAGGAGTGCTACACGTACTGCTCCAGGAAGAGAGGGCCGCCGCTGATCCCAAGTTCGTGGGCCTCGTGGCCGTCTCGTCTGCATCTGACCGTTGCTGGCGTCAAAGCTGGCTGCATGTTTGGTGGAGGGAGTACGCCCTGCTGCGGCGTAGCTGGATCTCCTCGAGCACCCAAGCGTAGCAACCGCACCAAGGTCAGAACACGCGTTTCGGACGTTTGGTACACTGTCTGCTTTCCATCCGCGTCCAGACGATTTATTAGTAGGAGCGCTCTCTAGAGATCTTTCTACCTGCAGCTTTTCACGGCCTTGGCTACAAAGCTCTATTCTAGCTCGTGTATTTACTTTGCAAAATTAAAAGATCAAGTGAACCCCTAAAACTTCACCGGATCTTCACTTTCTGCAGGGATATGGACCCAATGTGATCTCAAAATGGAAAGAGGAAAGTTTTGGTTAGAGGCAAATCCTTTTTTGCAGCCACTTTACTACTTAGTATGAGTAGTAGACTAGTAGGCAGAGGCATTAAGCAGTAGCACTCGTAAACATATTACAGATTCTACTGCTCCAGGAGCTGGAGGCACTGCACACTGTAGTGCCGTGTGCATCAGCTACGTCCAAGTGTTGGCAGTAGCAGCTGGGGTTTGTGCATCCTTTGACTGCATCACTGCTGTAAACGTCGACGCGGCGGCATGGTCCAGGCTTCCACCACCTACTGACCTACATTGTTCCGTATGGATCATACGATTTTAAAAGCCCTTCTGCTCGTCCAGCCGCAACTTTTCACGGCTCCGTGCTTGACCCTGTGACTACAAAGCTTTGCGCTTGCTTACGGAGTAACCAGTACGAATGTTAGCGTCCCGACTCCCGAGTGTCTGTCAACCACCAACCAGCATGACATAGGATCTCCAGGGATCGGGTCCAATGTAGATGCGATTCGTGAAATTGGCCAAACAAATAAAAAAAGGGCGACGGTAAAAGGCAAGCCTTTTCATGCCACTTTACCACTAAAAATACACTTCGTAGCATAAAACTAAGCGATCCCACTCATGCCGCTACCACTAAAAATCGCCAGCTTTTGTCGCCTGCATCGTTAAGCTGCTTCTGCATACTGGTACTGCTTACTTAAACCCCAAGTCATCAATCACCGGGGTCTAAGGGATCTTTACTAAAAAAAGAGAGAGTGTGTAGCCGCGCACATGCATGCGGCATCGCGGCCTCGGCAGTTTGCGCGGCAGCATCTGGTCCGTTCGTTACACGAGCACGCGCAGCCGGCAGGGCTATTCCACCGGACTTGGGACAGCAGGGGACAGGGGAGCAGCGGAGCAGGGCATCACAGGGCTAAGCCTCTGGGCTTGCGAGGCAGAAGCCAAGCAGGGGCACGGCTCCGGCAGCACAGATGCGCGGAGTCTCGCCTGAGCCGGCAGCTAGCTTGCATGTTCGGTGCAGGCGGCTGGCGATCTGCATCGTCAGGGGACTCGATCAAGACGGCGGGGCGGGTGCTGCCGCGGTGTTGGCGCTGCAGCTCGACTCTATGGCCGTAGGCCATGCGGTTGGTGATCGTGCCCAAAAAAAAAAGAATGATAAAACTGGTCAGAAAGAGGGAGGCAGACACCGGTCGGAGAATCAAACAGTGAGCTCCTGCCGTGTTGTACAGGGGAAGTCGGTTGACAGGGGCGGCACACGGGTCCAAAATACTTCGCCAACCGAATCATTCTCAGGGTTATAACTTCTGAATTCTGATTGACCGTAACTTATTAGCTGCTGTGGGCATGTATGGCCTTCGCAACTACCTATGTGGTTCATTCAAATCCACATGCAAATACAACATACAGGCCGCGGTAAGGAAAGATACCCAAAAAAACAGATAACCCATTAACAAAGAAAAGAAAATGTGAGAAGAAGAGAGCTATGATGACTCAATCATTTCGTTGCGTCTTTACATCAGTATAACAGTTTAAAATTGGTGAATGTCTTGTGGTATCAACAGAGACTCATAGTCATCCACCATGACCTGCCAACAAACCAAACAGTCAAGAAATTCTGTGCATATAAGACAGATAGTTGTGACAAGATGGTATGTAATGGGGATCTTTACCTTGTATTTCCGACCATGAAATGTGTACTCAACGAGTAACAGCTTCGGGTCTCCAGGACAAGGATCGTAAAAGCCCATTATTCCAGACTTCTTTATCCCCTCATGAAGCTGAAGGTGGCAGGCAAAGAACATTCAGTGTCAAATAACCACGCAAATATTTGCTAGCATTCCTTGCAGAAACGTGAAACATAAGCTAGTAAAAGGGAGATTGGGGGGTTTCAAGTATAAACATGAATTTGTATATATGATTCACGTATGCAACAAACAGTTTCAATCTATTTGCAAGATGCAAAACCAGTGGAAAATTTGCAAATACCCCTAATAGTATAGATAATCAACTGTGATATATGGCCAAACTTGCTAAGCGCTAGGTTCCTATCTCAGATAAAAACACTTATCAGCAATGTAACTAAAATATACCTTGAGCTGGCCTGCCTCAGTAACAAGGAAGTTCAGTGGGATTGTCACGTCAAATACTTGTGAAGCCACATCATCATCTATCTCATTCAATTCACCTCTCTCTTTGATTTTTTTGCGATTACCATACAGAGCCTTGGTAATCACCAATCCATTGTTCTCTACCTGTCTGTTCTTCTTACGGTTGGAGACAGGTTCCAGTAATTTTTGAGCTTTTTTAGCTGCATTTCTGGCTGCAGTTAGCTATACAGGAAAAAAGGCTTCTTCAGTTACTTGTCAATTCTTTAAAGCAATGGAAAAGCAATGCAGTTTCGGAATTATTGCAAACATATATACTGCATGAAAGAGAAACCATGATTTGGTTAGAAAGGCAGAAGGCATGCTACATGTACATATAAATATGAATACTCCAAAACAAAACTATGCATTAAGGTGCAAACAGGAAGTACAACAAGTTACTCCTTCTGTGTGCATATGTTTAAGATACATGAGAATGTGAATACACAAAATAACCTCAGGTTACCTGTGTAGATAAGCCTTCCATTTTTTCTAGTGTCTTCTGCTTTTCTCGCTTAAGGTAGTAAGGCTTTACAACATATGTCTGTTAAACAATAAGAGTCCACAGCTACGATTTAGTTAACAGGTGCACTTTAAGGCAGAGAAAGTAAGATAGCAGGCCTACTTTATGTAAGACGTCAAGAATAGAACTAGGTCAGGAATAGAACCTGAAGCAGAAAATATAGTGTTGAAGGAATAGCAAATGCACTGGTAGCAAATAATGCATTTAAATCAGTTGAAAGCAAGACCTGCGGAATCAAGCAGAAGTCAGTGAAAATTGAACAGAGAATGACAATGGGAAAACAGGTAATGAAACCTCCACATGTGTGCAGGGATCAATAGTTCAATACTGAAAGCAAATAAAATCGTGTTGTATAGCTTTGATCTTTGTGCCATAGTTACATAAAATTAGATAAACAAAACATGTGAAAGCCAGGACAGACTCCAAGGTGGAACAGCTCCACTTACCGGGATAATTAACTTTTGACCAGCACGATGTAACTCAAATCTCCAAGAGACACCCTACATCAGATATGAAGGATTCAGAGCACAAAATAGATTAAAAAAAATACAAGCTGTCAACTACAAGGAAAGATCAGTTCTGGTGAAACACATTAGGCAACAAAAGGTTTCTACAAAATATCATATGAGAAGGAAAGTAGTTAAGGTTATCAAATAGTGACAACAGAGGCCATCAAAGAAAAAACTGCATTGGCCACATCATAATTGCACCTAAACACAGTATGGTAATTAGCCTCCTTTGAGGTCTTTCTGAAGTCTTTTTTCCTTTTAGGGCATTGAGGTGCCCTTTGGACTTTTGTCCTTGTGCAGTTTTATTTTACCTTATTAATATATCTTACCACAGCAGGGGCCTCCCCCGCTGTATAGTTTTCAAAAAAAAAAACAGTATGCAGAATACTGTCTACCTAAACTCAATCGATATGGTAGCATCTCTTACAAAATAGCATTAATGCAGTCTGGATCAGCAGTAAACGGCAAGTTCAAGAAGCAAGTGACTAACTGAGAACACATAGGCAAGGGACATTACAAACAAGCAATCACCTGAATTCCTATGTTATACATCATCCTTACAGTACTAAATTCTGATATCCGCCTCCCTCCTCCAATTTCAAAATCAAGGGCCGTGCTGCAAGGGAAAAGTTCAAAAAAGTAACAGTCGGTTACAAACTCATATAAAAATGCATTTTATACAGCCAGAAACAAGAGAGATCAAAATCTTAGGTACCTTCCAACTCTACCAGCAATGCGAGCATGAGACTTGGAGGAGAACCGACGGACGTAATGAGCAGTTGCACCAAAGAAATTAGTTCCAAACTGAGGAGGAAATGAAAAGGTAATTAGTAACTGAGACAACCCCGAATGGAAAGCATCAGATGTTGGCCTGACACTAGCGGTGAAAACATATAAAACAGGTAGCTCTTGAAGGCAGAAAGCAGTACGAATTTAAACCACAAAGTAAATGTGTTGCCTGTTCTCAAGGCCGCACACTAAATAGAAGCAAGATAGTATAAGTTTCTTGGTTTCAAAGGCTCCACACTAAGTATCAAGCCAGGCAGCGCTGAAGTTAAACAGAAAAATGCATATGCTTCTTTCCTCAAGTACTGTTGGTTCCTGGTCTTGAAGACCTTTGTACCATTTGTTTTGTTAAGTATTTTGTACACATCACCCTGCTTCAATGATATTACAGTTTCAGTAGGGCTCCTAAAATGAACTATACGGTGGACATGGACACTTTAAGTTGATCCTTAATCATATACTAATTATGGATCCTTTGACCAACCAGCTAGCTTCAGAACAGAATGGGAAGCCTTTGAAATAACTACAGCAAGTACAACGTCTTCGAATGTTCTATTCTTCAGAACAGAACAATAAGAAAACACCTAAACTAAATGTATCCGGAGATAACCATACATTTCTAATAAAATATCAAGAGTTAAATAAATGTTTGAGTTAATTTTAGATTTACCTTTATTTCTCCTGTTGCAGTACTTTTTTCATCCTTCCTTTGCCATCCAACAGAAATAATTGATTCATCACCAAGGACTAGCTGTATCTGGAGTTTGGTGAAAGAGAAAGCAATAGACACAACACACAAGGGGGAAAATGACATCAGCTTACCAGCACACACAAAAAATTATATTCAGTAGATAAACTATCATCCTACTCTTAATAATGCAGCTATGTAAGAAAAAAAGATAGCAGGTAACAAATACCCTTAAAACCCCTTACAAGATAACAAGAGATCTAAAGGAAGACACATCTTGGACATAGCATTTGAAAATTATAACATGCAATATGTGTAGGTTGTGCTGTAACTTATCCAGCATTGACACCTTATTATGGACATGCCTATGAGGCCTAAACTTATGCATTAACTGTGTAACTGTAAAATTAGCAGTTGATGTCCATTCTAAACGTGAATCAAGTTTAATATAAGGCCTGAATTTCTAAAAGCTTGTCAAGCTCCAGCCATCCTGTTTAACTGGAAACTTTATATCTCAACTAAAAAACTACTTTGACGGCTCACGTAGTCATGTAAGTAACAAGAACTGAAGCTATTGTTTCAGCATCTATTATTGAAATCATGGATAACTATCATGTACATATGGCCGTCATTATATTAAAGAGTGGTAAGCAACTTTCACGTAGATAAGCATCACGCACATGACAAAAGCATGAGTGTAAGGTGTCATACATTCCCGACAGCATTTTCAGATAGTTGGCGTGTCCAGGCATTTGACAGGTTGATAGATCCATCTCTTAAAGAAACAGCAAGTCCAGAAGTTGCTGTAGAATGTGGTGAAATTTGACTGAAGTACACAATGTTGATGAATCACAATTTGCAACGTGCAAGAAACTAGCAGTGGATGGGGGAAAAAATATGGGATGATATTCTCACCGAAACGTCTGCATGCCAATAACAGAGCGTAGTCCAGCTGTTGCCATAAACTCAATAGAGGAAGCAGAAGACAACTGGTGCCGCAGCACAGTGCTTGCTGCTCCAGTTCCAGCTGAGCCATTGACAACCAAATTCCCGCCAACAACGACAGTATTTTGCTTGGACACTGGCAACTCAACTTCACTCGACATTCCCATTCTAGCCATTTCCAAATCAAATAACTAAATCACTGCACTGTCTATTAATAATCTAAAGAAGTAATTGAAGGACAGGATATGCCAAAAGGTTCTAAAGCTAAACAAATTGGTAAAGTGACACCAGAAGTCGTTGGAAGTACTGAAAGAAAAATGAGAAAAAATAAAAACATGAAAGGTAAGCTGCAAAACGCCCCTGGTGGTCCACTTCTTGACAAATGGTTTGCTTCCTGTTTACTAAAACTCTTAACTTAGATATAAGCAGTTAAGCATTCAGAATTGGATGACATAAAAAGGGGTGCAAGTGGTAGTTATGCACATAATTTAGGAAACACTACTAACCACTTAAGAAAAAGAACTTCTATGTGCCAGTATGGAAAATGTATATGGATTAAGCATAGTTCGTCATAACTACAAATGCTGAAGAATGCAAAATACCATACAACGATTCCACCATCAAAATCACAATCCACAATTAACATCTACAAGTAATTAATTACTAAGCAATATTGCCATATTGTAACCACGAATTAAACAAGAGATTAGATTCCATATTATCATAATTCTTAGCAGCTTCCCAGTTATGTGACTGGAACAAAAGATTACAGGTATATGTACTAAAATGGAAAACACTACATACCCTTTCATGATGCCATTGCCATCCAAATATTGTGGAACAGAGAAATTAGCAATGATTGAGCCGTTGGGTCGAGCATGTGCGAAAAGTTTTTCTTCCTCTTTGCGCCGACGCAGTTGTTCCAACTGTTCTTTGATTTCCTCTGGTTTAGTTAGCTTGGGACCAAGTTCTAGGCCAGAATTTAAACCTTCCATACCATAGATGTCGTAAATCTGTCTTTTGTTCTCATCCGATAGTATCTCATATGCATCACGTATTCGTTGAAAGTTTTCAGTTGCTACTTCCTTCATCTGGAAATTACAGATGAAAATTAAGAAGGTTTCTTGTCAGTCCAGAAGAATGCACTAATGTAAATAGTAGATGAATAGTTCAACAAAATACAGATTCAGGTGTACAAGAATCTAACTATCCACATATTATTTTTTTATTACTTGAAATGCAGGTGTCAAATGCACTAGAAACACATGATGGCATCTGCCAAGTTACCAGCTAAACTATAATGTCGATGTTAATGGCAGTATTCACCTTAAATATTCATTGAAACATATCCGAGAAAAGCTGAAAGTTTCCTTTTGATCAGCTAATAATAAATTCCTTCTCTAACTAGCATTCTTTCAATCAAAAAGCAAAGGTTATTCCGCAGAAAACAAATATACATCCAACATCTTCGTTACAAAAAGGATGTGCACAGGAAAATAAGTTTAGGACTTTCTTTCTGCTGTTTCCTAAAAAAGAACATATGAAATAACCCGTGCCGGCTAGAACAGCAACCATGCCACTAACCAATAAACCTAAGTGGACTCCTCAGGGAACAGATACATAAGAGGCCCACAACTCGCAATATCTTCCAAATTCTGAATGCACCACCAACTGAAAAAAAGCTTAATCGGCACGAAATACAGATTTTCCATTCGCCCTGCCAACATTTTAGAAACAAAACTGACAAAGAACTAGTGCCAAAGTGCATGCTTATCCACACTGATGACTGGTCTGCCTATTTCTACCACCACTCTGATGTTTCGGCATATCTTCAGACGCAATCAAATAGGTACATGGATGAATAAAACACATACATTCCCACACAAATTGGCGTACCCTTGATCTCCTGAAGAGAGAAATTCCGTTTTGGTTTCTAACTATCATCGCAAACATGTATAGCAGGTAAAACTTCAAACAAGCATAGCATGATAGCACTGCCAGTGTGTGCTAACCGAACCCCCAATCCAAAAGCAACACGGCACTTGGGTTAAAAACCCGTTGAAACAAGCAGCTCAATGAACTCATGACCGATAGAATCCGGATGCCAACCCCCGCACCGAGCCGAACCACAATCCAGCTCCGAATGGAGCACGGGCGCCCCAGGAACCCTAAGCTAAGTAGCTAGAGCCAATCAAATCGCAGAGGAAGGGGCGGCGCGGCCCTACCTGGGGGTCCTGGTACTTGTCGGGGTGATAGATTTGCGCGTACTGGCGGTACGCCCTGCGGATTTCCTCGTCGGATGCGTCCGGCGAGAGGTGGAGCAGCGCGTAGAGCTCCCTCCCGTCCTCCGGCTCCGGCGTCGACGCCATCCCGTCGTGCGGCGGCGGCTTGTTTGCTCGGCCGCCGGCGGGGGCGGAGGGGACTGGGTTTTTTTTTTTCTTTTGGACGCGAGGGTTTATGCGGAATTCCTTCTCTCTCTTTTACTTTTAGACCCTGTTTGGAACGGGTGTTAAAGTTTAACACCCCTTTTTAACACTTTTTAATATTTTCCTATCCAAATACTTGTGTTAAAGTGAGGTGTTAAAGTTTAACACCCATTTTTTATAAACACATGAAGGGGGTGTTAAAACTTGCTAAAGATGTTAAAAGTGGTCCCCTAATCCACTTTTTCCCCAGGTTACCCCTCTCTCTCCTCTCCTCTCTCTCCTCCCCGCCACCAACGCCGGCCTCCTCCTCCTGCTCATCCTCTCCGCCTGGCCTGATCCACCGCGCTGCCCCTCCTCCTAGGCGGATCCGCTACGCCGCCCTCCCCCTCCTCCGCCGCGCCGCCACGGATCCCCCCTCCTCGGCGGCGGGTGCGGGAGGCGGCTTCGGCGAGAGTAGGCACGGGCGCGGAGGGCGGCTCCGAGCGGCCTGCGGGAGAGCCGGCGAGCGTTTTCTCCTCCACCACCGTCGGCCCCTAAGTGCGGCCCCTCCGTCCCCGGTCCTCTCCTCCGCCGTCAAGGCCCGCGCAAGATCTCCGCTGTGGGGAGGTTGGAGACTTGGGAGAAGGAGACGGATCCCTCGGCGGATGCATCGTCCTCGGGGGACACGTCGGGCAGGCTGCGATGCTTGACGCAGGTGACGTGGCCGCCACCGACGTAGACCTTGAAGATGACGCCACCGTGGTTGACGAACTCCTAGAGCACGAGCGGCGGGCGGAGCTTGCCGAGGCCCTCGCGGTGGTAGACGAGGGACATCTTGTGGGACTTGGCGGTGCCGTCGGCGACGAGGGGCTCGGTGATGAGCGGGAAGCGGAGCGCGGCGAGGAGGCCGGAGTCGGCGAGCGCGGCGGCGTCGTAGACGACGACCTGGCTGGGGATGCCGAAGGTGCGGTCCTTGTTGGCGGCGTGGTCGAGGTCGGAGATGACGACCTGGAGCATGGAGATGCGGTTGTGGAGGCGGTCGATGGTGTGGGGCGGGTCGACGACGAGCACGGCCGGGTGGCGCGCGGCGAAGGCCTCGAGCTGGGCGCGTCGGTCGTCGCCGTAGAGCTTGTGGTCGGTCGTCGCCGTAGAGCTTGTGGATGAGGAGGTGGAATGGGCCCTGCTCCGCCAGGGCCGCAACGCATCCACAGGGACAAGGTCCATGCCCCGCATCGCAAGTCTCCTGGATGCCGGAGGCATCGATAATGAGGCGGCCGCTGTCGTTGAAGTCGCCGAGCTGCAACACCTCCGCGGGCGGCTCGACAAGAAGCCCCACGGTCAAGATGAGCGAGGAGATGAGGAACAGCACGGGAAAAAGGTAGTGTGCAAGAGGAAGGAAGGGCAATATTGTCATTTCTCATGTAACGTGTTAAAGTTTAACAAATTATCAAACACCTCAAGATGCTAAAGTTTAACAATTTTAACACCTCTTCCCAAACAGGGCTAGTTCTTTTGCCGGGGGGATTTGGGTTTTGCCTGCGTTGTTGGTAATGATGCTCTTCTACTTCTGCAGCAAGCTGGGGTTGTAGGATTGCTCCTTCTGTTTCCCTCACGAGGTAACGTAAATGCTATTAGACGCCATTACGTCCGTCCGCCAGCCCGTTACTCGCCATTATTCATTCCTGGGCCGTATGCTCCGCTCTCTCCTCTGATACACCAGCGGTCCAATATGGCCCGACGATACACACGGCGCGAGAATATTCCGTCGTCCCCGCGCACCTCGTCGGGCGGGGGTAATAATTCCGGGATGCCCCGTTGTCGGGCCAGGCCACGGGCCCATGCACGTGCACCAGCTAGCTGTCCCGGTCGCGCCGCGCTCGCGCGTGCACCGACCGGAGCCAATGGCCGCGGCCCCCATCCCACGGCCGGCCACACGCCATGCGCCCGGCGCGCCCCCGTGAGCCCGAACCGACCGGCGCGCGGGCTCTCGGCTCTCTCGACCGGCTGACGGCCGTTCGCTGCCGCCTCGGACGACGGAGGCGGGCGCGCCGTGCACTGGCCACCGGGCCGCGCGCTGCCATGTGCGCGACCGCAGCCGAGCAACATGGGCTCGCTCAACCGTAGTCCGGCCGGCGACGATTTAATACTTTCTGTTTGATGGGATGGGCGCACTGCGGCGTACACATTCTAGACCGTGTTTCTCTCACTGTTTGTGGAGTGTGCACGTATTGATTTGCGCCCATGTTGCCCGTGTCAGACTACACGTTGCATCGCAGTAGTACCTCTCTACTTGCAAACAGTAGCCAGCAGCCCAGCACAGTGCACAGCAGAAAAGGGTATGCTGCACTGCCGATCCTGATCTTATCCATCTGAAAATGGTAACTGAATCACGACGCATAACCGCCAGCAAATCTCGCGATGGATGATTCCCCGGCCCCCTGCGACGCCTGGCAGAGCAGAAGCCTGCCGGGCTACAAGCAGGCCTCGCCTCTCCAGTCCCCCTGCGAACCACCCATCCCACAGGCGGGAGGCGCGGCGCTGAAACGAACTCAAACAGTCAAACGACCGCGCCCGCGCATCGGCACGCACACCCCCGCCGCGCCCGCGCAGGACCGTCCGACGCGACGCCACGCCAGGCCAGGCCGGTCCCGATCCCAATCCTTCCTGCCATCCTGTGACCCATCGATTGCTTTGCCCCCACCAGCAGGCCACTGACCACTCACTCGCCGCGGTGCACCACTGCAGCCGCAGCCCGCAGCTGCAACTGCAAGTGAAATCCGCTTCGCATATCGCCTTGCTTTCCCCGCCACCTTCTCCCCCAGTGCCCACTCGCGCTCTCGTTTCCCAATTCCCAGGGCGAGACCTCGAGAGCCGAGACCGGGAGCTTCGCGACGATGCGGCGGCTTCTCGCGCTGGTGGCGGCCCTGCTGGCGCTGCGGCCGGCGCTGGCCACCGACCCCTACGCCTTCTTCGACTGGGACGTCTCATACGTCACCGCGGCGCCGCTCGGCGTCAAGCAGCAGGCAAGCATTCTCCGGTCCGGCCAGCGCCACCCGCGCCGGCCCTTTACGAGACTTTCCTTTCACATTCTCAAGTCAGAGCATTCTGTGTGCTGAGTTGCTGACGAGCTGGCGGAAACTGCTGGCTGCCGGTAGGTGATAGGCATCAACGGCAAGTTCCCGGGGCCCGTCGTGAACATCACCACCAACTGGAACGTCGTCGTCAACGTGCTCAACGACCTCGACGAGCCGCTCCTCATCACCTGGTAAGCACGCCGCCTGCCAAGACGCACGCTCTTGGCTAGCTTCAAATCCCGCGTTGCCGCGCTCAAGTGAGTATGTCGATGCCTGTGGTTGTGGAACGCAGGAACGGGATCCAGCACCGGAAGAACTGCTGGCAGGACGGGGTGCTGGGCACCAACTGCCCCATCCCGTCCGGCTGGAACTGGACGTACGAGTTCCAGGTGAAGGACCAGATCGGCAGCTTCTTCTACTTCCCCTCCACCGGCCTGCAGCGCGCCGCCGGGGGCTTCGGCGGCATCGTCGTCAACAACCGCGACGTCATCGCCGTGCCCTTCGGCCGCCCCGACGGCGACATCACCATCCTCATCGGCGACTGGTACAACAAGAACCACACGGTAATAGCTCTCACAAGCTAGCAGTGACTAGCTCGATGCCATCGTTTCCGTTTGATGCCTGTAGCCTCGGATGTTTTGGAGAAGTGAGCTGTCTCTCACTCTGGATTACTGCAGGATCTGAGGAAGATGCTGGACAAGGGGAAGGACCTGGGGATGCCGGACGGCGTGCTGATAAACGGCAAGGGCCCGTACCGGTACAACGACAGCCTTGTGCCGGCCGGCATCGAGTACGAGACCTTCAATGTGCATCCGGGTAATTAATCGATAGCACTGTACTTAGTACCACTATCTCTGCATTAATCTGTAAAACTGATGGGCTAGCAAGTGGAGGAGCACTGGAACAGGTTGCATCGCTTTTGTGCAGAGTGAGAGCGTTGTTTTTCTCTTAGGACAAGAATCTTGACACCCTGTTTCATAGCACTAACTTTCCTGGTAAAATGAGGGCTGGTCAATGTGCAGAGTGTGAGTGTGTTATAAGATGTGTTAACTTCAGAATTTTCTTGCTGACTTCAGTCGGCTGGTGCTGCCGTACTCTGATTTCGTTAGTCTCTATACTGTTAGTTCTGACTGATCACTGTACACTTCAGTCATATCGGTACTGCACAGCCCACACCATCTTACTGTAGCCTTAATCATCCACTGACAGAAATGTTTTGTTGGAACTTGGAAGTAAGAGGTAGTTAGATTGCAGAATGCTGACATGCTTCCATAATGTACCAAAAAATTACCTCCCTTCAAATATTGCACCAGTGAGCTCGCTGCACAAAAAAAAAAGATTCATTCAGGTATCAATGCCAGTCAGTATAGTTCTGTTGTCAGTTTGTTATGAGTATATTTTTTTTAAAAAAGATTTTGTTGTCATGCAATAGCTTCCCGTTGATAAACTACGGAGTAGCTAACAATGGGAAACTGACTGCATTTCTTTTTATGTTCCTGAACGTGTAGGTATAGTTTACTCTCTGTGTTAGGATTTCTGTCACAACTCAAAACTCTTGTACTGACAGCAGGGCGCTTTCTTGTGTGTTGCTTTCTCCTACTGCACAAATTCGCATGTTAAACATCGCCATCTCTATACTTAGGGGGCGTTTGGTTCCCTTTGCTTATTTTTATCACGTGTCACATCAAATGTTTAGATACTAATTAGGAGTATTAAACGCAGACTATTTACAAAACCCATTATATAAGTGGAGGCTAAACGGTGAGACGAATCTATTAAGCCTAATTAATCCATCATTAGCAAATATTTACTGTAGCAACACTTGTCAAATCATGAACTAATTAGGCTTAATAGATTCGTCTCGCCGTTTAGCCTCCACTTATGTAATGAGTTTTGTAAATAGTCTACGTTTAATACTTCTAATTAGTATCTAAACATTCGATGTGACGGGTGCTAAAAATAAGCAGGGGAAACCAAACCAGGCCTGAACCTCTTCCTCAGGAGCAGGAATGCCCCATGTTGCCATTGCCACTACAGATTGCTAGCTATTTTCACAAGTCGAGTTGTCGACCGAGATCATACGGAGCTGCCTGATAAGCTCAATAAATTCAGTGATGCTACCACCACTTACAAAGTTACAATGGCCGATTGATGATGGCGCAGGCAGGACGTACCGCATCCGGGTGCACAACGTGGGCACGTCGACGAGCCTCAACTTCCGGATCCAGGGCCACAACATGCTGCTGGTCGAGACGGAGGGCTCCTACACGACACAGCAGAACTACACCAACCTGGACGTCCACGTCGGCCAGTCCTACTCCTTCCTCGTCACCACGGACCAGAACGCCAGCTCCGACTACTACATCGTGGCCAGCGCCCGGCAGGTGAACGAGTCCCTGTGGCGCCGCGTCACCGGCGTCGCCGTGCTCCGCTACTCCAACTCCGGCGGCCCCGCCTCCGGCCCGCTCCCGGACCCTCCCCAGGACCGGGACGACCGGACCTTCTCCATGAACCAGGCGCGCTCCGTCCGGTGGAACCTGAGCGCCGGCGCGGCGCGTCCCAACCCGCAGGGCTCATTCCGGTACTCGGCCATCAACGTGACGCAGGCGTACCTGCTGCGGAGCACGGCGCCGGTGTCGATCGGCGGGCGGCGGCGCGCGACGCTGAACGGGCTCTCCTACGCGCCGCCGGAGACGCCGCTGCGGCTGGCGGACGCGTACGGGGTGGAGGGCGTGTACACGCTCGACTTCCCGGAGCGGCCGCCGCCGGGCGCCGCGCCACGGATCGCGCGGTCCATCATCAACGGCACCTACCGCGGGTTCATGGAGCTCATCTTCCAGAACAACGACACCAGGATGCAGAGCTACCACATGGACGGATACGCCTTCTTCGTCGTCGGGTAAAAATTAACCGATGGATCGGTTGACGCCGGTACGTGTTGTTGCCGATCTTGGATAGATAGAGAGATACTAAAGCCCTGGCCCGTGTCCGTCGTCGATGCATGCGCGTGCAGGATGGACTACGGCGAGTGGACGGAGGACAGCCGGGGCACGTACAACAAGGGCGACGGCGTGGCGCGCAGCACGATCCAGGTGTACCCGGGCGCGTGGGCGGCGGTGCTGGTGTCCCTGGACAACGTCGGCATCTGGAACGTGCGGTCCGAGAACCTGGACTCGTGGTACCTGGGGCAGGAGGTCTACGTCAGGGTCGTCAACCCGGAGGACACCGGCAACAAGACCGAGATGGCCATCCCCGGCAACGCGCTCTACTGCGGCCAGCTCCACAAGTACCAGAAGTATGGCCCCGCCGCAGATCACCAGCTTCTTCTTCAGCTCAACTTCCCCACACCCTGCAATTGTTTGCTGATGCTCTGTGCTCGTTCGTTCCAATTTGTTTCGTGACAGGGAGCAGACTCCGCACCACAAGATGGGGGTGTCTGCTGCGGCGCCGCGCTCTTCGTTCGCGGCGCGCCGGCTGGTCTCGGCGGCGCTGCTCCTGGCCGGATCCTTCGTGCTCGCGCCGTAGTGCGGGCGTGCGGCGCCGTTACTTCCGCGGAGAGGTCGCTCAGTTTATGTAGGGTTTTTTAGGATCAGAGGTGTAGGCCGTGCCATTTTTTCCTGTCGATATGAGAATTGCTCGTGTGCCAGTGCTGGACACTGCGCCCGATTGATTGTCAATGATTCAGTTTTTCCTCGCTAGCTTTGGGGTCTGTTAGGAAGGGTCGAATTGTTTCGCTCTGATTTGTTCATTCGTTTGTCTGTTCATCTGAAAACCGGAATGGCGGCATCTGTTTCTGTTCAATGACATGACAGCGGAATAGCGGATCAATCAGCAATCTCAGCATACAAACAGGTTGAGATTGCCACTTGTTGAACCGACATCATAATTGATCTTGCAACTGGCGCACTTGATTTCACGATTTGGACAGCAGGCGCCCGGCCATGTACATTCTCTGAATATGGGGTCCAAGTCCAACCGGGCAAATTTTCCCTTCCTTTTGTTACACCTGCACCTACGGCCCCACTACTGCATTTACCGTGCCGCTTTTCTGCGATCTGACTGTGCCGCCGGCGCGGTCGCTCGCTTTTGGCCTTTTTGGGCTTTGGCTGCCTGCTGATCTGCAGCGCTCTGCACATGTGGTGCCTGCAGACTGAATGCCGGCGCAGCAAAATTTTTACTGACCAGACGGACCCGATTTTGACGGTACTGGTACTACCGCTCGTCAGGCGCAGCACGGCACAACACAGTGACGGCCCGCGTCTGTCGTTTCCCTGTTCGGGTTGTCTCTGTCACTCTCGTGGTGGTAAACTGTGAAATGCCTGACTGGGATTCAGAAGTCGTTACAGGCTTACAGTGTGGGTGGTATGACAAACAGTACGATTATTCACTCTTGTTTAGCCTTTGGTTAGTTCACTCCAACTCCTAACTTTGACACTATGCAAAAAGAAGATTCCCCATCACATCAAACTTGCGATACATGCATGGAGTACTAAATGTAGACGAAATTAAAAACTAATTGCACAGTTTTGTTGTACTTTGCGAGACGAATCTTTTGAGCCTAATTAGTCAATGTTTGGACAATAATTCACAAATACAAACGAAACGCTACAGTGTACTATAGTGTTGTAACAGTAATTTGGCACCTCCAAACTTTGGCAGCTAAACAAGACCTTAGTGGACAAGCATTTTGAATGTGCCTCAATAGGAAAACGATAACAGTACTTGTAACGTTATTTTTTTTCAGAGGATACTTTTTTTTAATAATCTCATAGGATGACTAACACGGATCAAATGTATACAGTTTAAGCCCGCAGGTTTCGTGGACCCGACAAAACAACAAACATAGTCCATTTGCATGGCCCATTGGGCATACAGCCCAGTTCATCATCCAACAAAAAAACGAACAAACTAAAAACGCGTTGGGGGTGGTCCGTTCCGAAGCTTTTGCCCATCGCATGGCGCCCCATTCCTCCTCCGTAGTTTGTTGTGTTGCATCCATCCGCTTGTTTTGCTACAAGATTCAGGTTCCTGCCCAAGTGCCATACACACATACTCCGTACAACTCATACACCAATGCCCAAGTGCCATGCACTAATGACCGTTAGTTGGAACCTCAGCCATCTGAAAATTCCTACTATGTTCCAAACTGATCCAGCTTCGGTATCTCCACGCAACGCACTGAAATATCCCAATTCTTTTTGGGACACGGAACACCTCAGCCACCGTTAGCTTCGGGTGATGGAACTTGTCTGTTTGTCTTCACATCATCTTCAGCACCATTAGAAAACACCCTTCTGCTCTGCATCTCTGCAGGCCTGCCTAAACAAGACATCCCCAGGTCAAAAGGGCTAGGTTTTCTATCCACAGTCTCCCAAGCTCCGCAAGTCTGCAACGGCTCGTCCTCGACACCTTTAATTATGGCCATCGCTAGATTAACTTGCTAAAGTAACCCACCAAGTACCAAAAAGTCATAAGCACGCACGACACCCAGAAAAAGGAGAGCAAGCAGTGCATATCTGAATATCTGATCTACCCTACCCAACAATGATTGATTTCACAGGTGCGGATCGAGTGCGATGATGCTGATGCCAACCACAAACCACTCGCCACTGGTGCTCCATCAGTTTCCCGTTTACTCAGTGATGAGAGGCAGTACGGTTGGAGACCTGGATGGGGTTTCTAGAGAGAGAGGGGAGTGAGCTGCCCACATGCAGAGAAGGACAAAAGAATCCTCCCGGCGTCCACTGCTGCTGAGAAGGATGTGGCACCTATGCTGGTGTCATCTTGCACTAACAAACCTTGAAGAATCATTAGTGTTTTTGGATGAGATTTGGAGGGAGAAAATGCGCTATCAGTTTGCAGGCCAGGACAATTAGACGGAAGAATCTTCTTTCATTGCTGTGCTGATGAGGAGGATGTGGCACCTATGCAGCTATGCTAGTCAGCTTCCATTGCCATTCCACTTGCAGATCCTCATCATTCCTCCAAAGAAAAGAGGAAAACGAACGAAAGAGGAATTAGAAATTTGCTTCTTCTGACAAGATCGACGCAATTACCAAGATTCAGGATAACAGAAGAACAATAATGCAGTTCTTGTATAAGAAATGGGTGCGACTACCATTGTTTGCCCTACTAATTACTGCCGTTGCCCATAACGAGGAAGCTAGATCCAAGTTCACAGAAAGAGCTCCATAACTGTGGCTTGCACTGCAACCCTCTGTGTGAGTCGCTGTCATCGACTAACAACCCAGGCCGCCACCTCCCCGAATCCGAGCCCGTGACAGTTGAATCCTTGGCGAGCGCAACGGAACAAAGCCATCCACTTCAGACCAGGCAAGCGGACGAAGTAAAGAACGCCCAAGCTGCTGCGGTAGCCTCCAAGCGTTGAACTGGTAGAGCATGACGCGTGGGGTCAGAGAGGCAGTTAGGTGGCGCTGCCGGCCTGGCCACCGCGTGGTTCCTGCTTCTGGGCTCTGGCCTTCCACCAGCTCATTCCGATGCGGCAGCCCGGCAGGCAACTCACCTTTTTGAGAAAGAGCCAGCCAGCCGGGCCAATCAGTCAACGGGACATTGACTATCTATGGTAGTGACTAGTGAGGCAGCAATTCAAGTGTTTCACATAGGTTTGATGCAAGGACCGCGGGAGTAAGTCTCAGCGAGGTTTCATACGACGAGTTCAGGCTCCTGCCAAGGTTTTTTAGGTTTTCTCGAAGAGGTTGAATCTGAACCTGAAGTTATGCAACTGGACCCATAGTTACAGTGTTCGTACTATACGCAACACTCTCCTCACTCTCAATAGCTTGTACACAAGAACAAGCGTTTATACTAGTCTTGGAAAGCCCCTACATCCAATTTCGGCAGAAGTCGCGTTCCTTGGATCGAAGACACTGGGACTTACAACGGGGTACTTGCAAGCAGACGTGCGATGAGCGTGTGTGTGTGAGTTTTGGAGTCGAGAGCTAGAAAGGAGGCCCGGTTCCCTTTATATAAGCCAGGAATCGGACGACAGTTTGGAAGTAAAGGAGAGGGCCACCCGACCTAAGAAGTCGGAGTCCATGCAGTGGTCGGAGCGGTATAGCTCGGGATGGCGATGTGGGTCCCTTCTCGTGGGACCCTCTTGTCCTGTTCTCCTTCGATTGCATCAGTTCGTACGGCGTGACTTGACAACCTCTGTGCGGCATGAAGTGCTTACGTGCGGCGTTATCTGTACCGGAGCGTGCTTTCGTCTTGTTCGCCAACCCTATGGCAGAGAACGGGACAGGCACTTTTGCTGACCCCGTACCTGTAGCAGGTAAGGGGGCTCAGGTCAGCGGTCGGGCTGAGGCATGCCGCTCACCTCGGCTTTCCCCAACTTGCCGGACGCTTTCACGACCGCTCGACGTCATGAGGTCATGTCTTGGGCCCCGCCTCGCATGTCGGCAGACCTGCCGTAGCCGCCTTACCGTGCCCCTGATGGGCCGTTACGGGGAAGGTCATGATGACATCCCAACACCAGCACATGTGCCGCGTAGGCACGGTCCGAAGGGTGTAGCTTCACCCTTAGACCCTTCGGTTTGAGGTCAGCTCCCCCCCGTCCAGTTGTGTCCCCGTACGCGGGCTGTCGTGGGGCGGTCGGAGGTGCCATGCCTCGCAATTAATGCGTGGGGGAGCGGCGCTAGTCTCCCTTGGTCAGAGAATAGTTGGTGCTCTCAGGGCCCTACGTGGGTCCTGTCCCCGAGTCGAGGGGTACAGTGGACGATGCCCCCTCGTATTTGACCTTAGAAGGTCGGGTGATGGGCCGCAATGGTTCGTGGGCCACCATTAGAATGTGTTGAGCTGTTAGGCCTTGGGCCCCTTTACATTTTAGGGGTTTCTAATCCCTCTCCTGGGTACCCCTAGTAGGTACAGGGCCCGTAATATAGTCATCAAACTCTTCTTTGGTTTACTGGGGAGTACTCCTTCCGTTTCAAATTGTAGGTCATTTTGGTTTTCTAGATTCATAGATTTTGTATGCATCTAGACATACACTATATTTAGGTGCATAGAAAAACTATGCACCTAAAGTAGCCCAAACGATCTACAATTTGGAACAGAGCGAGTATAAGTTTGTTTTCGTCGTGATCTAAGAAGTCCGAGCATTCTCATATTTTTAGGCATGAATCAAACCTTCATACTATCTTCTTCATTCTGAAATGAAAATTGCAAGAGGGCTGCCAATTTTCCAAACATTCCAAACTTCAGGTTCTCAAATGTTTTCTACTAATGTTTTCTACTAGTATTTTAATCTAGGGTGTATCTCCTCGACTGAGAATTAGTTTTTCTATCAGCCATCGATAATGACCCTTGGATCTACGTCTAACCATCCATATCACACTCCTTGTCCTTATCTCTTTCTTCTTCCTCCTCCATTGTCCATCTCTTCTTTTCTCGCGCGAGTCATGACTTGCCCGACGCCCCACGTCCTTGACGCCACTCCCTCGCGTTCGTTCAGTAACTCTGATCCGGCTCCGGCGGCCCCTGCCACCTCTGCCGCCGCCCGCTGTTGCGGCCGCATGCTAACCGACACACGCCCCCACCACATCCACCGTCCACCGAGGTTCCTCCACCGCCCGGCTCTGGCGGCATCCTTGCCGCCTCCGCTCCTCCGCCATCTCTCCCACCTCCACCACCGGTCGTCGAGCCGCCCGAAACTCTCGGTCCGCAGGCCACAGGTAACCTCCAATCCCAAATTCCCAAACCCAACTTCGGATTCTCTTCCTCAATTTCAAGTAGTATTAGATGACTGATGGATAAGAAAGATTTCAATTGATCGACAAGGACTAAGGGGGTGTTTGGCTCCAGGAGGGCTAAACTTTAGTCCCGTCACATCGGATGTTTAGATACTAATTAGGAGTATTAAATATAGTCTAATTACAAAACTAATTACACAGATAAAGACTAATTCGTAAGACGAATTATTAAGCCTAATTAGTCCATGATTTGACAATGTGATGCTACAGTAACCATGTACTAATGATGGATTAATTAGGCTTAATAGATTTGTCTCGTGAATTAGCATATGGTTCTGCATTTACTTTTATAATTAGCTACGTCCGTCCTGACAGAGCTAAACTTTAACCCGGTATCCTAAATCTCTTTAATCTACGGGTCGGTCCCACTGCCCCACGCATGGCGCATCTCTTCCATGGCAAAACAAGAACTCCACGAGTACAAGCATCTTTTTCCCCGAACACCTACCCTGCTTCCACGCAGAAAGTCCACCTCTTCCATTCCACCCCCCTTCTCCCGACGGAGACAGCCTCGCTTCTTTTGCTCCCGTGCCTCCAGCTCTCCATCCCAGATCCCCCCACTCCTCGCTCACTTCCACCTTCCACCGCCCCCAAAACTCCGCGCCGCCCCACCGCCCCGCGCCACCCACCACTCGCCTCCTCCCCCACCACCGCGCTCACGCAATTCGCGCCGCCGACCCCCCGCCCCGCCCGGCGGCGGAGACAGAGTGGGCCGAGGGGCGCGGCGGTGGGCGCAGCCAGCCATGCTCCACAAGTTCGCGCTCGCGTTCAAGACCAAGACCATCGAGTTCTTCGCCGAGGAGGAGGATGACGAGGACGCCGACCGATTCGCGCGCTCCCCGCTCCCGGGCGCGGATGGGGTCCTGGCTGGGCAGCGGGTGGTCGTGCTGAAGCCCGACCCGCTGAACCCTAACCCTAGCGCGGGCGGGGTCGGGCGGGCGGCGTCCGGGCAGGAGGCGGCCGTCGAGGCGGCGCTCGCGACGGCCTCGTCGTTCCAGGCGGCGTACCTGCACCTGCAGGCGGCCCACGCGCCGTTCCTGCCGGAGGCGGCGGCGACCGCGGACGCCGCGGCGGTGTCGCACCTCCGCCGGCTGTCGGAGCTCAAGCGGATCGCGAGGGGCGCGCCGGCGGAGACGCCCGGGCCGGACGGGGGCGGGGCTCTCACGGCGCACCTCGAGGCCCAGGTGCGCGAGAACCAGGCGCTGCTGCGGTCCTTCGACGCCGTGGTGAACCGCCTCCAGGCCGCGCTCGACGCCAAGGACGCCGCGGGCGCCGCGCTGCGGCTCGACCTCGAGGCGCTCGACGACGCCAACGCGCGGCTCTCGGCCCGCCTCGACCGCGCGCTCGCGCCGCCGCCGGGCGGCGACGCCGTCGGCTCCATGCTTTCCGCGGGCGTCTTCGACTCAGTCCTCCGCGACGCGCTCCGCGTCGCCCACCGATTCGCCCGCGCGCTAGCCGAGGTCCTCCGGTGCGCTGGGTGGGACCTGGCCGCGGCGGCGGCGGCTGCCTACCCAGGCGTCTCCTACTCCAAGGGCGGCCACTGCCGCTACGCCCTGCTCTCCCGCGTCTGCCTCTCCATGTTCGACGGATTTGATTCCTACGAATTCGGCGCCGCAGCTGACAACGCAGAGCTTGAAGGAATCGAGCTGGCAATCCGCCGGAACGAGTCGCTGCAGCAATTCATCGAGCACTCAGATGCAGACCCAATAGAGCTCATGAATTCAAGCCCAGATTGTGAATTTGCCCAATTTTGCGACCGCAAGTACAAACAGCTGATCCATCCTGGCATTGAGTCCTCCCTGTTTGGGAATTCAGACTGTGGGACATTGCCGGTGATGAGTGTGGCCGGCCCACTCTACGAGCTGTTTGTTGCAATGGCAAGCTCAATATGGACGCTCCACCGGTTAGCTTGGGCGTATGACCCGGCAGTCGGCATATTCCAGGTCAGCCGGGGCACAGAGTTCTCAACGGTGTACATGGAGAACATTGTCCGGTCGAAGGGTTTTTCAGGGAGCAAGGAGCTTGGGAAGACAGCGCGACCGAAGGTCGGGTTCACGGTGGTGCCGGGCTTCCGGCTTGGAGGGACAGTGATCCAATGTAGGGTGTATCTAGATCATGGGAAGAGGGAAGAAGGCATTATAGATTCAATTTGAGCTGATGTGAAACTATATAGTCATAAAAGAAACTGTACATTCGGAAACAAAAGGAGGCTGTGTAAAGGCGATGAAGAACAGTGTATTGAAATAACCTTCGCAGGATCAAAGCAGCTGCTCAATGATGAGTATAAAGAAAGCTATTTATCTTTTCTTTTAGTTTTTTTGTTCGGCTGAAAGGAGAGGGGGTGTTTGTAGTGTTGTACAAAGGTCATCAGGTTCAGGGAAGCTTTGTGTTCTAACAGGGTCGAAGAGCTATTATCTAATCTTCGGTAACTTATTTGTGTGTAATTCGACTTCATCTGTAAATGTATATTTATGAGTATGTGCTCCCCAGTCTCTTGCATATTTACTTATTTGGTAAACCAGGCACTGAATTATCTTACTGAATGTTATCCTGCCATTGTTTCCAGTTGTTTGGTCCATTCAGAAATGTAGCATAAGCCTGTTTGTCATTCAATATTGCTGCTCGTCTGCTCCTACATGCAACTGGCCGTTACATCAATGTGTTCTTCTTTCCAGGACATGCTAAATGCCTGCAAAATCATTTCGGATCGAGAAGCCAGTCAGGTGGCACACACACCTTCTGCCGCCAAGAAATGCCTGACGCCTTCTCCAAGTTCAGAAAGGGTTTCAGATTTCATTCAGGCGACGCACTCTTTCTTTCAACCGGCGGGAAAGGATCATGGGTTTCATTTCAGTCTCCTTTAACCGTATGTTTCGTCCGTTCTCCCTGAAAGCCAGTCCGATCGCGCCGTACAATCATCAACGCTCTCGGATCTAATTTTCCACGCCTCTCTCTTTTCCATTGAAAAGGTTTCGTACTCGGTACTCGTGCAGCTACTCGGCATTGATTCCCAGTGGCACCCCATCCTTGACTCCGCACAGCTGTCTGGGCTGGGCTACAATCACCATTGATCCCTCATGGCCAGCCAAACTTACTGCATCTCGTCACCTGCGTAGTATATTAGCAGGAACTTGCAATGTTCTTTGCTTGACACTACATGGATACATCTGTTCTGCTCTTGCGACAACATGGTCGCTTGCTGAACGGCCACAACGTCCGCTTCAGTTCGACAATTCAGAAGCAACGCGTTTGGAGTGAGGCAAAAGTGCAGATTCTTGGGAGAACTGAAATGTTTTCGCATCGATTTTTTACCTCGGAATGAGGGCCTGCCTGTTCTCGGGCCATGATTAAGGAGCATTAGCTGGCCCCGCAGAACGGTCTGAGGTCTGAACACGGTGGTACACGGCGTGGGGGCTGGTATGTTCGTTGCTTCCGCTTTAGTCCAGCAGCCGGGTGCTGCAGGCTCTGATGCCCTGTCCCCCGCGCGCTTAACCCTTTTTGGGTTTTGACCTCGCCATAAGAAATGGCTTGCCGGGCGCCCCGGATTCCTGTCGTGCTCGCTTCGCGGCTCACAGCGCGGCGCGGGGGACGCGGGGCAGCGCGTGCCCCGTTATTCCTTGAGTTGGCTTCACTCCCGTGCCATCTTGCCGCCGAAGGCGAGCATATTTTGGTGGTCGCCTGCCGGCTGCCGCCGCCACAGTCGCGGAGGGCGCAGCACGGCAGCAGGCTTCTCCTCTATAAACCATCATGCTGCCGTGAGGGATTTCACTGCTTCTTTGCTCTGACCGAGAAGTGAGAACAACTGCGGTGAGGCGACGCAGGGGTTCAATTTGAACTTTGTTTCAGTTGCGATGCTATGAGATGAGATGCAGGACGACTAGTCGAGGCCGTCCTTTTCGGGGGGATCCCGGCACGTTGCTTTCGTTGATCGGAAGTCACGGCCTGGACGAGATCCAGGACGGCGATTTGTTCCCGGTTCCGTTCTGCCAGCTCCGAATCTTTCTGCTGTCGATCGATGGCGTGGGGCTTCAGATCGGGAGCTTAATGCTACTCGCCTACTCCTACTCAAATACGAGTAGTAGTAGTACTAGCTTGCACTTGCGTGTCGCGTGCTGTGAAACGGACCGGATCCGTTCCGAGCCAGCAGGAGTAGATCTGGATGACCGACCGGATTTGACTAACCCCTGCTACTGCGAACGAGCTGGGTCTTGTTTAGTTGCTAAAGTTTGGAGGTGTTAAATTACTGTTACAGCACTGTATCATACTGTGGTATTTTGTTTGTATTTGTGAATTATTATCCAAACATTGACTAGGCTCAAAAGATTCGTCTCGCAAAGTACAACAAAACTGTGCAATTAGTTTTTAATTTCGTCTACATTTAGTACTCCATGTATATACCGCAAGTTTGATGTGATGGGAAATCTTCTTTTTGCATAGTGCCAAAGTTGGAAGTTAGGGGTGAACAGACCCGTTTTCTTCGGCGTCCTGTTCCTCCTGCTCGCGGTCACCAGCAGTTGTGTGGGAATGCGCTGGTGGGACCGCAGTTGGGCCATGACGTACCTAAGCCCATCTCAGCACCTGGGCTAAACTAGCAAACGCAGACAGCGAGCGTTCGGCAGGCCCACCCAACAACGCTGCCGGCGCTCCGTGGCGCGTGGCAAATTCATTGGGCCTGTGATGGAGTAGAACGGATCACATATTGGGATTTTCTCGGCCATATGCCGGCCGCGGCTACTTCATGCATACCCGGCCGGTCACCTTGCGCCGCCGCATCAAGAACGCCGGCGACTCGACCTGCCAGCCTGCCGCGTGCGCGTGTTTGATTAGCTCTCTTGCTGCGCGCGCGGCGCGAGCCCGTCCGCTCCGCAACCCACATGTTCGACTACCTACAACACGCGCGTTCCTATTCCTACACGCATCGGCTTCGCATGCATGTGCCCGTGACCAAAAAGGCGGTCTGGCCTGCAGAGCCGCCAGCTTTCCAAACTAAGGTCGATCCGTCATGTCCACCAAAGGATTATTGCCACCGGCCGTGGCCGCCGGCCGGGGACATACATGGGCGCTACAACTACAAACATAGTAGCCCAGATGCCACCCGCCACGCCCTTTCCCCCGGCGCTTTCCCCTGTTTGCAAATTCCCTTCGTCAAACCCAACAGTGCCCCTCGTGCCCCGGAACGGGGGGCGTGCGCCGTCGCGCTCGCGCGCCCCGCCCCCCAAAAGCGGCACGCCCAACAGGAAAACGCGCTGTTAAAAGCTCGCTCGGTCTTCCTCGCGCGCCGGCCTGCTGCCCCCGCTTTGAGCGCCAACTTTAACGGTCCAATCGCTCGCCCCCGGCCGGCCGCGCGCAGCCGCACGCCGTGCGCCGATCCACCAGTGCCGTACACCGCCCATTAGTCCAGTCCAGCCAGCAGCGTCCGGCGCCGGCCGCCGCGGAAACGGACACTGCTCACCGACCCTATGTTTTGCACTCTCGGCACGGCGGCGACAATTGTTCTATGCTACGTGCAACCAAATCAGACACGGCCGGGCTCGGAGGTCAGGACGCCGTACGTGCAGCCGTTCAGGAGTGTGCCGCGGGCCTAATATAAGCTGTTGGACCATAGGGGTGCAAGCAAACAGAGACGACAATAGAGACCAAGCTAGAGCTTGCAAAAGAGCAAGAGGTAGCGGTGATGGATGCCATGCCGCTACAATCCACTGCTACCGACTGGAGGCGTCGCTGCATATGCATGCTCGCACAGGGCACAGATGGGGCTGCTGGTGCTGGGCCTGGGCGCGTTTGAATTCCAGCAGCAGCAGGGATGTGCACAGCACCAAGCGAACCAGGGAGCATGCAAGGAGCCAAAGACCGGCGGTCTTCGGGCTGCAGGAGGATGCCAGACAAGCCGAGCCCGTGGCTGCCCCTGGCCTCCCTTTACTCGACAGGGGGCCAAGAACAGAAACAAAGAATAGGTTAGTACTGCTAAAAGAAGAGAGGAGGAAAAAGACACAGTAAGGAGCTAGCGCAGGATAAAGCTAACGACTGGTAGCCAATCCTCTCGTGCTAGCACAGTGTAAGGCTAGTCTCGGTGGTAAATTTCATCTTACAGTTACTGAGAACTTGATAATTGTATCAGTTGAGTGTCATGAGGGTTGAAACTCCTTTCTCTTTTGACGAAACTCCCCCTCATATCGACATTGCCAAGTCAGCAATTTTGTTGATGTGGCAACAGATTTAATGCTAATGAAACTTCCATTGAGACTAGCCTAAGCAGCAACAACATGTAGCAGTTAAACAGAAAAGGAAGAAAAGAAAAGGAAAGAAGAAAACAAAAGCAAAAAGGGGAGTTCATCCATGATATGATCAACGTAAAAAACAACACAATGGAGCAGGATAATTGACCGCGCTGCAATGCTATATCAGCTCGATCGATCGACCAACATTGCAGCCACGTGCAGTGATTCCAATAGCGAGCGAGAGCAGATTAACAAAGAGCAAGATCGAGTAAGCCCTACTAGATATATAGCTTGGTTGTTCAGAGGAGGCACAAGTTAAAAGGAGAGTCTCGGCAGCTAGGTAACGGTAGCAACTTGCTAGCTAAGCTTGAGTAATTAGTATGGAGCAACCCCCATGTTGGCTGCCGCCGCGTAGAGCCCATCCTTTAGAAGCCCGTCCTTTCTTTGGTGATCCTGCAGGTAAAGCAAAAGAACAAAGAAAAAAAACAGTTAGTTTAAATGATTTACCCAGATTCGTTCACAAGAAGGAAATACATCTCTCCGTCTCTCCCCTACTCCTAGTTAACACCATTCATTCAAGCTAAATGCTCCCTCGCGTACAATAAAAAAAAACTATGCATTTCGAATATGGCACGGTTCTCTAATATACCGTTGACCACTATTTCATATCAAATGCATTTACGAAATCCAATAAATTTGTGGGAGTATGAAGGTTTTTCTTGACAAATATCTACAAGTGACTTTCATGATTTCTAACTAAATATATTTCAAAATTATGGAAAGCCAAACTTTCTAAAGTTTGACTAAGTCATATCCAAAATGTCAAGTATATTTGCAAACAGAGGGGTATATATATAATCATTATAAAACTCAGCATACTTATGTCTATACATGGAAAATGTGTTTTTGGCGCGCATGTCTCACTTTTGAGATTGGAACAATAAAACACATTTTCCATGTATAGACATTTTAAAAGTGAGACATGCGCAGAGACTCAACCAATACAATATAATATCTTACAAAATAAAGACAGTTAAGAATAAAATGAAGAGCCGAGTTTGAATCTCTGAGAGGTATTCTATACTACCAAAGCCAGATTTGTAGATTCCATTGCCAAAAAATGAAGGCCAAAGGCTGTGGGTTCATTACAAAATGGCTTGTGACCACCCAGTTTAAATCAGATGCTTCACCTGTTTCCCAGTGTTTAAGCTCAATTAATCTAACAAAAAAATTAGGGGACGACTTGCGGAGCTAGTACTATGCATTGAAAGATGGTTTAAGAACCCTACAAACCCCATTTTTCCGCATAATGCCCTAGCTAGAATGTGCGGCACAGAACTTTGTAATATGTTTAAGACAATAACGCAGATTAGCCAGCCAAAAATTATATTTCTAGTTTTCTCATTGAAAATAAATAATATAGATCTACCACTAGATATTACTTTCGGTAACATAAATTTCAAAAAATATTTTCAATGTTGCATCCAAAATCCATGAAGAAAACGCTAGTATATAAAATCCCTTTTATCCTTCATCAGAGCATGTGGGTGTCAACACCCGTCTCCTTTTTTTTTTTTGAGAAACCGATATATGAAAAAAGACACATTTTTTCACTTTAATTTGAACCTTGAGAAAAAGGGGACCGAAATGATGTTAGTCATAGTTATAGATACATAGTTCTTGATGTAACAGTATACATTGACAAGGTTGTTCGATCGTGTTATCACCTGATGAGGTAGCAGGCTTGTCTTCTTGAGTCCCTGGTGATCCGGCATGAGTCCAAAGTGGATATGCGGAAAGTGCGCCCACTGCAGCAACAACAAAACCACCACACCAAACAAGGATTCAGAAAGGGGATAGATGCATGGTGCCCTATCATGCGATTTTGAAAGATCGGGAAATCCTAGGAATGCACACTTGCACAGTAGCCGCACGACCAAAACCCTAGCTAGCTAGGGCGAAGGTTACTGGATCAGATCGACCAGAAATGAAGAAAGGAGGAGAAAGATCTAGGCGGCGAGGCGATAGAGGAGGAGGAAAAACCACTGACGTTCTTGGCCGCCGCGCTGAAGGCCTCCCTGTGCGAGATGTCGGGATTGCCAGCCTTGATGCGTTGGATTTCGTCCCTGCAATCGCATTCCCCGGCCCCGAGGGAGAGCCAGAAAAAGAAAAGGGAAAGGGAGACGTCAGATCGATGCATATGATCAGCTCAACGACACGACACTCGCATTATGTGCAATCACCGATGCATCATTTGTGCCGTGTGTGTCTCATTAACGAGTACTACTGCTATCTCTTCCCTTTCTCTCTCCGTGTCTTGCCTCTGCGCATGTGTGTGTGGAGGAGAGAGAGCCCGAAAACAAGCCAGGTCTCTATCTCTGCGTCTGAAAAAGCTCTTGCTGCCTCTGCACGACTGCACCCCGGCCCGGCCGGCCCCGGTTCAGGCCGCGGCCGCCCGGCTGCTGCAGCCGAGGCGGCATCGCCGTACGTGACCGAGAGCACCACCGGTCGTGTGTGACTTACTGCGACGCACAGCATCAAAAAAATGTATAGCAGCGTTACTGCTGGCACTCACTTGATGAAGCGGTTGTACGCCGACGGCACGCGCTGCCTCTTCTCCGGAGCTGCACACAGACACGAGGCAAACAGAAACAAACAAACCTGTTAGCCACACAGTCATGTCGCATGGAACACAGCATGCACGCTGGAGCTCTCGGCGCACTGATCTGCTGCACGCAGCTGGTAGCACGCCGTGGCGGCATGTTCTCACAGTGAAAAGAGCTCGAGAACGAAACAAAGATGATGTGCCGCTATCTCTCTCTCTCTCTCTCTCTCTAGGACAGTGAAGAAAGAGCTAGCGGTGTGGGCGACTGGGCTTCGCGCACTTATTGATGCGACATGTACAACACCTAGCTAGGCGCATGTGTCGTAAGTCCGTAACCCATCCACTAGGCAGCCATCTCTGTAGTGTGCTCACTGATCTTTGCTGGTCAACCAGAGGGAGCATGGAGCTAGCTAGAAGATGGGTTCGATCCAACGGTTTCACCTCAACATCATCCCCATGCGGCCATGCCCCATGGGCGGCCAGGCTGATCGATGATCTCAAGAAGCTGAGGAAAGCTTGAGCAATCGATGCATGGCGAAAAGAAACAGCAGAGGACGTGCATGGAAGTTTGGTTGCGGACTTACGTCTGTTGACGACGGGGTTAGTGCGCGGCGATGGCTCCTTGGCCCCTTTCGCCGCCGCCGCGGGCGGGTGAGGCGGGGGCGGCGCCGCGGCGTTCCTGCCGCTGGGGATCAGGCCGCCGAGGCCGTGCTGCTCCAGAAGCTGCAGGCTCGGGTTCGCGCTGCTCGATATCTCATCCTGCATGCACGCGGGCGGAACGAAGATTGTTAGGCATGCGAACGTGAGCGGATCGGAGGTAGCTCATGCTCAGCTCCGGGTATTTTTGAAGCACGCGATGGAGCGAGGGCGTGTCGCCGCGTACCAGGAGGGATTGCTGGTGGGGAGGGTTGAGGTTGAGCGAGTGGTGGAAGTGGAACTGCCCGTTGTTGACCGACGCGTCCGCCGCCGCCGGCGGCTCCGTGGTGATGGTGGTGGTAGTGCTAGTGACGTCGGCTGGCGGCGCGGCGGTGTTCGTCGGCGTGCCCTGGAAGAGGAGGCCCCTCATGTTTACGGTGAGCAGGCTGCTGCAGTGGCCGCACCGCACCGTCACCGTCTTGAACAGGCTGCTCGTCGGCACGCTCACCTGCACCCACGCACACGCCTCAGGCTTGCGTAAAATCTTTGAGATTTTAAAGAACTAAATCACATGGAGAGCTGCATGTGGATATAGGGAGAAGAAGAGGTCGGGAGAAGGAGGGGTTCGATCACGGACGACGAGGACGGTGTCGCAGAAGTGGCAGTGCACGTAGCAGAGCTGCTCGGAGGCCGGCGCCGCCGCCGCCACCGGAGTGAGCTGGTGCAGCGGCGGGAGGTTCTCCACCAGCAGCGGTGGCGGCGGCTGCGGGGACGGCGGGAACACGGCGGAGGCGGAGGCCGCGGAGGACGAGGACGAGGAGGACGACATGCTGCCGTGCCGGCCGACGACAGCCACCGACCGACCGATCGATCGCTGCTTGCTTTTCTTCAGGTACGTGGTGCAAGCAACAGCAGAGCACGCCAAGCAACAGGCCGGACTACTGGCTCCTTGCCCCGATTTGACGCGGCAACGAACGAACCGAGCTGAGAGGTGGTGGTGGTGTACGTGAGTGGAAAGGCGGCACGCGATTGCTGGCGAGCTACCTGATTGATGGATAGATGGACTGCTGCTTTAGTAGTAGCATCTCTCTCTCATCTTCCTCCTCCTCCTTCTCCCTCTCCCTCTCTCTCTCCT
This sequence comes from Setaria viridis, assembly GCF_005286985.2. NCBI lineage: Eukaryota > Viridiplantae > Streptophyta > Magnoliopsida > Poales > Poaceae > Setaria > Setaria viridis. The sequence continues at coordinate 13,939,324 of NC_048271.2, read as the reverse complement.
CCTTGCCTGCCTGTGTGATTTGATGGGCGTGTGCGATTTGATGGTTTGGGTGACTGATGTGTGATGCAATGGAACCTAGTATGTATTGGATCTGTTGCTCCTGCTGCTGCGATTTGGGAACTAATAGAGAGAGAGGCCAGGCCAGGGAGAAGACGGGATGGGAGAGAGAGTGTGTGTGGGCGCCTTCGCCTGGTTGGTGAGGAGAGGGGCCGGGGGGAAGAGAGATATAGGGAGAGGGCAGACACGCGAGCGGGGGGTGTTTTGGGAAGTTCTGGTCAACAATGAGGGAGGGCGAGGGACAGTGGCAGCAGCAGTTGTGGCTAGGTAGAGAGCTAGACGACGGGGGTTGTGGGGCTTTTTTCTCTCGCTTCTGCCACGCCATACAGGCCATGAGAAGCTGAGAACCGTACCAGGCTCTAGAGAAGATGGCAAAGACAGAGGAGTTAATTTTATGTACTGGTATACTGCTCGCTATGTGTTTCACGACTCATGTGCTTGTACTGTTTTCTGGTTTATCGTGAGCGAGATGGTGTTTGGTTCGTGCTATGATAACGTAAACGTAAGGGAAATCGGATTACAATGTATTTGGTAGTGGAATGGGTGATTATCCTCTTTGTTTGGTTGCACTCTGGTAACGTAATCAGATTACAGTGTGGGTATTGTATTTGATTACGGTGGAGGAAGATGGACAACAAGCTTTGTATGTGTATTGTATATGTATTTTATAGGCAATGCCGATTGATTACAAACCACCGCGATTACCTTCAATAATCGAATTACGTTACATTTGAGCCAATCAAACACCACCTAGATTGTATGAAAATGAGGTCCTCCTCTAATTTTGAGGAGAATACACTGTATAACATATATCTATATACCGATATTGATTACATATTTGACTGGATAATGCGAGGATCGTTGCACCAGAGCTGGCCAACCCGCCCATCATTCTAGAAATTTTAAGATATATTAGTGATTTAGGAAATATATAGTTGCCCCTAACTGAAGTAATTTTGTTTCGTCTACTGAGGTAATTTTGGGGAAATGAGCAACCTTCACCAACTAATGGCTTGTTACCCACGCATGCCTTACGGATTCTTAGAGGTAGATGCGGTGACGGTAATAAGAGGGATGGAGCTAACATTGATAGCCGCACTAGTTGTCCAGAAGTTGGAATGGCGAGACAAATTTAAAATCCTAAGGTGACGGTTTTTTATTTCGGATGGACGGAGTGATAAGTGGTGGTGGATTTTGCAGAGGTCGTATGCGTGACCATTTTTTAGCAATTGGTCCTATGGTATATCCCGGGTGAAGGACATGAGAATACGGCGAAGAAGAAGAATGGTGAAGTAGCAATGCGCTCAACGGCATAAAGAGATTTGTGCAGGGGTAAATCAAAAGGGATATAAGAGAAGATATCCGTATGGTAAGAAAAGATGTGCTAGTACATCCTAGGGTAGCTACTAGCTAGGACGACCTGCAGGCTTACAGTTCCCTACGAATTCATATGTACCCCACCAAAGCATGATGCTTCTATGGCCGTTACTCACCACTAGCCTCCAAAAGGACGAAGAGCATGTATCTTTCATGAACAATAAAAGGCATTGCAAAACATATTTATGAAAACACTATTCTATATAGTGTACTCCTACCTTCTTTTCCTTGTGTAAGCTATGGTGGTATTTATGATGTTGTCGACTTTGACCACTGGGACCATTTTTCCAACACAAATGAAGATTGGGACGATGATATGTTTTTCACATATATGATTATGAAAACTAATGACAAATGCTTATTTTAGCGACCATATCTCAAAATATAACAAAGGAATATATTTAGAGATATTGTGAAAGTACCAAAAAATGTTACCGTTTTGAATTGCATGTGAAAATTACATTAACATGTGTAAATTACTATATCTCTATTTGTTATTTAAATTACTATTAACATAGAAAGTTCAACCACATCATGAACCGATTGAAGAATAAAGAAAATAAATAAGAATTTTATAAAGAATTGAAGTCTCTATAGCTCACAACCAATTCTAAGCCCGCAAAAGAAAATATTGGTCGAATTTGCTGGCACTAGATTGTCTTTACGATGTGTGCTCTAATCTGTGCCTTCATTCTCCAAATCCATAAATCCACCGTGTCCTAGAGCTGAAATTGTCCACAAACATTATAGTTTGCTATGGTCTAACATTAATGGAGATTAAAAAGTACTTTGCTATTATTCAAAGGATGATTTGTTGGGAAAAAGTAAGTCAATTCATAGATATTTGCATATTTTGCGGGGAATGTTGTTGGTTCAAAATGCGTCTGAGTAGTATATTGTGGCTCTGACTTACATTGTAAACTAGAACACAATAAGCAATCGAGGCGTTTAATTTGGCACACTTCTCCACTAAAATCGGTGTTGATTTTAGTCGGTAGTGCGAATAGGAGTGATCATCGTAAGATTTGTGCCTGAGGTTATTAGGTGATGGGGGTTATGGTGAGGTTTAATTGACTTCTTGGTTTAGAGGAAGGGACCGTGTGAGGAGGATGGCATGATAAAAGAGGCGATTGTGAAGGCGGTGCAACGAGGCAATTAGAACAACAACGGTCATGTGTGAGCTAAGGTCATAACACACCAATGGACTGGTGAAAAGGTGAGGGAGCTTGTCAATGGGTACGCTAGGGAGGGAGGGGTGGCGGAGGATGATCTGGTGATGTCATCCTCATCGTTGGAGATGGGTAGTCATGCGGAGTAGGGGCAAATGGCCAAGCCGACGAAAAATTGTAGGGAAGAAGAACCGTACTTGCTAGAGGAGGAAGCAATTTGGACCATCTATTTTTATCCTATGGTTGCAAATTGTCAAATAAAAGAAATGAAAGAAACAATATTCCAATTTATAGCATCTCCCTTTTAATTTGGTGGATGATAAAGCCCAATAAATCCGACGACTTTTATTTATCTGACGACACTAAAGAGCCCAATAAATCTGAAAAAGCTACCACACCACACATTATTCTTCCAATTAATCCGTCCATCCATTTCATAATTCACACACACATGCACGTTGCAATCAGAGAAGTGCCATTCCATGTACTTGCCCCAATAAATTTTAACCGAAATCATCTAGATGCATCGGCGCGCGGCCAGGCTCAACATCAGGGGCATTGCTGTCGCCTTTACGCCGTACCCCTCGAGGACCCCCATCACATATTCTTCTCCACCCACGGCCACGGGATAACCCCCCCCCCCCCCCCCCCCCCCCCCCCCCCCCCCCCCCTAGGGCGTAGCCGCACTGTACCGCTACACACGCAGGCAGTACCCCCGCTGATGCCTGACCATTCACACAGCCACGCGCGCTCGCAGCTAGCGCAGGGAAAGGAGCGGCCGGCGGGCTGTGCGACGTGCGGCGTCCGTGCGATTGGGATCTCCGGCAGGTCTCTGCCCTGCCACCGCGGCGATCGGAATCAGAAACTAACGTTGGCCGCCGGCCGCCTGCATGCCGCGTCACTGTAACTGAGAGGCCGGCGCCGCTCGACGCCGGCGGGCTCCCCCTTTGCGCTGTCTGAAAAGGAAGCGGTGCCTGAATCCTGATGCCTCGTACGAGCGGCGACGGCGACGACAGCCGGACTGCCGGAGCCGTGACGTGCGTGTGCGTGTACGTACGTGCATGCGGAGGCGAGCCAGCGGCTGCACCTTTTCCATGGCCATGTGCGTCTCTGTGTGTACGTATGGACCTGGGGGAGAGCAAGCTTTGGCAGGCAAGGCAAGGCGAAGCTGCAGAGGCAGGCAGTGGTCAGCTCCTGCCGCTGCTGCTAGGGCTGTTTCGAGAGGTGAGGTTGCCGGAAGGAGCCGGCAGCCTGTCGACCAGGTAGGTGGTAAGAATGGCGCCAACCGCGCCATGGGATGATCGAGGAGCAAGGGCTCCGTCTCGATCGAGTGCCGGCCGGGACCCACCGGGTCGATCCATCGGTGGGATGATGATGGTGATAATGACTATCTGACGGCACGGTCGTTTTCGTCCCCCCGGCCGACGCGCGCGGAAGAAGGCCGGCCACCGGTCGCCAGATGTTGCGTGATGCCCACCAGTCCATCAGATCACCACATGTTTTTGCTAAAGGGTAGGGGCCGGGGAGAAAAATCTGTAGACCAGCATCAATGCACGTCCGCTTCGTATAAGAGCAAAGTTTTTGAAGTTAGATCTCCCCGGCCTTCACTCTCACTAGTACGACCAAATGTCGAACGCACATGAGTATAGCCACGTCACTAGCCCGACCGATACTCTTCTAGTACAATTTTCTTATACATGGAATCAAGCATCTGATTTTACCATTTGCACATTAAGAAAAACACAGATCTCAGCATGTAGCATTCCGTATTTTGCCTTTGACCCCGCTCCCAATCGCTCGTCAAAGCTCAGTGCCATTGCTAAGGTTCTGTTTGGATACACCCTCCTAAAGATTAGGAGTCCACTTTTAGGATACTTTTAGGACTTGTGCATCTAAACATGAGTTCTAAAAGTGCACTCTTAAACTTTAGGAGTGCCATTTTCATTAGGAGGGCCAAGGGGTACTAATGGATCCTATTTCTCCTAAAAGTGGTCCCCAAGTTCCCCTTTACCCCTATTGCCCTCGCATGCATTAATGACGTGAACAGTGCAGGGTAGTTTAGAGGAGTAATTGGGGGGGTAAAAATGATATTTTCCCTTTAAGATCCTAAAGATTAATAGTCCATCCAAACAGCCATGTACTAAACTTTAGGACTAGCAATTTGAGGGTCCTAAACTTTAGTACACTACTAAACTTTAGGAGTTTGCATCCAAACAGGACCTAAATCCCCTTTCCATTCTTCAAGGACCTGTCTCTAAACTCTGATGAGACCTTATGAAAACCCCTTAGAGCTTAGCCTAGCTAGCACACAGTGTTGTCCACTGAGTCCCACTTGTGTGAATTATTGGACCATGCGTGGATTTTAGTGTTTTGTACACGTGCTCTTGATTAAGATGTCATATATATGACTCATATTGCACATTGTTTATTTTGTCATGACAAAAAAAACTTAAAATTTGCATCACGATATTGTGGTTACAAAGGGTGTATATGTGGTGAAATTAAAATCATATGCATGCATCTTTGAAAAAAAATACTACTAGAGAATTGAGTGTAGTTCAGCTAGTGAAGTTCCTTGTGGTGGAACTTGCCCACCAGGGTTCGATTCCTCGACTCGGTACTGGTACTCGCGTTTTCCTGGATTTATTCCAGGATTTAACCGGCGTTATTCTTCCAGCGGTAGGCGACGTGCCCGTCGAAAGCGAGACGCCACTGGTGACTTTGTCAATCTCGAGGATTTGCTGACTCGGTCTTTCAGAGATGCTCATAGGGGTAGGGTTGCGTGCATGTGTTCGTAGGGACGAGTGTACGTGTGTGTATGTGAGCGTCTGCGTTTGTACCGTGTGATTCGAAAAAAAGAAAAGAAAAAAATACTACTAGGAAAACACTTGACTTATTTAGTGAAAAAGTACAAGATTTCCAAGATTTTTGGAGTGGTTTTGTGAATGGCTGGCATTATTGGTCTCTTTAGAATTTTCTCAAATAGAAAATGACCTTTTATTTTAGTCTAATTAAGGTAATGAGCAAGATTTATTTACCAGGTGGCCAATGGATTTTTTAAAAGAGATGTTGGTCCAGGATTCCTTGTTGCTAAATTATTTTCACACTCATAAATCGTTTGCATTGGACTACAAATCCCTAGGATGCTTGAGAAAAAAATATGAAGAAGAACAATAAACCTTCGGCTATTTAAAAAGGTAATAATGAAGCAGCTAACTATGGACCTAATTAAAACTTCCAACACGCTCCGTAGATGGGGCATCATGCATGCGTGCACCTCTATAACGTCAAAATGCGTCAGGCATGTGAGTTTTTGTGTTGCGCACTGGACCAGGTTTTCATTCATGGACCTATGAAAAGGACCTCACCTTCCACTCCTCGATCACACTCACTTTGGAGAGCTCCAATTCAAAGCTCAAAGGCACACATGAGAGAGAGAGAGAGAGAGAGAGAGAGAGAGAGAGAGAGAGAGAGGCATGGTGCACAGAAAGTAGCTTTAGAGAGAGAAACGGCAGAGAGAGTAGTGGCCGTAATAGCCTGTTGGGTAGTATGGGCGCCGTGTCTCCCTGCTGCCCGGCGCTGCCTACGTACATGCCTGCATATCGACGGGGGGACAGGATGCATGCATGCGCGCGCCCTCGGCCCCCTTTGCTTCTACTTGCATGCATGGCGCGGCACGCCGCAACACACCAAGGCGAGGCCGAGGCCAAGCAGCACTCGAGAACGAGTAGTTGGCGCCGCGCGCGCGCGCATGCATGCAGCCCGAGCATGGCCATGCGGGCGTCCTCCAACAGAAACTCCTGTGCCGCAATAGTAAAGCGGATACCGAGCAGAAAGGGACGCTTTCTTGAGGCATGGATGGCATGGCATGCATGCAGTGTCGTCGCGCGCCCCTGCTTTGGTTTCCTTTTCCCATCGAGTTCCATCAGCCCACCTGATGGAGAGAATTTCGTAGCGAGAGGAAGAATGATATGATGATGGTCGATGATGCATGGATGCATATGGATGGACCTGTTGATCGAGTGGACTACTGCATGCACAAAGGCACATGATCACCTCGATAGCGCTGAGGTGATGTGTAGGGTGCCAGCAGAAGGTTTTGACCATGGTTTATTTCTTGCTAACTTACAATTGAATAATGATATGAGTGTGTGCGCAGAGTTTAATTTGTGTCATCATTAGCATTGGTGTCATTACTAGGATCTCGTGTCGTGATCTTCAGTCATGACATAATGTTTCTTCGTTTGTTGTCTCCTATATGAGTCTATGATGGCGAACTCAATGGTGGCGAGGCTGGCCAGGGTTCTAGTAGATCCTATGCCCATCCTTCAAGGAATGCATGGGCTACAAATGATCTATAAGAATGGTAACCATTTTTCGGGCTCAAACCCTTGACTACAAACAGAAACATGATCAAGTCATGATGAGTAGTAACAATTTTGGTGCGCGATATCATACTAGCGTGTTGAATGTGATTAATCACTCTGTATCGGCTATCGCTGGACGAGGACGAATGCTTTAGATATACAAATTATAGTCTGCATAATATATAAAAAAATATCTTCAGAGAAACCCTAGATATATATAGCACGTAGCAGACGGAGGAATATTGGAGGATAAGCTAAAGCAAGCCATCGCCAGCAGCTAGCTACTAGCCAGGTAGGTGCTACTGCTGCCGATGCATGCACGATCACCCGCTTGGTCTCCTGGCCCCGGGCGAGTCACAGGCAGGTACTGCAAGCAGCTAGGTCCGTGCGTGCTCTGTTCATCTGTGCTTACAGAATACTGAAGTACTCCTATATGTGTCCAAAAATAATGCAGTGGACCCCAGAAAGATTTATAATTAAATGCAAGTGCTGAGAGAGAGAGAAGGGCATGCAGAAATGAAAAACAAAGGCGCCATTCACTTTTGGTGATTTGACCTCACCATGCAGTCAGTCGTAACAGAAGGGCAGCATGCAGCTGCCGGGCTGTGGCAGAGATCCACCATCTTCTCTCTGCCCACCCCTCTCCATGCTAGTGTACCATCTCTGATCTCTCCCTCCCTCCTCTTGCTATTCATGCGGTCATTCGCATATCCATCCTTATCTTGGAAATCACCGTGCAGGAAATCCTGCTCAAATTTACACAACAATATCCGCATGTTTAAGAGGCCAGGGGGTGGTACAGAAACTGGCAGTAAAAAATTCGGATATGAAGATTAGTTGGTCTGATTTTGAGGTCGATTGAGTAACGATTAATTAAATACTTGATCAGTCAAGTTCTTGATAAAGGGGACATATCCTCGATCGCAGCTTGCAACAACATACCTGCCCTCTTAGAAACCAATATCACCAACAGAGCAGTATACAAACGATCAGATATATATACAGCCTGCTTAACATGAGCGGTATTGAAAGAAGATAAATTCATGGTAGTACTTAGGCCCCATTTGAAATGTCTGGAATTAGTTTGGGTTGGACCTGTTAATTGGATAGTTGCTATCCAGCTAACTATAAGGACTTTGGCTAGGAATTTACTAGTTCCGTTTGGGTCTAAAATTAGCTACCTACCAATTTGGTGATTAATCCAAATAAACCTTACCTTTATACGAAGGCAAGAAAAACTCATGACTGCACTACGCTAGAAATGATTTGTTCAAGCGCGTGGATTATTTTGTGCTGGTGGGTCTAGTTGCCACCCGCCAACACAAAAGTCTCCAGGGGCGGCGTGTTAGAAACCGTCAGCACAAATGCATTTTAAATTTACATAGATGGGAAGGGCTAAAAGATTTTAACTAGCTAAATTTTTTTATCTTACACACAATAATATATTTGTAACATGTATTACACTAAGTATATGTAGCTGTGTAAGAGTTTCAAGAATTTTAAAGTGATTTACTATTTTCTAGGGATTAAATAATTATAAACAAGCTTATTCAAAAAGTTGATATTTGAACTAATTTTTTTATCTAAGATTACAAATTTCAGAAAACTGACATTAAATACGTACACATGTTTCGTTTTGACTCAAATCATGAATGTACATGAAAGATTCACAAGTTTGTTAGGTATATTTATCACTTCTATTAAACTTTTTGATGAAAATAATTTTTAATAATATCTAATCGTGGTTCAAAAGTTATATAAGTTGACATGGAATCATTTTATGAGTCCACAACCTTAACTTAAAAAGTTTCATTGGGTTATAAAAAAATTAGATTATACATCGTTCACAAATGCACACATTACTTACAATGTTTCATATAACTCAAATCCGACTTTCAAGTTTATGAACTACCTTGTCAAAATATTTATCTTATATATTCTAATATAATTTTTATATGTATTAGATTACATTATATTCTCTTGTAGGATTTTCGATAACTCTTGAATTGATTTGCTTAGTTTAAATAAATTTGAATGTAAAAAAGAAAAATTTAAATAGATTTTTATTGGTGGGCGCTTAAGTCAAACACCCCCATATTTGTACAGACGGCCCGCCTTTGTAGTTCATGCGCGGGAAACGAAAAATTTGTACAGAATGAAAATTTTATCTGGCTGCGCTCTCACTCTCTTTTATCTCCTGCTCTCTTTCTCGTCGCCACTCATCCTTATCTCTTCCTGACCACTCCTCTTTCCCCCTTATCTCTTCTTCCCTCCCTCCACTGAGTCTCTCCCTGACGGCGCGGTCGTGGCCTACCGGCGGCCGCCCGGCTCGATGGGGCAGTCGTGGGTGGCGCAGCCTACGGCTTGGCAGCCTCGGGTAGCGGGGGTGGCCTGCACACGGACGACGGATGCAGGGCCAGCATGAGCGGTTGTCGTGAGCACCGCAGGCGGCGCGACCGGCTACGTGGTCAACACTGTGCGGGGAAACCGCGAACAGCCGTCGCCAGTGGGGCGAGGAGCACGCTTTCGATGGGGTCAACGCCACCGCTCCCACACCTGCTCGGCTGCTCTGTCAGTGCGGCTAGCGGAGGCTCAAGAGGGGCGGCTAGCAGCGTCTCTCCATGTGGCAGGGGTGTGTTCCAGACAGGCAGCTCACCTTGCCACGTGCGAGTTTCCTCAGCTCTACAACTCCACGATGCATTGTGGGTAAGCTTGCAAGCTTTGCACTTTGTTGATAAGTCCATCTCATATTTTGCTAGCTGCGCGTGTACTAATGGATCGGTTGATGTTCGCTGAAATACCCTTGAGACATTTCGCTTGACTTTCCTTATAATTTTATCTTTTATTTTCCTTCCATAGTCTCGGGCATTGCGGGTGATGGAGCAGCAGGTGATGGAGCGGCTAGCTGCGTGCAAGCAGCTCGAGTTACGGTCTAGGCATTGATGTTGGCTACGAGCGGTGGAGCGACGGCGTTACGGTCGGCTACAAGCAGTGGAGCGGCGGCCAGCGCTGCCTGTGAGGAGCTTCATCATTTGTGACATGCGGCTGCGGCTACCAACAACCCTATTTTTTTTAATTGTACAACTATTAGTGCTAGCGGGTGATAAAAGGCACCGCCAGTGCAAATGGTATCTGTGTTGGCGGTTGTGCACCCACCAACAAAGATGACGATTTGTGTTGACTCAAGGTTCCTGGCGGGTGCTGAATCCGTCAGCATCGATACATTTTGACCGTCACTACAAATCTTTTGTGGCGTAGTGCTGTCGACATATTTTATGACACACAACTTCTTTTGTGAAATATTCCTTATGGCAAAATCGGCTCACTCGGGTTCGGTCATCGACTCGGTATGTGTATTCATATTTTCCCTGATTTATTATTGAAATTAATGGTGCTATACTTTCAGTGATAAACGACGTGCTTGTCGATAGTGAGACGTATATGATGACTTCTTCAATCTTAATATCTGTAGGTAGAGTGTGTGGATGTTTGTAAGGGTTTGTGTTTGCCTGTTTGAGTTTTCAATTAGACTTGTAAATTGTCAAACATTACCTCTGTGTGTACGTATTTGGTTAATTATTTTGCGTTGCCTAGCCAGCCAGCTTATCCCACCCACTACTGAAAAACGCAGCATTGGTCCCGAGGCTCAGTACCGGTTATATTTTGATCCGGTACTAATGTGAGCATTAGTATCGGGCATAACGGCTAGTCCTTGAGGAGCCCCCCTTGACCCCTTTACTACCTGGTGGAGGTTTCACCTGGTACTCTGAGTTACCTTAGTACCGGATTGAGGCTTCACCCGGTACTAAATGGCAACGAATTAGTACCGATTGAAGCCTCCAACTGGTACTAAGGTGCTTGAGGGTCTTTAGTACCGGGTGGAGGCTTCACTCGGTACTAAATGGCAACCTCTCCTCACGTGTCAGCCCCCCTTCTCTCTCTCTCTCACCCCACGCTCATGCACCCCCCTCCCCACACTTATCCGCTCATCCCCTCATCCTCTCACCTGCGCCTCTCTCTTCTCCTCACCGAATCCCCCCGCCCCTCTCCCCCACAGATCCCATCGCTGCCCCTCTCCTCCCCCCTCAACTCGCCCCTCACCTCTTACATGTGGTGAGGAGCGGCGGTGGAGGCAAGAAGGGAGGGCGTGGCGAGGCGGCGGAGCGTCGCCAGGGCGTGGCGGAGCAAGGAGCAGCGGCAGAGCTCCGGTGGGAGGGCGCAGCGCCGGAGTGTCGACAGGGTGTGGCGGAGCTGCGCCTGGATCTTGGAGCTGCAGCGGCGCGTGGATCTTGGAGTAGCGGCCACCTCTCCCTCAGAACCATCGGTGGCAGCAACCGTCGGGCTGAGGAGCACTGGCGGCGGTGATTGAGCAGTGTAAGTACGCCGCCTCCCTCCCTTCCCCCCTCTCTCTCCGGCGCTCGGGCGGACGGCGGCGGGGTACGGTCGGGGCTCCGGCGGACAGCGGCCGGGGCTCCGGTCGGCAGATTTATTTATTTTATTTCTTAATATACAACCGGTACTAAAGGGGTGTTTTTAGTACCGGTTATTTGATCCGGTACAAAGGTTCCCCTTTAGTACCGAAATAGCAATACCGGCTGCACAACCGGTACTAAGGGGGGTTTGGATCCGATACTGAAGGCGCATTCCCCAGCAGTGACCCACGACTCAACAGATTATCTGTCGACTTGTAGTCATCCATCTCTCTATCTCTCTCGCTCGCACTGCACGCCCACCCTCGCATATATTCTTCCGCCAATTAGGTCACGGTGGGTTAGATTACTAGGAAGCCAGGCGTTGTCTGTGCCCCTGCCCTCTGCCTGCGTTGTACTCCGTACGTCTCAGCGCTTCTTTGCTTAAAAACAAAACACAATGCTTCTCCATCTCGGCAGTCTTTGCCATTGCCCATGTCCACTGCACACCACCTTTGGCGCATGGCCCATGCATGGTGTATCCGGCTGGGGTGTCTTTTTGTGTGTGGAAACTAAAACAGTGCTCCTCCTATATCTCTCTTTTAGGCTCAGTAGCATCAATGCATCTAGCAGTGTAGAATACTCTATTGCCAATTATATTGTTTAGCATGCATCACATTGCGCGTGGAAATCGAGTACCATGTCCTGAGACACAAGCCATGCATGTGGCCTGGTATGTTTGATGATGTGATACAATATGCATCAGAGCGATGGATGTAGGCTGCTATAACAAGCACGATCGATTTAATAGTCACCCTATGTAATGGAAGAACCTGCTTGAACCTTTGTGAACAGGTTGGCTGACAACTTGGTTATAACACATTTGTGCAGACACAACGAGGTTCATCCAACACCATATTTGTCACGAGTCAGGCACACAGTTTGACTCTGATGATGTGTTGGTGGCAGACGAGTGAAAATCTCTTCGTAGATGAACGTGGATATCCTTTCCTGTCGGTGTAAGTTCCTGACGGGAACTCCTGATGGCAAAGAGAATAGGAACTAGCCTTGACCAGTCAAACCCAAACCGTCAGGAATTGCCGTCAGGAAATATTTCCTGTCAGTCGACCGTTAGGATAGGTTAACCTTTCCTGACTGTCAACCAATTCCTGATGGTGGACCGTCAGAATTCCTGATGGTTTTTGGCCGTCAGGAACTTCATGCCCTGTGGTAGTGACGTAAAACTACTTCACGATCCACGTAATTAGCTTGAAATCACTTGGATGAAAAAAGCTCACCAGATGCATCGCATGATGCATGGTTATACTCAAATATAGTCGCTCTCATAGCATTTCTCTTGCCCATATAAGATCGCCTTATTTAGTTCTGTCTAAACATCCTGCATTCCAAACACACCCCAACTAATGTTTATTTTAGTTCAAACTCAAACTCCAATTAGTAGTAGATGGTTACCCGCAAAAATAAACGTAGAAGATGGAATATTGCCCATATGTTGAGCGAGGGAATAATCTTTATCGGTGTATGCTCTTCTCTTCGAGTCAGTCCCGATCAACCGTTGTGGGCTTGTAGCAAAGAGACGGTCATGCTCACGAATCCTCTAAGAGCATCCCAAGAATGCCTAAAAATTGAAGTCCTGCTTTTGGGACTTTGCCAAGAATTATTGGGAGGAAAAAAGGTACTCTCCTCCAACGGTTCCTAAAAATTTGTTCCAAATCGCTGCCACATCATCCATTTAATTATGGACCCAGCGCAATCTCTTTGGCATGAATTTCTTTACGCGTGATCGGTAATCCTCTAGGAGCGCCGCCTCCTCGCCTTGAGCCTTGACCAACGATGCTTTGTCCTCCATATACATGCCGCCCCAGCTGTTGATCGATGATTTGCCTCCAGTAAAGAAAAAATGGCACGGCAGCGAAGCGCCCAGGATGTGCTGCGCACGGCGGCGAGGGGCACGAATGCGTGCACAGGGGCAGCATGCGGCGGCAGGTGTAGATTCAGCTGAAACGATGAAACGTGAACTTCCTCACCAAATACGTGCTTGTTTCTTTCAGCAGCTGAAGAAATTAATTAAAAATCAACACAGAAGCAATTAACCCTACCTCAAGCATTCAATTCCCTAGCAGATGCAAGCATACCCACTGAAAATTGGTAAAATAGCAAGCTGTAACGCCGCGATTCAGAAGCTACGGAGAGATTCGTACCCAATTGAACACCTCAAAATAATATCCATCCAAGACTAGAGGGTGTTTGAATACTAGGTGCTAAATTTTAGCAGTGTCACATCGAATGTTCGGATGCTAATTAGGAGGGCTAAACATGAGCTAATTATAAAATTAATTGCAGAACCTTGGGCTAATTCGCGAGACGAATCTATTAAGCCTGATTAATTCATTATTAGCAAATGGTTACTATAGCACCACATTGTCAAATCATGAACTAATTATTAGCAAATGGTTACTATAGCACCACATCAAATGTTTAGATACTAATTAGGAGTATTAAATATAGGCTAATTAAAAAACCAATTGTACAGATGGAGACTAATTTGCGAGATGAATCTATTAAGCCTAATTAGTCCATGATTTGACAATATGATGCTACAGTAAATATGTGCTAATGACGGATTAATTAGGCTTAGTAGATTCGTCTCGTGAATTAGCCTCCATCTATGTAATTAGTTTTATAATTAGCTCACGTTTAGTCCTCCTAATTAGCCTCCGAATATTCGATGTGACATAAATTTTAGTCAGGACTAAAGATCCAAACACCCGCTTAGACTCCATCTATGCAGTTAGTTTTGTAATTAGTCTATATCTAATACTCCTAATTAGTATCCAAACATCCAATATGACAGGTGCTAAACTTTAGTCCAACCACCCCCTAATCCGGATCTGTATGGAGCACTGTGGCGAGCTCGCCGCAGATGAAGTCGAAGTTGGTAGCCTGTGGCCTAGTGCCGTCGTCGCCTGCGGGAGGAAGACGGATGGGCGATAGAAAATGGCGCGCAGAGAAAGAAATCGCGCGGGAGGTTCGCAAATCGGAGCGCGTCGGGCTCGATTTCGGCGATTGGGAGCGCGAGCGCCTGGCGGAAAAATGGCTCCGTTGGCTGCAGGGATTGGGCGGGCGGGAATTTTGGGCACTGGTTTGGCCATCGGTTGGAGCTGGGATTTTCTGATTGTTAAAAAAAAACTACCTTTTGGATTGTGTTTTGGGCATCCTTGGAGATGCTCTAGGATGCTGGGGACCGATATCCCAGTTTCGAGGGCTGCAAGCCTGCAACTGCAACGGCAGCACGGGGCTTTATCTTCTTCTTTTTCTCAAAAGAAATCACGGTGTCACGGTCACGGTGTCACGTATGCCTGCGACCTCTCTCTCCTTGTTTGGTAGGTGGTGATGGGGACACCTTGCCGAATTGGCCGGGTACGGACTGATCGGAACTGATGATTGCTGGATGCTGCTAGTGCTAAATACCCCTTTCCAATCACGTCATCTCAGAGCAAAATCTTCAACTAGGGTTACGATCGGTTAGCATAAGGCGGCGGGCCCCACGAGATTGACCTGCATACTTTTTCTCCGTGCCAGTACAGGAGTAGTATATTACTGTCAGGGCAAGTACAGTACCGGTGGGAATATTGAAGAGGTTAACAGCGCGGAGAGCTGTTGGTGTGGAAGCATCAGAGCACAAGTGTAGCATCAGAACATCTTTTCCTTCAGCATTACTACTTGTAAGATTTTAAGAGTGGGCACGCTTCGGTTGGCAGCTACAGAGACCGACTCCAAACCTGCTTTCAGCATGTCACCCACGCGTGGGTTACGATGTTTTTGCCCTGTTTTCATGCGAGACCACGGCGTTCCAGAGCGGCGGCAGGCACCCGATGGATCGAGCAGCGCGGCAGCCGGCGGCCAGGTTGGGAGGGAGGGAGGGAGGGGAGAGCACAGGAGGGTGACTTGCACGCGATCCCGCGGGCGGGTGACTGCGCAGGTGCAGGCCCGCAGCGGGGCGGTCACGCCGGCCGGGGTGCGGGCATTTACTGGCTTTGCTCGGACCAAGAAAGGCTGGCAGCGGCAGCGGCGGCCGGCGACGGCGAGCCCCGGTTGGGGAGCCCAAATCTAACAAGAGCCCACATGGAACCCGCCCATTCCTCCGCATCCCTTTCCTATTTTATCGCTGCGCCTGCGGCCTGCGCCCCTTCTCTCTCTCTCTCTCTCTCTCCATTCAATCCGTTGAAGCGACCGAGGAGGAGGGCTGCGGCGGCAGGCACTGACTGGTATTGAGGCATTCACGCCGCGCGCAGGCGCGTACGCACTGGTGATGCCGGCGCCGATACGCTCCGCTCCTACGTACCCACCAACTGGCGTAAAGGTGGCCGCGCACGCCGCACGTAGGCGGGCGGGCGTAAGCGCAATCCACTGACTCAAAGCTGCAGCCCATTGCTGCAGAGGAGTCCTGTCCGGCGTCGCGTACCCGTACCAAAGCACCGGAGGGGCATGCTTAACAGAGGCCAAACTGTTGTTGTACACAAGTCATGGGCAAGTAAAAAAAATGGTTAGGTTTTCTATTTCTCCATGACCATAGTCCTGCTGCGGACCTGCTCTCGGTGTCATAAACTTATCGAGGGGAGTATGGCACGGGATGCGCCTAGTGCAGACACAGGAGCAAATACAAGCAACTGCCGGTATGTAGCCCCATGCTCGTCGGCTTGTGGCAGCGGCATGTAGTCCGGCGTCTCGTACGGATCGGGCATCGATCGTAAGAATGCCACAAGAGCCAAGAGGATGTAGATTCGGTACTATACGTAGCAGAGACCAAGATGCCAAACAGGAAACAGCGTTCTGCAGTAGGTCTCGCAATAGCAACAGCAGGGTATAAACGCTATTGCTATAAGGTAGCATTCAAAATGCTAGCATATTGAAACTTACTCAGTGTTATAGCGTTCCTTGGGAAGCTATAACACTCGCAAGACTGGTATATACAGCGGCTGCTATTTAGACCTTGTAGCGGTTCATTACAAGCACAATAACCCCAATTACAAGCTTTTTTTCATTCTAAACGTTTTATCTCATAACCTTACTTGGATCCACAACTAATCCAAGTTCGAGCTTTAATACAACACAAGGGTAGATTCATGGCTCTAAACAATGGACAGTCAGCTAATCTCTCCCGGCCACTTCAGAAGAACATGGGCTACTCGTTTCAGAACATTGGGATAGCTGCTTATAACTGCAGATGAGTCGGGTCAGAATAGTAACTCAGCCTTTCTGGTGAATCTTTTCGGCCACACGAATAAAGCGTTTGTGGCCAGTAGAAACAAAGACCAAAAGTAAAAAACACCAGCTCGAGTCTCGTCACACGAGTTCACATTGTTAATCCATGGAATCCCTTAATCCATTGTTTCCAGATATTGCATTTGTATGATTGCAGTTGGGACAGCGAACAGAAAGCAAGGAAACAAACAGGCCTGAAACAAAACAGATTTTACATTGGAACTAGCGAATACAAGACGCAAAAGGCTTGCAGGAGTTGACATCTACATTCAGTAGGACACCTGAAATCCACTGGGCAGCTGAAATTTATGTGAATGTTTTACAAAAATCATTGTTAGCATCAATATAGAAAAGGCAGATTTAGGAGGGAGTCGAAAGAAAATACCTTCAGTTCTTGTACTTAGAGCTCTGTGGAATTAGTAGTCACCTTTCTCATATGCCTCACCTTGCTCTGGGGCTCCAGGTTCTGTGCTGATATGACCCAGGGTCTTCCCGATAGTACCGTACCCATGCTCATGTGGCTTCTGAGTGCTCAGTTTCCTGGCCAAGACCATCTTGACCATAACCATAAGCATCATGACTTTTGCGCTGCTCATTGTAGCCATAATCCTGACCATAACCAGCCATATTTCTTTCATGCCTAGGATCACCGTTGCCATATGCACCCCTCTCATGCAAGTGACGACCTCCATCTCGGTTATCTGCATGCTCATAATCTTTGCCATGGTCCCTGCCACGATCACGATGGTGGTTATGTGTCCGCTTGTGTTGCCTCTCTCCTCTTCTATCATAGTCACGACCATGATCCCTGTGCTTACTTTTATCATGACAGCTGCGATCACGTTCACGCCCACGATCTCCTCCCCTGTCCCTCCCTTGGTTCTTGTCCAGTGTCCTATCATGATCTCTACGGTTGTGCCTCCCTTCTCTAGATTCACGATCACACGTCCGGTCATGCGAACGCTCACGGGTTCTTTCATCCTGGTCCTTTTCCCGCACTCTATTCCGAGATTTCTCAAAATTCCTGCAGAAAATGAAATATGGAAAAGAAACTTGATATAAACACCAATGTAAGCCATCCGTCCCATTATTTTCTATGATAAGTTGACTGTTTACCTATCTGCATGATGATCATCCCTCCTAGGCTCCTCTGATCTGGGTTGCCCAACAAGCTGTTGCACCCTGGTAATCAAAAAATTGAGGTGTCAAAACAGTAACAAGGAGACATGACATATTCCTAAATAACAGCATCAAGCTTCAATGAACCACAAAATGTGAAATACTATTTAGAGCGATAAGCATTTAGTATAAATCAAAAATTTGAGAATGAACAGACAGAAATGTACAATGGCAAATCCTAGTTCTCAAGTTAGCGCACCATTCTTTTCATTGAGGTAAGTAAATATTAGTAGGCAGCCCGTTGCAAGGAAGGAAAGAGCAAGAGCTAGGGCAAAGTGCTCGATTTACGGTTGTGGACTCTGAATTGTAAGCCGAAGAAGCATTCCTGTGACCTGGCCCCTTCAAATATTGGAAAATCAACTCTATGTATCTGCCGCCCATATTGATATTGATTTTGCGGCCTTTGTTCTTGCAGGTATTGGTACGGGTCATGCTGTTGAGTTGGAAGCTGTTGGTTAAGGTTATCCTGGTTTCCAAATCGGTTTGTTTATACTCTGTCCTTACCATAGCTAAAATCATTGACTATCAAGCGATCAACTACAGAATGAATTTACCTAGCAGCACACTTGTGGTCAGCACCTTCAGCACCGATCCTGCTTGATCCAACTCCACCACCTAGTCTCCTGGGTCGCCAATTTGGAACAGTTCTTCCACGCTCCACATCAGCTAGTAGCCTCTTGTTGTCCAATTTTCTTCCATCTGCTTGCTTGTATGCATCTGGTACAACGACCATATTCAGGGAGAAAATGATGAGACATCAAGCACACATAAGTATTCTGCATGGAGCATTTGCTATCAAAGACTTACTTTTCATGTCCCGGGTGTGGGCATATTCTACAAATGCATATCCTCTGGGTTTTTTTGTTTCCTTGTCAGTCACAAGACGAACCTGCAATGTCCCAAGATCATAATTAGGGACTTCTAAAGAGAATTGTACTGATCTTGAGAGCAAGAAGCTATGCCACTAGTTGTCATTGAAATAGTTTATTTCTGCTTAACATTCTACAAGTCTATCTTGCACGACAGAAAGGCACAAGGCCTAACTAGTCGTGCTAACCTTGCATGTGTAGAACTTCCACTCCACATGAGGATTGAAATCATGTACAACATCAACACAGCCGGAGGAAAAGGCGAAGTCCAGATTGGTCCATATTGGAAAATAAATTGCCCATCCCCTTACCAGGGAACTTAACTAAAGGAAATAAAGTGAATGGCAATATACTAAATACTATACCAGTTTCTCCTCCACATTGCAGTAATTTGTTCAACCTTTGTGATCAAGACAAACAAATAGCAACAGCAGTTACAGGAAATAACTAATAAAAGCAATTGAGTGATGAGCAGATATTCCTTACACACAGAAAAAAAAAGAAAGAATATCAAAATCTAGGAGTTGGGAGATGCCATTAGTGTTATATTTTGATGTCGTTTCCTCCATGAGAAGCAGAAGTTTGCAGCACCAATAGCTTTAACAGTTCATATGAATTAACTATAAACACTATACTCACCATCAGACCTACGCATGAATTAACACCCTGCCTGCAGATAAGCTGCTTTAAGAAATAAATATGATATATGCTTTACTTGTGTCATTGTCACCATTCTTCAAGCTTGTTTGCTTGAGTGGGATATGCATGTTTGTGCAATGGGAAAACCTAGTAAAAAATTAACTCGACCTTGCTGCCTTTGACAGAAGAATGACTTCCACTGTTCCTTGAGAAATATCTCACCAGAAATAAAGATACTAGAACAGAGAAGACCCAACACAGCTGCATACAAAATTACCTTTGGGTGTTCTCCCAGTAAAATCTTCTGGCGCTCGCATTTTTGTACTAATAATTGTGCAAATTAAAATTTCTAACCAAAGATCCAGTGCATGGGACTAATTAGTTAACACCAGAGACAATCACCTAAACTTAAATAGTAAATATAACTACTTCAATATTGGTCCATCCGGGTATATCAAAATCTAGCTTAGTAGCTAGGTTCCATTAAAAAGAAAATGTATCAAAATCTGACCCTTTCAACTGAGTCGTGCCTATAAATGCCATCGAGGTACAAATGTATCATATGTCCTCCCACATGGATCACATCAGAGCATATTGTTTCTTATCAATACCATTTTGCCAAAAGAAAAGTTCCACATAGAGCAGCTCTGCATTTTTTTCTTAGAGAAATATACTAGAAGGCAGTTCTTTTTTAAAAAAAAAGCACGAAAACAATATAAATAACCAACAACAGCTGATTTTAGAAATTCTTAAGCAAGGAAGATTCTTAATTCTCTGTGGTGTGAACAACATCATAAAAGATAGAAATCCTTATAGCATCTTGTTATGAGAACTATGAGAGAATTATATAAGCATAGTGAAGCGACGTCTAATTGACTACTATTTTTTCAGTGCCCACCAATGATTGTCACCAACTAGGATAATTGAACCTTAACAGAGAGGAATAACTTCACCTGCATTAGGATTCACCACATATACTTACCCTTTTAATAGGCCCATAAGCTTCAAACTCCTTTTTAATCCTATGCTCTGATGTCTCATAATTCTGCAAAAGTTAAGCAAGGTCAATGAGCCTTGAGCAATATGGTGCAAAACAGTGCTGGTTTCAGAAGAATGAAAGTTGCATGAATGGTGTGCCATATCTACTTACAAGTCTTGCAACAAAGAGTGTTTTGTATGGATCTCCAGTGGCATTGGGGTCACTCTGTGGGTCATCTGCAAAGGTGTAAAAAATAACAACTTATCATAGTGATCGCAGTACTATAGCTGTTATCTATTATCTGAAACAAAAGGGCTGTGTGCCCTGAGGAAGAGCTTACACTTCTGAAGCTCTTCAGCAACTTTTGCTGCACCTTCTTCAAGCTTAAGCTGGCGGATTCTTGCTTTCTTTGCAGCCTGTACGCAGCAACATATATTACTCAAACCAGTGATATAACAGGAGAACTGTACAGAAATTCAAAAATATAATACAAGAAATCGTATAAAGTACGGGCACATGTTACCTAGTTGATGTACCATTCACAAAGTGCAACATTTTTGTTTCACATTTATAAAAGGACCCGAAATTGACAAGGTAGTTGTTTGAATAAAGTGCAAAGATGCCTTCTCAAAATGGAAACATTTGAATGGCTCATTTTCACTGGAGCAATCTCACCAACAAGGCACATCAAGACCTGTACCACTACCTGCTCCATGCTCATTAGGCATTCTCTTGCTCTAGACAGATTAACATAAAGAATGCAACTAAATTCTGACTACACAGCATCAACCTCCTCAAAAACCTAATGATGCAGCCAAAAGAGAAATCCTTCTAGCATTATAACATGTAATATCATCATAAGCATATACTATTTGACAATGACCTCAAAGAAACCACACTAAAATGCTGGCACCCCAAAATTTAGCACAAAAATTGCAATCACAATGGCCGAATGCGTACCCTAGTCTCGCCCTTGGTGAAAGGATGCGCATACTCGGGATCCCCAGGCTCTGCAAACTGCGACACAAAATGTGCAATCCCTGCAACGAATAAACAACATCAGACCAGCATTTCTCCCTGAAACAATCGAGCCAGGGGAACCCGGACGGTGAATTACCAGTATAAGCCGGCAACTTGGGCTTCTCGATGGGCGGCTTGTACTCCGGAGGTGGCCGCGGCTCGAACAGCTTCAGCAGGTTCGACGTGAGCCCCGTCGGGTGGCCCTGCCCTATCTGCAATGAAACCAAATCTCAGACCGAATCGAATCAAACGGAAGAGGCGAAAAGGGCAAGGTTAGGGTTTATGGGCGGGGGAGGAGGCGGCTTACGAGCTTGAGTTGGAGGGTGTTGGCGCGGTTCGGTCCCTTCGTACGAGACTGCACGCCGGCGTCCGGGTTCCGCATCATCGCGTTGCCGTAGTCGCCCATGGCGGCGGCGACGGAGATTTGCGAAAAGGTGGTCGAAGCGTCGAGGAGAAAGTTGATTTGATCGTATCTAGTGGTGTGGGTCTCCGTATACAGAGGTTGGTTTGCGATTATCCGAATCGTTTTTGGTTTCTACGAAAATGTTTTTTATGATTTCTACGAAAATGTTGGATTTATTTAAAGAGTTTCTGATAACTAATAAAGTTCACGTGGCACGCACGTGTTTTCAGAAAAAAATATTATCGAACACTTGATGTTTATTCACAGAACATGTATAGTAGTACCAATTTCTTTTTATTAAACTAAAACTTATTAAGTATAATTGCAACCAGAGATTTGTTGCTGGTACTAAAAACCACAATGTCTCACATATTTAGTTTTCTTGGTGCAATAGTTTACAAGAGCGCAATGCCATGGTTTCACGTTCATACAAAAACAACTACAAAAGATGATAATAAATCCACCACAAAGAGATCAATTTTGAAAGGAAACACATGAATGATGACACGATCCTAAAAACAAACAATCGATCTGTTCAAACAAGATGTGGGCGAGTAATGGCACTGGACGCAAAAACATGTTGCAGAAGCAGAATTAAACTCAAATGCTATCTTTAGAGTCACCAACTAACTGAGAAGAATGAAAAAACAGAATAGACAAGCATTTAGATCAAAACTTGTTTAATTCAGAATCACTTACTGTATCACCATGAGCAATGGCTGTTATCATATTCTTCTTCTAAAAAATACACAGAAATATAAGAATATTACAAAATATACATTGATGAGCTGTCACAAAACTGATTACCCATTCAATCAATCATCTCACGTG
This sequence comes from Setaria viridis, assembly GCF_005286985.2. NCBI lineage: Eukaryota > Viridiplantae > Streptophyta > Magnoliopsida > Poales > Poaceae > Setaria > Setaria viridis. The sequence goes on along the minus strand of NC_048271.2, from coordinate 13,916,739 downwards.
TGTAATTTTTGATCCAATAACAAGTTGATTAATAACTAAATTTTACATTCATCTATAATTGAGCAAGAACCAAAGCCATTATATAGCCTTAGAACAATGCAGTAGCTAACAGCTCCATCTAGATCTATAATTTAAATAAGAGTTATTCAGTTTAAAATTAGGAACTCATTGCTCCGACAGTGGATCCAGCCTATAGGTAAGTAATTAATATATTTGCTTCCTCTGAAGGTAAACTCCAACTATGCTGCAAATCACCTATAGGTCACAGCAGATGAAACGAAAGCTTCAGAAACTCTTTTGAAACAGAGCTGCCATAGGAGTAGACTTTTCCTGTGATCACCAATTGTTTATGAGAAACCCCTGGAAATGAAATAATGGCATAATTGAAATTATAAAAAAAAAAGGTACAGAGAGAGGTCTAACGGTTTCTGCATGCTGCTGCTGTTGGTGCTAATTCCAGCAAGGTTCCTCTATCAGGCAACTTGAGAGAGATGCACAACTTTAATGAATCATCAATCATGTAATCAAACATTTAATGAGGAAAAAATGCATTTCGGAGCTCTGATGGGAATTGAAGGAGACAGTTCTCCTGAATACGAGCATAATGTGAAGTTATCAAGCAATTTCATGTCCCGACCACTCATGCTTTCTGAACAATATTAGTGGAGAAAAAGCTCGTATTCTGATGGATCCTCAAGCAGCCAAACTCCCGCAGGTCCATTGCCGCCTCCTGCATGTTCCATTTTGATTGTTAGTGCTGCCCTTCCATATATGATCATCACCGCCGGCGGGAGCTCCAAAACGCCAGCAGCCAGAACTGACTTCCTGCTGTTGTGTGTGGAGACATGGAAGCATATTTACAGTGATCCACCACAATAATACACAATAACACCATAATTTGATCATTTGACGAATGCAGAGAAAGAACATATTAATACACAAGCAAGCAAATTGCACTTGCACTGAAACTGGCAAAAACTTTAACGGCCTGTTCGCTTCAGCTTATAAGCCGGCTGAAAAGCTGAAACGGCTGATTTGTTGTGAGAGAAAAACACTGTTTGGTGGCTGATAAGCCGGCTGAATAAGCTGAAGTGAACAGGCCGTCGCTTTCCTGCTGAGAATTGCATACAACAAGTGGGTTTGAATGAATGAATCCAAATGTCGCTGACACAATTCCTCTGCAGTAGGCAGAGGACCAGGCAGTAGAGGCGTAGAGCACGGAGACTCGCGGCTGGAGGTGTGCAGAGGAGGCCCGCGCCACCGGCCGTTGCTTGTCCCCGTCGATGGGTTTCAGCTCCGCGACAAACCCTTCGGCAACCTGCACGGCGCCTGCAGCGAGCCCCTCCGCGGCCTTCATGTTGCGCTCGACGGGCCCCACCATCATCTCGCCGCCGAGGGCGCCCGGCAGCCTCGGGGGAGCGTGCCACGGCCCGCGGGGGCATCCTGGTGGCCAACCGGCGCGGTGTGTTCCTGTGCAGCGGCAAGAAGGCACTGCGGGTGGGGGAGCGGGAGAAGCGCGGGCGGCGCCGGGGGCGGGGATGGGGTGGCGCTGCGGCGAGGAGGCGCGGGCACCGCGACAGTCGGGGGCAGGGGAAGCGGAGAATAGGCTTGCGGCGCCGTGGACGCCGTGGGAAGGGGCGACAGGGAGCTGAAGGTGGACCTGGCGGCGCCGCCGCCGTAGGCAGACGACGATGGCCTATCTTCTCCCTCACGCCGTAGGAAGACGACGATGGCCCCAACCTCGACCATGGCCCCGAGGGAGCGCGAGGGCGAGTGCGGGTAGCGAGGCGCCCGGGGTAACGGGAGGCTCTGTGGGCGGGGACGCGGGAGGCGGAGCGTGGGGTAGGGCGTTGCAGGCGGCTTGCGCTACCCTTGGCCGTGACAGCGGGAGGGCAAGCACTGGCAGTCGCGGCGGGCAGGGGAAGAAAAAAAGTTAGGCGCGGCGGGTACGGCGGGCGGGTAGAAAGTCGCCCGGTGAGAAAATAATAGCGTTTTTGGCACAAATATTTTCTAACTCGCGATTTTCATAGGTCTACACCCTATCTTCTCCATTAAATGCACGACAGTTGGATCCCGCGTGGGGAATAAGATGGGTCCGATTTGGATGAGAAACGTTTTCAATCGTTTTCGATCTTTAGATTATATAGACTAGTAAAAGAACCCGTGCGTTGCTACGGTGAAATTGGCACGCGATATTTTTTATCGTGTCGTGTAGCGCACCACATTTCTCCCGATCCGACCAGGCCCCGACCCCTACCCATGGCTGCACTACCCATGGCACACCACTGCCGCGGGCCCCACTTCGCTTTGCTTCTGCCATCCGGTTAGCCCTGCGCCTACCCTCTACCTCTCTAATCCTCGCCACCGGCTCTTCGGGATCCAGGTCGGACCCGTGATGTAGTGGCCTGTTAGCTTTCCACCGTTCGAAGTGGGCAGTGATCGCTGCTCTGTGAAGCCAGCCTCACGTTGTTCATGCCACTTCAGGTCCAGCGAAGCCTGAGCTTTCACTTGGGCTGCACAAGCCATTACAACTTGGAATGGGCAGGGCCAGCAAGGGCACACCACAGACTTAACCTCAGAGTCCGCACCAAACATCCACACCACCTTAATGCCCCCACTTGGGTTACAAGCCCGCGCAACCGAGCTCGGCGAGGATGGCTCGCGAGGACGAACATTTAAGCTGGTGCGGCGCTGTTTTGGATGGCGAGGTGGTACTAATCTAAGGAATAGGAAAATTATAGGTGATCATATACTGGGAAATTTTTCTCTCCGTCCGGGATGGGCCACCGCTTTTTCTGTTTTGAAAAACAAAAAATAGGGGAGGCTCTTCGTTGCTATGCAAGTCTCGATAGCTTGCAAGCTTCTTGCTTCCCCTACTCGCGTTGCACGGTTCACTCTTCTTGCTTCCCCTACTCGCGTTGCACGGTTCACTTTCACGCATCAGCTCATCTACGGCATGGCTAATCATGAACGCCTCAATGATGGTCCGGTCAAAAGACCGTGTGTTTAATTACTGAGCACGGATCGCTGTGCCGGTTAGCATCAATCGGTATAGAGTATAATAACAGCACGTCGTCGTCACCGAACGCGGCACGACTTTCTGTTAGCACTAAACAATGCTCCCCAAACCTCCGACCCTCACTGCCACGGCCGCGCTGCAGGGTCCTTCCCCATGCCTAGCTACGCGCTGCCAGAGTCGATCGAGCCCGCGCCTGCGTTCCCGCCCGCCAAGCTCCGCGCTCCTCGACGGGCACCACCTCAGGGAGCAGGACTGGGTGTTCCGCGTCATGGTTATTTTTTTCTCTGGTAGAAAATTCTACCTTATCCTATCCGTTTCTCCCTTTCCTGGACCCGTACATCTCTATCCTCCGCCGCGCAACCCGTGGCTCTGCTCGTCCCTGCCGCTACGCCCGCGCCCTCGCCGTTCTTCTCTATCCCTGCCTGCTGCGCAGCTCTTCTGCGACCCTGCTCTAGTCGCGCCGTGCTGCGCCCCCACCGTTCTTCTCCGCCGCCATGCCGCATCTCTGCGCGCCTGCATCTCGGCTGCGCGCTCCGCCGGACCTCGCCGTCGAGCAGCGCGGGGCAGCGGTGCGCCCCCCACTCCAGCCGCCGGGGCGCTCAATCCCCTCCGTCGCCTCTGTTTTAAGAAAGGAGAAGCGTTTTCCCCTTTAACCCCCTCCCTTCCCTCCTTTTTTCACCCAAGGCCCCTCTCTCTTCAAAATTGGACTGCGGGTTGATTACTGAAAATTTGAAGGGCTTTTTCGTAAAATGACCATGACGGTTGAAGGATTGAAAGAAACATCCTCTCTTTAATATTAGGTATAGATATTATAGATATAGAAGTATAGGTAGCGATATTGTTTATAATAAAAAGAAAAAATTGCTGACCGCAGTAACACATGGGGGTCTGCTAGTGGCTGTTGGATATAAAGTTCTAAACATATTGACCTTAATCTACGACATGGTGTAAGACAGCTAATAGAGGTTACTCTATCCATAAAAAAACAAGTATCTCTGGAATTTAAAATGAGTCCTTATTGCTCACTTCTAAAGTTAATTAATTTATCCCCACCCGCAAAAAAAAGTTAATTTGTCCCATTTTTATGTCTATTCCAACCATACCATCTTGCTATATTAAGTTATTAACCCAATGTTTATAGAAACGCCCTTTCAGGGCAATGTGCAGATTTAGTCCATTTTTGTGCTTTAGCCCGATGGTATGCCATAGCAAATAAAATGAATATATGATTCATGATTTTATCGGACTTCACTTTTTTCACTTTTCTATGCTATATCTTTTGTTAACTATATCAAATTAGTTGTGAATAGCAAAGTGCGTGTGCATTGCTATGCTAAAAATATAATCAAATTATAACAAGAAACCGATAGTAACAAAACTTTCTATTGCGTTATGCAACAGTTCTACAAAATGAAGAATTGATTTTAGGAATCGGTTAAACTCGAAATCTCTTATATGCTACTGTCAATGACTGTGTTGGGGGTCCCACATGTCAATATGTCAAGACACAACGATGGCAAATAAGGGATTATAAGTTTTCTCAGTGCCAAATATGGAAATTCTCCTTGATAATATTGTACATGGTTTTAAAAACTTTCTTGAACCAAATGGACTTCAGAATTTTTATCGTACATGGTTTATTACGTTAATATCATTATCAACATTTTTAAATCTATATAGTCTTGGTTGAGCAACTATATAAAGTATGCAGCATCATAAAAATCACTCTTAAGGCTCCAAAATGATTGCGGGTTGACAAATGAAATTCTCGTAGTAGTAACATATCAGTCTGTTTAGAGTGAAATACATTGGTGATTAGTGTTTTTATTCCCTACATCTACATGTAACGAATTACCTCGCCGGCAAATGCAACAACGTTCTCTCCAAGCACACTAGGGATAGAACATCGTCACCAAAGGTTGTATGGCTACATCTCATCACACCAAAATGGTGTGATGTTTTACAAAGCCATCGACCATTGCGTACCTTGATGAGATAAACACCAGCTTTTGTTGGATCTAAGTGGAAGGGGCAGACCGTCGTCACTAAAGCAACATGAGTTGTTCAGAACTAGGTTTGGAGTTTGATGGAGTGATCATTATAACCGGGGCTATTCGTGGTTAAATAACTAGGAACGGCGAGCTTGCTAATGACTATGCCAAATAGTCTTTTTAGAGAGTGTGAATCTATGCTCATTGTGTGATGTGGTTCTCTAAAACTAATTAAAAATTTGGGAGTTGAAAAAAATTAATTTCTCATAATTCAATTCTCCCCTAGAATCAGGGGTGGATCCAGTGTGGGGGCTAGTTGCCCCCCCCCCCCAGCCCATGGGGCCTCCCCAAAGGCCCGCTACAATTTTCATGCATGGGTAAAGAGGAAGAAGGAGAAAGAGGAAGAAGAAAAGAACGGGAGAAGAGAGGAGGAGAAAGGAGGAGAAAGGGGAAGATGAACCACCTTGTTCCAACCCTAAATTCACTCCTGCTTTTTTTAAGACTGAAGACAATGCTTAGCTTTATTGAAAGCTTATCAAGCAGGATTACAAACAGTTAGATGCTGATCCATACTAATTCACCCAGTGCCAAACAAAAGAACAACTCCCTCTACTGGATTCTACCTCTACATCCACAACAAGAACTAAACTAGGAGGCCCAGAAAATATTTTGGATAAAAAACTACACCCAAAATACATCTACAAATATCATGGAACTTCATAAAACAGGCTCTAGCTAGCTTGTTGATCACCGACTCCATCTTCTTCAAATCCTTGCTCTTGATGAGGGGCTTTCATTGCGTTAAGAATGACAACATTATGTGAGACACCAACATAGGCGACATGACGATCTTGTTGTTGAACACCAGGTCATTTCTTATTTTCCACAATGCCCACATGGCGCCTGCACACACATAAAGAACAAGTTGTCTAGTTTTGTTTCTCATATCTCTCTAGGGGCGGACTCAGGAAATGGCTGGGAGGAGGGCTGATCCTAGCTTATTAGGAGCTTAAGTGTTTCTCGTCTTTAATTTTTGCATAATTTTGCTTAGATCTTAGTTGATTTTCAGACCATGGACTCAGGTTGCAGCCTGGGCAGCCCGGGTCCTGGATCCGCCACTGCATACTCTCTTATTATCCATAAAGTTGGATCCATCCCTACTTAGAATTACTTTATCTATAAAGTTTATCAGCCAAACAAATCACCTCGAATCAACTAAAATCAGAAGAAAAAGAAAAACAGAACGCAAAAAATGTGTTACAGCTCGAGGTGACATAAATGTGTGAATGCCATATTCTAACTTCCTATTTTCATGTTGAGCAAATTAAAATAGTTTCACTGTTAATGACTTATGGTTCAAGTTTGTGTATTTGACTGTGATTGGTTTCTCTAATTCTTTTATTTTTATACAGGAAACTTGAGGATGGTGACATTGTAAATGTTGATGTAACTGTATACTATAAAGGCGTTCATTGTAAAGTCTCTTTTATTTTATATAAGATGCTTAACTGTTTCATATGTAATGTTATATTTTTAATTAGCATCTATCTCAACTGTTGGTCGTTTGAACGAGATATATTTTGTCGGCAATGCTGATGAAGCTTCCAAACAGCTCGTTCGTTGTACCTATAAGTGCTTGGAGAAAGCTATTGCTATAGGTGATATTATTTAATAATCTAAACTTGTTTTATTCCTTATATTTGACTAGTAGACTTTATAAAGAATTCCTTTTATTTACAGTTCTCTATACATTTTCTAAGATCTTTAGATCATACCTCGCCGGCAAATGCAACAATGTCCTCTTTGACAAGCACACTAGGGATAGAACATTGTCACCAAAGGTTGTATGGCTACATCTCATCACGCCAAAATGGTGGAGTGTTTTACAAGCCATCGACCATTGCCCATTACGTATCTTGACAAGTTAAACACAAACTTTTGTTTGATCTAAGTTGAAGGAGGAGACCGATGTATAGTTACTGTAGCAACATAAGTTGTCCAGAGCTAGGTTTGAAGTATGGTGGAACGATCATTATAACCAAGGCTATTCATGGTTAAATAACTAGGAGCGGTGAGTGCATTGATGGCTGTGCCAAAAACACTTTTTTAGAGAGATATGATTATACATGTGATGTGATTTTCCAAATTAAGCAAAAGGTTGGGAGTTGAAAAAACTAATTTCTTATAATTCACTTCTCCATTAATCAACTAAAATCGGAAGGAAAAGAAAAACGGGACACAAAAAACGTTTAACGGGCGGGCATGCCAGTCGGAAACTAACCGTGTGTTTGGTTCTGGGATCGAAGTGGCTTAGATTGGAGCCGACCCACTTCGACCCATGTTTAGTTGGAGAAGGTGAGGGTTGGGTCCAACCCAGTAGAGGAATATTCCTCTAATATCCGGGTTCATCCCATCCTCCCAAAATGAAGGGATCGGTCCAACCCAGATGAACGGCGTTTTCGTCCGTCTTCTCGCGCTCGCCCGATGCCGCCTCCGCCCGCACGATGCCGCTGCTCGCTCGACCCCGCCGTCGGCCTGCCCTTCGCCTGCCCGACGCCCTCCCGCCGCCGCCTGCCCCATGGCTGGTGACGCAGCTCCTCCGCCTTCGCGGCGCCCCATGGCCACGGCCCCTCAAGCCGGCGCGGGGAGGGAGCTCAGGCTAGCGGCGGGGGCGGGTTCAGGCCAACGTGGTGGGGAGCAGGGCCGCCGGCGCGCAGGTGGCTGGAGAGGGAGGGGCGGCGGTGCGCAGGTGGCTAGGGAGGGAAGGGCAGCGTGTTGGTGGGGCCGACGACGCAGGGAGACACTGGCGGGGGCCGGCGCGCTGGCGGCCATGGACCGGCCCGGGAGGAGCCGTGGAGGAGTATAGCTTGCTGGAGCAGAGGATGAAGAAGATGGAAGAGAGGGAAAAAAGGATTGATAGGTGGGCCCCACGAATGACAGGTGGGGCCCACAACTAACGGTGTTAAAAGGACATCCATCCAACCCTCTTCACCCCTTGAACCAAACAAAAGACTGGATCGGTTCCAACCTACTTATCCAAACATATGGATAATATAAGATAGGTCAACTCCAACCTATAAAAGTAGATCAGCTCCAACCCAACACACATCGGGGCTGTTTGGATACGAGGTGCTAAACTTTAACAGTGTCACATCGGATATTCGGATGTTAATTAGGAGGACTAAACATGAGCTAATTATAAAACTAATTGCAGAACCTTGTGCTAATTTGCGAGACGAATCTATTAAGCCTAATTAATCCATCATTAGCAAATGGTTACTGTAGCACTACATTATCAAATCATGGACTAATTAGGCTTAATAGATTCGTCTCGCGAATTATACTCCATCTGTGTAATTAGTTTTGTAATTAGCTTATGTTTAATACTTCTAATTAACATCAAATATTTGATGTGACATGTGTTAAATTTTAATAGGGTGTCCCAAACACCCCCTATCGTCTCGAAACCAAACGTTACCTAAATTGCAGTCTGGCTCGCTCGGGGGAAAACTCGCGCACGGCCCCGCCCACCTAAACGGCTAAACCCACTCCGTTCGGCTCGGCTTGCGGCAAGCCCCTAAAACCACCACGCGCACGACCGAGAGATCGTGCTCGCCGCCGCCGTCACGCCCCTAAAAAGCCCCCAGGCCCCAGCAGCCTGCCCCACTTCCCCTCCTCCTGTGCGTCCTCTCTCTCCCTTGGCTGACTCGTCCGCCTCCCCTTCCCCATTCGCGTGTCGCGTCCGCCGCACGCGCCGCCTGAACCCTAGCTTCCGCCGCCGCCGGTAAGTCAGGCGGGGACGCCGCGGCACCTATCTTCTGCTCTCGCGCTCGCCCCGCTCTTGTTAAGCTCTCTACCGATCCGTCTGATCCAATCTGTTGTGGGTGGCGCAGGCAGCTAGGATGGAGAAGGGGGCCTCGGAGTCGTCGCTCTCCTGCGCTCGCTGCGGCAAGCCCGCCCTCCTGCAGTACGTTGTTTTCCCCTTGTTGCACATAGTACTTCCTGCCTCCGCCGGTTTATTATCTGCTGCCGAGTTCTCGAGTTCCGCTTCCTGATGCACTTTGCTTGAGCGCCATGGAATTCTCTATCTAGTAATAGGAATTGATTCTCGGGGCAACTTTGTCGTGAAGCTATTTAGCAAGTTATATAAAGGGTATCACTAGCTTTCGTTTATAGTAAGTACCTTGAACGGAGACCTCCAGTGTTTTTCCCTTTTTTGGGTGGTAATATGCGATCTGAAAAGCAACATTATCGTTCCTACCACTGAAAGAAGTTTGCGATAAGTATTTTACTTCGTTCAAGTTCTTGCTTATCCTTTGTTGTTTTTCAGATGCCCCAAGTGCGCGGAACTGAAGCTGCCGCGCGATGGCGCTGCTTTCTGGTCAGTGCCAAGCTCCCTTTCTCTGTCCGTTGTGCATGCAACATCATCATACCACTAGCTTACAGGATGCTTGAATTAGTTAAAATTTATCCCGGAGCCTTTGAATTCACTACTATTTGTAAGTTAACTTGCAGAAACAAACACCTGTTACTGTTAGATTCCCAAGTGTTCGTAAGTTATGGCATTATATGGAAACTTCATCACCAAACAGAATGAATATGGTGCAATAAAATGTTTTCTTTAGGTCTTGTCAGTACGCATAATGGATTTTAGATCCTTGTTCTTTTGATCTTTTAAGAAAACACATGTTTTGATATTAAAGTATACATTGGAAGTGCCAGGATACTAGCACAGGGTAGAATCATGCTTCATGTGGGCTTCAGCTGTTTGAACTAGAGGAAGCATTTAATTCTTTTGTGTTCACAAATCATTTGCAGCACACAGGATTGTTTTAAGGCAGCGTGGAGCTCCCACAAATCTGTTCACCCAAAGCCAAATGCACCAGCATCCCAGCAGCCTCCAGAAGGTTGGAAGTATTGTTTGAAAAAAGGGCGGTCACGTTCATTGCAGCTTCCTCGTTTTGAATGGACAGGGTAAAATACTATTACCATATATTTGCATTTTCTTTGTTGGCTCTGTTGCGTTTATTATATCGGGCATCCCATTTACCTCTGGAGTTCAGGGCAGGTTTTTAGAAATTGCCAATCAACCCAAATTCAAATATTTTAAATTTATATTGATTTGCAACTGGATGAATTCCTATCTTATTAATTAAATGATGGTATCTTCTGCCCACAATGCATATGGGACATTTAGAAGATTTTTCCATCATGCAAAATGCTCGAAGCAACAAATGAGCTAGTTACATTCTTTCTTTTCTAGCTTTTTATGGATAGTGACTCCATTATATTCATATCTGGACAGTGAAGATCTCTTGGGTAGTTACTGCAGGCTTCCTACTCTGTACTCCATGTATGCATTAAGCAAATTATTTAGAAATAACTGCAAAAGTGAGTTACAGTAGATTTCAGCAAAAACTTGGCTGCATGCCTGGCTTGCAAAAGCACGTGCTTCCTGTCTAGTTGGATAAATAGCTCACCCCATCTAAGCTCATTGCATTTCCTTCGAATCCACAAAATAGAACAGTGACAAACTGATTTTTTTGCTTTCTAATTATATCGTTATTCTTTACTAATACTCTAGGTTAGGAGGACTGAAAAGTTTGATGATACATTACTCACATTTTATTGAAAATGATAATGTCTTGCAGTCCATTGAGACCATATCCAATATCAAAGACGCGTGTGGTGCCAGATGAAATTGAGAAGCCTGATTGGGCACTTGATGTATGTCCTTGTTAATTTAATTGCCTTTTCCTCAACTGTGTGCATGCAGTGTCATAGTTACCAATTGAACTGATATATCTTTCTAAACATGAAAAAGGGATCATTATGTTTAACCTGTGCACCTTGTAATATCCTCACATTGTAATACTTTTGTAGGGAATTCCCAAGATTGAACCAGATAGTGATTTGCAGAAAAGAGTAGAGGTAAAGTTCTTCGGAGATTTGTGAATATCACATATGCTCCATGAATAAATATCTGATAATTGCTGCTATCTCTGTAGATTAAGACCCCTGAGCAAATAGAAAGGATGAGAGAAACATGTCGGGTAAGTTCCCATAACATATAAATGTGTGTTGACATATTGTAATGTCACTTCCCTAATCATTTCTATTCCATACTGTCGTTGTTAGATTGCAAGAGAGGTTTTAGATGCAGCTGCTCGAGTGATAAAACCAGGGATTACAACAGATGAAATTGATAGAGTCGTCCATGAGGAGACAATTGCTAGAGGTTAGATTAACATCCTTTCAGAATTTAAATGCAACAATCGAACACCAAATGATTGAATCATGAACTCATCTTGTAAAACACTACAATTATTGTTTTAATAACATACTATCTGTGTCTTAATCATGCTTATTTATTCTCTTATTATTGATTATAACTTCCATCTTGATCCTCAGGTGGATATCCGTCTCCATTGAATTACCATTTCTTCCCAAAGTCATGTTGCACGTAGGTTGTCTTTGTTTTAATAATTCTTAGCATTGTGACTTGGAGACTATACATTGGCATTGCTCAAATTGTTGTCTCTTGTTCTCAGGTCTGTCAACGAAGTTATTTGCCATGGAATTCCAGATGCCAGGTCCAATTGAATACACACTACGTTATACTTTCATTTACATAGCAATAGCTATCTCTTTCATGCTTTCTTGGACTAGTTGTTGCTTTGACTACTTTTGACTCATACATATGGAGATTATTTATCTTTGTATATACTTGATTGGATAATTTAGGACAACAAGTATACTCTAGCTGCATGGCTGGACCATATAGGAGTCGCAAATAATATGTTCTAAGACGTTGCATTAAAAAAAGAACGACCACGGGGAATATGTCTCCCCAGGCTTTGTCTTAAAGTAGGTGCCTAGCTTTGAACCTTGGCTTTGAAGTTCAACCACTCTAACCATTACGCCACGAGGCTTGGCCTAAGACGTTGCATGACCCTTCTAAATTTGCTATTAAATCCACGGGGAATATGTCTCCCCAGGCTGTCTTAAAGTAGGTGCCTAGCTTTGAACCTTGGCTTTGAAGTTCAACCACTCTAACCATTACACCACGAGGCTTGGCCTAAGACGTTGCATGACCCTTCTAAATTTGCTATTAAATCCTAGGGCAAAACGTCAATAACTTTAACATCTGGTAAATGCATGCTTTTAGTTTGTTCTACTAATGAGTTCTTGGTTTCAAGTGGATTTTAGATGTGCGAAAGCCATATTCTAACTTCCTATTTCCATGTTGAGCAAATTAAAATAGTTTCAATGTAATGACTTATGGTTCAAGTTTGTGTATTTGATTGCGATTGGTTTCTCTAATTCTTTTTTTTTTTACAGGAAACTTGAGGATGGTGACATTGTAAATGTTGATGTAACTGTATACTATAAAGGTGTTCATGGTAAAGTCTCTTTTGTTTTTATAGGATGCTTAACTGTTTCATATATGTAATGTTTATTTTTAATTAGCATCTATCTCAACTGCAGGTGATTTGAATGAGACATATTTTGTTGGCAATGTTGATGAAGCTTCCAAACAGCTTGTTCGTTGTACCTATGAGTGCTTGGAGAAAGCTATTGCTATAGGTGACATTATTTAATAATCTGAACTTGCTATTCCTTATATTTGCCTAGTAGACTTTATAAAGAAAACAAAAGGAATTCCTTTTGTTTGCAGTTCCCTATACATTTTCTAAGACCTTTAGATCATACCTGCAACGGATTTAGGATATTTGAACTTAAACATATTTATGTGCAGTTAAACCTGGAGTTAGGTTTCGAGAGGTTGGAGAAATCATAAATAGACATGCGTCCATGTCAGGCTTATCTGTGGTCAGTATCAGAACGGCATTGAACTAACACATTCATTACTATCCCCATTGTACGTTTGCACCTATCCTCCTCTGATTACCTTTCTTTCAGGTGAAATCATATTGTGGCCATGGCATAGGAGAACTGTTCCACTGTGCCCCAAACATCCCCCATTATTCAAGTATATTTCTTGCAGCTAGTCTTATTTCCATATCTTTTTATATTAGTGCAGTAAATGTGATACTACTATAAAAGCTATGCCTGAAGGGCACATAATTTAATTGAACTCAAGGTATGTTTGCGCTATTTAATGTAGGAAACAAGGCTGTTGGCATCATGAAAGCTGGGCAGACATTTACAATCGAACCAATGATCAATGCAGGCAAGTGTACATATTGTATAGCTCCGGCAAATTCCAAATGCTCATGATGTTTCCCCCTAAATACCTGAGTGCTCAGCATTATAGCCAATATTTTCATATTGTGTAGGAGTTTGGAATGATCGTCTGTGGCCTGATGATTGGACTGCAGTGACTGCAGATGGTAAACGGAGTGCACAATTTGAACATACACTTTTGGTGAGCTCAATACCTTGAGTTTTTATCTTGTTCCCTGGAGGAATTAATCCATTCGTTTAATTTGAATATGTTTATTGTGCATACAATTTTGTTATACTAGAAATAACAAATACCTTCATGCGTTCTATTTGATCCTATGGTGACTGATAAATTTGAACTGAGTTCTTACACGCTTAACTTGCTGCTGTTTTATTATTGCTCTGCTAGTTTTGTGTACAATTTCTTTTACTTGAAAGCAATGTTGAGTCTTTGTGATGTGTAATGTTATATGTAGAACTTAATTTTTTCTTTGCTGTTCTCCAGGTGACTGAGACAGGATGTGAAGTGTTGACGGCACGGTTACCCTCATCACCGGACGTCTTTCCATGGTTGAAGCCATGATGTGGGTACTCCAGCCATAAGCAACAAATAGCATGTGATCCTAATACATTGGGACTGCATGAATCTTGTTGTTTCTTGTCACCGAGAATTTCAAATTTTCCAAACAGATGCATATATGCAACTGTTGAACAGCCGCTAAAACTTCTGTCTTCCTGAGTTGTTTCTGGGAGTGGATCGATTTTTTCAGAGTTATATGAGGCACAAGGTTACTTGAGGTGTGTTACAACATGTTTATGCCATCTCATCCCAGTGCAGACATCATAGGTTCGCTAAGCGTAATTTCTATCAATTTGAGTATGTTAATTTGATTGACTGATAATCGACAAAGCCCCCAATGGCCGATTGCCCCGGAAGAACAAGTTTTAGGCTTAGGAGCTGAATATTACGTCCAACCTCTTCATGGTCAAAGCCCTTCCACTTTTGAAAGCAAAATTTCATAAACACCTTTGAAAGCAAAATTTTGTAAACGATACAATGCTTGTGGCTCTATAAAAACCAAAATTGTATTGCCACCAACCAGTTCCTGCATCCTAGTATCCACTGAAATCGACCAACGATGAATAAGATTTATTTTCATCAGTTGAAACAGCGTTCTGCACGGCAGTTCTCGTTTCTTGGTTTTCAGATTTCAGTGAAGTGGCGATCCTGAAACCAGCCATCTCGTTGATCTGTGACCTTTTGCACCTTGCTTCCTCCAAGTTTCCTTCCCAGCACGTCTCCGCAAGTAATTCCTGGGTTTTATCTATATTTTCCGATGGAATAAGATCATCATTTTGCAGCAGCACAAGGTACACCTGGTCGGCTGCAGCCTTCCGTATCTGTCAGATTGCATAGTATTTGAGCTCAACTGATTGTTGGACGGAGTTCTGCGCTTCTCAGGCAAGAAAAGGTAAATGTTACCTTGGGGTATCTGTGGCCTAGGAACGTGAGGAGTTGAGAGAATGCCTTAGTGCAAGTTCCATCCGATTGTGAAGAAATGTATCCAAGGATCGAGAGGCCTGCACATAACTTTGTGAAATCTTTTGATCCCTTCAGCTCAGATCCCACCGAATCTACAAGTCCACTGTAGAACTCACTATAACCCTGTTGAATGTCACAAAAACTGAAGATATAACAAAACCTTGCAAAATGTAACCAAGAAAGGGAGCATAAGTGTTCTTTTGGCAGCAAAAGCATTCGACCAACATGAGGTAACTAAGTTTGTAGATATGTTATAATTCCCTATACTGTAAAGTGTGAATTTCCTACTCTGAGGTTTCAAGCTGCAGAATTGTACTGAAAATAATTCTCCGTGGCCTAAGAAAACAATCTTCTTTGTTTATTTGCCACTAGACGTGCAGAAAAGGAAGCCAGTCTCTCACCATTCTGTAACTATTTAGTGCATTACTGAGTAAACTCACCTCCCTGTTCAAGAAAACCTTTTTACTGAAGAGAGCCTCAATAGTCTGCGAATACAAGGCCCTTGTTAGATTAAAAAAGATTAAAAAAATGTATAACATCACATGTGGGAAACGAGAATGCACAATCATCTGAACTTTTATTATTTAAAATCATAAAACTGAAACTAAATTAGCAGCACCAGTTCCAGTTTTGATGTCGTTACAACAGGTAAACATGAGTGTGGATGTAGAACAAAAGTACATATATTGCAATTGATTGAGAGCACATCTATTAGATAAACAGCAAAATGAAAAGCTATTCAAAGCCCTGTGCAAACTATAACAAATAGAATTTACATGCAACATATGCTAGGCGCAGAATATGATGTCATCAGACGATGTGGATAAACCTCTGTTACCTTCAATGTGGGAGTAATCACACGATCACACTTCCGGTAACGCTGTAGAACCCATAGAAGGTCACAACTCAACATATACTCTCTACTTTTCCCTTCACAATCTGTATTGATAGTTGAATCCTCAAGATACCCAACTAAAGCTGATGTTGAAGCTTTCTTCAAAGACTCCTGCAATCCACCTGTAGCAATCACAAGCCCTGAGAGCACAGCCTTGCTATAGCAGCTGACCTGAAGAAGCTTCACCAATCGTGGATATGATACTGTAGGAACCTAATGAAGAAAAATTTTCTACTAAGTTAGATGTCAAACAATAATACCACAACAGGTCAAATATTATGCACAAGCTGGTGATGGAATAATCAGTGCGTGAACTATTAAGCAAACATATGTTCATAGAAAACCTCAATTATTAAGAAAATAGATGGAATTATGGGTAAATTTCCATTATTGCAGATCTCAACCCCCGCTACTTCATTCCCAACATGACTAATTTCCAATTGGTGAGATACTGAGCATTAAAAGATCAAATTTAAAGGCAGGACAGGTAATTCTCATCAATCATGATCAACCACTTACTGCCCACTCCAAATCTGTGCTGCTGGGAATAATTTCTTCCAGCAGTTCTCTGCGAGGTATAAATGGGATGAGGTGTTCCTGGTGGTACAGAATTCTCTGCAGGGTCTTGATAGCTATTTCTCTCATCTTATCTATTTTCTCAACTGCTTGTTTTGCAATGCCTGCAACCAGATCCTGTGCAATTCCAGAGTCAAAAAGCCAGTGTGTAGTACTACTTGCATTTACTTCCATTTCACTCAGTTCAGACTCAAGGCCAGAAGCTGGTAATGTTCTCAATGCAACAATATCTCTCCTGCAGAGGATGAACGTGCACCGTTCTAGTGCATCCATTGCTGCTTCACGTACCCAAGAACCCACATCTCCTCTGTTGTCCACAGCATAATCATCAAGTGCTCTAAATAAAGCTTGCATGACATAATCTTTTATGTATGCATATATGGAATCTCCACCATCTGAGCTCTGATCAAATGATGCAGTTAGCGTTTCACATACCGAAATTAACCCCCTGACAGAGTTCACACGTGCTTCAGCATCAGGATCATCAGGCTTATCCTACAAACCAGATTGCACAGGAGTTTTAGTTCCAATATTAAAGAACAACAGCAACAGCTTATTCTCCCTGTTTTTACTATTGAAATATCAATCGGTAATTCCATTACCTCAATTGTGCATGAGCTACAGAGCTTACTCATGACAGGCATCCATTTCAATACCAAGAATTTGTATGGTAATATTCCAAGGGCCAGTGCGGCTCCTCGTCTTGCAGCCAAATTGGGGTCGTCTAGAAGTGCCACATATTTTGAAATGATATCATTGGCAATCTTTTCACCAGAAGATACCAGATATGTTGGAATAAAATTCTTTAATGCATCAACAGCAGCACACTGGACAAAATAGTGAAAGAAAAACACACTCAGTCACAAACATAGATGGCTAGTGTCATGATTGTACAGTATCTGGAAAGTACAAATGTACAGACAAAAAAGGGATTGATTACATATCATAGTACTTGGTTGGAGTTAGGGGGTGGGGGGCACTCTTTGAGTGAATGTATGTAGAGAAAAAAGAAAGTTCACCTGTATTTGAGAATTGGGGTGCCTCAAATTCTCATTAAGTGTTTCTAATAAACTTTTCTTTATCTTCTCATTCAAGGATATTCCAGCTATAGAAATGCATGAAATGAATCGGGAAACAGCGGAGCGCATAATCTCTCCTCCTTTGCCTCGATAAAGGCGTGCCTTTTCTATTGCAGGGACAATACCTGACAGAGCCTTCTGCATGTCTAAATAATAAAGATACAGATGCAAGGTCACTTTTCATGTAAGCAGCACAAAACATTAAAATGATATGTATCATAAAAGTGCAAGACATAATATATGTGGCAATTCCATCACTTACCTGTGGAAAAGGTAAAACCAAGTTGGTACAACCTTAAAGCAACCTCGCCAGCAGCTAAAGTGGCTCCATGGCGAGTACACAAGTCCGATGATAGAGTGCATGGAACTAACTTTTCAAGGGCATGTCCACCGAAGTAATCCATATCATATTGTACAAGTAAAGAAAGGGCCTGAGCAGCTAACTCTCTCAAGCTTTTCTCCTAGGAAAAAAAAAGAAAAAGAAAAGTCAGCCTAAATGATTAATTGAAATATAGCAAGTTCATCTCCTCAGTAAAATTTATGGAAAGCAGCGAAGAGATTAAGGGTGCGTTTGGCAGAGGTCCCAGAGCTGATTCTCTGCTGATTCCAGCAGGAGCTCTGCCAACCAGTTTTTCAGAGAGAAGTGATTCCCTGCTGATTCTGTGAAGTGATTCTCTGAAATAAACTAAGAGGCTGGGAGCTGAAAAAAGTAGTTTTCCTGATTCTGTGAAGTGATTCTCCATCTTGATTTCAAAAGTTTATGCTAGAGAATCAAAGAGAATCACTTTCAGCCATAGAATCACTTCTCTCAGAGAATCAGCTCCCATAAAGAATTAGAATCAGATGGAGCTCTACCTAACAGACCCTAAGTCATGAAAGCAGCACTCCACAGAAAACAAAATTTGTGTATCGAAGCACTGCACATTAAAACTGAAAGAAGAGGGAGAAAACTTCTAAAAATGTGAAAAAAAGCCTGGTGAAATGCAGTACGAAATTAGTACCATAAGAAAAAAATTAAATAATGTAATTACTGTAACAATAATATACAAAAGTAGCACTACAGGGCATTTACATTGTAAATGATTTTAACTTCACTTTCCTAAATCAGCTACAAGTTCCAGGTAAGGAATGAAGTAGTTGAGGAGCTAATAGCAATTGCAACACAGGCAAAAAGTGTGGAAATTGGCAACAACAAACATGCAATCTCACTCAAACCATAAATACTTGCAGAGAACTACAGTACCCAGTGAGTTATTTTATTGCAAAGTAGCTCATCTGCAAAGGGATAAAGATATTCCTTGTACTGAGCAACAGAAACAGCAACATTCAGATAAGAGTTTGATCGGGAAGCCAGTGCAAAGTAGTCTGTTGTATTCACAATATCAATGCCATGTGGAAAAGTTCCCTGTCTTCCAACATTCTCTTGAAAGGCAGCAGAAGCAGCTCTTCTGCAATTAACCTACCATCACATAGACAATAAAGATTGGTGAGATAAGATCATCTAGTCAAAATACTATGGGATCAGAGGTAGAAAACATCTGGAAGTACAAATGTAGAATTAAATTAAAAATAAGCTTGCCTCTCGATCGTAACAAGCAACTGTTAGAAGGTGGGGAGCAAGTTGTTCCAAAACAGCCTTCATATCATAATTGGTATAAGCCCGACCAAATGCCCAACAAACATATGCTGCTGCATCTCTTACGTGTGATCCAATGCTATGTGGACCTCTTCGTACATCATAGTGTAAAGCCTGCAGAGGTACGTCATGAAATAAATTGAGACAGTAAAAGCTTATCTTACTGAACCAGCACTAAACATATGTATCAATACTTAATTGTCTTTCAATGTGCAAAAAGAAATAAAGGAAGGAAAGGGCATCTTTCAGTACTATTATAATTGTTATGTTATTTATGCACCTTTATTATAACAGGAATAACATCAGGAAAGCTAGAAGGCAGCAATAACCCTCTCCGAGAAAGTTCAGCCAAGGCCAAACAGCCTCCATGCCAGGAACCATCACCCTTCAGAATCCAAAAGGAATAAGTTATTACGTGAGTAGTGCTGAGAAAACTAGCAGTTTGCCAAGCTTAATATAAATTGACATATTTCTATAAACAATCAAAGGAGGTTATGAAGACCATAAGTTATACACAGACCTCCCCAGGAGAAAAAAGTTGCAAGATTGAGGATATAACTTCTTCTGACAATGTAGGTGTTAAACGTGCAGTTATCCTACCAATTCCTTTGGCAGCAGACCACCTTACAATTGTATCCTGACAGAAAATTAGAAAAAAAAACATTTGGCTTTAGTTCAAGAACAGGTTTTTGAGGCTAAATGTAAAATATGAACAATTCACAAAACGCTCAGCACAACTTCATCTGGGACGACAATTCTACTAATTGCATTTCACATCCCAATAAAACTTGGCTTTTTAACATGCAAAGAATCATAACAGCAGTACATAAAGCAGCCTCCCTACTGTTCTCCTCAAAAAGTATATGAAGCAGTGAATCATGACTCCAACTGTGTATGTGGTTTCTCAATTACACAAACAGGAGAACTTATTCATTTCAGATATCACCATTGCTGCAGCGTTTGTCCTTAAAACAGGCAGTTGTGTCGGTTGTTTAAAGCAATCCAGTTCACAAATCGTAGTACTACCTCAGGTCATAAATACTTGACACAGTTGTCTTTTTATGATCTTAGAGTTTTGATTTTTGACTGATAATTTTTCTTATTAGAATACAGTTATAATATCTAATAAGTATAAGCTTATGAAAGTACTCAGATAGCTGGTCGTGTTTTCATTTTTCTGTTATGTAAGTGTGAGTGCTGGTTTGGGTTTCTTCTTTAGCGAAAGTATGTCAGTACTTGGTCCGTTCCTTCTTCAATACAGAGATACACAGATCTCTTGTGTACTCTAGAAAAAAGATTATGAAAGTACTTTTCAAGACAAATCTACTCATATGATTTTTATTTTATTGAAACTAAATATTTTGAAAACTATTGATGCTCAAAGTTTCAAAAGTTTGCCTGCATTTTGACCAAAGCGCCAAGTATTTGTTACCTAAGGGAGTAAAATATAGGAATCCCACAGGGAAAAAAAAACATCAACTCTCTTCAAGCAATCAAACCAAGTTTTGGTTAATGCAGTTAAGAGTTCAATTGTATTCTACAAATAATTCTATAAATTTAAACAAAAAAAAGGCTGTGTGGCTTTTTTGCTCCAACATACAGGACAATATGGACAGTGCTATGTATTTATTAAGATATGAAATGCAGTGGAGGTAGACTGGCATGTGAAGGTCCTTGTGAGGAAAACAAATATTCGCCAGCAAGCAAAGAGAGAAAATAATAACAATTGTAACTATTCTTGTTATAATTATTCGAGCAGAAACAACAGAGTAAATATTACTACCACATTCTAGAGGATAAAATCAAAACTTTGTGGCATAATATCAGGTTAAAAACATACTGAATCCCTCAAACCAGTCAACAGCAAGTCGATAATCTCTTCTACAATTTCTGGAACATCCATAAGTTCTTCCAGAAAACACACGTCTGTCTGATCAATATTAGCTTGTTCGCTTGATCCACTTGAATACAATTGTCCGGTCGTAGAACTTGAAAGGTTTGCACCCAGCGAGCTGCTAATTGACTGCATGAGGTTAAAACAGTGAGCACTGTGGTAGAGATATCACCTTACAAGCTCTGAAGAAAAAAAGACTAGGCTAAAGAACAGCTCAAAATATGAAAAAAAATCCCAATATTACTCCCATAAAATAAAGATGTAAAACATGACACAAATTCTAGATTACTTCGTTCTTTATTATTCATCTGGGAAACTGGAATGAATAATCTAATAAAGCAGGTGGCGTGGCTAAGTACACGATGTGCTTTTGATGCAGTTTACTGCCACCTAGCCGATGCCTTACAACCTTATACCAATGGTCCAAGACAATTTCTTGATATATGCTTAGATTCTCGCAAGATTCAAATACAGGGAGCATTGTATTCTCAAATGTAGAATCCAGCATATGCATTAACTTCCTTCTAGAAATACATCCAAAATATTAACAAGATGGAAGGATTTTGATGCCAAGAAAAGAATATACATAAGTATTCACCCAAAATATACTTCTTCCAATTCAACTCAGAAACAACTCCCGCTATCAATCCCAAGAAAGAAATATCGCTTTGTATTGAAAGCGTTTAATCAAGGCACCTTTCCATGTGAAATTTACTGTTCAGAGTTAGCATATCCCTATGAACAGTTGTGTATTCGTGGTCAAGCACTCAAGCTATGAATGTTTGCTTAACTAACCAGGAATTGGAGCTCCGGCATAGTAGAGAAGCTCTTCACCAACTGCTACCACATGAGTGGTTCACATATCTAAATCTAGTGAACAATTTTCCAGGATTTGGACATGATTTGGAGTTCCACGTGGTGCATTCAATATAATAGACGGCAAGCGCATGCCAATCAGATGCCCCTATTCAATTCCAAATGAACTATGTGATGAGACACAAGTATCACTTCTACCACATCCTATGTCCTATTAACTTTATAAAGGATGCATGCATGTATAAAACAATCTAGATGCTCTACCTGCACCACCTTAAAAAGAACATAATTCTTAAACACCATATCATTGACATCTCGTTTCAACAAAAGAATTTGAAATACAAATCCTGATTGCGAAATGCTGCAGTTATGTAACAAGATGAGATTTAAAACCTTGTACTGCCATGATGGTGAAAGTGGAGGCAAGCTAATGAGAGCAATTCGCTGGGCCAGTTTCACCAGGAATTTTCTAAGAAGTGGACTCCTGGCTGAGACATTAGTCTTCATCACAACTGAACAATCATTCCAAGTAACAGAAACAGCATCATACAACATTCTACGGTTACCAATCTGCAACAAGAGGAACCAAAAGGAAGACATCAATGTAAATTGACAATATGTAATTTATGAAATCAAATGTGCACAACCATTCCCTGTTGACAACCACAAAAAAAAATCATGTGCGTAAAAAAGATCCTATTAAGAGATAAATAGATAGAAAAACTTTAGCTGTGAAGGCAAAGATATATCCACCACGTGTGTAGAATACAGATTAAGAAGTAAAAATAAGGCACAGACAAACCTTCAATATTGATGCTAAAGCTTCCACTATACCAATGGATCTAAATTGACCCACAAAGTCATCTGTGACAGACAATAACATATTGTGTGCCCATTCCATAAAACTGAAAATAGAGAGAAGCAGGACAACTCAAAACATTGCCCAATATAATGTTGGATAAAAATAAAAGGAAATGTTCAAGTGAGTAGAAGTTGTTAATGATGTTTGATAATTTCACAAACAATAAATTTTCATTTTAGTAAATACTGATAGTGGTAAACTCCAGTGATAGGATAACATTGAATATACATGCCACTACAGCAATTTACAACATAAATGCATGTGTGCTGTACAAAAATAATTGTAAGAATCACCTGCTGAAAGCATTTGCCATGTCAGGACGAGTCAAGAGCCTTGCAAGCAACAATCCTGAAATCCTTCTCATTGGACCAGAACTGGAGAGATAATCCTTACAGATGTCCAATATCTTTGTCACAAGTGGAACAACCTCAGTCCCATCCACACTATCAGCAGAAGCAATGCTTGTATCCACAGTGGAGATGTCAAATGGGATCAGGACCAGTATATAAAGCCACAATAGAACAACACATTTAGTCTCCATTTCCCCTGTGCTCTCTTGCCTAAGAGCAGTCGCCGAACTAATTGTATGACACTTCTCAAGGAGAGCAACAGCAAGCTCTAGATCTGAAACCTGGTGAGGGAAGAATTTGATGACACTCTTGTACCCACACACTGTTACCAGGGTGTAGATGATGATACACAGAGGCTTGATAATATTAAGGAGCTCATTGGTGCCTGCACCAAGTTCCATTGTCTTTGACCGCACCAATGACATAAGTGGTGAGACAATGCTCTCCAGGTATGGCTCTAGTAGTTGGCCTTCTTCTTGATATTTGTCCATCTATTGCTCGACAGAAAACATAAAAATTCAACATACCGAGCTCGTAAGCATGATAGTTTTGGCATAAAGTCTGTTCAGAGATCGATGCTCTATGAATATCAAGAATATATGTATGAAAAAGATATATGCAGATTTTTGTGAAAAGTGCTTTGATAATAGTACAACTTACTAGTTTTGAATTTTGACAAATATAATAATATTATAGCTGTTGTTTGAAAAAAAATAATATTATAGCAGAAAGTAGTGGCCAAAGTTGTGCTCTAGAGACCATGTTGATGTCTATCATACTATTCATTTATGAACCAAAGTGAACTAAAAATATTTACTCTTCAAGTTGTGAATAAGATGTCTCAGTGTTATCCAAATATATAGTTGTTGTTAGTTTTCCTTGTGGACCTTCGACTCTTACCTTTACCTAAAGAGGTGGTAATAGATCATAAGTCATAGCTCTCTCCCAGGTCCACATTTTTCACCAAGAAAAACAGAATGTAATTCCTAAGCATTCTAGGACATAGGAAATATTCGTGTGAATCATTTGTATCCCAGCTCAGCTTTATCTTCAGCTTTTGCTCACTATCCAATATTAGCAATAACATGCACATTAGCAGATTAACCACAACCTAACAGTTTAAATTGCCTCATAGACTACTCAACTACTAGTCTTTAGCAAACAATAAAAATACGGGTTTGTGGGAAAGGCAGCTTGAAATTTGACATGATCCTTTCGAATTTTGCTCATGTGCATTTAACAGTAGACGCTGAAGCAGATTATATCCTTCCGTAACCAATAGTTAACCAAACGGGAGCTAACGTTGCTCTTAGAGCTGCACGTTCTTCTCTCTGAGATCTAATGTTCAGCGACAGGGAGCATTTGGAGACAGGTGGAGGGGAGAAGTGCTTACGATAGAGCGGATCCTGTGGACATCCGCGGGCTCGGCGACGCCGCCGCCGGTGACGATGCGGCGGAGGATGACGGAGACGAGCTCCCACTCATGGAGGAAGTACCTGCGCAGGACTACCTCCTTGGAGTCCTGCTCGTCGTCGCCGACGGCGGTTGGATCAATGGAGGCTTCGCCGTCGGAAACGGCTCCTGCGGGCTCGGATAGGGCGAGCGTGGCGGCATTAGGCTCCGGAGCAGCGGAGGCGGCGGCGGCTTCCTCCATCGCCGGAGCTCGGGGTGGTTTCCCCACTGGTGGTGCGGTGTTGGTGTGCGACAGTGCGAGGCCACGCTACTGCGTCCGTGACTCTTCTGCCCGTGTTCTCAGTTTCCGTATTTGCAGTCAGGAGGCGTATTGTCATTCTAAGTGCTGACGCGAAGACGCCAGGGTAACCGAGCGCCAGCGTACTCGTCTGTCGTCTCTCTCCCCCCGACGAATGGCGACGCAGCGGCGCGGCGCCTCCGGCCGGCCGTCGGGCACGGACGGCTCCGATTTCTCCTACCGCATGGTCGTCGACTCCCGTAAGCACCTACCGCCCAAACCCCCAAACCCTCGCTTCCAACGCCTCGTTGACACCTCTCTCCTAACCTCTGCGATTCTCGCGATCTTGCAGGGTACCAGAGGGTCGCCGAGGGCAGATCCCGCCTCGCGCGCCTCATCCTTGTGCAGGTGACGGCACAGCTCGGATCCGGGACTAACTCCTCCATCTCTTGCCGTCGTTGGCGGTTCTTTGATCTGACGAGTGCCCGTGGTTTGTTTCCTGCAGGCACTGCACCAGGTAGCCGGGGACGCGCTGCTGCTGCTATCACTGTCCAAGGGGAAGGAGGTGAACAAGTTCGCCGCGCTGTCTGCGGCGGCGGGACTGCTGGCTATAGTGGTGGGGGAATTAGGTGATATACCTGTGTTAACCTCAATTATCCTGGTTCCATTCGTCCTTGTGTTTTCTACCAAAAAATCAATTAGATCGACCTACCTCTCGAGCCTCTACTGAAAAAATGCGGTAGTGCCTTACAACTTTACAAGTCCTAAGTTGAATAAAATGATCAATGGCACTGAATGGGCAGTGGCATAGGAAATTCTACATTAGTTGTCAACGTTCGGTTGGTCCACTTCTTGTTTAGGTGGTTGCTGATTAGCAAGATAGGAGAGAATTTGGATTGTCAACGTTCGGTTGATCCGCCTCTTGTTTAGGTGGTTGCTGATTAGCAAGATAGGAGAGAATTTGGATTAACTATTGAGGCATTTCAGCTGTATTTTGCCAGAACCAGCTAGCTGATTTGCTATATTCTGTTTGGCATCCATAGCAAGAAATTCTGCCCATAGTACTATATCCACTTGTACTCTTGGACACCATTGAATTAGAAATTTAGGATCAGCTGGTAGCTGTTAAAGCTCTACCACACCGTGAGCCTTCCAAACCTACCAGTAAATTGTATCAATCTCCAAAAAAAAAAGCTTATGATCTTTTCTCTGAACATCTTTGGCATATGGATAGCTAAAAGAAATAACACCTCCATTCATGTTTTTCACAATGGACAACCTTTTTCCAATCAATCACCCTTTGTCAGATTATTGATTGTATACTATTTGGTACTTCACAGGGCGAAGGCGGACTATGGCAGTGCTGCTTCGGCTTTACACGAGCTTGTCATCAATTGCCGTTGCATTCTCTGTGACGTGCATTATCCGCTCAGAATTGTTCTTGAAGGTTTGGGCTATGAAATTCAAAACTTAAAATTTTCAAATGATGTGTGTGAAGATGTATATCTTGGGAGTTTATTATTTTCTGCCTCTTGATGCTATCCAAGTAAAGCTTGAGTTCAACCTTCTTCAATTTTTTACGAAGCAGTCTGCCTCGTTAGACCATTACTTCATTTAAATTCAGTTGTATAGGTTTCGCTTAAACAGCAATTACATAGTCTTGTTGTTCTCACTTTAGTCCTGCCAATGCTGTTACCAACTTCCCAGAATCATGCTCAAGAGTCAAGATGGGCATGGGTAGTCCAACTGTGAACTAATCAAACATATAGTAGAAATTTTGCAAAACTTACCTATTTGAGGTAGATAACCCCTAGTTGAAGTCCCACCTGAGGAGTACATTTGCAAGAATGAGACTCAGAGGAGTTAACCTTGGGCCTGCACGGGCAGTGTTTGATACTTAACTGCAATGCAACATGGTCTTGGCTTGTTTTAAGTTAGATGCAAGAGCTGTCCATCCAAATTTGGACCTGGCTTGATTGTGCATCAAGTAGTGTCTTCATCTCGGTGGTTTATCCAGTCCCCAACAAAAGCTCTGACAAATAGAGGGCCAACTAAGTCTTTGGGATGATCCAGCTATTAGGAATCTGGATTCGCCATGTTGAGTAATGATATATTATCAGCATCACTGTATGTAAAGCACATAACAACATTAGATTTGAGAAGTTTGATAGTCAGTGAAAAGACAGTTAAGCCTGTTAGGCAGAAGAAAAATATCTGTAGATAGTCCCTCTACTTTTTCTTTAATAAAAAAGGGTAACTGATATTATCTGGACAGATGTGAAAGATGGTTGTCTCTTTCATGCCCACATGCCTGAGCTAGTTGACAGGTATAATGCGATACACATATCTTAATCTCAATAATGCCACCACTCAATAACTCAGGCCTGTACATTTCATCCTAAAATTAGCTATCATATTCATGCCAGAATTCTAGTGTCAGATAAACTCGAGTTAATCGTAGGTGTTGTCAATTTGTGGCCACTATTTTGTTTCGTTTCGCCTCGGTACCTCCTGCAGCTGGTGTGATTGGGTGATGCATCACTTTTGCACTTTGCAATTCCTTTT
The DNA here is from genome assembly GCF_005286985.2 of Setaria viridis. Taxonomy (NCBI): domain Eukaryota; kingdom Viridiplantae; phylum Streptophyta; class Magnoliopsida; order Poales; family Poaceae; genus Setaria; species Setaria viridis. The sequence continues at coordinate 13,889,636 of NC_048271.2, read as the reverse complement.
CCATGCCTTTGTGTATGAATTGGTCTTTGCTCAATGAAGTAATGATTGCAACTATCTTTTGGGAGTATGAATATCATCAACAATTTGCATTTGTTTTTGGCCTAGTTTATGAAGCAAAACACAGAAGCAATCACAAGCTATGAAATGTTTGATGCTGTTCGTGTTGCTCTTGGTAAGTTCCAGCTCCTGGATCTCTTTTTAAGTTATAGTCAAAGTATTTGTTTCTAACTTTGGGTCTACCCTCCATATTTTCAGGTATCCTGCTGCAAATGGTGGTCATAGCTACAACTACCAGACTTCTGCAGAATATGTCTCCTCCCAGGAGAGCTTCATGAATGCTATGATATTGTAGCTATGTGCTTGACCATTAGAAACGATACAAAACTTCGAGTTAAATATATGTTGAGATCAATAGACTTGTAACGAGGCAGCTGGTGTACAACCTTCTCAGCAATCATGAGTTTCTTGTTCTCCTTTTACTTCTTCCTTGCAGCTGGATCTGGAAAATTCATAGTGATCGATGCACTTTTTTTTTTTTGCAAGCTAGAAGGCTAATGAAACATTTCTGCGGATCAACTCAGCAATGATGTGTTGGTATTTTGTTATCATGTTTCTGTTGCGCTGACAGTTGCTACTCAGGCTAGTTCTTTCATATGGTGATTTGCTGATTGCTGAATTCAGCTCAACGTGTTCATTGCCATAGCATCTTGCTGAAAGCGCAAGATAACCGTCCAGCATCACCCGCAGAGTGCAAACTGTTGCAAATAATATTGATTTGACCTCGTCCAAAGCTGGAGGTGGGAAAAGTCCCGCGCATGCGTTAGTGGGCCATGCGGGACTTGCCCACGACGTGGGCACATCCCTGATATGGATGAAGTGGAGCTGCCCATCGTGGGGCTTCTTTAGGAGTTTATCTCCTAACCTTTTCTTACTGAGCCTATATATATGTAATCATCATTGATTAATAAAGACACCTGATTCACTGTTCATCTATATGTAATCATCATTGATTAATAAAGACACATGATTCACTGTTCATCTCTTTCCTCTCTCGAATCTTCCTCTGTTTACATTCACAACACGTTATCAGCACCTTAGTTCTCCACTGAGCAGAAGGAAGGAGTTCGTCGGAAGTCGCAGAGGATTCATACGGGAGTCGATCCGATGGATGAAGAGTTGTGCCTTGTGGACAGCTGTACCACAAATACTATACTTAGGGAGGTCAAATAGTTCCAAACTCTTACAAAGAGGGAGGGGCAAATTTTGACCATCGCAGGACGCGATGCTATGATAGTTGGTTCCGGCAGAGCCACCATCATACTTCCAATGGGTACACAAATTGATATCGAGGAAGCATTATTATATCTTGATTCAACACGTACCCTAATAAGTTATAGAGATATCCGTAAAAATGGGATTCATGTCGAAACACATGAAGAAAACAAAGATGAGTTTCTCATCTTGACTAAAGATAACGGATATGGCAAATAGACACTCGAAAAAGTGCCTTCTCTTTCGTCCGGATTGTACTACACATACGTCAAACCCGTACCACATGTTGCATACAAAGTGATTTTTTCAGAATGTGGACACATTCAAAACTTGGCATGATCGCCTTGGCCATCCCGGTGTCAGAATGATAAGAAAAATCATTAGCAATTCACATGGTCACGGTATGAGCAATAACAAATTCCCACAATCATCAGATTTTATGTGCACCTCATGTGCAACTGGGAAATTAATTTTGAGACCCTCACATCTCAAAATACAGGCTGAACCACTCAAGTTCCTTGAACGCATTCAAGGAGACATATGTGGATCTATTCAACCTTTATATGGACCTTTAAGGTATTTCATGGTTCTAATAGATGCATCCACAAGATGGTCTCATGTGTGTCTATTATCGACACAGAACCATGCTTTTGCAAAATTGATAGCACAAGTCATCAGACTTAGAGCAAATCAGCCTGAACACCGGATAAAATCAATTCAATGCAGCAGAATTTTCTTCCAAAGCCTTCAATGATTATTGTATGGCCTTAGGAATTGAAGTTCAACATTATGTACCATATGTCCATACACAAAAATGGTTTAGCTGAATCTCTCATCAAGAGAATAAAGCTTATTGCCATACCACTATTGCAAGATTGTAGTCTACCAACCTCATGTTGGGGTCACGCAGTCCTACATGCTGCGGACTTAATACAATTGCGCTCAACTCCATACCATGCAACCTCCCCATTGCAATTGGTTCGTGGTGATCCTCTAAGTATTTCCCATCTACGGAAATTCGATTGCACAGTATACGTACCGATCTCACCACCAAAGCGTACGACTATGGGCCCTCACAGGAAAATAGGGATCTATGTGGGGTATTTATCTCCGTCGATTATTAAATACCTGGAGCCCCTTACAGGGGACTTATTTACAGCCCGGTACGCTGATTGTATCTTCAACGAAGATCATTTCCCCGCATTAGGGGGAGAATTCAAGTATCACACTGAATACCAGGAAATAAATTGGGATGCCATAGACACCCTAAAGGAGGATCCTCGTACCAAAGAATCCGAACTTCAAGTTCAAAGGATTATTGATTTGCAAAATGCTGCAAACAATTTGCCAGATTCATTTATTGTTGACAAAAGTGTCACAAAATCCTACATTCCAGCAAGGAATGTGCAGGAAAGAGTAGAGGTACCAAATAAAACTATTCAACTATCTTCTCAGAATGAGAATGAGAGAAGTACGGAAAATCCTTGCAAGCGCATGAGGAAACAGAGGACAAAATCCTCTAAAACAGTAAATGCGACTCAACCTCAAGTTGAGATACAAAGAGTGGATTTACCCAATCCACCTCCCACATCAACAGTGCACTCAATTTCTGATGATGGGACATTGGAACGCCCCGACGCAATCGTATTGGGAAATACCGAGCTTTCAGCTGGGGTGCTTGAGATTTCCATAAACTATGTTGATTCTGGAGAATCATTTGATCGTAAGACTACAATTGTCGACATATACTTTGCCTCATCAGTTGCCGACACCATCCAAAATGATCCAGATCCAAATCCATGGTAGAATGCAAGAAGCGTTCAGACTGGAATAAATGGAAGGAAGCAATTGAAGCAGAGTTAGCCTCCCTCAAGAAAAGAGAGGTATTCTCATCAGTGATACCTACACCTCCAAAAATCTTTCCTGTGGGTTTTAAATGGGTTTTCGTCCGAAAGCGGAATGAAAACAACGAGGTGGTGAGATATAAGGCGAGGCTTGTAGCACAAGGGTTCACACAGAGACCTGGCATTGATTTCAATGAGACATACTCTCCAGTTATGAGTGGAATCACATTCCGATATTTAATATCGCTGGCAATCCAAAAGCGTCTATCTATGCAGTTGATGGATGTCGTGACTGCATATTTATATGGGTCACTAGATTTGAATATATATATGAAGGTTCCTGATGGAATCTCTATACCAAATGAAAGCGCAAATCACAACATGTATTGTGTAAAACTTAAAAGATCATTATATGGTCTTAAACAGTCGGGAAGAATGTGGTACAACCGACTGAGCGAGTACCTTCTGCAGAAGGGATACTCCAACAATGGTGATTGTCCATGCGTCTTCATCAAGAGATCCCCTACGGGGTTTTGCATTATATCCGTGTATGTAGATGACTTAAACATCATTGGCAACACACAAGATATTGATGAAGCCCGAAATCATCTTAAGATGGAATTCGAGATGACGGATTTGGATAAAACCAAATTTTGCTTAGGTTTACAAATCGAGCACCTTCACTCGGGATTTTAGTGCACCAGTCTGTTTATGTCCAAAAGGTATTGGAGAAATTCAATATGGATAAATCATATCCAATAAAGACTCCCATGGTTGTTCGATCTCTTGATCGAGAAAATGATGTTTTCCGACCACGAGAGGAAGGGGAAGAGGTACTGGGTCCAAAATACCCTTATCTCAGTCTCGTTGGAGCACTCATGTATCTTGCAAACAGTACCAGGCCTGACATTGCTTTCGCAGTGAATCTGTTGTCAAGACATAGTGCCGCCCCAACAAAGCGCCATTGGACCGGAGGAAAGCAAATCCTTAGGTATTTGAATGGCACTAAAGACCTTGGATTATTCTTTCAGAAAACCCAAGACTCCAATTTAGTTGGATACACGGATGCTGGCTATATGTTTGATCCCCACAATGCCAGATCACAGACAGGATTTGTATTCCTACATGGTGGAACAACCATATCATGGAAATCATCTAAACAAACAATGGTGGCCACCTCCACGAATCATTCTGAGATCATTGCACTATATGAGGCATCACGTGAATGCGTGTGGCTTCGCAGAATGATAAACCACATAGAGCAATCTTGTGGTATTGGTCCCATTGAATCACCCACCATTATCTATGAAGATAATGCTGCTTGTGTTACACATATGAAAAATGGCTACATCAAGAGCAATATCACTATGCATATTGCTCCCAAGCTATTTTATCCACATGAGCTTCAGCTAAGTGGAGATATAAATATCTTGCAGACAAAGTCTTGCGATAATCTCGCCGACCTCTTCACCAAGTCCCTACTATCTTCCTCATTCGAGAAATGCGTTAAGGGCATTGGTATGAGATGTTTTCGAGATTTGCAAGCTTAAGGGGGAGTCCCCTTGAATGATGAGCCTAGTTGACAACATCACATTGTACTCCTTTTGTTTTATGAGTTTTACCATAAGGTTTTCTCATATTAAATTTTAATGAGGCAATGGGTAGCACAAAAGATGTCATATCCCATTTTTCCCCCATAGGGTTTTTCTAGGGATATACAAGGCATAAGTTACTCCTTCAACCTTACAGGTTTATAACAGAGTAATCATAACATAATCTATTCCTAATTTTTCCCACAGGTTTTTTTTTTCAAAGGAGTAGAATTACAACTTAATCAAGCTTGAACTCGATCAAGGGGGAGTGTTGCAAATAATATTGCTTTGACCTCGTCCAAAGCTGGAGGCGGAAAAAGCCCCGCGCATGCGTTAGTGGGCCATGCGGGACTTGCCCACGACATGGGCACATCCCTGATATGGACGAAGTAGAGCTGCCCATCGTGGGGCTTCTTTACGAGTTTATCTCCTAACCTCTTCTTACTGAGCCTATATATATATATATATGTAATCATCATTAATTAATAAAGACACCTGATTCACTGTCCATCTCCTTCCTCTCTCGAATCCTCCTCTGTTTATATTCACAACACAAACCATCGATTTGGACCTGTATACGAAAGGATGCCAATAGTACGATCTGTATGCTGTACAAATATGACTCTTGATGGTGACTTGAAACTGCTCCTATCCGTTGTTGGTTTGCTGCGTTTTTCATGCCTAGTGAATTTACAGTTGATTGGAATGTGCGCTTTGGAGGGAAGTCTGGATGCTTTCGCGGGTCACCTTTCACTCTGCTGTTACTGACCAGTTCTCGGCTGCTCGGGCGTTGAAAAGGCTTCGGTGTGTGCAGTGTAACCGTATCAAGACAAAAGTTTACTAGAGCTGTGCCTCATGCCATGGAGTATGGATGACTACCCAAAGGAGTTCTTGCTTGCACTCAACCAATAAGTTTCGTCTGGTTTAATTTGTAGCTGTCTCGGTCACCGGTCTTGTGCGGTACTCAGCAGTAGTTGATCATCCGAGCAGTAAGAATGGATAGCCACTGTATGTCTCTCAACACCAATCTACTGCTTAAAGCTCACTGCACACATGACAGCAGAGTATCTATTCTTGTTGATCTGAGTGGTAGATACAGATCTCTTAAATTCTTAATTCAATATTAGCTGCAGATATCGAAAGTAACATGATCCCAGTTTTTTTGAGGAAAACATGATCCCAGTTTTAATACCGGATGGTCGTTTTCTCGTCGCATCAGTATTTAGAAAACTGAATAACAATTAACAAGGCATAAAATTCCATGGACGGGACACACAGAACTAAGCACTGTCCGGGCACGGGTGCGGTACGCGACAATGAATCCGTGATTTTTCCATTGCCAAATGCCAACCACCAATACATCAGAATCAGATACGATCATGCTACTAATCACTATGATCTCAGACAACAAACATCACACAGATCAGAAACGTATACTGTATATAGTAGGAAAACGTATACGTAAGTATGCACAAGGCAACCCACCACATGCTACACACGTGCACACACCACCACCTACGGTATCTGCTTGACCATGGCGTTGACGATGCCGAGCGCGTTGGCCGTGAGGTGGGAGACGCCGACGAGGTGGCCGCGCACGGCCTCCCTGACGCCGCCGCCGCCCGCGGCCTCCGCCTTGAACCCCTCGACGCACATGTCGTCGTTGGTCAGCGCGGCGCTCGCCCACGTCTGCACGCTGTCGAGCTGGAACCTCACGTCCCGGCTGCTGCTCCCGGTCGACCCGGTCCCGGCCTGCTGCCCGCTCCTCCCCTTCCAGAGGCGCGCCATGGCGTCCACCGCCTGCTCCAGCAGGTCCTCGGCGTCCCCGAGCATGCTGACGCAGTCCCGCGCGGCCTCGGCGCCCAGCGGCGCCAGGTGGCCCGCGCCCGCCATCGCCTTCATCGCGGCCGTCGCCGCCCGCGCGCCGCCCAGCGTCACCGTCAGCGCCGCCCACGACAGGTGCGCCGGGCTGGACCCCACCGCCGCCGCGTACGGGGCCAGCGTCGCCTCGCACAGCGCCGGGTACTCCGTCCCCGCGCACCACGACTTGATGAAGCCCGGCAGCGGCAGGGCGTCGCCGGAGGAAGGCGCTGGCCGCGCCGCGGTGGCGCCGCACCAGCAGCAACACGAGAGCAGCACCAGAAGAAGCGCCGGCAGCGTCGGGGCGGCGGCGCTACGTCGTCGCTCCGGTGCCATGGCTAACTAAGCAACGTCGTAAAGCTCTTGAGTGGCGCACGGGTTTCGGAGTTTGCGTGGACGAAGCACGGGATACGCATCGGGCGCGAGGTTATATAGGGGCGAGAGGAGAAGGTCGCGGCGTGCACCGGTGCACGTATAGCTGGCGGCTAGCTCGACCGGCTCGTCATCTCTGGCCAGAATACGCGACGCCCGGCCGGCCGTCGAACTGTGATTCACATTGAACGACGACGCCATGGCGTCGCTGTGAGGCCAGGTGGGCACTGGCCAGATCAGAAAGAAAAAAAAAATGGCGCGCACGGCGGGGGTTGCCTTTGCCTTGCTGTATTGTTGCCAGGCTGATGTGGCTGCTACGGCCTACGGGGTTCAATCAAAATGCATGGAGAAGGAGCGCGCGGGGATGTGCCCAAGCTAGGCTGCTTTCAGGGTGCGCGGGACCGAATCAATGGCGGTGGGGCTTTTCTGCTTGAGATGGATATTTTAAATCCAGTTTATGGTCAAAATAAGTTGGAATAAGAAGCCAAATGGTATGTTTTTTTACCGCGCTTCTCCCGACCACCTCCATTTGTATTAAAACGCAGAAGCTAGGTTAGATAAGAAGCACTATTTCAATATTTATATAATTTATATTTCAATATTTATATAATTTATATGATAAGCGCTTCTCCGACCGCGGTTCGGCCATCATGGCTTCGCCGCCGGTTGGGCTCGAGGCCGGATCGGTGGCGCGTCCGGAGATTTTACGTGGCGGCTAGCCGACTAGCCATCGCCAGACTGCGACGCGGCCGGGGGGTCCCGGCCCTGGAATACGACAGGGGCGGGAGACCGATCAAATCCCAGGAGAGCGCGCGCGGACGACGTGCCAAAAGGCTGGTGGGGACAGTCGTGACGCGAGGATCCTTTCAGGGTGTGGGGGACCGAATCAACGGCGCTTGGCGTATCTGCCATTCGAGATCGCCGTCGGCCCATGGCCGCCGCTTCCGGCGCTCGAACCGGACAAGAGTACAAGACACTGGGGCAGTGGGACTGGGACCAGCTGTGCCGTTTCGTCAGTTGTGCGCAACCAACCGGTAAACGGGGAAAATTTAGGACCAATCACATCGGATGTTTGATACTAATTAGAAGTATTAAATATAAATTAATTATAAAACAAATTGTACAGATGGAGACTAATTTGCGAGATGAATCTATTAAGCCTAATTAGTCCATGATTTGACAACATGATGCTACAGTAAACATGTGCTAATGATGGATTAATTAGGTTTAATAGATTCGTCTCGTGAATTAGCCTCCAACTATATAATTAGTTTTATAATTATGTCATGTTTAATCCTCCTAATTAACGTCCGAATATTCGACGTGACATAAATTTTAATCCGGACTAAAGAACCAAACATCCCCTAATTTATGGACGACCTAAGCATTCCCGACAGCCCGTGGGCTGTCCTCCGCGTCTAGTTCTCAAATCACTAGAAAAAAAAACATATAAAACTTATGCACACAAAATTTATACACAAATTTTAAACAAAACTATTTGCATGCAAAATTTCTAATCGAACTTTGTAGAAAAAATTTGTGAAAAAATCAGTAGGAAAAATTTTGGACAAAAAGTTTTGAAGAAAATTTAGGAAGGATATGATCCCAAAAAAATTGAAACAAACTAAGCAAAACTTTATCAAAAAAATTGGAAACAAAAAATTAGAGAAAAATTTTCAAGAAAAAGGAAAAAACAAATTGGCCATGCCGGCGACGGCGGCGGGCGAGCTCGCCTCGAGCCCACACCGGCACCACCATCGCCGTCGGGGGAGCTTGCCTCGAGGGACCGCACGTCGCCGCCACCGGCGGACAAGCTCGAGCCCGCACCGGCGCTCCTGGCGATGGGGGAGCCCACCGAGGGGGCCCGTGCGCCGCCACCGCCGGCGGATGAACTCATCTCGGGCCCGTCGGCGCCGCCCCCTCCGCCGGAAGCTGGTGGTCAGAGAGGAGAGCTGCTGGCCAGAGAGGAGGGGCAAAGGGAAAAGCGAATGGAGGAGATAGGGAAGCTGACCGGCTGCTAAGAGCAAGTATAATAGCAGGGATTGTAAGTAGATGAATGTTGAGGTGGAGGAGAGAGGAGAAGTGTAAATTACAGTCCGTTTAGATACAAGAACCAAGAAATTTTATGAGAGAGATAAGTGGACCTTATATTAATATTGAAGAGCTCACTAGTATACGGGTGAGAGCCAGCTGCCGATAGGTTGAAGTGGGCCTCACCACGTGCGGATGAAGAAGAGAATGGGAAAGGAGCACCGGACGGAAAGACATGAGCGGTCGACCGTGGATTCAGCACTGCGGCACTGTACTCGACGCGGAGAACATAAGCTGAGAGAGATGAGATCGGACCTCTCGATTTAGTTGAGCTAAACAATTGGTACAGTGATCAATCCTCTATTTCCAAGCAGCCGTTCTTCGATGCTGCCAAAGATATTGGAGCTGATATATGATATTTGATCACCCATCATGTCTTTCTATTAGGCCCTAGATCAACATCACAATTATGGATTTATAGGTGAAGATCGCTGTTCACGCAACTTGCTCTCGTGCGGAATGCATAGCATGTATGGCTGGTGTTGACTCCATCGTACTGGGTAGGGGAACTACTTTGGGAGCGAGAGCAACACTAATGAGGTCAACATGGCACTGTCTATTACTTTCTCCGTCCCAAATTACTACTTATTGTAACTTTTTTAAATACATAGCATTTGATGTGTATCTAGATATATATTATATCTAAATAGATAGCAAAAGTTATGTATTTAAAAAAATCAAAACGAATAGTAATTTGGGAGGGAGGGAGTATATTGCAACAACAGATCTATCACAAATGCCTCGTGTTGATGAGAACATAAATGGACTTTGATCTTTTGGATGTAAAGTTTTAATTTTTTTTGAAGGTTTGGAAAATAAGCTGATTTTGAAAATTCACAATGTGTTTAGATGGAGTATTAGGGTTTTAAAAGTATGACATTACTAAAAAATTATTTTTTGTGGGGAGTTTAAGAAACTCCACGTGGCACCTATTTTTTCCGAACCTTTATTTTTTGTACACTTCTAGTTTAAAAACTAAATTAACAAGTTCAACAAGCTGAGACGACTTGGAAGATATATCGCCATATCCGTCAAGGGTACGTGTGTTTGATATACTAATAAGATATGGTCATTGTAATCCTTTCGTCTTGGTATATTATTATGTTGGGGGGTGAATTTATAATTTTAGTCTTACGATCAAGGGCAAGAATATTGGACTGTGATCTTACGGCCAAAATTGGCTGTAGATGAGGGTCGGTTGCCAAACCAACCCAATACCCTGACCGAGGGCAACTGACTTACAAGTGTTGGTCTTCCAGTGAGCAGCGATTCTATAAAACGGGAAGGTCCTACATAAGGAACGGGAAGGTCTCTTCTTCAGCAGGCCTCCATGCTGGACAAGGTGCCTCAAGATGTCTCTGGTAATCCTCTCTCTGATGATGAACTTCGACGGAGTTCCAGGACTGCCAAGCACAATAATGGCTTTAAAGCTTCAGGTTGTAAGGACAGAAATTGCATTGGTTGCTCGGTTAAACCACCGTTATTGACACAGTCAGTGATTCGCAACCTGGGAGAGTCATTCTGTAACATTGATTCTACAAAGTTATCAGTGGTGGCTCTGAATAAGAAATCAAAGCCTGCAGCTCCCCCTGGTGGAAGTAAGCCGGCCAAGAAGAAATCTGACAAAGACAAAAATTATGATGCCAATGTTCCAAAGGATCAGAAGAAGAAGCCAAGAAAGTAGTGTTCTTGGAGGGGGGAATAGTAACTTTATTTTGCTTCTGAAGCATACAGAAGGCCTCTTTTGTTATGTACCTATGGGCTTTTATCATTCTGGAAGTAATTTTCTTTTGTGTCTGTGTACTGATGTTATTCATACAGTACTAAGGTTGCTGAACTCTTGCCTTATATCTCTTAATGAATTATAGTCCTAACAAAAGGATCTGGAAGGTTTTGTGCTGGAATGTTAGAGGAATTAATTCTGACAAAAAGTGGCATTCAGTTAAAGATAAAATTTCTGAAAGTAATTCTGACATCATTTGCCTCCAGGAAACAAAAAGAGCAGCCTTTGACAGTGCATTCGTCAAAAATTTTTGCCCCACCTCTTTTGATAAATTTGAGTTTTTGCCTTCACAAGGGGCTTCTGGTGGTCTTGCAATGGAAATCTTCTGTGTTTCATGGTGAACTAGTGTTCATGAATCAATATGCTATTTCAGTGAAGTTCTCCTCCAATCTTACTGACTGGGAATGGATTTTGACAAATGTTTATGGTCCCTGTTCTGTAGAGGGGAAACTTGCGTTTATTCAGTGGTTTGAGAATATACGAATGCCAGATGATTTTGATTGGTTAGTGGTGGGGGATTTTAACCTCATAAGGGAGCCATCCAACTGAAACAAGCCTGGGGGTAACCATAATGACATGTTTCGTTTCAATGAGGCTATTAGCAAGCTTAGCTTAGTGGAGATTCCTCTGAAATCAAAACGCTTTACATGGTCAAATAAACAACAAGTGCCTCTGTTAGAAAGGTTAGACTAGTTTTTCACATCTAACTCCTGGGTTCTTAACCATCCAAACACTTTGGCCTACCCCTTGGTGATGGAAACTTCAGATCACTCCCCTTGTGTAATCAGTATCGCTTCTGCTATTCCGAAGAGCAAGCTCTTTAGATTCGAGAACTATTGGCTTGAACATGATCAGTTCATGAATATAGTTTCACATGGCTGGTCGGTCCCCATACAGGCAACTGATAAAGCAAAAATTATTACTCAGAAGTTCAAGAATCTCAGAAGAGTGCTAAGGGCATGGCAGTCTCAACTCTCAAATCTAAAGTCCCTGCTATCCAATGTGAAGTTGTCACTCTTATTCATGGAACTAATTGAGGAATATAGAGATTTGTCTCTTATGGAGTGGAATTTCAAGGTCCTGTTACAGGAACAGTTGCAAACATTACTCAAGCAGCAAAATATCTATTGGAAACAACGAGGCTCAATCAAATGGATCAAGTTTGGTGATGAGTCAACGAAATTCTTTCATGCAAATGCTTCCATCAAGCATGGTAAAAGCTATATTAGATCTCTAGCAGACTTAACAGGGACACCGAAATATAATCATTTGGAAAAAGAAGCAATTCTCTGGGATGCATACAAGGAACGTTTGGGTACTTCTGAATACAATTCTATGGTTTTTGATCTACAGCTTCTTTTGCACCAAGGGCAAGATCTGTCCTGCCTGGAGGAACCTTTTTCTCATGCAGAGATAGATTCTGTTATCAACCTTATGCCGAATGATAAGGCGCCAGGTCCAGATGGTTTTAATACAACCTTCATAAAGAGGTGCTGGTCGATCATCAAGCAGGATTTCTATGATCTTTGTGATGCTTTCTACTCTGGCACAGTGTCCCTACGGAGTATAAATGGATCTCTGATAACTTTGATACCTAAAGTGGAAGGGGCAGCTCATGTATCGGACTATAGACCTATATCCCTTTTGAACACCTCTATGAAGCTTCTGACCAAGTTGTTGGCTAATAGATTGCAATCTGTGATCACATCTCTTGTGCATGTGAACCAGTATGGTTTCATCAGGACCAGAACGATACAAGACTATCTTGTGTGGGCATTTGAATACCTTCACTTATGCCATAAATCTAGAAAGGAGATAGTCATCCTCAAGCTTGATTTTGAAAAAGCATTTGATAAGATTGAGCACCAGGCCATGTTGGCAATCATGAAGCATAAAGGCTTTGGAGACAGATGGATTCATTGGATGGAACAAATCTTTGCCTCTGGTACTTCATCAGTTCTTTTGAATGGTGTCCCTGGGAAAAGGTTTGAATGCAAAAGAGGAGTCCGGCAAGGAGACCCCCTTTCACCCCTTCTTTTTGTCCTAGGGGCTGACTTACTACAAACTATTGTAAATTGCTCCAAAGATCAAGGCCACCTCACATTACCAGTACCTCTGACATACAGCTCGGATTTCTCTATTTTGCAATATGCTGATGATACCCTAATAATCATGGAGGGATGTCCTAATCAACTGTTACATTTGAAGCAGCTACTTCACAATTTTGCTCTGTCCACTGGACTAAGGGTCAACTTCTGTAAATCAATGATGGTACCCATTAATATCACAGATGAAAGATTGCAATTCCTATCACAGACTTTTGGATGTGCTATTGGTTCTCTCCCATTTACCTATTTAGGACTTCCACTTGGCCTTACCAAGCCAAAAATTGAGGAATTCCTGCCTATGGTCACAAGATGTGAACGGAGATTGGTATCCACATCAAAATTTCTGTCAGACGCAGGGAGGCTTCAACTGACAAACTCAATTTTTACAGCCATGCCAATGTTTCATATGTGCACTTTCCAGCTACCCAAGACAGTATATAAACAAGTGGACAAATATAGAAAATGTTGCCTCTGGAGAAAGTCTGATGTAAATAATAGGCAACCTCCAAAGGCTGCCTGGGACCTTGTTTGTCTCCCAAAGAAAGAGGGTGGCCTTGGGGTGTTAAATCTTAGGACCCAGAATGAAGCTCTTCTTCTTAAGTACCTTCACAAGTTCCTGAATAAATCAGATATACCATGGGTACACCTAATTTGGGAGAAATATTATGCTTCTGGCAGGTTACCAGGACAAGTCCGAAAAGGATCATTTTGGTGGAAGGATGTTGTGAAACTCTTGGACAAATTCAAAGGTCTAGCATCTGTAACTGTGCATAGTGGTCAGACCTGTCTCCTCTGGCATGATTTGTGGAATAATAAGATCCCAGCACAAGAGTATCCACACTTATTCTCATTCACTACAAAGGTTGATATATCTGTTAGGAAAGCTTATCACCTGCCTAACTTGCACCAACTTTTTAATTTGCCTCTATCATCTCAAGCTCTGGATCAGCTTCTTCAATTAGGAACAGATCGAAATGGAATCCAATTTAATGAAGATCATGATTGTTGGACATATATTTGGGGCAATTCTCACTTTTCATCATCAAAAGCATATCATGTTCTGTCTGGCCATCGTCATGTGCATCCGGTTTTTGGATGGCTTTGGAAGTCTCGCTGTCAAAGTAAGCACAAGTTTTTCTTCTGGCTCCTTCTTAATGACCGGCTAAGTACCCGAAATGTGCTTCGAAGAAAACACATGATTTTGCCCTCCTATTCTTGTATCTTGTGTTCACAGTATAGTGAGGAAACCTTGTTCCACCTTTTACTGCAATGTCCCTTTGCTCAAGAGTGCTGGATCAATATCAGTCTTTTTGCTAACCTGGATGAGGAGCCTTACACAATTCTTACAAGCTTCAAAGCTCAGTTACAAGTCCCTTTTTTTTATGGAAATCATTGTGCTCATGAGTTGGTGTATTTGGATGGCAAGAAATGATTGGATTTTCAGGAATATCACTCCCTCCATCCAGGATGCAATGAGGAGGTTTCGGATTGTTTTTACTCAAGTTGTTCTACGAGTAAAAGAGGCTTGGAAACAACCAATGTTTGAATGGCTAGAGCACTCATTGTAATTTTACTGATTTTCTTTCTCTCCTTCTTTGTTTCCTGATCTGTATCTGTACTTTTCTTGCTTTCTTTAATATATATATCCAGCAGGGGATAATCATCCCCTCCTGTTTCATAAAAAAAAGAAGATTAGAAGCCTGTTGCCCAAGCTACCGATCCAGCTTATCCTTGAAGTACTAGGAAGGAAGGACCGAGCACCCCGTTTCCTTCGTGCACAAGCATGACGCGGAGATGGGTTCATCATCGAACTATGGTGTGTTCACCTAAAATCGCACACACTAATTAATTATTGTCAGAATACAAGGATGTACTACCTCCGTTTCAAATTGTACGTCGTTTTAGTATTTGTAGGTTCATAAATTTTGCTACGTGCTGGTGCCATGGCTACGACGTTTAGCTGCTACGTGCCAACGTGTTTGGTACTGTCTCCCAGTGGCGCACGACGGCAGGAGCTCTCAAGGGTAGAGCAAGTGCGGGATGCGGGCACGGGTGTTTTGTAGGGCAGCAAGCAGGATCACCATGACACCATGTGCAAGATCAACACCACACTGCTGGTAGGTGCTTAGATGGTGGTTGCCTGGGTACCCGCCGGGCTCACAAATGTTCGGCATCGTATCATTTCACGCGAAGGCCGACGTGCTGGGAGATTTCGCGTAGGGCCTCGACGTCGCGGCTCGCGACGTTGGCCGGAACGGCAGTGCAAGCAAGCCGACGCCTGGGCACGCGCGCGGTGGCGGCGGTTGCCTTGCTGTTTCGTCGGCGGCCGGGCCTGGGCAGGCTGCTACGGGGATGGCGTGCATGGCGGCTGCTGGCGGCTAACCGTGAGGTTCCTTTGCAGGGTGTGGACGTGTGGTGGGACCTGATCAATGGCGTTCCCGTCTCATCTTCCAGGTCGCCATCGCCGCCGGCTGGACAGGAGCTAGCCGTGGGCCATATCACTGTGTCGTTTGGCTTGGCGTTCCGGCTGCGTGCACGTACTGTAGCCGCGATGCGACCGATGGTTTCGTCTGTTGCGCGCCACCGATAACGGGAGAACTGAATCGCACTCGCTGCTCCCGGTCGACATGGCGAATCAGAGACTCCATCGCCGCGAGGGGAGATGCTGATACTTTCCCCGGAAGAAGAGCGCAAACTATCATTTGATTCGTTCATTTCCACTTGGCGGTAGCGGAATCAGTATTCAGTCTCTGGATTGGCTGCGATGTGATGGATTTCCATTATTAGGCCTTAGATTAGATCAGCATCACAATCATAGCGATAGTCGCTGTTCATGCAACTTGTTCTCCTGCAGAGATGCAGAGCACGTATGACTGGTGTCGGCTCATCAATCATACCGTACGCCTAGTCGTGGGGTACGGTGGCTGCTTTGGCAACCAAGCTGCGACGAACACGACGACACTGTGTGTCACAGAATTATCCACAACTTGCGAGCGCACGAGTTGCCAACGGAACGTGCCCGGTCATTGGTTCAGTGAGTGTATGATGTGTATTCAGGTGCAGACCGCAGGGACTACTTCAGGGCCAGAGATGGATTTTTTTTTTCTCGGATGGGTAGCTGCCGGATGGATACATGAAAAGCGATGGACCTGTCACGGTCACTACTGCCGTTGGATTGGATGGAAACAGAAATGGGGCTCACCATTCCGCAATTTGCTTGTTCATCGGTAGCTACGTTTGGCCCGGATTATCCTAGCCCGGATCCTTGCCACTGTGGGCAGCGACAGCTTCGTCAGTCGCAATGGATACTGCATGATCAACAGAAGCAGAGAGTGGCTTGTGTTGGCGATTGCTATGTCTTACCGGTAGTCCGGTATCGACGAGGCGACGACATGCGCACGTCCTGCAAGCATAGGAGGAGAAAACGTCATCTAGACACTCCTATGATCGATCCTATCCACCTTCGATTTCTGCGTGTAAATGTGTAATACAAGCATCTCTGAGGCAACTAAACGTGAATGTCAGAGATATCAGATCAAGACTGAACTTCGAGGCTGCTATCTCTGACATCAACGATCCAAATACTGTTCTATACCCCCTAAATCAGGTCGTATTATTCTCCGCGATCCAAATATTTATTTTGAGGTGCAACACTACAAGAATCTTAACACGAAAAATCTACTGATGAACGTGTATACTGTTGCTGAATGAACATTGGCTTTTGATGACAACTGCCAATTCGGAAAAAGTTTTGAAAGCCTTTATTATACTCCTTCGATCTTGTCTTTGTACGTGCGTGAGTATGCACCATTCTGACTCAGAATGGTGCAGCATGGCTGCTGCTACGGCGCGTCGATCAGAGGCTGCAGGTGGTGCACGGCCGGCGCGGTGGCGGCACCGCCGTCGCCGCCGCCACGGCAGCGTGGCTTGCACCCGGGCCACGGGAAGACGCCCCCTCGCACGGGCACACGGGGGCCGCAGCGAGACTCGTGTTCCAGGTCCCGCCTCTGCTCAGGGCTGAGCGCAGAAGGCTGGTGGCGAGGCCTGAACGCCCGCCTCCCCGGCGCCACCGCGATCCCGCCGGCGACCTCGTCCTCGGCCCATCCCAGTGTACCTGCCACGGCCGTCGGCGCCTCCGCCGGCGAGTCCGCATGCCAGCTGTCGCCGCCGACGGCTGGGTCAAGCAATGCCGGATCGGCCGACGCCGGTGAGAGCAGGAGAGCCACGGCGCACACGGACAGGAGGGGGAGCATCGCACGAGCTCGTGAGGCATGCATAGTGGCGTTTGTGGCTCTTGCCAGCCTTTTTCTTGCTGTGTTGGATCGAGGTGAGGCAGATGGTACTTGTAGGAAAGATTTTTTGTAACCTGCAAACTTAATGCAGGGAGTTTTACGTTGATTCAAGTTTGAAATAGATGCTGTAACATACACTTAATGAGAAACGTTACCTGAAGAAAATTTCTCTTCAATGCTCAGATGCAAACTGAGACATGGTATTTCAGCAGCGAACAGGTACATTTGCCTTGCCACATCTAAACTTGAGAGAAGCAGCAGATAATTTCTTGGCATGAAGGGGCTAAGGACCCTGGCACTCTGCACTTGCAAGTACACGACCGACCTGAACAAATACAGCATCATCCATTCACACTATACATCAACCGTCTGAATCTCTGAACTGCAACACCATTTTCTGCTCACTCCTCACTGAACCTGAAGTCTTACCGAAATGATTGATGCTGCTCATAAGACGTATATTTGCCAGAGCGTGATGCGAAGCCAGCAACAGCATAAGACCAGAGGACCTTTTCCATGAAACAATATATTTTAGGCAATGGAGCCTAGTGTTATCATCCAATGCTCAGTTTTCCTCAGAACAAGCACCTCTAGCACCCGGTGGAGGAATCAGGGCGCCGCCAAAGCTCCGAGGGCTCCTCTCTAGTCTAGAGCTCCATCGGAACCCCTTCTCACCTTGTCTGGCGGGTCAGAGAATCCATAGTCCCCCTAAGCATCTGCATTGCTGATCGGTACAAAAAGGCATCATGAATTAAGCCCGCACTGCATCTGGGTTTCAATGAGATCATCAAGAAACAATTAGCCAGACACCATGTCCGCCCTTGCTGTGGATTCCTGGCTTCACCATATATCATTAGTGTAACCATTAGAGTGACATATCTTATTCTCTCTTTTCCCCCAGGAAATTGGGGCAGAGCCATGAACAAAATATATCCTAAAGAGAAGGTAATTTTACAATGATTTTTGTTCTGAAAAAGAGGCAGGACCTATGCCATTCGACTAAGAGAAGGAGAGCAATATATAAGAGAAATCCCAGGTGGACAGGAAACAGCTAGAGAGAGAGAGAGAGAGAGAGAGAGAGAGAGAGAGAGAGAGAGAGAGAGAGAGAGAGAGAGAGAGAGAGAGAGAGAGAGAGAGAGAGAGAGAGAGAGAGAGAGAAATAGCACTACGCATGGGCAGCGAATGCTCTCCTCCTTAGCTCAACGTCATCTTTCGTTCTTGAGGCTGCCAGTGCCCCAGAAAGGGATCTGTGTTGAAAATTTCTACGATTTTGCTCTTTGCAAACATTCCACATGACAGATTGCGATGCACAGGATGAATCAGAAACCTGAAGCAGACTTTAGGACAAATTGGCAGAATTATTATACTGATATTAAGATGATGAATGATGATTTGCAAATCCATGGCCTACAGGGCTACAGGCTACAGCTACCAAACTTCTTACCAAATGTTAAAGCATCCAGTTGTGTTCAGGTAAGTGAAGAGAGGCTTTGAGCCTCTGAAAAATCTAGATCAATCATTGGAGTGAAATTTCTTGGCCTATGCATCTTGAAGTCTTCAATCCTACCAATTCCATTTGGAAATCAATGAGACAATCGTTTTGCCCTACCTCTGACTCTGACTGCAACATCACAAGAGGGATGGTAAAAAATGCCTAGTAAAAGTTTTAACTAAAAAGTTGTAGATCTCGTCGATATCTACAAGTTTCATATAAGGTTTATCTCCATCCGAGTTGATATGAATTAGTTATGATTTTTTGAAAGTATGGTATGGAGGGGTGTACCCCTTGTCACCGGCTGGACCGGCGTATAGCCTGGCGGTATGGCCCTTCCGCCGGCTGGGCCGGCGACAATAGGCTAGTTTTGCAATTTTTTCATCCGACTGTATATTTCTGCAAAATTGAAAAAAATATATATAAAAATAAAAAAAAATCCTTGATCACGAGTCACGGTCCAATTTAGCCCATTCAAATTCGGGGGCTTTGTCGCGACAAGTTGGCCCATCCAAATTCTTCTTGCCCACTCCCAAACTCCATTATAGATGGATCAACAACATTGTTTGATTTGGCGCCTCTTGCGTGTTTGTTTCTTGGATCAACACTTTTGGCAGGGTGAACTAAATGGTTCCTCATCCACATGGTCTTTTTCAAATATATATTCTGATTTGTGTTTTGCACCCAATTGATAAATTATCCAACAGAACCTTAAAGGGATGGCAAAAGGATCTACTGTAAGGGAATTCCAATGGCAATTTTGCAATTAGGGATTTTTAATGGCAAATACAAATTCCTGGTCAAACTAGTGGCAACTTATATGCAATTTGCCCTAGTAGAAATTGACTTTTTTCAGCATAGTACAATCCTCTTGTCGGTTAGCCTGAGAATTTCAGGTTCAGGATTCTGAAAGCAGTGTGTTTTATTCAGTACTGTAGGATGCACCCTTCTGCATATCGTTTTCTCTTTGACGTGAGTAAACGATATCAGTTTGATTGCTGGTCAAATACGTGAATCAGTTCTACCGCAACTGGCTGAGTGTGTTGCTTCAGTTTCATATGCGTGCGAACAATTGCCTGAGACTTTCGTGTATGTGAATTGGTTTTCATTCAGCTGCAATGTCCCGTCCTTGCTTCAGTAGCAGTGTGATCAAACTGTCGTATTTCAGCAGCATGCGTGCTCCAGAATTCATTTTGCTGGCTTTCTTAACCAAAGAGCATTCCAACGATATATTTGTGTGCATGCAGTGTATGTTCCAGCAGATGAGTCAAAAGAAAATGGCAGGATTCAGCATCAGAAAATAAGTCCAAAGATACGGGACATGTTTCAGAAAACGTCACTCAAGCCACGATGACTACACATTCACTTAACAATCATGAAGCTGTGTACTGAAGCTAAACCACAGATGTTCAGTAATCAGGAAAAAGGAACAGATTTATCTATCAATTACAGGTTGCCATGCCAGGCATGAAAAGAACATCTAAGGGGAAAACATCGGAAATGTCAACCTGACACAGATTTCAGGCCATGATCCATCCATTCACCGACAACTTTCTTGCTTAAACTGCTCAACTGAAAACAAAGCATTTAAAGCATCAGATCTGCCATGAGCCAAAGACAGATGGATTCCGGTGTTCTCGTGGCGCTGGTGATCAGCCCGTAGCATGATCTGAAAAGATGCAATTGATAAACCTTGTAAGTTGTAATCATGCCATAGCTCAAGATTCAGACAGATGACTCACGGCATTTCAAAAATTAATGTCACTGGGCTCTTTTGGTACAGGATACTGTATCTAGCCACTTCCAAGAATTAACATTCGAGTTGGACCCAACAAAAAACAGTCAGGGATTGACTTAGAGCATATTAGACAGCAAAAATATCGCTAAGTTCATAAACTCGATCCCCTTGCGCATCAATCCATCCACATTTTTATGCGACAAACTGCTGAAATCACAACTAAAGCAAAGAACACCGCGCAGGGTTACTAAAAATCACCTGGAGTGTAGAAGCTCATGTAAGGAATGACAGCGTCGATGCTGCTTCTGCTTGACATCTTCTTTGCTCGGCCTGACTTGAGCTTAATCCTGAAGACGCCAGCATCTGTCCTGACGAAGATGACGCCGAGGCCCTCGGCGAATCCAACCGTAGTAGGTTCGTTCAAGGAGGTCCCACCAGGCAGTGTGTTGAGTTCCAATGCTCTGCTCTGCGTCCATGCCGGGGTTGTGTCTGGACCAGCCTCTCTCGACCAAAGGTAGAGGCAGGAGCCCCGCACGCCGGCGAACCCCAGACCTCCTCCGCCCATCGCCGGCATGAGCACACCGTGACCCTCATACGCTGAGGGCGGGTCGATGAACGCGAGTTTCCGGCGGTCCAAATCGTACTCCACGATCGTCATACTGCCTGCAGCGAGGCAGTAGACTCTGTTCCCCACGAGCGCGCAGGGCCTCGTGTCCATGTCGGCGAGGTCGTCGGGATGCTCAGCGTAGGCCGCGTCGCTCCAGGCGGCGGTCTCCGACGAGTAGACGCGGCCGCACGTGACCCCGTCGTCGTCGGTGCCCACGAATGTCACGAGGAATGGCCCGCCGTGGCAGTCGAGGTGGTCGCAGTCGCCGCCGCCTTCGCGCACGGCCGCGGCGCAGAGCACCGTCACGTTCCAGGCCGCGTACGAGAGCACCGACACCGGCAGGGGAAGCTCCCACCGCTCATCCGTGATGGGGTTCCATACGAAGAGGTCGTTCTCCTCGTATGCTGGGTTGCGGAAGAGGACGCGGCCGTGGCGGGCGTCGCGCACGCAGCAGCCGTCGTGCTCGAGGGCGCGGGGGCGGAAGGAGGAGGCCCGGTGGACGAACCGCGCGACGATGCGCCTCCAGTTCCGGTGGAGGTCCAGGTTGAAGAGGACGCCAAGCATGGGAGGAGGCGCCCCGTGGAACACGCGGTAGCGGCGGAGGAAGGCGGGGTCGGTGAGGAGGCGGCGCCAGGATTTGCAGACGGACGAGCAGCGGATGAGGAGCTCGGGCTTGTACGGCGGGAGGCGGAGGAGGATCTCGGCGATGACGTCGCCGTCCAGCTCCGGCGGCGAGCTGCGGAGGCGTGGCGGTGGAAGGCGCGGAGGCGAGGTCATGCTTGCTCTCGCGGCGTCGGTTGGGGGCAGCCGGGCAGCAAAGCTCGCAGGCGCAGGCGCGAGAGGACGACGACGAAGGCAATCGCATCGCTGCTGGGTACTTGAGGGGGTTCGACCGTTCGATCAGTTCGAAAAACCTGCCGCCTCAGCGCGTGCCGTCGTGAGGATTTGGGTGGTTTGTGCCTACCGACAGATTCAAATGAATCTATGTGGGTACTAAAATCACACACCCCAGTTTGAGCCATCCTAATTCGAGCCACATATTACACCCAGTTTGTGCCATCCTAAGTCGCACTTGTTGTAACAGTACGGTATGCTCATTGTACATGAGTATGATTCTATATCAGCTTCATGCTACCTCCGTTCGTTTATATATGACGCCGGCTTGCTCAAAATTAAGCTGATCAACGTCATATATAAATGAACAGAGGGAGAATGTGTGAACGTAAAGCATCTATGGAGTTTGTTTTCAGCTGGAATGTCCTATATATCCAAATTGATCTGTATGTCTGAAACCAAACTGGCTTATTTCAGTAGGATGTATGCATCTTTTCCTCACCTTTTGAATTCAGAATTAAAGGTCATGCCAGCAGCTTACATTTCACCAGGAATGCATGTTTTGTTTTTGGCAGCAATGTGTTTTCCAGCAACATACATGGGGAAGAAGACTCAGCATCAGAAATGACCAACCGAGTCTAAAATATATATGTGATGATGTATGTGGATGAGTAGGGGAGGCAAAATATGTCTTCCGAAAAAAAGGGGAGGATAACGTCTTGAGGATATAGAAGTATAAGTTTTAGGAAGTAACTTGCAGCGTGCGCTGTGCGCTAGACAATTTGTTGATAAACGCAGATACAAGTTGTGTGCTCACTGCTCACGAAACATCAGAAAGCTCGTACAAGCATATCAGGGGAAAACCTCATACATGGAGTTGTATCATAAAGCTAAACCACAGACGTTCAGATAATTTCAGGGAAAAGGACCGGATTCATCTATCTTTCCAGAATGCCTTTCCAAGCATGAAAAATAAAATCTGTTAAAAAATGGAAATGCTAACTTGACACAGATTTCAGGCTATGATCCATAAGAATTCAACAGGACGACTATTTCTGTATTTCACCAATGATCACCAGCTCACCAGATCTTTTCTTGCTTAAACTACTCAACTGGAAACAAGGTCTGCCATAAGCCAGCAACAGAATGTTCATCACGTGATGGATGGATCCCGGCGTTCTCATGGTGCTGGCAACCCATAGCATGATCTGAAAAGATAACCATGCCATAGCTCAAGATTCAGACATAATTACATAAATGAGTCACGCAACTTCAAAAATTAATGTCACTAGGTTCTTTTGTGGCATGTGGTTTGGATTATCTATACATGAGAGTACAGAAAAAATGGATTAACAACAAAGTTTCAAGTTCTTGAGTTGAACCCAACTTAAAGTTATTTAGGGCGTAACTAGAGCATATTAGGTAGCAATATCCTCTAAGTTCATAAACTCTATTCTCTTGAGCATCCAGCCATCCACATTTTTATGTGACAACCTGCTGAAAATCACAACTAAGCCTAAGCAAGAAAGCTGTACAGAGCTATAGAAATTACCTGGAGTATAGAAGCCCATGTAAGGAATGACACAGTAGATGCTTCTTCTGCTGGACATCTGCTTGATTCGGCCTGACTTGAGGTCAATGGCGAAGACGCCATCATCTGTCTTGAGGAAGATGATGCCGAGGCCCTCCGCGAAGCCAATCGTAGTTGGTTCCCTCCAGGGGACACGGCCGGGCATTGTGTTGAGTTCCAAGACTCTGCTCTGCGTCCATGCCGCAGTTCTGTCAGGACCGGTCTCTCTGGACCACGCCGGCGAACCCCAGACCGCCGCCCATTGCCGGCATGAGGACACCGCGGCCCTTGTACGGTGACGGCCGGTCGATGAACGCAATTTTCCGGCGGCCCAAGTCGTACTCCACGATGGTCTTGCTCTCTGCAGCGAGGCCGTAGTTCCTGTTCCCAACGAGCGTGCAGTGCAGGGCTCCATGTCCATGTCGGGGAGACCATTGGGGTGCTTGACGTAGGCGGCGTCGCTCCAGGTTGCGGCCTCCGACGAATAGACATAGGCGCACGTAGCAGCCGCCGTGGTCGAGGGCGCGGGGGCGGAAGGAGGTGGTGCGGACGAACCGTGCGGCGAAGCAGTTGCAGGGGAGATCGAGATCCAGATCGAACAGGACTCCCAGCATCGGTGGCACCCCGTGGAACTTGCGGTAGCGGCGGAGGAAGGCGTGGTCGGTGAGGAGGCGGCGCCAGGGCTTGCAGACGGCCGAGCAGCGGACGAGGCACCCGGGGTCGTGCGGCGGGAGGCGGAGGAGGATCTCAGGAATGAGGTCGTCGTCCAGATCCAGCAGCGAGCGGCCGTGAAGGCGTTTCGGCGGCGGAGGCGTGGCCATGGTTGCTCTCGCCGCTCGGCGTCGCCGCGATGGTTGGGGGGGAAGGAAGACAAACGGGGACCACTGCGGGCTGCTGCGGCCTGCGGTCGGCTCCAGTCAAAGATTGAGAGGAGAACCGACAGATGGCGAGTGGGACCCGTTTACCGGCCACCTGGAGTTTTTTTTTTTTTTGAGAGGACCGGCCACCTGGAGTTGCTCTTAATATATTTTTTTTGGAGAGGATGGAGTTGCATTTACTAGTGGCCAGCCCGACCCAGTTTGGCCCATATTCGCATCACGGTTCAATTTGGCCCATCATCATTCGATCCATGGGCATTTATTGCGAATTCCGGGGTTACTACTCCGAAGGCGGAAACGCCTTTCGTTCATCCGCCCCGGCTCTATCCAAAAACGGCGGGCAACTCCGTCCTCCCGCTCGCTTGGCTTCCTTCCCCAAATCACACCATTCACCATCGGTCCATCACTTGCAGCCTCCTGCCCTGGTCCTCCTGATGGTTCGCCTCTCCATCACCGTGCTCACCTCACCTCTCCTCCCCACGCCCGCCCCCGCCGTCCGACTCCGCTCGCGCCCTCTCATCCGCCTCCGCCTCCGCGCCCTCGCCGCCGGCGCTGCCTCCTCGCTCTCGCCGTCCGCCCGCAGCCTCCGCCTCCTCGAATGGGGCAAGGTCTGCGACGCCGTCGCCTCCTTCGCCGGAACCGCCCACGGACGCGACGCCACAAAGGTATCGCGCTCCGATACCCTAGGATGCCATGTCCCATTGCCGGCGTACTACCGAAGGGGTTTGTCTCTGACGCCAGGTGTGGAGTGGTTTTGGTTTGTGGGTGCAGAAACAACTGTGGGAGGTGGAGGACGTTAGCTATGAGCAAAGCCAGAGGCTGCTCCAGGAGACGGAGGTGGCCGTGTGGCTGCTTGATAACGCTGGTGGGGCGATGGATTTCTCGGGGCTGGATACCATTGCGGTAAGGGCTCAGGATGCTTGAATTCTTTTTGCGGTTTGGCAGTGTATTATCACGGAATTTGTTGACTATGGAAATTCCGTACAGCTTCTAAACCATCTTAGGAACCTTAGCAAGTTAGCAATCAGTGGAACTAACTAACTGCTACCTCTGTATCAAAATATTTGTCGCTGTTGATTTTTTATTACGACGTTTGACCATTTGTATTATTCAAAAAATTATGTAAGTATCATTTATTTTGTTTGTAAGTTACTTTATCATCAAAGATATTTTAAGTATAACTTATCTTTTCGTATATTTGCAACAAAATTTTGAATAAGACGAATGGTCAAACGTTGCAAGGAAAAGTCAACAACTACAAATATTTCGATACGGAGGGAGTATTAAATTGTTCCCTAAGTTCCATTTCTCCATGCCTGCCTTCGTCCTAGCTAAGTTCTGTAGCCTTATGTGTTCAGACATAAGTTCACTCCATGTTGTTCTGTCACCATATTAGATGATGCACTCCATGCTTACTTTAAAAAAACTAGCATAGTGCTGTTACTGCGATATTCCTACATGAAGTAAAGTTTAGTACCAAATCATGCATGGATAATATATGCACCGGTTTCTGAATCTGTTTGTGGTCTCGATCTTAATTGCTTTTGATGGAATTTTAGTAGCACTGTTCTTCGCACTTCATTTTGCTTTACATTCTTAGGCACAAAATGCCAGTTATGGAAGTGTGTGAGTACACTATTGAATCTTGTTTTTCTGTTGAAATGTAGATAGAATCAGCAATACATTGTGTCTCTGGAGGTGCCGTGATAAAAGGCCTGGAAGCAGTGGCAGTTGCTAGCCTGATGCTGTTTGTTGAATCCTTGCAAGTAAATATTAAAGCTGCGAGGAAGCTGGATGAAGGCTCGCATAGTCGATTAACAACTCTTACAGAAACAGTAAGCACATCTCACCTTTTGCTATCTTGCATCTTTCCATCACCTATATTATTCAACCATTCGTATGCTGAAAATTCTTGTTCTGAGCTGCAGATTTTAGAAGTTGTCATTAACAAGTCACTTGTGAAATCCATACAAGATATCGTTGATGATGACGGCTCTGTAAAAGATACTGCAGTTTGGTTCTTGCACCTTATTTTTACTTCTGTTTCTTTTTCTAGTGATGTTATACTAGTTCAATAAGCATTTCATTTGCAAACTCATGAATGTCTTATACAAATAATACCACAAAATTCTGTTGATTAAATCAATAAAGGGGTAAGCATGAAAATGACAGCCATAAAATTCTGTGTGATCAAGTCCTGCTGCATCCTATCATTAATCAAGATGCCATTGATACATGCTTACTCACCCTTCACTGTATAAAAGATGCAGTATAACTATACAACTATTTTGAACTGAAGTGGCTTTATTTAGTATATTATTGTCATTAGTTGGTCTAGGCATCTGCTAAGTATATTTGTTCACTGTAACTGATACGCGTTGTCTTTATACTTTTCTTTTCTTAGATTCCTTATAGCTTCTCCTAAGTTCCTAACTGTTACTTTTTACGCACCATTTTTAAGGCCTTGGTGATTGAGCTCCTCTGGACTATGCTTTTCTAACTCGAAGAAATTCTATATTTTTTTCCAGAGCCCTGAGCTAAGGAGGCACCGAGAGCGAGTACAGCTCCTAGAGAGTAGGGTCAGTGGTTCTGGATATCCTTTTTGTTTATTATTTCAGCAATGCCTTACTCATTTGCCAGCTGTGTGCTGCATGAAGTATAAGTTATCCTTCCTGGACTATTTTTTTCCTGACCGAATTGCCTAAAAGCTATATTTCTTCAGTACCAACTAAAAGCTTGATTTTATTTTATATATTACGGGACTGAATAAGGCATTCTAGCTTAGTGTCCATATTTCTGCCCTAGTTGCATCTACAAGGAACATTTTACAAGCTATGCTGTTGATGTCGATTAATTCTTAAAAGTTGCATCTTGTTAACTTTTGCAGTTATATCAGCTTATGGACAAGTTGATGCGCAATGCTAATAATGAAGATTCCTTGTCGGTATTGTTTCATTTAACTCACTTATTGCTAGGAAAACATCATACTCAATGAATTAAAAACTGTTAATTTTCTCTAGGAAGTATGCATTGTAAATGGAAGATGTTGTATTAGAACAACTGGGGATAAGTCTTCGACTTTTGATGGATTACTGCTCTCCAGGTGTGTCAAACATTTTTTACATTTGTATGTTCTAGAGTAATGACTATTTCCTTGAACCATTTTAGAAGCCCGTGCCATGCACCATAAGGTGCTGGTCAAGTCTTCCTTTTTCTTTTCTGGTATTAGTTTCAGTGTTGTTTAGTTGGTGTGTGTTTTGTGTTTGGTTATATTCTGTGCTAAGGTTGGGGGGCTTAACCTAATCTTATGTACTTTAATTCCTCTCTTAATGAAATGACGTAGTTCTCCTGCGTCGTTCGAGAAAAAAAAAGATATAAGACTCATATATTCTCCTGCTTTATGGTCACTGATTCCATAAGATTTGGATTTTTTTAAAGGTTTTACAAAAGGACTTACTAAATTTTATTCACTTCATCTGGGCCCTCAAAGAAACTGGGTTTAATTTTATGTCATTTGGCACATATTTGTCTGCTTTTCAGTAATAACATTTGCATGCATGGCATTATGGTCAGAAGAATCATGTCTGAAGCCCCATCAATTTAGTTGACAATTTGTGACCAGTGTGTGAAATAAACCTGTCTATAATTTTAGCTTGATTTGATAATTCAAGGTTATATTTTTGATAAAGATCCATATGTGCTGTAGTGGATCAGATGCTGGAAGTATGATAGAACCAATTGCTGCTGTTCCGTTGAACGATGAGTTGCAGGAATCAAGAGCTCTAGTGGCTAAAGCTGAACTGGATGTCTTATCAAAACTTACTGATAAGGTTGTAGAAGACGAACAATTTGATTTTGTAATGTGCTGTTATCTTATGTCTGCTTTCTATCTTTTATTTGCAGATCCTTCTCGAGCTTGATAGCATTCAGAGTTTGCTGCAGGAAACAATTAAACTCGATAAGGTGCAGTTGCTTCTAAAGCAATTTTTTCTATGGAACTCAATACTTCATTTTCTGGTATATTAAAAAACCTCGTCTAGGACTATGAACAACATATATATGAACATAAAGTTTTTATGCTTAAATTGCTGTACTTAAATGTTTACAGGTTATAATTTCCTGCAGTTCTGTACTTTTTCTTTATTGTAATTGTGTACTATTGAGGTAGCATCAACCCATTTGCACCATAGGACATTACTGATTTGTTTTGGTTCTGATTGCTGTGCCATTTCTTTTGCATTGGTTAAGAGGCACCCAATGAAAGGTTTTGATAATTCCTATTCTTAACTAAGGGCTACATTTCTTACTTCCTATCATGGAAATATCCTTATGAAACCCATGCTATAATTCACAGCCAGGCAGCACGATGAGAAGCATGTAGACTGATGCACATTGGAATTTAAGTGAATATACATGGCATTCATACCATTTCACTCTGTGCTCTATTGCTTGATAAGATGTTTGGCAGAAAGTTGTGTGCCATTATCTTCTGTCATGTAGTTCACAGTTCACCTAAACGATAGAGTTGGCATTACACACTGTCAAACTTCATCATTTAAATTACTATGGAGTCTAAAAAGTAGAAACCTGCTCTCCTTAGAGCTGGGTCTTCAGCACCAAGTCAATTATACTTTTCTTGAAAATAACATGCTGAAAACTAGAAATGTCAGAATCACGGATTTTGCACTATATGCAATGATGTTACTATTTAGTTTTGGAAACTGTGGAATGGCATTTCTGACACATGTTTTCCTCAGTTTCTTTGGCTGAACATGTTCACTGTTTGCTTTTCAGGTCACAGCTCGCGCAAAATACAGTATAGCATATGATGGCACATTTCCTGACCTGTATTTGCCAAACTTTGAGAATGAAACTGTTACTAGTGCTACAGGTGGGTCTGCCAAGGGAACTTCCTCAGCACAGCCCCCTAAGAAGGCATGGAAACTGTACATGCCAAATGCATACCATCCACTACTTCTCCAGCAGCACCAGGAAAATCTCGATCGTGCCAAAAGGGATGTTGCTAGTGCCACAGCGGTGAGTTTATCTGGCTCCAAGTTATTCCACTTAATTTTTTCTTAAGAAAAGAATATTGGTTGGAAGTGGGGATACAGTTGTTTATTTCTGAATACACTCTTTGAGTATAAAAACGGTTTCATTTGCCGTTTATCAATTATAGCTATGTGATTGTAATTTTACTCCCATGCTGTAGGAGATCCGTAGGAGGAGGATATACGGGCAAGATATTGCAGAAGATCAACTGGCATCAGACCTCAGTTCTATGAAACTTAGGGTTAGTTTTTGTTTGGTGTGAATGATGATTGCTATTAGTTTCATTGGATAATTTATGCGCCCATTTGCAGGTTTCCCAGCTGGAGAAAGACCAGCCAGTACCAGTAGATTTTATGATTGCTGAAGAAACTACGGTCTTGGTCATAACTGGCCCAAATACAGGGGGTAAAACAATCAGCTTGAAGACGGTTGGCCTGGCATCATTGATGGCTAAGATAGGTAATGGAGTAACAACATGCATATTGTTTCGCTGCTATGATTGTTAACGTTGCCTACTTATACAGGCTTCTGTAGATTTTCTCATTGCAGATTATTCCTAATGTTTCGTGATTTCGGTATGATTGATGTAGTCACCAACTGCACATTTTCTTGCAGAGGATACCAAAGATATTAAGTACTTTTCACCTACATTTCCAACTGCTCTCACTTCTCAGTGAGTGCACAGCTGGAATATCTTGCATGATATTATCCATTTTGTTGCAGGTCTATACATTCTAGCTTCTGAGCCAGTAAAAATTCCATGGTTCAATGCTGTTTATGCCGACATTGGAGATGAGCAATCTTTAACCCAGTCACTGTCTACATTTTCTGGGCATCTGAAGCAGATTGGTGTATGTTTTAGCATTACATTTTCTAATTTCTAGACCCTAACTTCCTTAAATGATTGCATTACTGAATGTACGTATCATGACAAAAAAAGGTTATGCTTTATTTCTATCTGTCTGAATCCTTATCTATCAATATGAAATTCAAGCCTTCTTTTCTATTAGGCCATTCGCGCAGAGTCAACTTCAGAGTCCTTGGTCCTTCTGGATGAGGTAAGCAGTTTATCCACTATCTTGATAAATGTTGAATGCATCTTGATTCCTACATGGCTATGTTTGTAAGCATGGTTCAATTGCTGGTTATGTTTTTCATTATGCTTTGTGTGTGATTCTTATCTCTTTTATCTAACTGTTCATATTCCCATATGTTCATGATGCAGAAAGTTATGATTAAACAATGCATGTTTCTGAATTCTGACAAATATCCGTTGCACATAGAAATTGTTTATGTTCTAAGATTCTAAAATTCCATTGGTGTTTAAATTATGCTCATGTCATAACCAGAAAATTGTTGCTGACAGAGGACTCATGATTGTAAGGCCCCTGGTGGTGCCACCTTTTGTCCATCAGATGCTCTGTTTCATAAGGAGCTAGGTGATGCCTAGGCACTAGGCGGAGCAGCACCACCTTGCCTGGCACCTAGAAAATTTTCTGCCTGAAGTGGTTTAGGTCTTGATCTATATCCAAGAGTCGGACAAATTAGAGATGAAGGGAGATGAATTATGGTCATGGAACTTATGGATGCATGATAATGCCAAATTCTTTTTTTCAGTATACCATATTTCCTCTAATTAACAAAGCATTACTCTAGCTGAGCGGAAAAAGTATAACCGCTTAGGAGTGCCTAAGGCACTAGTGCCTAGCGCTTTTTGAAACATTGGTCAGATGTGGCAATTGTTTGTATTCTAAGATTCTCAAAATGCATTGCTGTTCAATGATATCTTCTGCTGAAGTTGTGACTAGAATGTTCTTGTTGATGGAGGACTGTCTCTTGATTCAAGCACGTTCTGAACTTTAACTCTTCGAAAAATTGTGGTGACTTGTATTAGGTAGGTGCTGGGACAAACCCACTCGAAGGAGCAGCTTTGGGGATGTCTCTTTTGGAATCTTTTGCTGAAGCTGGCTCCTTCCTGACCCTAGCAACAACTCATCATGGACAACTTAAAACACTAAAATACAGGTTCCTGGCATTCCAAGCTCGAAATTATCTTGTATTACGGTAGAATAAAATTGTAACAATGACCTTATGCTTGAATTAAGTTAATCAATTATTCTCTGGAGTTACTTTTTTCTTTGTGTGTGGATCAAGTTATTTCTAAGGTTTGGGAAGACTTGGATGCAGGTTGAATGATCTACTGGCTTACTAGTTACTGGCCAGGATTATATTTTTTCTGCTAAGCTGTTGTTGACCTATTCCTCTGTTGTTTTAAAACCTGACATTCCTTTTGTCAATTGTCTTATCATTCCTATTTCCAAAATATGACTTTCACAACTGAAAGAACATGGTTGTGAATACCAACAAGTCTAGTGCAAGTTATTGTTTGTGAGGTAATATAGATTGCACCTTTATCCCTTGATGCTAACACCATTCATAGTTTCTTCTCTCCAACTTACATAACCAGTAATGATTCGCATAATTTTATGGAATACTTCACGGAATTTTTTCTTAAAAAATAATAGTAAAGACAAACTAGCTGTTGCCTAGCAAATACTGAACATTGAACAATATTGATGTTTTGGAAAAACATGACTCATTGTTGTAAATACTTTCAGCAATAACTCATTTGAGAATGCATGCGTGGAATTTGATGAAGAGAATCTAAAGCCCACATTCAAGATACTATGGGGAATACCAGGTTGCCTTATATTTCCCTTTCCCTGTTCATTTCCAATCATTATATTCATATTTGCTTGGACACTCAGAGTCTCAGTTATCACTGCCCTTAGTACCTAGAAGGCTTTCGTCTTTAAGTTGACTTTCTGCATGGAAGCCCCTCTTTCAAACAGGGTGACTCCTCCAGCCAGTCATATCATCGATGCTGGAATTCCACAGCTTGTATTATGCACTTTTCACAAGACTAAGGATATCTCCATTAAATCCTGTGTTTTTTATTTGTTTCTATAGCATGCAAAAATTTAGGCCTTAGAAACAGCACTATGTTGATGATGTCATATCAGTCTTCCAATCTTACCTTCATCTTCACTAATGAACTAATGGACACCTCATGTGCATTTTGACTCTAGCTGAATGCCTTGTTTTATACAGGGGAAAATAATGTATTTTGCCTTTTATCTGCACTAACACGTAGTACATGCTCTTATTTCATTATTCTTGAAATTCTTTTGTGCTCATGCTTTGTTACACATGCAGGCCGTTCAAATGCTATAAATATTGCTGAGAGGCT
Source organism: Setaria viridis (assembly GCF_005286985.2). NCBI lineage: Eukaryota > Viridiplantae > Streptophyta > Magnoliopsida > Poales > Poaceae > Setaria > Setaria viridis. The sequence continues at coordinate 13,857,001 of NC_048271.2, read as the reverse complement.
GGGTTTGCCCCCGGATATAGTAGAAAGCTCTAGGTGTTTACTTGGAACAGCTGGTGCAGAGATAAATGCAGTAAGTTAAAAACTGGATCATCATTTATTTGTTGTATTGAATTTCCATCCTCTTTTATTTGCATTAACAATTCGGATTTGTTAATTATGAGTTTCTTAGATAGTACTCCCTCCGTTTCAAATTATAGGTCGTTTTGACTTTTCTAGATTCATAGTACTTACTATGTATCTAGACATAAGCATATATCTAGGTGCATAGCTAACAACCTATAAATTGGGACGGAGGGAGTAGATACTAGCATGTTTCTCCACAATGCTTACCTGAAGGAACAGGAGGCCCAGTAATGCTTCCCCTTGAATCTCTATTGCTGCATTTTTCTCATGTTTGGGGGTTCCTGTGTATGTTTTCTTGGGCACTTTTCTGCACTCGGAATTTTTTATTTTTATTTTGGATAAAGGAAGCTTTATTGATCTTAGCCCTCAGAACTGGCATGTAATTGAATTATTATCCAAACTAGGTTGATATGATCTTAGTACTATAAATTCATCTTTTGCAGTTGATAATGGACATGGAAAGATTCAAACAAGACTATCAACGACATCTTCAGAAGTCACAACATCTTCTTATGTGAGAACTTCTCTATACATAGATTTGTGTATTCAAAAGTTCTACATTGAGTATGCTGCGATTCCTTTTTTTTTTCATGCCACACATCCTTTGATGAAAACAAAGTTCTACATTCATGCCTCACATCCATACTTTTTTTTTTCTTTCTGTAATGTTTCACTCAACCGTTCTTTGATGAAAACAAGTACAGCTAATTTCGAGGGGTGTATGTTGTTCAATCCCTTCTTTGACTTTGTATTTATGCCTTCTGACTGAACTTTTAGTCCATACCTTTTGTCATGTCTTACTGTGTAAGCTGCTTGTCTCTCTGTCTTCTTCAGAGGTGGAATTTGACAAGTCAAATGATATCTTCTGTCCATTATTGATGTTGTCTCAGGCAGTCCAAGGAGCTTCATAATAACTTGGAACTGGCACAAAAGAACATTGTAGACCACACTTCTGCTCAGAGAAAACGGAGGGTGAGAGTAATTTCAGAGTACGCTGTTATGGCCCGTTCTATCATCCGCAAGAAGTTTCAGCAGTTCCAGGAATCTGCAATAGCTGAAAGAGTGAAAGAAGAAGAGAAGGCTGCGAACAATGCTAAATCTGAGAGAGTCAAGGATCCCATTCCATCAACTACTGCTGCCATTGGAAAGACACAGAATACAGATAACAACTTGGGTGCAGCAGCCGACGGTAAGGATTATATGGGAACTCCTTTGTTTTTGTATTAGTGTTAACCTTCGCACATTCTGAAGACAAGCTAAACTGCCAAGTTTTCCTTCCTTTTTATCCTTAGATGAAGAAGATAGAATTCCAGAAGTTGGAGATTCAGTTTATGTTCCTAAGCTCAAGAACCAAGCTACTGTAGTCAAAATAGATTCGTCTAAGAATGAAGTGCAAGTTCAAGCCGGTATGATGAAGCTCAAACTAAAGCTGCAAGATGTCAAGGTTCAGAAGCGGAAAGTATCCAGATAGAACAATTGCACTTACCTGCGCCAGCAGAGATTCAGATAAGTCACAAGTGTGCATATTCAATTCGTAACATTTAATTCGCCACACTTTTTCAGCAATCATATAACCATTCAAGTGGAAATGTAGATTCACTATCTGCATGTAGTTTTTTAAGTCTTAGCAGACTAGTGGTTGTCAAAAAAACATCAACACAGCACAGTTGCAGAACAGTCTTAGTTATGATTATAACCTGTGTATGTAATATAATTTATCACTAAGTTATAACTGTACGATCATTAGAATCTGCCATACGGCACTCAAGTCACAAATGGTTTGACTCTAGTTAGGGCGTGGAAATTGCCAAACTGGCCACATCGTAGAGGTGGCCTTTCTGAGCAGCACGTGAACTTGTGCCGTACGTTCAATGATTTATAGAAATTGCTATTAGTTCAGTCCACTCATTTGTTGAAAGAACTTCCAGTACAATGCATCTGTGTTAATTGTCCAAAGAAAGGACGGTTGCTTCGACGATCGTTTGAAGCAACGTTTGTATCCGATCACGGACTTCAGCGCTGTGTGTCTGTTTCTTTAGTTTTTTGAGGGAAACTGTTTCTTTAGTTTCCTTGTGAGCTCGTGGATAATCTCAAAGAATCCAAGGTAATCTGGATAACATGTCCTCGCTGCGGTCGTGTGGCTAGCCATGTGCACTCTCAACGAGTAACGTGGTCCGCAGCGGGTGGCCGCTGTTGTCGGCGTTATCTCAACACTCGAGTTTGGACCTGACCCACCACAACACAGGTGTCGTGCTTGAGGGCTACTAGATTTTAAAAGGTAAGGAATTGGTACTTGTAAAACATATTATAAACGCAGGCATTCACATGTATACGTGTAAACTCACCGTTAAAAAATCGGCTTATACCATCTTGCCTTTTGATATGGCTTTTGATTTGAACTGTTGATCTCGTAATCATGTTGCCCAAATTATGAACTCTATAGCAACCATGGTTGGGCCCTCGTATGCAGAATGGCTTTAATCACACTTCTTTCAGGCAGGAATAGATGATGCCGTGGGACGTGTGTGGTCAACTTCTTAAACATATAGTATATCTATGAAAATAGGCATGTAGGTTAAGGTATCAGAATATCTCCAAAATATGCTCAAAATATAGATTATAAATTCTCCAAGCTACGATTAGCCATACGAAATCAATTCTTTTTCCAAGAGCGGCGTTCTTCCCTCTCCCATTCCGTGGTCTGAGTCTGACTGGAGCGGTGGTCTGTGTCTTTTTCCCAAGATGATTCCTGTCGGATGGCTGCCTGTGCGCCTTTGCCGCGTGATCAGGGGTAGCGGCAAGGCATATGAACGACGGAGATGCAGCGTGGACTCGGGAGTGATGCTGTTTCGCATCCAGTGTGCAGCACGTGCTCTCTGCAGCTGGGCCCCACCAGCTCACGTCGTTCCTCCCCTTGTTCCTTTCGCTATGCCCGCCGGGAAGAATTTCGAGGTTGAGCTGCCACTCCACCTCTACCTAACCTAACCCATCCGCGTGCCTTGGTACCTCCTAACCCTACCCTCTCTCTATGGAAGGTGGGGCCGCCCTCTCACCCAACGGCAACGGGCCCACATCTCTTTCACGGGCCGTGGGACGGGATGGATGGCGATGACGTTTATTATCCACGGAATGCTTTTTTGAAAAGGATATTAACCCCGTCGAATCCGTCACGTGGTCGGTCGCACGGCCCGTGCACACGCGTACGGCCCCCATTCGTGGCTTGGTCCTCGTTTCATGGCTTAGTCCGGCTCCGTATCGGGCTCGGCTCGGCTCAGCTCGGGCTACTGCGCAACTAACAACTGCGCATCCACTTGTTTGAGACCTGCGAGACTTGTGTGAGAGACTGAGTGCGAAATCTCCTGTGACAATCAAGGGAAAATGATCACGAGTAATTTTCATGAAATTCCTGAGAGCCGCAGTTAGCAAAAGGAATGATATTTGACTTAATCAAAGCATGGAAGTGTTATCAGAGGCCACTTGGTTTATGACTTAATCTGGGTGTCACTGAGAAGTCAAAAAATTCAAAGGAGTATTGGATCGAACGGTGACTCGGGATTATGACGCGTTCTTCAGCAACCTTCTTTTTTGTATTCCCCCCTTCTTTTTTGGGTCAAGGTGGGATTTTTTTTTAGGTATTCTAGAACCTGGCCGTTGGTGTTGCTCAAGTGGAGCCGTTAGGTGAGCTAACGCTATATTGGAAGACAGATACGACCGCGTCCTTTTGGTCCGTCAAAACAGTAACCATCGAGGACGTAGTATATCTGATATCCGTATATGCAGCACTAGGGAAAAGTGAAAGCAGCTGCCTTTTAGATTTAGTGATTATCCCTTTTGTCCTCTCGCAATCATTGAGATGTGATAGAGTGAGCTTCTGTGTGGTCGTAGCTACTCCCTTCGTTCCATAATATCTATGAATCTAAAAAAAGTCAAAACGACCCACAATTTGGAACGGAGGGAGTAGTTCATCTCAGCTACGCCAGTTCACGCAAAAGGAAAAAAAAAGACAAATATTATGAGAAGAGCATTATCTGATAGACTGATACAATCCACCTTAGTCCTTCACTTGCCCTCCTATATTATTTCTAAAGTTTGAGCACTTGTATCTTTCAAATTTTAACTCGAAACTACATAGACTTTTTAGTGAAAATTGTATCATTTGTCATAGAAATTATTCCATAAACACTATATATCAGGGAAAAATCCATTTTACTACTCTCACCAATATTTAAATACAAGATTGATCCTAGCTATATAGAACTGCATGAAAAGTAATGACAAAAATTTCCTAATGTGATTTTCTAACATAGGGTGTCATCTTGCATAATTCTGATATTAAAATTCAACTCGCACGCGGAGAAACAAAAAGTAAGTCTCATTAGGAGGTAGGTTTGACCACCTAAAATAGCTTGAGGGAGTAAATTGACTCTAAATTTTTGTTGTTGGAGTTAACGGATAAAGTGGATCGATGAAGTAAGTAAATTGACTTCTTTCCAATAATCAAGGGCCATAAAAAGTAAAGAAACAACAGTGGCTGCAATAAAGCATGGCTAATGCCTAGGTTGTCATATTATTTCCAGTGTTGCCTGTATTCAAATGCCCAATGCATCTCAATAAAATAGTGCATTGCAAAAAGAAATCCACTACTATGATAATTTATTATTAACTGTTTTACATAATAAATTGCGTACTCCCTCCATCTACAAATGTAAGCATTTTAACATTCAAAATTTGCCTATGTGTCGGTGTTTCGTACTGCCGACTAGTAATTGTACACCGCACTCTCCTCACTTCAGATGGCTAGCGCACAAGAGACAAGGATTTATACTGGTTCGGGAAGATCCCTACATCCAGTTTCGGCAGGAATCGTGTTCCTTGGATCAAGTGCACTGGGCTTACAACGGGGTACTTGCAAGCAAGCGGTCGTACGATGTGTAGGTGTATGTGTGGAATGCGAGAGAGCGAGAAGGAAGGCCCACTTCCCCTATATAAGCTAGGGACCAAGTGACAATGTTGAGAAATGGAGGGATTCCCCAACCTCGGAGGTCGGGGGTTGTGGCATGGCCGGTCAGCCTTGCACTGAGGGGCCTTCTTGTCCTGTCTTCTTGGCTTATCGTGGGCTTCGTATGCCCCGTACAATGGCTCCTATGCGGCGTGGGCCGCTTATGCAAGGCCTGGCCTGCTTCGCGGCGTGCTCCGTCCCGTCTGCCAACCCCGTGGCAGTGAACAGGACGGAAGCTCCCACTGACGTCCATATCGGAGATGAGTGGATGAGCCTTGGTCAGCGGCCTGGACGGGGCGTGCCGCTTCTCCTAGCTTTCCCCGACCTTCTTGGCATGCTCACGGCCTCCTCGCGCCGTTACGCCTGGTGCTGGGTCCCCACCTTGCCCGCGAGGCCATACGGGTCCCGCGTGGGGGCAGAGTCTTGATCTTGATGGCTCACTCTGGCGGCGAGGGTGATGATGACGTCGGGGCGTGTGGGCACGTACGACCGCGCGTGGCCTCGCTCTACAGGTCATCCTAGGTGGTTTCGAGGGGTGTAGTCTCACCCTTGGACCCCTTGGCTAAAGGTCGGCTCCCCTCGCTCAATCATGTCTCCAACGTGGGGCAGTCAAGAGGGCCATGCCCTGCATTCAATACTTCCGGTACGGCACCGGTCACCCTTTGGTTAAGGAGTGGGTGGGGTGCTGTGGGCCCATCGAGAGCTCCACCCCCGATCTAGCCGAACTGGCAAGTTACGGCTCTTGGCTCGCGACCAAGGGAGGTCGGGCGATGGCCGCAGCGTCGTCTGGACCGTCTTCAGCACGCCTCCTGTTGGGCCCTTGACCTTTTTGTGTCTTGACTGCCTTGAATTTCTTCGCCGGGGGTACTAACCGTCACTATGAATGTTAATATTTATTTTCATCAAAAAGCTCATTAATTTATCTTGATGATTAGTTAGTTAAAAAGACATGTTAATTGCATCTCTATAAAATATTGACAACTAATTAAGGGGCACCACAATCTCATTTCTCCTTTTGCTCCAAAAATCCTAAAAGGAACCTACATATGTGGATGGAGGGTGCATGTCTTTAGCTTCTAAGTTCTAATCCTTTGGGCATTATTTGTCTATGTGTAAACCAAAAAACCAAAGTTATAAAGCGAAATATGGCTCTGTGTTGCTTCGAATTATTTAAGCAACGCTAATCCTTATTGAAAAATCGAGATACCACACCATTGAGCCACTACATAGCAGATGCCATGACTTATACGTACGGCAGGCAACTTGTTCGGACGATAGCCAGTTATCACTTGTCACGAAAGAATATCTGGGAAAGATGATCCATGATACAATCATCTCTTGTTAAACTATTCCACTGATTCTGACAAGTGGGTCCCATGGACAAAACCCAACGTGCGGTTGCCACGAAATGACGAGCAAACTGCCCGTAGCCTGACTTCATAATTCCGGAGACCGGGCCCACCGGTTGAGCCGTGAGCCCGAGACGAGCCGATCTGAGCCGCCGGTGCAGGGAGTCAGCCAGCAGGACGCCGGACGCGAGCACGCGCGAGTGAGCTTCGTGTCGACGGCTAGGCCCATGTGTGTGGGCATTTTGGTCATTTCAGGAGGGCCGCGGATCCTATAAATCGGGCCCCTCCCTCCTCCCTCCCGGCCGTTGTTGCTGACTACGAGGTTCGTGTTACGCGGGGCGGAGAGAGAGAGAGAGAGAGGAGACGCGAGGGAGAGAGAAGAGGGAGGGCGAAGCCCGCGTCGTTCCCTGCTGTTTCTCCCCACCCCTTCCCTGCCCCGGCTTGCGCCTTCGACCTTGCTGGTAAGTCGCCGTCGCTTCCACTCTCTAGGCTTTTGCTCGAAAATTCTCTTTTGGGGTTTCGAGGAACGAAGAGGGGCCGTTTAGATTTTGGATTAGCTGTTGTTAATCTGTACCGGTTGCGTTTGTTGCGGATTTTGGCGTGAGACGCTGCCATATGAGGATTTATTGCGGACGATGAGATGTTTTTTTTTGTTTGGGGGGGGGGGGTTGTTTAGTTTTTACCGTTCAGATCTGGTAAAGTTCCAGTGATAAAGGCAGAGGTGGAGTGGGGCAGCTAGGATATTTTGGTTCACCTTTGTTTAATTTTTTTGTAGAAAAGATTTCTGGTTTACCTACACGGTTGAAAGGGATGGGTGCTGACTTGTCAAGGTCTTGTTTTTTTGTTTGTATCTGCGCTAATTGGCGAATTTTATATTCGCTCAACGGTTCAATGCCAGCTGTACTGCCCGTAACTCAGATTCGGTTTGGTGACATGAAACTCTTACAGATTTGGCCAAAATTCGATTAAATTCAGTGGATCATGTCATATTATTAGTGTCAGGCTCAGGCACCTGAGTGAAAACTTTTACAGATTTATGACACAGAATTGGGTGAAAATGTCGTGAATCTGCATTTTGCTCTAATTTATTGTTAAGTACGAGATTATGTCACTGTTGGTTATTCTGTTCTCCTGACAATACAATTCCCAATGCATAATGCCATAGCTTTTTCCTCATATTACCCAGATGAATTGGCTCAGCAGTAGCATCAAGAAATAGCACAATTTGGTCATTTGCAATAGCTCCAAAACAAAACTCTGAACCAATTTTTGTTTTGGGTTGCAGAAACTTCCGACCTCAGAAACTGAAAGGGTCTGTGAAGAGATTTTTAGCGGCAGTTCAATGGAGGTATTTGGCAAATCTGTGATTGCTGAGCCCAGCAATGTGATTTTCTTGTCCGCCATTCTTAACACAGAAGGGTCAAACCCTAGTCACAAGTGTGACAAAAGGTGCCAGAATGAGCACATATTTGGGAACATGTACCATTGCAAACTGACTGGAACCACTCACATCTGCGACAAAAACTGTAACCAGAGGATCCTCTATGATAACCATAACTCGCTCTGCCGAGTGAGTGGGCAGTTGTTTCCGCTCTCTCCACTGGAGCAGCAGGCAGTGAGGGGTATCCGCAGGAAGCATGAAGTCGACAGCAGTGAAGGTTGCTCCTTTAAGCGCAGGCGTGGTGCACAGCTGCATCCCTCCCCTTTCGAGAGGTCCTACACTGCTGTGTCTCCAATCCCGAGCCAGGTTGGAGATGGCATGGACCTGAGCTAGAGCTAATGAGACTTACTTTTCTTTGGCCAGCCACCTAATTCCGTTCTTTCTACCCCCTTCCCCTTCAATTACAGGATGGGACTATAAGAGCTTCCTTCTTTGTAGACTTATGAAGGGATATGAGACTCCTTAGATGCACTGAATAAATGTCTATGTAGTATGAATTCAGTTTCATGGAACCTTGTTGTAACTCGTAAACTTTGGTTGAACTGCCTATTCTAAATTAGTAGTACTTTCAGACAATCGTTCGCTGCTTCTATTTTTTACCCCCTTCCTATTTAGTTATTTTGTTTGCTTTTTTACTTTACATGCAGCTATTTTTCTATGCTATTCTAATATTTGATTGTCTGAGCGCTTTAATATAATTGAGCTGTGTAAATTTGTTCGGCAATGTAAATCCTTGAAGGATTTCTGTAATCTGGACTGCAGGAACCTGACTGACTTTGCTGACTGAAATTTTTGTACTGTTGTTACTAGTGTTTTGCTTGACAGGTTCCTGATCAAGCTTGAATTATTTACGGTTTGTTCTCATATAGATTGATTCTATCTGTTATTTAACTCTTTTTTACAGGTTATGTTTCTAACACCTGTTGTTTCCCTCCTGTTCTGTTTTGTTTTGTCTTTACCGTTAACTTCTGTTGTATGCAGGACCATCCAGGTGCTAGTCATTTTGGGAAATGTTTTTATCTCTTTTATATAATTCTATAATTTATATTGCTAACTTAATTTTGTTTGTGAATTGACTTTTTTCTTTTGTTTTTGCAGGTGAACTGCTGATCTCTGATTCCTTTCCTATCATCAGTGGCAAGTTACAAGGGGCTCTTCTCATTCCTTGCAGTGGAGACTGTTAAGCTTCAGCTGAGCATGCTGCTTTGCAGGTAAATTATTAGCCATGTATTGTTTAGCAGTGTCAGAATATGATTAGTCATAATATCACCTCTTTGTGCTAGGCTCAACTTTATTGATATACAAACATCTTCCTTTTGTATACATTTAATTATCCAGCAACACGTCTGAATATAAAGTGAAGTCAACATAGCATGTTGTCTCAATGAAATTGTTGCGTATTAACAAGTTTGTTTCTTTTGGTATCACGCCATAACCTTTGTTACTGGAAATAATAAGCCATAAATCAAGGCAGACCCTTTGCTCTATGTAAAACAAATGATGTTTTTGCTCTTCAGACTAGCCGAGTGAGGAATGGTACTCTTCTTTGCTTATTGTGTTGTAGTATGCCAACATTAACATTTGGATTATTTGCACCTTAAAATTTTTGCACAGCAGTCTAGTTTAGGGTTTTAACATCCTGGATAGTTGAAATGGTCTGAAGTGCATCACCCCTTTACTGCTTGTTTCATCCCTTAAAGATGATATCATTTCTTTTTCCACTTAATTGGTGATGTTCAGGATCCTGATTGAAAATTATTTGTTCTATATTTTGTACAGAACATAAATCGGTGTAAGAGAAGTTTGGTGCTATTACTTTGCTAAATAGCTTGAGAGGCACCATAACTACAACATCCAAATAGGCGAAGATGCTGCAGTTTACAAACTTAATTCTGTAACGCAGTTTGAAGAGCAGCTACCATCTGCAGTTTGAAGAAATCTCACTAGCCTCTCAAAGGCTTCTGGGGAGAATCCATTCCAATTCCATACACTTGCTTTCACCCCAAGCATGGCTTGTTATGATTGTACTTAATATAACTGTTATAATAGTGGGTGCTTTCCTTTCGCATGAAGTTTTGTTGGTACCCACCACCGCATCTGTCTGTCTATATGAACACATTTTTGTTGGCTAATGGAATTGCCGATTTGCCATTTCATGTTACGCTCCTTGAGAAAATGATCATCAGGGTAAAGAGCTTCCGACTTTCTAAAGGTTTTTTGTTCTGTCTTGTTTTCTGCCCGTTGTGATATATAGAGTGCTCCTGTATACGGATGTTCGAATTGTGAGCAAGAAATATTGGTGGGCTCGGCACGGGATTATTCCATCTGCGTGCTTGTGGGGCCTCCAAAAGGCCCTAACAGTTACCCATTATCGCCCCTTTCATGGGCTTTGCGGCTTTCGGGCGGAATGGAGTGCGTGACAGCCCACGGCCGGCCGGCCGCCTGCTCGCTCGTCGCCCTGCGCGACGTGCCGGACGCTGAGCAGTTGCTGTCAACGACGATCGACGGGCGGCCGAAACAACATCCAGGCCGTCGAAAGGAAGCGGACTGAACTTGCAGGTGAGGGGGATGGATGCCAAGTTGCCAACGGCAAGGGGAGGCAAAGCCCCAAACCGATCCGAGGCTGTGCCGGTGCCGCGCCACGCTTCGTGCTTCATCCAGTCGAACCGAGGAAACAATGGCGCTCGCCGCCCCTTCTTCCCTCCGCCGCCTCCCGGCGCGGTCTCCGCCCGCGGCCTCCCTCCTGCGCTCGCGCCCTCTGCGCGAGCCCCGTCTCCGTCTCCGCCAGCCCCTCGTCGCCGCCGCGGCGGCGGCCACGGCCCCGCTCGCTGCTTCATCCTCCCCCGTACGTTCTCCACGAGCGCCTCCACCTCTTGCAAGGCAAAACCCCGACACTCTGTAACGCTCTCTAGTCTCGCAGGCGGACACGGAGCGGAGGAAGCACGAGCTGCTGCGCTTGGTTCAGGAAACGCGGCGCGGGTTCGCGGCGGGGCCCGACCAGCGTGCCGCCATCGAGGAGGCCATCGTACGTACGATTCCCTACTCAACCCGTCTAGAGACACATCCTGCGCTCGCGCAACGCGGCGCCGTTAGTGAAACAGCGGCGGGGTTCGATTGATTTGATATGTCATTTGTAGGTGGGCGTGGAGGAGCTCGGCGCCGGGGAAGGGGCGCCGCTTGATCTCGCGGCGCTCGACGGCACCTGGAGGCTATGCTACACGTCGGCGTCGGACGTGCTCGTGCTGTTTGAGGCGGCCGAGAGGCTCCCGCTCCTGCAGGTATCCGATCCGAGTGCATTAATCAATCTCGCTTAGTCCTCGTCGCAATTGGGATGCCTACTTAGAGACATCACGATTCACGAATCAATTGGATATGCCTAACATTTGAGATCAACTGCAGACCTTGGGAATTTGAATTTTCACATTGTAAATGTTTGGTGCTGAGGAATGCTTTTCTGAAAAGTGCCATATTTAAGTTCTGTTCTGTTCACTTTAAACTGCCTCTCGACAGGTTGAGCACTTGAGCTATTGGAGATGATGAGTTTCCACTGCTCGTATATCATTATCAACAGGATGCTTTCTGTGGATAGTGCATTTGGCCCGTTACTGTTTATTACTAGTGTGTTTATGCAATCGTTTTGAGTAATTTGTGGGGAAGCGTTGAAGCCTTGTGAGCTGTGACCAGGGTGGTGTTTTTTTCATCTATGCATGCAGGTGGGACAAATTTACCAGAAATTCGAGTGCAAAGATCAGTCAGAGGGTGGAATTGTGAGGAATGTTGTACGCTGGAGCATTGAGAACTTGCTAGAGGTAAGCCTTACTCCCTCCATCGCAAAATGACTGTTCGTTTAGCCTCCAAAACTTATCCCACAAAAAGTGTTTATATAACTTTTAGACCATCCAACAAATGCCCTCATAATACCTTTTGACCCAGTTAACGAATCGATCATTTAATTACTCCCACCATCGACGCCCTAGCCAGACTTGCTAAATAAGGAAGGTTGGTTCGACAATTACTGCAAGCGTGCATGCATAATTAATTCTACTCGGTAATCCATTCGATTAGGAAAAGTTATCAGGGGTACTTTGGATTTTTAGCATTGCTGCTATCTTGTCTACAATTTTCTAAACGAACAATCCTTGTGGGACAGAGGGAGTATATGGGTATTGTGCCTCTTCACATAGATCAAGAACTTGGAATTGTAAGTCATTATTACACCTGCATTTGGTTAATTGGGAATGAGTCCAGAGCTGTAGCTGGAATTGCAACGGTTGCAATTTTGTGTCATATGAATGTTATTCACTGTGCACAGACAATTGCAAAAGGGTGGTTCCCTTGTTAACTGAGATTTCTTATTGAGCTGACCAACTGGACATGCTGCTTGTTTATTCGAGTACACCTTGAATATTTAATGTTTATTATAACATAGGAGAGTGGCCTTCCTATACATTTAAGTTTTACTTTTATTCTTTTACCCTCATCTTTTCAATTTTCTTACATGTTTGATTCTTTTATAAATCTCTATAGGACCAAGAAGGTGCAACACTGATGGTCTCTGCAAAATTTGTTATCCTGTCTAAGCGCAACATCTTTCTTCAATTTGAGGAGGTAATATTCCTTTTCGAAAACATCTAATTATGATTATCTGATTTAAAAAGTTGCAATGGAAAGAGTTGGCATTTACATAGCGAGGCATTTAGTCTGCAATGTTAAAAAATAGGCCTGAGTCATGGGGTACTGGCTTGCTAGGTAGCGTTGTATCAATAGTTGGGTTACATTACCAGTTAGCACTCTCCATGATTTAATTCACATGCAAGATGATGCTGTATTACCAGACAACGAATCACTGGTAGACTGAGACTGATTAGATGATGCACACAAGTCATTTGCAATATTGGGACATTCTTGCATTATTTTTTTTGCTTTGTTTGCTTTAGTCTCTTGTTTTCTTTGACAATTAACTAATTAAGACTTTCAGGGTTTTTGAGCAAATGCTGACCTTTGATATGGCTATTGTTTTCCCTGTACTGCGATGCCTAAACTTTTGGCACTTGTCTCCTGACCCAAACTCATTGTTTCAACTCTTCAGCCTTCTTGAATAGAAGAGAGATCCTGCCCTCTTTTGTTCCAGAAAAGAAAAATCTATCTTCTTTTTCCTTTGTAACCTTGGTATTTTAGTGTTAGTTGCTAATTTGAACTATGATCCCTTGTTTCACAGGTTTCTGTTGAAAATATCAAGATTAGCGAGCAGCTGCAAGCACTAATAGCTCCTGCTATACTTCCTCGGTCATTTTTGAGCCTTCAGGTAGGCCAGCCTGTCAGGTTATATCGAATAAGTGACTGTTAACTTGTGTATTACCCTTGATTTGACTGGTATATTGGTTTCTCATTCTTGGTCATTGAAAATTACAGGTATATCTAGGTGTCATTGGTTTCCATTATACAGTTCTGAATTCTGTAGTATTGAGAGCTGCTGGTTCCTGCAGCATGCTGCACGTCATCATTTTTGTTGTCTGCTGCCAAAAAAAAAATGAAAATTGAAAGTTAGTAATATTTAGGATAAACTTTTGCTGTGTCTGTTACTTTGCTGTAGTTCTCTATCATCCACTATTGGACAAGTGTTTCAGGTTTTAATGTAGCAATCCAAATTTTTTTCAAAATACGGGCCTTTCTTTTATTTATTTTATATCGGACTTGTTCATGCAGATATTGCAGTTCCTTAAAACCTTTCGAGCTCAAGTTCCTGTTAGTGGTCCTGAAAGGTAATTTTCCATGCTAATTATTTTTCTTCATTTCATGTTCCCTGCCTTTTGTATTTACCAAACTGAATTGAATGTCAGACGATCACCTGGAGGATTATATTATCTTTCTTACCTTGACCGTGATATGCTGTTGGGTCGTTCGGTTGGTGGTGGGGGAGTATTTATTTTCACAAGAGCGCAACCTCTTTTATGAAGGTTTTCTGATAACCAAGAGTATACCATCTGACGGGATGCCAGCTGTGAGCTTGCCCACTTACAAGAGGTATATGTACCTTTCATGAAAAATTGGCAATCACCTCATTCTAGTATTTTAAGAGATTGCAATGGTCTACTTTGATTTTAAACATGTTTTTTACACACCAGTCATGGTGAATACGTAGCAGGATAGTGGATATAAAAAGCTTCCTGAATAGTTCCATTCTTCATTTAACTGTTGTATGATTACTGGAATTGTACCTACGAATTTAACATCTCGATCAGTAAAACAAATGTTCCTTGTCTCGAAGACCATGTGCTGAAGCCACAAAGACCCAACAGCACAAAGACTTATCCCATCATGCTTCACTGCTGTAGCACACCAGGCTTTGGGATTTACATGCTATTAAACCACGTTGCTCCTACTTCAGAGTTCAGAGTCTGCTGTGTGTCGTAGGATAAAGTAAGTATAGTTGGTATAGTTGGTCAATTTTTATTTTAGGATTTACAATAGGTCACATCTTCTCAGGAAAAGCCTTAGGTCACAATTTTGTTTCGTTGTGCCAATAATACTAGGGGAATATTCTTTTCCCAATGTTAGGATATTATTTCCTTATGCTTGATTGCGACAATTTTGTTATGGCAGTCTCATGCTTCCCTTGTGAGGTTCATGTGGCCATCCCTACACCACATGGTTTTGGTTGTGGTGGGATCTCAGACTTGCTTTTCGATTCTACACCAAAGTTGCTGGGGCCCCCTTTGGGACTTAGCTACACTAAAAAATCCCAGACCCCAGAAAGAATTTGCAGCCTTTGAATTGGCTTTTTACTCTGCCAAAACTTTTAGAGTGATGGACAAATTTTTCTTTATGACATGCATAAGTCCTATTCAAGATTTTTACTAACCAGTTTCATGACTTTCTTTGATAGCTGGGGGACAGGAAGATTTTCTCTTTTCTCGCAATCCAATTAGACCATATGTATAATAACTGAAACAAAGTATATATTTGAATCTATTAGAGACCTTGGCGGCAGTTTGGGGTTTTATGCCACTATCTTACACGCACCATTGTTATTATTTAATTTATTTTCAGAAATACATGTTCAAATGTAAACTCTGTTAGCTGAACATCAAGTGCTAAGTGTTTGGTGAACTTTGAAGTAGTTTTCTGGGACTAGATGACAATTAAGTTAATAGATAATCCTTACATATTGCCAGCTTTCTATTGAGATATTGTTTCCTGATTCAGTTGATATTCTTTCTTCTAGTATCTGCGTTCTTGCCATTATCAAATGCAGTTGGCATGTCACTCCTTTGCTTGATTTAATTCACTTTTCTTATTATGTATATGTATTATATTTGACTCTGGTATCTCGAAATCTCTAATTGTTAGGTTAGTACCCTGCACATGAATAAAAAGAAGGTAAAACCACACAGCTTGTTGAAAATAGTATATTTTTTTCTCACTACATGTCGAATGAACTTGCATGCAGGGGTGGGGTTTTGATTAACAAGATATATGTTGCTATAGTCCAGTAATATAACCTTGCTGTTTAAAATTAAATATTGACGTTTTTTGGTAAAATATGAAGCTTTGTCTTTGTGAGTTCTACAATCGAAAAAAAATTCATGTTCAAATTTCAGTAATTCAAGTTTTTTAGATGAAGATAAGATTTCACCCTAATTTATTATGTTATATTTGTTCTGGTTATCAATTATCATCATCACATTCTGTGACGAGCAGACCTGGGTCATGACTGATTGAATCTTTGAAGAGCTGAGTTGATTGAACCCCCAGGCCTGAAAACATGAAATGCTTACCCCATTCCTTCGCTTTTACGTACTTGTGTAGTTTAATTTTGTTCAGCTTGAACCAGTACACTAAGAAAACCTTTTTTTATGAAAAAGGTGTAGGGTTGAAGAGTTATATACACTTATGAAGCAATAATTTATTTATATACCGAGGAAATACTATATTTTAAGTTTTTAATATCTGTTATAATAGACCATATGCATAAGTACATGAAGACATACTCTCTGTCCTTGATCGGGCTGGGCTGAGCTGGGTGTGGACTCTGCGGCTCAAAAGTGAGCGTCAAGCTCGGCTTGCTCTGGGTCCAGATCTGTCTGCCCAGGCTGTCCTTATGCTGTGCTGATATTGGTCCATGGTTCCGTTATTCTCTTGCTTAATGCTTGATGTGGCAGCTGGTGTAGTCGTTTTCCATCAAAATGTATGAAAACACACGGATGAGAAGTCTTCAAGAAATGTCACATGTGTGCTGTGTGGAGCGTGTAGGATTTTCGCCTCCAGTGACCTGGTCTTTGTTATCCTTTAACCCAGCCAAGTACATCAACCTCGTATCGTTTGGTCCAATCGTTCTGCTATCGTTTACATCAATATTGCCAGATCGTTTCGGGAGAATTGATTGATGCAAACGTGCTTTTACAATCTCGTGATCCATGATGTTACAGTGGTCTACTTAACAAAAAAGATGATGGTACAGTGGGGATTGGGGTATGCACTAAATATATATGTTTTGCATTTTACGTCGTGTTTAAAGTGAAAAAAGTTTGGTACATTCAGTTGGTTTGTTGTCATGGTCATCCCAATTTCAGCGGCTTTATTTACCTGCTTTAGTAGAAAGCAATAAAGTTTGTTCGAGTTCTCTCTAGAAAGAGCTCGCTTGCTTTGTCAGCCGTGTGCTCCAACTTTCTCGGAAAAATCCGGCGGCCCTGCTCGTACTTCTGCGAAGAACTCTGATCCAGTCGTGGCAATAAAGCCAACTGAATTGTTGCTTGTTCTAGAGACTAGTTTCACCGCAATAAAGCCAACTGATGAAATCAAGAAAGTGGGAGATCTGCCAGTCTTTCTACCTTACATAGAAGTTTTTGCCTAACATCCTAGGCATCTTGCTGATGTTGGGAATTCTTGGCTGTCCAACTAGTTATATGATATCACTTCTCCATTGGCACATGAGTTGGCGGCTATTAAAGCCTGATCCTATTTTAATTAGAAACAGAGGGCAAAGCCCTGATCCCATTTTTTTTTTTTTTGAAAGATCTGATCCCATTTTATAATGATGAAACCAGCCAACCAGAACAACCAGTAACGGCTGATCTCTTTAATATCATCTCAAGCTAATTTTACAACCCCACACAGTCTACATACATCGTCGCACACGAATCAACGTGATTCGGGAAAAGAAAAACATTTACAACTTACACGAGATCCGTCACGAGCAACCAGAGTTCGCCGAGCGATGCTGCTGTACCGGTCATGTCGCTGGATCAACCACTGCTCCCGACGCCGGCGGCGATCCCGGAGTTCCTGAGCACACCGTCGGCGAAGGCGAGCCGCTCGGAGAGCGCCCTGACGTGCTCCCGGTACTCGACGGCCTGCGTCACGGCCTCGGCCTCCAGCTCGCCCAGCTGCACGCACAGCCTCTCCTCGCCCTCCTCGGCCACGGCCAGCCGCGCCAGCGCCGCCTCCAGCTCCCGCCGCAGCCGCTCCTCCCTCGCCGCCGCCTCCGCCACCGCCCTCTCGAGCTCGGCGTTCCTCCGCCTGATCTCCTCCGCCTCCCTGGCGTCCACGGTCGCCTTCCTCGTCATCATGGCTGTGTATGTGTTGGGCACGACAATGCACAACGTTACTAGTATATGCTTAAAGATTATTCTTCAAGGCTTCCAGAGTTTCAGGCTTGGTTTGGCCTGAACCTTGGATCTCTCTTTATATAGGCGGGAAGCCGCAAAGGCAAAGCAGAGAGACGACCAGTGAATGACGACACGAAGGTGTCCAGGTTCAATGAACCAATCCAGGGGCGGAGGTGTCGGTGTACGGGCACAGCGATCAGCGATGCTACATACATGGTGACGTCATCGTTCGTCACCGATACTTTGCCCCCACGTCTCTCCCCGATCCGCGTCTTGACCTTTTGGTGTCTAGATTCATTTCGAGATGTGAATCGGTGAGCGCGACCGGCCGAACAGCGAGGCAAAACGCTGGGTGATGGAACGGTCTCTGAATTCACCACGCACGTCTTTGTTTCGTTGAAACGATGGTTCCGAGAGACGAATGGAATAGTCCACGAGCAGAGCACCATGAAGGAGTTGCTCAGTTGCATAAATTGACGTTTACTTTTATTCATGTACTGTGAGAACACATGTGTGCAGTCAAGTTGGAAATTAAGGAACTGGACTTTCTTCTAGACTTGGACTAGTCCAGTTGAAAAGTAATTGGCTGAATTTCCTTTTCGGATGTAATTTGTAGACGATGGCGAAATTGTTCGCGTTATTCACGAGCTTACTTTGTTAATTGGGGAAAGGACGACAATAATGACCATACCAAATATTTATTCAGGAGTATAGGTTATGTATGGTGTAGAGAAGGATATCAATACTTTTCGTACACAATATTTTGGGGCCGTCGGTCTTATTCTCCGATTTAGTTGCTATTTTTATCTTAAAAGAGCGGTTGTGAGCGATCAGCCGGCTGGGTTCTACGCAATACAGCGATGGTTTTGACACTGGAGCGCGAAAGCTGACGGATGCAAGCGAGCGAGCAAGAAGTATGGCTGCTACCTGCTAGTACTATTCTTAGAAGCATGACAGGAAGGGGAAACCCACACATTCCATCTTCCTCGATCGACGTAGTTGCTCACCCAGCAACGAAAGCGTGCCATGGTGTCTTTCCTCTAATCTCATGAGTCATGAACGACTAAAACAGAGGTCCCGGCCATGGGTTAGTGCATCAGCAAGTCTTAGCTTATCTCTACAGCTAAAAAACCTGGGACGGCAACCAACCATCGCAGTACCGAGGCCTTCCGTAGGCTGTCCACCCCTCCGCACCCAACGCGTTCCGCCGTCGATCCTCAGGGTTGCCTCCGAGCCGTCCCTCCGCCATATGTGGTCCTACGATCGATGCAAAGACGCGCACCCTCATCTCAGCACAACAGCCTGCGAGGGATCCCTAGCGCATACGCGTATGCCATCGCCGCCGCCATCCCCTCCCTCGCCTCCACCATTAACGGCCAGAGCAAGAAGATGATCTTGAAGCCATAGATATCCAAATCAATGGCTCATAGACCCGGTGTACTGATACCGTAGATTGATGTCCTCTTGGTCCACAAACCAGTAGACCATAGACCATCTCGACTCCCATTGTGAATGTGCTGCGCCGCCGCCTTTCCTCCCCAGATCTAGAGCAGCAACATCACAGGGGCAGGACGCTTTGGAGTGGCAGGGGGAGCGTGGGTGCTGTAGTGTCGGTGTTTTATACCAGCCGTCTACCAAGAGGTACCCGAGGTAGCAGAATGTGTAGCGGGAGATCGCCGGATCTGGAACTTGCATGTAAAAGCGAGGACACGAGACACGGATTTAGATAGGTTCGGGCCGTTAGAGTAGCGTAATACCCTACGTCCTGTTTAGGAGTGTTTGTATATTGTGCCCTGCGCTTGGGTGTTGAGGTGTGATCTGCCGAGCTAGGTACCACCGCCCTCCTTTATATACTCCAGGGGATAGAGTACTAGTCGGATTACAAGGAGGAGTCCTAGTGGGATTACACGGGATGAGTCCTAGTAGGATTACAGGGGAATCCTAGTAGGATTACAGGGGAATCCTAGTAGGAGTCTGACTTCTTCCTTCCTTGCGGGTATTGGGAATGTATCCCCGACATGTGGGAGCAGCCGACTGCGGGCAAGGGCAGTGACGCAGCTCCCCTGCTGATCTGCACGGGCGTCGCCATCCGTTGCTGGTGGTGTGGCCGCGGCGGCGCTCTGCGGGAGGGCTGCTGCCGATGGAGATAGAGATGGAGATGGATACCGACACGTCGTCGTATACGCGGGAAAGCAGTGGAAGCTGGTGTTGGTGTTGGTGAAGTCTCAAACAAAGAAAAGTGAGAATATATATTTTTTGTTAAATCGTGAACACGATCATGAATTACTATAATTGTGGACAATGCAATTAAAATACTACCTTCTTTGTGAATATAATCCATGATAGTTTCGTGTTTATCTGATGGGATATGAGCCCGTAGCAACGCACGGGTACGGGCACGATCCTAATCTGTCCATAAAAAAAAGTCATGATGTCGGGGTATGGACACCACCGTAGACCACCGTAGTCCAACCTTACATCTCGCTCATATAAACTTACCTCTCTCTACTCTACGTCTATTAAATTGAAGGGCATTAATCAACCACTTCATCCAAAAGCTGAATATGACGATAAAATAAATTTGGATAGTTCATTGTTACATACTGTAGTACTTATATATCAACATTAACCGCAGATCCCCTTGTGAAGTAGAACATGATCAGTCACGGCCTCACGGGTACTCCCATCATTGGCATCTACTCCAATTTGCGGTTAAAAGATGTCTTCAAGAGTACATGGTATATAAAATGATAGATGTACATCTCTTAAACAATTGCCAAGATATAAACCGAGTAGGTCAGATCTCTTACGATAAAACCCTGTCCACTCCTAGTTGTAAGTAAAGGAAATACGAGCTTGGTAACATACTGCTCCCTTGGTAGCCAGGCCCCGGTGGTAATTCGGTCCAGTAGCGGTAGCCAGGCGTCTGCAGTGTGTTTATGTTAGTCAAAAAGACGAACAGTGACGTCACCCCCTTTCCGCCGCGTCTCACGGCCACTCTTCCCGCCCGCCTCTTCCGACGCTGGCAGGGTCGGTTCCGCGCCGCTCGCAGCCCTTCGGATCCCCGCGCGATGGCGATCTGCAGCTCCCGCCACTCGCATCTGCTGCTGTGCTCTGTGCCTATGGCTGTGGGACAGCGGCTGTGCCTGTGCGCCTCCATCTCAGCCTTTCTGGTTGTCTCGGGACCCGACGTCAGTCGTCACGGTTGGCCGGCGCCGGGCCAGCCATCGCCGTCCGGTTCCGGCTGCAAATGACGATGCCCGAGATCCATTTCTGGGTGCAGAGATGATTTGCCATCACGGAGAATCGCAGACACGGGGGTCGCAAAATAATGGTCGGCCTTGATGCTAATTAGCGCGCGGTGGGCGTGATATTAAATCAGGAACTGCAATGGCATCATGGGCCTCGTGGCAGAGCTTGGCAAAAAGGCCGGATAGGGCAGATTGCATTTCGCTGTCCGGAACGATTCGATCCGATGCGACGCGGGCCTCGTTGCCGGCAAAATATCACGCAAGCTTTAGCACGAGTACAGTGTTCGTTCTGACAAATTGCTCAGCTCAGGGCCCGCGACAGCACCCTTCTATGCGATCTTGTAGGATGATGACGATGATGAATCACGGATCGTCTGTTCGGAGGCTCGGGGCCCAGCATTCTTGTATGAACTAGAAAACTACAAATATTTGCTTTGTTAAAAATTCCCATGCCAAGGGCATGAGATCTTAAGTATGCTTTAGGTTAGAAATGATGAATAGTTGCTCCGTTGATATTCTGCAAGTGCCTTGCATACAATACAACCCGATACTCTTCTAGTGCTTGAGTTTATTGGTATGAAATTGTTGAACCTAAAACTTTATGGGAGCACATGCTTTGATCTAAGTCTAAGTTGTTACGAGGTATGATATGATAAGATTTGGTAGAGCTCCCCTATGCTCTAATATGGTGAAACCCCACAATCTCCAGAAGGCCATCATCCACAAGTGGAGGAGAGGACCCGTCTGAACTGGCTCTGAGCCAGAATTCGTCCAAATTTGGTCTAGTTGTTACCTACATCGAACAGACACCAAAACTCGTGGAGATACATTATTTATTAATACTATGCATGGGCTTTTTGATATGCTTATCATTTTCTAGGAATTTGGAGGCCGAAATTCGGTCAATAACGACCACCAACTGTCAACATTCCGTCTTGCTTACTTTCTTCTTTGTGCCATCGCATCAATTTAATATGTGCTTTGTTTTTGAACAAATACCTTAAATATGGTATTAAAAGGAAATACCACCTCAGTGGGAACTCTTTTCTTAAGAGGCTGCCTCTCAACATCCCAAGGTCATCTCGCTTGATCTTATAGCGAGATACACTGTAAACCAGACAAGCATCCAATTTCTCGTACTCCTTACCGCAGTAGAGGAAAGAGGATGCACGTTAGGACATGTGTATCTTCTGTACATCCAATTCTAGAGGACAAACAACCCGTTTTGCTTCAAATGTTGTTGAGGGCAATTCGTTATACCGTTTACGGCCTTCCATTACAACAATTCGAGTGTGTTACCTAACTTTTTATACCCTTATTTGCGGTATGGTTACAACATTGTTTTGTGGTCCTCTAACATAAGCTGCAACTTCATAATCTCCTTGTCATTATCATAGTCTTTCTTGGCATCACGCAACACTCGACCGAGAGACCATCAATAGGTTCTTCTTTTGCAGCATCTTCAGGTTCACCCATTGTAGCATCATTTGCAAAGGCACCACCTTGAACCTAGTGTGGATTGCTTCATTGTCTTCCATTATGACTCCTCTTTCCCCGTGCTTAGTCCAATAAATATAGTTAGGCATGAAACCGAACAAAATAAGTGAGCATGAATAATCTTTTTGGAAGAGTAATCCTTCACATTCTTGCAAAAAAATATGGACAACATATGAATCCGAATCGCGGCTTGTTGACCTCAGCCACGTCAAGAAAATAATACACAACATCAACGAACTGTTGGGTGCGTCGGTCTTCGTATATCCATTGTTGGTTCATCTCCATTATATCCAGTATAAAAAAGCATTATATCGTGAAAACTATTATTAACAGTATATGTAGATATACCTTCACCTAATAATTAAAAGCACTACACCTATACATGTAAACTAGAAAAAAACCTTTCCACCAATTACAAAAACCATAGATAAATTAATTAGAGTATGCAAGCAA
Source organism: Setaria viridis (assembly GCF_005286985.2). NCBI lineage: Eukaryota > Viridiplantae > Streptophyta > Magnoliopsida > Poales > Poaceae > Setaria > Setaria viridis. Next base: position 13,834,280 of record NC_048271.2, on the reverse strand, counting down.
AATGATGTATGAATTAAAAATCTGTTCTTTCTCTTCTTGTACAAAAATCATAATTTATCTATCTCTAAAGAAAAAAAACTAGAGATGCTAAAACCTAAACCCTAATTAGAGCTCTATCCATACCATTGCTTCAACTAATCCACTCTACACATGCAAACTACCAACAAAATTAGCATGCAAAATGACGTATAAATAAAAAAAATCTATCCTTTCTCTTTATGTAAAAAATCACAATTTCTCTATCTCTAAAGAAAAAAACAAGAGATGCTAACTATAAAGAGTGAGAGGATGAATGAGAGGATGAAGTTGCTAACCTTTTAAACCGCTTCGATGAGTAAAAACTTTAAATTTGGAGAAAATTAGGCAGCACCTCCCCTAGACCCGAAGCTCTATGAACAGAGCTCCTCGGGCTTGGGAGGAAGAAGGGCTATATAGGCTGATGTGCATTAGCACAAGTTTGTAACACAAATCCGTACCAATGTTGGTGTTACAAATGCTAATGTGCTGATGACCTTCTAGGGGAAATAGCCTTTAGGCTCATGGGCCGGTCGGTACTAATGCTCAAGATGGAAAGTCTAGTGAATGTACTTAGGACCTTCCACTCCAAAGATTGGTAGAAATGCAATCCTGTCGGAGTATTTCCGATATTCAGGATCTTAAAAATCCTGAACGATAACTAACATCAGCATATATTTTATAAACACCTCATTTTACCGCATGTCAAATACATATGGATTATAATCTGGTCTACAATGCTCATTTGTTGTAAAGCAAACTAAAACACTTGGCAGTATCCTTCATTCTAAGGACACATTCGCTTTCTGCATAGCTGATACAATCCTCATAATTCGGGCGCGTCTGCCTATGTAACCAATGTGATGGAACTGTCAATTTTGCTTAATTGCAGCAAACATGTCCTCCAGAGGGCGATTTGGAGCATCAGCCCGGGCAACAATCTCGACAACTTTGTAGGAAGACTCTGTACACAATAATGCTCCCACAGCTACTTCAGCAACCTGATCCCTTGATATGGATCCGGAATAAAGAGTGTCCTGCAAATTGGCAAAAACAATAATAGCATGGAGCAATACCAGTGAAAAAGGAGTATTTCCTGATAATCTAAAGTAAGATGAGAAAACAATAAAGATACCGGAGGCCACTAAGACGCATTTGTATTAACTTCAAATAGTTCATCAGACAACCCATTATTTCTAATATGCATAGAAGATGAGCATTTTTCTTATGTGTACGAACTCCCTCCAGAAAAGGGAAAGAAATAAATGGAAAAAATGTGACCAAAGTAGTGTTTCGATCGTGCAATTTAGACATAAAAACCGTAAGGAAAATATCAAATATATAGTTCTTCCATCCTAGAATATTTAGGTTTGACTATGAATAGCAAAAATGATGTTAGAAGATTCATCGTGAAACCAACTACCATAGCATGTAACTTTTTCTGTATGAACTAAATTATTTTTAGAAATATTTGACTTAGGACAAGCGTAAAAGTAACTATATTATTTCGGGATGGAGGGAGTATTTCCATAAGATTGAATGATTGATCAAAGCTGGTAATGACGTCTATTGACTTTCATCATTATTTTTTCCCCCTATGGAATGCACATCCTAGTAACATGATTTGGCAGGCCGCACTTTAGGCCAAATATGGGTTATAGGTCGTGCATATGGTGCCAGTGTTTGCAGCGACAATCCTTCTGTATCTTTTCTTTTTGCTAAAAATCCCACTGACTATATCACAGAAACTAATTAAGTAACTGCCAATTGCCCACTTAACTTGAAAGCTAGGATTAGTAATAGCATCAGACAAATAGGTTAAGGCTTTTACCTCAGGCTCCATAACTATATTCCCAGTTGATGGTTGGTCTGTCAGCCCGCCAGGCCTTACAATGGTGTAATTTATTCCTGATTTCCTGATGTGTTTCTCTGCTTGTAGCTTTGCAACCAGTGTTAAGCCAAGTAGATTGAGCACAATGTAGGCCGGATTCAGAAGTTGACCCATGGCGGCCCCATTAACTAAAATGGAACTGACAAGTACAAATCTTGTGATGCCTGCCTTTCGGCATGCTTCGACCAGGTTCACTGTGCCAAAGTTGTCAACCTGCAACCTCGGAATTTAACGTTGTTGTCATTTGTGAAACAAAAGGAATATATCCATCTGCATTCAGTAATTCACTCTTAATATCATTGGAGCTTTAAAGTTCTATTTGCTAGTCCATAGACTGATTTTTCTTTAAATATACCAAATCAAGAAACATCAAAAGGAATTTACCAAAAATTATGAGCATTTACCAATGTTATTAAATTTAATAAAACCACTCCATGACGTCCTTTCATGAAGGAAAAAGTTTATTTTACTACCTTGAATGACCTACTTTTTTTGCTTAGCCCCTTGAAAAAAAATTGGACTCTATTTGCTTCCTTGAACTATTTCAGTTGGTCCAATTGCCTTTCATAATGGGATGTCTTCTTTTTTCATGTACAAGTTGAGCTTTAAGTTCAAATTTTACATGTTCAAATTTTACAAGTTTATGTACATCATTAGTTCATGACTTATGTTAAAAAACATTAATAATTTTCATATTTTCATAGGACAGGAGCATCTGAATATTAACTTAGCCTTAGAGATGTAAAACTGCATGAAAAATAATGATGAAAAATTCTCAAAGTATTTTGCTAACTTGGGATATCATATGTCCTTTATCACCCACAAAATTCGAACGTAAACTAAACTTGCACGCAGAGAAAAAAAAAGAAAAATCTCATTAGGTGGTAGGTTGAACCAATTGAAATATTTTGAGGGAGTAAATTAAGCCTAAGTTTTACTCAGAAGGTCAAACCGATAAAATAGATTGTTCAGGGTAACGGATGTACCTTTTCCTTTTATGAGCATGCTCAAACAAATAGATAACTGAACCACTGGACAAAATCAGCTCAATTACACAAAACCATTGTTGGCTTACCCATGTTAATTTAATCCACAGTCACCATATAGTCAATTGCTGATAATAAAGATAGGTTTTGGATGTTTACACCATGAATAGAAATCAGCGCAAGAACCAGAAACCTGGTGCTGAGGCAAAATTAGAGGGGTACATGCGAACTTAGATCATCCTCTGCACCAAACTTAGATCATCCTCTGCACCAAAACGCTTAAATTGCCCTTACAAAATGAATCGAACCTTCGGTTGAATTCTTATTACAGAACCAGGGTCAGACGTGAACTGTCCAGATACTAAACCTAAACCCACCAGGAATAGAAAGACAGGTATCATGCCAACAGTCCAATATAGTACTCTTTTCAAACTTAGGTTGGAGAATTTGATGCACACCATTTGCAAAACTATAATTTCGTTTTCACTACTCTCTGCTTGTTTAAATTAAGTGACGAAAGCATAGCTCCCAAAATGTGAATAGCTAATACAAACTAATTTTGTTCAGGTTCACTTGCAGTCAGTATGCACCGGCCAACCAACATTGAAAGTTTTTAATTTTTTTCAACAGTTGACAGGCACAAACATTTCAACCGGGACATTCAGGCAAGAACTCTCCCTTATCATTTCAAAATTTGAATCACATATCACCTAAAAAGATCTAATCAGAGCAATGGACAAAAAAGATTCAGCTGCCACCTTCTATAAATTAGCCAGATATATACAAACCTTCCACGGAGCAAAAGGGTCAAAGGACCGCCGGAATCCCGTTGCACAGACGACGGCGTCCACGCCTCGCACCACTTCCACCAGCTTGTCAGCAGACTCCGTAACGTCAGCCCTGACCTTCCAATTCCAACACGCCCTCAAAATTCACACCACCACCACTGACCAATTTAACAAGGGCAATAACATAAGAAGCGCATCAGCTCAAACTCACGAGCTGAAGGTTGGGGTCCTGGGGCAGGCTGCCGCCGGCCCTGCCCACGTCCGTTGTGCCGGCGACAACGCCGAAGCCCCTCGCCAGCAGCTTCTCCACGATGCGCTTGCCGGTGCGCCCCGTCGAGCCGGCGACAAAGACGGTTGTAGTCTTCTTCTCGGCGTCCGGCAAGCTCGCCGAAGCCGCGTCCATGGTGGATGAGGCCCTGCAGCGGAAGAGAGGCTTTTTTGCGGCGGCAGGGAGGGCGAGAGCCGGAGGCAGGGGGAGGTGGGGGCGAGCGGTGACGACGCAGACAGCCCTGGCCATGAGTTTCCTGTGTGGCGTGGCCGCGTGGCTGCTGCTTGGTTTGAGATGTTTCCAGTAGGCCATGCCGTGCCACTGTGCCAGTTTGCTCGTGAACGTATAGAGCGTGGCAAACAAATTTTGCGAAAGGGATAACTAAATATGCGTGCAGTACACCCCTGCCTTTTTCAGGAAACACCCCGGTACAAAAGATATTGACGAATACACCCGACGAGCGCCCTTGTTTACTTCCCTCCAAACTCCCAACTTTGACACTATGCAAAAAGAAGATTCTCCATCACATCAAACTTGCGGTACATGCATGGAGTATTAAATGTAGATGAAATTAAAAACTAATTGCACAGTTTTGTTGTACTTTGCGAGACGAATCTTTTGAGCCTAATCAGTCAATATTTGGACAATAATTCACAAATACAAACGAAACGCTACAGTGTCGCATTTATGGCAAAATACCAATTTTGCAACTGAAGTAAACAAGGGCGATGTCTCTGCCATCGTCTGTCACGCCGCCAACCCCATCAGACTGAAGTCCGGCCAAATCCTCCTTCCGCCATGCCGAAGGACCCCAAGAACTTGGAAACCGCTGCAAGAGCCCGCACCTTGGACCATCCCCGGTGCTTCGATTCCGCTGAACATGTATCAGCCATCCCCACAGCACGAAATGGAAGAGGAAGCAATCCGCTCCAGCTGCCATCAGACCACAGGTCGGAAAATACATCCACGGTCACCGCCCACGCCAGCAACCTGAAAAAAGCTTGCATCGCAGCGAAAGAGGGGATTCGTTTACCTTTCGCAACAAAAGAGAGGCTTACAGACCTCACGAAGAAGACCTCACCGGAGAAGACGCGCAGCAACCACCGCCGTCACCAGAGAGGATCTTTATTCGCCGGCGAAGTAGCTCCCACACGGCCGCCACTCCCGGAAACCGTCGACAATGACGACGAGCAAACCCCAGATGTAGATTGAAAGCTACCTACCCTATGTACATCCGCGCGTCGATTCCCCCGGTTCTTCTCCGCCACCGGAGAGGAAGGGACCCAGCAGAATCAGAGCGTGGCAAAATTGCCCGGCTGAGTTTTTAGGGAAAAAAAACTGACCAAACCAAAATAAGTGGGATCGAGCAGCATTGAGATATGCGAGAACACTGCTTATTCGTCGGGTAAGAGGTGGTAATGGACTAACTCTATCTATTTACAATCTAACTTAGTATCTATTTTTAGCTTAAAATTATATTATATTTTGACACAGCTCTTATTCAACCGGATACTTAAATTTGCTAGGATCACCCACCCCCTGCTGCTGCTGCTGCGATGGCTAGAGCTGCACGCTTGGCGACCGAATCGAAGCTGGATCGGCTGGAAGGCAAGGCACACGAGCGTCGGCGGTTGCGACCCCGTTTGCTTAGGTCGTCAGCCGCGTTGTGACCCTTGCTGCGCGCGCCAGACCTGGATCCAGTGCAGTTGTTACTGCTAGTGTAAGATAAGCAGTCCCTGCATCTGAACCATTCAAGGGACCATGAATGGCTAAGATTCCATCCATTCTTTTTGCATCTTTCATCCTAAACTTTGGCTGTAAGCCACCACTTGTTAGGAGAAACATCAAAGAACAGAGAAGAGAAGGCACAAATTTACTGGAAATTGAGAGTTTAACGCCCTCCAAATTTACATTGACTAAAGAGCATATGCAAAATTGAGACCCTTCTGTATATACCAAGGTTCTCTATTGCAATTCATATACAAAAGCTTCCATCTCCCAGTAGGAGACTTTCATTTACAAAAGAGCATATGCTTAACACAAAAGAGCATATGGTAAACTGAGATACAAAAGCTTGCATCATCAACTAGCAGTCCCTATTTCAGTACACAGCCTGCAAACAAAACATAATTAGAGGTGATGATTTCTCAACACAATTTGACTTGTATAATTAACCTATACTTACACTAAAGTAGTTTTGCTAATGCCAGCCATCTATCCCTTCCAAGGAGTAAGGATTGCTGACACCTTGAACAACATTTGAACTCTGAAAAGAGAGGGATACAGAGAGATAGAAACACAGAGAAGTTGTATGGTCAAATTAAATATTGGAATACTATTTTTATGTAAAAAAGAGAAGTGACAGCATACCATTAGAATTTGGGTAAAACTATGAATTGATTCACATGCTTGCGATTCTGGTGGTGGACTTGCACATTCCATGTTGCACAGGTTTGCCCTTTTTCTTCTTGTTTGATTTTTTCTTCTTTTTCTTGGTAAGTTTGTCACTATGGGGAAAAAACTAATCTAACTTCTAAATAGTAAATAAACTCATACTAGAGCTTGGTATATACACCGGAACCTCAGTTCCCCGGTTCCCCACACCACCGGAGCCGAGAAGGCCACTGGAGGCACCGGGAACCGGCAAGGAGGAGGCGGATCTAGGGTACTCGCCCTTCCAATATTTTAGCGCTGACTACTTTGCCTTTCGCTCGCCCTTCCAATATTTTGGCGCTGACTACTTTGCCTTTCTCTGTTTGGATCGGTGCTCCAAATTGGCCAGTCCACGCTACTGACACCTTTGTACATTATTTTTCTCACCAATCGCGGGCGAAACAAGGGCGGCGGTTTCCCCCACCAAAGATGGGCGAGCCGATTAATTGGCACGGTGTGTTGGGGCGAAATCCAAACGCGTCCTAGTTGGCGAAATCCAAAGAGCTCTCCTTTTTCGCTGCTACAGTACAGAGTGAAGAAGGAGGAAGAACCGAGAGCCTTAAACTAGTTGGTGAAGTTCAATGAACGGCTCCTTTTCAAAAAAAAAAGAAGGAAGAAGAAGAAGTTCAATGAACGGCTGAGGTTGGGGCACCCAGGTTTCGTATCTAACAGCCCTAAAAAAAAGTTTCGTAACTAACAGATCATGGATCGTCTATTTAGGCCTTAGGGAGAACTTTAGGTCTATTATGTGGAGACGCATCGGCCTTTAGGGAGAAGGCGTTTAGCACGGCCCAAGTAGTAATAAATCTCGATCTGGCCTCTGGCGATGGGCGTCCAAACGAACATGGCGAGAGGTCAGTACGCCATCGAGAAAATGCAAAGTGGGTTTAATGTTTGCAAATAACTGGAGAGTTGTTTTTCAGTTTCCTAATAATCTCATCCCAATCCACCTACTATATTGGGCAACAACTCGTCCTTTATTTAGGGAGAGTTGGAGATAATTATTGGGTTGTTCCAATAATTATTGGAAAAATGGACAAGTAAAGGAAGACTGCTGGAGCACTATTTTCTTAACAACTCTCCCAATATGGTAATTAAATTGGGGAAAGGGAAACTGCTGGAGATGCTCTAACGCTGGACTCGAATGCTTCGAGAATTGGTCCTTCCTCCTCTCTAGGATTTCTTTCCTTTATGTTTTATGTAACCTTTACAGGCTAAGAAATGCTATACCACCCGTATTTTCTCTCACTTTCACGATTACAACTTTGCAAGGATGGAAGTGGGAGGCTAGCTGCTTCATCCGTGGAGTAAGCAACCAGAAGGTTCAAATCCCGTCGGACACATCTTCACTAGAGTAGAAGGTGGTCCGGCTGAAGTAACCCTAGTGCCTAGCGTTTTTAACACAGGGAGCCCCTGCAACTTTGTAAGGATCACGATGCCTATGCAAGACACCAACACACATGCTCAATCAGCTACACCACATTTTCCCCGTGCATTGGGGATCTTGACTATTAAGAGGAGCTTACTAAGCCTTTTCTTATCAGGCGTAACAAATGTAAATGCATATGTGTGCATTTCCATTGTACCGGAAAAACCGCACAAGTGGTAGTACCAGTGTAGCACGTGGAGGAACGCGGGCGAGAAAGGAAGACTTTAAAATCAAGCTTCACAAATGCCAGCCTCTCCTTAAAATCAGGTAATCTTGAGGCATTAAAGCATCACACCCGGGATTAAGCAAGGCCACGTCACCAATTCCTGGCAAGAAAATGACTCACCACGACGAAATACATAAACAAAAACAATGGGCCTAATCGCGCCGACCACAAAACGGTAAACCAACCGGCAGGCGGTGAGGGCCCATCCCGGAGCCTGATGGGCCCTACGGTGAAAAAATATCAGAGGCTCAGAGCCCAACGGCTTGCTATATTGCTACCACCACGGCCCAACCCAGCTCATCTCAACGGCCGTCTGGAACTTTCCACCGTTCACATTGCCTTTCCCCTTCTTCTCTCCTCCCTTCCCAGCCTCGCGCTCTCACCCAACGAACGGCAAAGGAGTTAAGCGCGCACACCACACAGCGAGCCTTCGCAGCTTTTGCGAACGCAACCCCCGGTTCGTCGAGCTCGCATCGAGTCCGCGCACGCGCCCGGAGCCAGGTATGGGGATCCCTTTGCTCGACCTGCATCTTTGGCTCTCGATCTGGTTGTTATCGGGGTCGAGGGGAGCGGTAGATTTCGCCCAAATTTGGGGAAAGTCGAGGTGAATCTGTGGGCAGTAGATTCGCTGTGGCTTGTGATTTGTCCGATTCCTGCGGATATGCTATTGTATTCAGAGGCTCGCATGGCCGCGTTCTAATAGCCCCGCAATTTTTGCTAGTGTAGTACTCTAGTGCGTTCAGGGTATGAGGCGGGTCTCTATCGGGCCTCTACTGGGCTCAAAATGGGCTATTCTGTTGGGTTAGAGAGCGTGTGTGCGAGCCTGCGAGGTATAATCAAGGGTACTCACGTAATTTCTCTCTGTACAGAGTAAACACCTAACTAGGGTTCCTCCCTTCCGTTCCTCTCCTTATAAAATCTGCAGGACACCGCGCCGCCGTCAGGCAGCCCAGAACCGGAGTGTCACCGCAGCTCGGCGCGTCAACCGTAGTATGTCCGATCGTGAAGTTCTTCATCGACGGCGATGAATTCGTCTATTCGCGGTTTCCGCCCGCCCTCGCCCCCGCCCGTCCCCCCCCCCCCCCCCTCTCGTAGTTGTGTCAAATCGATCTCATCTCGGAAGGAGAAGAGAACGTCAACGAGCAATGATTCAGGCAGCCCCTTTGTCCGATTACAATGGCAATGGAGGTGTTGCGTTGCTCGGAGAACAAATCTTCTGCTCTTCAGATCGGCTGAGGGGGGAGTTCGCCTCCCCTCATTGAGGCTGGTCTAGTAGTCTTAAGAACATCTGTTTCTCTGCCTCTTAATCCTTTTTTCCCTCTTCAATTATTTTCTTTCTTTTTGCGGTTTAAATCTAATTCATTTGCTCTTCAGGAAAGTTTCACAGGTTCACCTCAGTAAAGAATTCAAACGAGAACCTTTTGATTAACATGTCAGTTTCGTTCTTGCCCAAATATAAATTGTGAACGCTCCGTAACTGGATAAAAAGATTGAACATTGTTTCTGGATCAAGATGTAAATGGCGTCGTCAAATTACAACATCAACGAGAAATGATTCAGGCAGCCCCTTTGTCCAATCTCAATGGCAATGGAGGTGTTGCGTTTCTCGGAGAATAAATCTTTTGATCTTCAGATCAGCTGAGAGGGGAGGTCACCTTCTCTCGTTGAGGCTGGTCTAGTAAGTCATAAGAACATCTCTTCGTTTGTTTGCCTTTGAAATGATTTGGAAAAATTAAGTGCAAATAACTTCGAATCTGATTTTCAGTAGAAGTAAAAGAAGTGCAAAGAACGTATGAAAAGAAGTGCAAAAACTTCTTTGAACATCAGAGCGAGAGATGCACTGCACGGTACACCGAAACAAATCAAAAGCTGAAATTGTGAACGCAGTACAGAAATAATATCCGATATTACAATCGGATATAACTGAGAATTCTTGGTAACAGCAAGATCTAATGATGGCACGGCGGAGGGCTCAATGGCTGTGCCTCGCTCCGACGATGGGGTGGTGGCCGCGGCCGGACGACATGCCGATGTGACAGTGGGGGTGGTGGCGGCGGCGGTGTCCGCCGTGGTGGATGATGGTGCCTTATCGGGCCAGCTTTCGGCGCTGGCGGTGCCCTTGCCGTCCTCCCCAGCACAGCAACCGGCCATGTCCCGGTGAACAGAGCAGCCAGTATGGTGAGGCCGGCGAGGAGCTCCAGCAGTCTCATCGTGGCTTTAGGTTTTGCTGAGCTAAATTTATACTGGAACTTGAGCGTCTGACTCAGGTGATGGCATGGAGGGGCCTCTTGAGATCCGTCCGAGCGACCACATGATGGCATGCTAGAATAATGGAATGGCGGAGAGATGGTAAGCAGGTAAGGTGTATTGGCAGAAGTTGCTGCTGATGCCATGGAATCGCAAGTTTGGTTATTTTTGCTTATTTTTAGCACGTGTCACATCGTAATGTTTAGATACTAATTAGGAGTATTAAATGTAGACTATTTACAAAACCCATTACATAAGTGGAGGCTAAACGGTGAGACGAATCTATTAAGTCTAATTAAGCCTAATTAATCCATCATTAGCAAATATTTACGGTAGCAACACATTATTAAATCATGGACTAACTAGGCTTAATAGATTCGTCTTGTCGTTTAGCCTCCACTTATGTAATGAGTTTCGTAAATAGTCTACGTTTAATATTTCTAATTAGTATCTAAACATTCGATGTGACGGGTGCTAAAAATAAGCAGGGAAACCAAACCAGGCCCGTCTAGTTCATTTTGCTGATACACAATCATATGAAATTGTTAGTTTTGTCCATTTGGATCAAGGAGTAAAGATCGACGATTCAGCTAGCAAAAATTGATTCACAAATATTGGCCTATATTGAATCCGTAGAGCCGTAGAACTACAAGTTCCCTGAGGCTGATGTAGTAGTCTTAAGAACATCTGTACTATTTAAAGGACGGTAAAATCTTTTCTGCGAGTTTTATTAGAAGAAAACAAAAACAAACAGTTGGTCCATGTTCTTAGGAGAAACCAGATAAAAAAACCTTAAGACGAGAAGAACATGAACGTCTGTGTTTATTTTTTTTCCTCTCGAGTCAAATCTTCACAGTTAACAGCAAATGAAAAAAAGATTTATTTGAACAACGATCAGTGCAGTGCATTGTTTACATTCTGGGCTAACAAAAGAAATTGGAACTAATGAACGTGGCAACAGCATTGTGCGTGAAGACAAGTGCACACTAGCGACTTGGAGCGGGATGAACTGCCGTAACGTTAGAGACGTGGTTGTGGTCTGGCGCTGACGGTGCCGGAGGACACAATGGCTGCCCGCTGCGCCGACGATACCACGATGGCGGCGTCCGACGAGGTGTCCGCTCGCTGCACCGGTGACGACGACGCCGCCGTGCCGGCAGCGGCTGCGTCGGACGGAGGCTCAAATTAAGCACGACGGACGTCGCGCAGAGGACACGGTGGCCGGCGCCCGCGGCGACAGTACGGCGAGAAGACGTCGGTGTATCGGCGGCAGCCATGACGCGCGGAGTCAGTTCAGGCAAGCAAATCAAGTAAGACGCGTTCTGGATGTTCTTCAGGTTCATACTAGGAAACTTCAATTAATGTTGATTCTGGTATGAAAGAAACATCAGCGTACGCTGGTTGATACTGGCAGGCCCGGATACTAGAATGAATCCATGAACAATGGGGGTTACACTGATGAAAGACAGCTCCAAACTGAAGAACACTACCGAATCAAGCCCGAACCAACGTTAACTGCAAATACAGGGAATGGAACGCTAACAGCCCACTCATCTGCTAGACTGCTGAAGCTACAGCTACTGGTACGGCGGCGGCGGTGGTGGTAGCGGCGGAGGGGGCGACGGGTGGTATGGCCTTATACTGGCCCGTGGAGTTCCCGGCCGCGGAGGGGGGCGGAGCCGCCACCGGTTCCCTCAAGCCAAGAGGTCTCAACGGCGGCACCGGAGACACTTGGCGGCGATCCTGGTGGAGACCAAAACGTGGAGGCCGTGGCAGCTGCGGCGCGTTTGCATCTCGGTCCTGCCCGGGGCCGCCGGTGCTCCACAGCTCCGCGCTGGAACAGACCAGAGCTACCGCCAGGATCAGGAGAACGCCGGCAAGCAGGCGAGACGGGAGTGCCATGTCGTCGGCGATGTACTGATGCTTTGCATCTCTTGCGATCTCTCTGGCTGTGTCTTGCTGAACTCGAGAAGTACATCAGCCTAGCCTGGTGTCCGGCCAGTGCGACGAACTTGGTCACGGGTGTGCTCTGAGAGCGACTGATCTGTTCAGTCAGCTGTACGGCTGTGGTGCCCGCACCCATGGGTTGTGCCTGAAAGCGTCACATGGCTGTGGCTCATTCTGGAGTCTGGACAGCAGATCAGTGTGGGGGCAATCCTTGTCTCTTTGAACGACGAATCAGTGTGCTGCAGTACTGTTACATTGCGGACTAATGGCCATCGAAGAAATTTATGAATCAGGATACAAAAATTACGCCCAACGATAAAGTTAACTGGTTATTAGTTATTACAGCGTGTAACGAGTTGGTGAGAACCGGATGAACAGCAAAGGTCTAATAATGGTGGCACTGCGGCGGTGCCGGGGGCGACGGTGTTGGACGGGGCAATCAATGGAGGCACGTCGCGCCGAGGTTAGGGCCGTGGTGGTGGACAGAGCGATCATGATGGCGACGACCGACAAGCTTGGATGGTTGACTTGGATTTGTCGTGTGTCTGCCTTGAGAATGGAGATTGGCCTGCAGCCATGCCCAGATGGACGCAGTCAATGAGTCCTTGTGTTGACTTGAGCAAGTCAATGCATCCCAATAAATCCGAGGTTTTCGTGCGACATTTTAAAAAGTCTCATTCGAGTCAGTGCGCACAATGGATTTCAGTACAAAGAATTCCGAAGATTTTGGGTCCAAGCAAGTTCCTTCAAATGCCACAATAAAATAGTGGAACGGTGTGGAAAGATCACACAATGGCTTCATTCTGGAAGTGCACAGCTAGATGAATCCATGGAAAGATTAAGATTAAGCTGCGGCAAAGTACAGTACAAACGGGACGGGACGGGAGGGCAAGGACCCTGCCATGTCATCTGCTTGAACGACAGCTACGAGCATGGCGGCGGAGGTGGCGGTGTCGACGGAGGCGGCGGCGGCGGCGGCGGCGGCGGAGGTGACGGATGAAATGGCCTCATACGAGCCCGTGAAGTTGCCGACCGTGGCGGTGGTGGAGCCGCCACTGGTTTCCTCAAGCCAAGAGGTCTCGACGACGGCACCGGGGCTTCTTGACGGCGATCACGGCGGCCATCCGGCGGCGGCGCAGGTGATGCGCGGCAAGCCGGAGCGTGCTCCTGGCTCGTACACCTCTGCTCGGCGCTCGAAGAGACTAGAGCGAGTGCTAGGATCAGGAGAGCTGGGGCAACATGGCGGCGATAGGAGGACAGCAGTGTCATGGTTGCTCGCGATGTGCAGCATTGAGCGTGCGAATTGCGAAGGCTTCAGTGCTTCACTAGCTATATACTCCTTGGTCAAAGGTCACTCACGCCTGACGCCACGGCTCACGAGGGGTGGTGCTCTGAATGCGCGGCGGCTTCAGTTCACTGTTGCGGCATGGTACGATGTCGATGGATGCGAGTGACACGTGATCCTGTCTCCTTTCCTCGCGTTCGCTGTCGGTAGCCCTGGCCGTGGCCGGGCCGGATTTGCTTGTCCGCTGGCAGCTCTGATCTGTGAAGGGAGGGAATGCCTCCGCCATCTTACGTTGCTGATTTTGTGGACATGCGCATGCATGCTGGCCGGAATCTGAGCTGAAGAACGATGATTTTGTGCGTTCGAGGCATATGGTGTCCTAGGGCGCGTTTGGTTCGTTGCTGAGGCTAGTGTGGCTCGTACCTGGGAGCCAGGCTCAACGAATGCAACATGAATTTGTTTGGTTGCACGCATTAATCTGGTCAGGTCGTGAACAGAAGTTGTTTGGTTGCTCGCACGAGAATATGTTGCATGAGATAAAATACTACAACCAAGTATCATTATGATATTTATATTGTGTAAAATATTTTAATAGTTCTTACTTTACCTCATTAAATCTTAATCACTTTTTAAAAACACTAATCTCACTTAATATATGCTAATCACCTATTAAATATCATGATTAGCTAGCAGCTGCATGCATCCAGCGAGCCTGGCCGACGAGAAACGGATTTCATTTTCGTTTCTCGGGAGCCAGGCTCACCGGTGCCTTTTGCATGCGCCAAGCCAGGCTCTGGCCAACATGCAGGCAACCAATCAACGGCAACATGCATCGCTGGAGCCTGGACGAGCCTCGTGCGACCAACCAAACGCGCTCCTAGTGCTTCTATGATCTCCAGAAAAAAAATACTGAATCGTATACTGTTTGTTGAGGTGGACTCTGCACCATGTGAGAACAGCATTTGGTCGGTACGCATGCGTTGCAAGGCCATGGGTTCTTCACTTGGCTTGCCAGGGCAATGAATCCGCATTGAAGTGATCCAGGGACCGAGTCCGGGGAAAACTAGCCACAGCGTGTTAAGGTCTTGTTTAGTTCCTAATTTGGGATAGGCAAAATTGACATTTTGCCATAAATGCGCAACTGTAGCGTTTCGTTTGTATTTGTGAATTATTGTCCAAATATTGACTAATTAGGCTCAAAAGATTCGTCTCGCAAAGTACAACAAAACTGTGCAATTAGTTTTTAATTTCGTCTACATTTAGTACTCCATGCATGTACCGCAAGTTTGATGTGATGAGGAATTTTCTTTTTGCATAGTGCTAAAGTTGGTAGTTGAGGGTAACAAGTCCGAGTTGAAAACGAGAGTTTCAGTATTTTACCATGCTGTGGCTAGTCGTACAGATCAAGATGCCATGCTTTACAGCTGTAAAAAGAAATTGTTAAGAAATAAGAAGGGGGCAGGGGAATATACAGTGATAGCTGATCACTGCTTCTACGCTTAAAACATACGTACTGATATTTTATTCTTGTAAAAAAATACACGTCTTGTTTGGTTCATGGGACTAAAGTTTGATCTGTATCATATCGAATGATACTAATTAGAAGTATTAATATAGATTAATTACAAAACCAATTGCATAAATGAAAGCTAATTCGTCAGACGAGTCTATTAAGCCTAATTAGTCCATGATTTGACCATGTTGATGCTACCGTAAATATGTGATAATCATGAATTAAGTAGGTTTAATAGATTCGTCTCCCGAATTAGTCACAGCTTATGCAATTAGTTTTATAATTAGTTCACATTTAGTCCTTTTAATTGGTATCAAATATTTGGTGTGACCCGAACTAAAAATTAGTCCATGGATCTTTTAAGTTTTACTAGTTCTGAACTGGACATCTCCGCGGCCCCCACTGTGACGCAGTAGAAAAGTGTGCACGCCTGCAGGCACAGCCGTCGGCAGAACAAAGTACAGTGAAGATGAACAAGCAGTGAGCCCGTCTGCAGCGACAGCCATCGACCGGGTACATCTGCCGCGAGCGCACCACCGAGGCTCGCACGACCCATAAAAATCACTGGTCCTTTGCTTCTTCGCGCACGGCCACACCGCCCCCTGCACGGCCGACAACGTCGCCGCCCAACGGCGGGGGTACCGGAAGCCCCTCTTATGAACGTTCGGGTTCCCTGCGGGACTCCGGATCCCGCCGCCGCCACCCAGCCATCGCTGCTGCCGGCCGCCGTGTGCCTCCTCGATGACGCCGGTGCCAGCGTCCGCGCCCGAGTGGGCCAGGCGGTAGCCGACGATGATGAGCACGACGGCTGCCGCGAGCATGAAGAGCGCGCGCGCACGGGGCCGGAGCCTGGCCGGCTTCTTCATCTCTGCTGATTGCTTGCTGGGTGGCTGTGCCGGTGGCATGGAGGCTTCACTAGCTAGCCCGCTGCGGCTTTTGTACACGGGAGGTTGGTTGGGTTGGTCCTAAAATATGGACGCGAGCACGTGGCTTATGGACTATGGACATGTTCCGGTCTAGCTGATTGGATCGGGACCGGAAATCCTGCTGGAATAAAATGCCTCGATCGGGCCAGTTTGAAGGCGCGCAGGCAAACGCGCGACCTTACGTTCCGCCGGCAACCAAATCCTTGTTTAGTCCACCCCCAACTTCCAACTTTGACACTATGCAAAAAGAAGATTCTTCATCACATCAAACTTGCGGTACATGCATGGAGTATTAAATGTAGATGAAATTAAAAACTAATTGCACAGTTTTGTTGTACTTTGCGAGACGAATCTTTTGAACCTAATTAGTCAATGTTTGGACAATAATTCATAAATACAAACGAAACGCTACAGTGTGCTACAGTGCTGTAATAGTAATTTGGTACCTCCAAACTTTGGCAACTAAACAAGGTTACACATGCTCCCCCGTTCATATGGTAAAAGAAATAGCACACGTCGCTTTCCAGCTACATCACGAATGACATCATCAACGGGATTTTGATTTATTTTCTTTGGTCGTCCATAACTCTCACGTGAAATGTGTGTTTTCAAATCCATTTGCACCATTGTGTTAGGGGGTGTTTAGGAGGGGGGCTAAACTTTAGCCCTCCATTTTAGCCAGATTTTAGGCCTTCTCATCTAAACACCTAGGCTAAAATGGAGGGGCTAAATTTTAGCTCCCAATAATCTATTAGCCCCTCAAGGCGTACTAAAATGGACTAGAGGGGCTAAAAGTGGTCCCTCTCGTCCATTTTTTCACCTAGTACCCTCCCGCACCCCTTCTCTCTCCTCCCACTCCCGCACGCGCACCGCCATCTTCTTCCCCCACTCCCGTTCCTCATCCACTCCCATCTGGATCTCGCACCTCCGCCGCTCCCTTCCCTCACTGCGCCCCCTCCGCCGACGCGCCTCCGCCGCTCCCTTCCCTCACCGCGCCTTCTCCGCCGATGGGCCTCCACCTTCCTCTCCCTTCCACTAACTGTCGTCCTCCTTTTCTTCCCCACCCCGCCGCCTTCCTTGCGTCGCCACCCCGCCTCTGTCCATCCCTCCCCACCACGCGCGGCGGCGGCGGCCCCACCCCATGCCGCTCCAGATCCAGATCCAGAGACCCCACTCGCGCGTGGTCATGGACGGCCACGGCGACAACCCGTTCTCGCAGCTGGATCCTCCCTTCCCCTCCGGCGCCTTCAACCTTTTCTCGCAGGCGGATTTGTACCAAGGGCCACGATCTGGGATGCAGGCCTTGGATCTGAACTCGCAGGTCGACGAGTTCCCCACCTTCACCTCGTACGCCAACATCCTCCAGGGTGATGACGGTGGAGTTACTCGAGGGGGCGGTGCTCGCACCCTCGGGCTTCGCGTGCCCCGCAATGGCGGCGGAGGCAGCATAGGAGGAGGTGGCACGAGAGGTGGGGGCGCAGGGGGGAGCAAGGTTCGCGGCGCCGGGGGAGCAGAGGATGCAACGCCAGGAGAAGCAGAGGTGGCGGCGCAATCTGTGGCGGCGGCAGTGGCTGTAGCAGAGGTGGTGGGCGCGCGACTAGGAACCTGTTCATTGGATCCGCGTCTGATGGTGGTGCCGGCGGCGGTGGACGCGGCGGTGGACGTGCCGGTGGGCGTCGTCGACGTGGAGCCAGTGTTGATGAGGAAGGTTTCTTGTACGCTGATGAAGGAAACTCTCCAGATGTTGCTGATAGCGTCGAATTGATCTTTCCTGGCTCTTCTAAGGTACTGATCTAAACTTGAACTGCAGCTTATATGTGTATGCAATTATGCTGTGTTGATGCTTGAATTGATGGTAGTCAATGTCCTGATTGCTGTGTTGATGCTTCAAATGATGGTAGGCAATGTTCTGATTGGTGATTGTTGTAGTAATCTAGACATGTTGATTGCTGTGTTGATGCTTCAAATGATGATACTCATGCTTCATTTGATTGCTGATTCTTCTAGTAATCTAGCAGTACCATCATTTGTATGAGTAGATAAGCTATGTAAGAGTAGCTAGATTAATATGTATGAGTACCATCATTGGCAACAGTGCTTCATTGGCACAAGGATATGTATGAGTAATCCAGCAGTGCTTCATTGGCAGCAGTACCATCATTTGTATGAGTACCATATGAATATGTTCATGTGCTGATGCTAGTAAGAGTAGCTAAGCTGTTTTGTATGACTTTTTTATATACTTGTGTGTATGCACTAGATTAAAGGTGACAAGGCATCTTGGTCAGAACCAAATACACTTTTATTCTGTAATTTGTGCGTTGAGCAAATTAGAGAAGGAAATTTTCACAAAGCTACCATATCCACAAGAGGTTACAAAACAGTTGCAGAAAAATATTTCTTAGCAACTGGATTGAAACATGAAAGGAGGCAGTTCAGGAATAGGCTACATGGATTGAAAACATTGTACACTTTCTGGAGGGGCTTGCAGACAGAAAGTGGCTTGGGCAGGGCTTTGAATGGTACTGTCACAAGGGTACGAAGTACCATCTACCGGAGTTTCGTAATGGTCCAATGCCCAAAGGTATGCAAGAGACCTTTAATTATGCACATTCATCCCTTAGAAATGTTATCGAGAGGTCCTTTGGAGTTTTGAAGATGAAGTGGAGGGTACTGTTGGGTATACCAAGTTTTCCAATGCACAAGCAAAGCAAAATTATTGTGGCATGCATGGCAATTCACAATTTTATTCGAGAGAATGGTATTGCTGATAGGGAATTTGATTTGTGCGATTGTGATGAAAATTTTATTCCAATGCCCGGAACTTCAAACCGTGGAGGAGATAGGACAAGTACCCAAGGAGGAGATGAAGATAGCAACATGAATGCATTTCGAGATGAAATAGCTCATGCCTTGTACAATAGGTCATAAAAAATTGATTTTCAATGTTGTAATGATAATGTATTTTTAGTTTCATTTTGGGGTTATTGGATATTGTAATAGACATAATATTTTCTTCTCATGTACTGTCGTAAGAGCAAAAGAGAAAGAGAAGAAGAGAGAGGAGAAGGATCAAGAGGCAAAATGAACCGAGAGGCAACAAGTAGTGCGTAGAAGAAAGGGAGGAATTGCTTGCGTGCATGCATGCAAGGAGGCGCGGCTGCATGCAAGGCGGGCCACGGGTGCATGCAACGTTGCATGCAAGACGGGCCACGGGTGCATGCAGCGTTGAGCAAAAAAGGTAGCAACAGTGCATGCATGCATGCATGCGAGCCCAGGCAGCACGGGACAGCACAGCTCGCGCGGGCGGGAGGGGCAGCGCGGGAGGAGGAAAGGAGGGGTATGGGAGTCATTTTGCTTATTAGGTGCTAAATTTTAGCCTCCCATCCAAACACCCTAGATGCTAAACTTTAGCCCCTTCATTTAAGTTGGCTAAACTTTAGTTCATGGCTAAACTTTAGCCCCTCCTCCCAAACAGGCCTAGTAAAACCTTATGTTGTAATCCTTATGGAAAAGCTTACTTTGTGTTATAATTTAGGCATTTAAAATGTTGTAATCCTTATGGGCCGCTGAGATGAAGCTTCTGAAGATTAGGTGTTTATTTTTCTAATGGATATAATAGAAGTAAAACCTGTATGAGCTTTTTCAAAAACAGAAGGGGAAGATAATATAACATTAACTACTACTAGTCCCATCAAAAGTAGCCAGGGTGGAAACAAATTGCAGAACAAATGGCCATATTTGATCAGAAGTTAGCAGAATGCACAAAAATGTTTCTGAAGTTCCATTAAGTAACTGGCTGGTGGTAGCATACCGGCAGGCAATGTAAAGACAAGCAGCTGCAACATGGGTTGTTCTACGCCCCCTTGTAAAATTACGGTCAATAGCTAGCTGCACTTCAAAAAGAAGCAGCATCAAAATCGTGATGGTGCATTCCATTTAAACAACATGACTATTGACTGGTAATAGAAATATAGACCTTATAGAAGCAATGAGCCTTGCTAATGATAGTTTCTCCACCGCTGACATGTAAGTTGTTGACGATCTGACTAATCTCATCCTTCCCCGTAAAATAAAGTATAAAAATTAGTTCACAGAGTAGCACGAAAAGTAAAATAAATAAAAGCCCAAAGATTAATACCTTTCTCTAAGGTTCTTTCACGGGACATTGAATAGTGAGAACCAATGCTTGCCAGAATACTTCCAGCCAAGCGGCTCTGTATAGCCCCCAAAACATTTTAATCTGAGCAATGGGTAAACAGAAAAGAAAAGCCCAAATATTACAAAGTATGGAGGCAAAACCCACCATCCCTGAGGGATCTTTAACAAAAGTAGGCTCATCAGTGTATATTTCCTCATCAAGAACCTTTCCACATGTACCGCAGCATCCGATCATCAAACATGTCAGTTAATGTATCAACAAACAAGCACAACAGCACCAATTGTTTTGTGAAAATCTAATGGTTAACCATTAACAGGCACAAGATTGACGCAACCATCAGGCAAGGAGTACTCAAGATTGCATACTTTGCATTCAAAAAGTTCCACAGTTACATCTGACTACTCAATGAAGTCAGGATATACAAAATACAACACAATGATACAACAACGACTACAAGCAACTGCCTACTGGTAGTCTCGACAGAAGTCTTAGGCTTTTACTATATCACAAGGATACACAGGCCTGGCGACTACTAGATCACCAAGGTGCAAGCAGTGTCAAAAGGCAGGACCTGCACACAAGGAAGCTGCGCAATACGCGACCATATCCTGGTCCTCTTCCCTGACAACACTAGGAACTCCTTCACCGCCGCTCCCTCGATGACGACAAAGATGAATCCCCAATGCAGCATAAGGGAGAAAAATACCAAGACGATGGAGCGCACTACCCGAGCTGCTCCCTCGACAGCTTCAGTGCATAAATCCACACTGCATGCCACACCTCCACCTCTGATTAGAGAGCCTGATAAAGACCGTGGCACTCATCACCCATCACTCGCGAGTTCCAGCACGAACTCAGCTGGATCACGAGCCGCAAGATGAGGCACGCGGCAAATCCTCCTACGAGGATTCTTCTAGTATCGTGGCTATCTCTACGAGCACAAGATATGTGGAGGGAAGGTGACTCTAATCTACGAGGAATCTTCTAGCACCAGGGCGCTCATTGGAAGCTTTCTACTATCAAACAATATCAACCTAAAGCAAGCCATCACTACACCGAAGAAGCATGACCTTGGTCGAGCACCCAGGGGCCTATTTATAGCCAAAGGCCACAACCACCAACTACTCAGAAGTTACTGCTCGCTCATGAAGATCAGCCTAAAACGCTGACAAGGGTCAGATAGGCGCTTTTGACTCCACGCACGTGAAGGCACTCAACCACAACGGACAAAAGTGAACAGTTCGCCTGTGCATCCTCTCAAAGTACAAAGCAATAAATGGTCATAGTACCCTCAACAAGAACACCAATAATTGGAGACCACACCGGATACTATGACTACTCAAGCATTTGAATCTATTCTGACTACAAAGTCAGCCAAAACCATCGATCGCAATAAGAATCCAGACTTCGCAATAGAAATATTTACAAAGAGAATTGTTTGAGTACACCCACAAGTACTCGACAAAAGTACAACTCGAACTATGGCTCCTCCAAAGATACAAACTAGGACATCTTTGAAGCAATCGGCTCAGCCTCCTCAAAATACTGCACATAGGCATCCTTTATGCAGTTCCGGGCAACTCCATCACCAGCCGCCGACAAGTCCGCCCTCGGGTAATACGACTTGACCACCACAAGGACTTGTTTGCAGACAGCCTTATAGAGTCCAGCAACTTTACCTGGAGCAGCTCTTAGTCTCTCAACTAGCGAGCGAGGCCCAGCGTCATTTTCAAGTGGAGCGATGGCATTGACTACGTCATGTGCAGCACTAGTGAACTATTGGAGATCGCCTTTCAGTCTCTCTATGGTCCTACCATGGCTTCTGCAGTCCACCATAGCCATCGCTAGCATCAACCCATCTGAAGTAGCCTCATCACCACCGAAGGCCAAGTCGTCGGCCTTCTCAACAAACTAATATCATCAGTATTTTTCAAAGTAATAACTTTTCAAAAAATACTCGAATACAACACACGACTACATACCTTGGTACTCTGTGACCCCTCGGGGGTCAAACTCGACGAAGACAAAATAGGCTGAGCAGCAGCCCCTTTTCGCACTACTCGTCGTTTCTTGGCAAAAGGAGAAGGAGCATCGTCAGTGTCAACCACAGCAATCTCTCTGCCCTCAGACGACGGCAAGAAACCAAAAAGCACCCGGGACTACAAAACACAAGCCAACAATTGTTACTCGAAAAAGTGTTACTATGCCCTCGACTACCCAAACTAAGCAAAGAGAAGAAGAAAATACCTCTGTTGGTCCATACCAATCATCAAACTAATGAAGAACTCCCAGAAGTACTGGTACCCCTTGATATTTCTTGAATAACTTACCCAACAACACTTCCACATCGTCATCAGATATATCTTCAGGGGACATACGCGATGGGTCATCAAAGCCCGAGTACTCGGAGCCTGAGTGAGTTCATTGCTGCAAGGGCTGAACTCTCTGCTTGAGAAAACTGGCGGCCACATTGATGCCAGTTAAACCCAAAGACCTTAACTCGGCAATCTGAGTCAGCAGGTCAGTGATCTCAGGGGTATCCTCGGGCTCACTCACCAATATAAAACCATCTCTTCTTCCAGTCGCCATGGGAGTCGGGCAGGTCATACTCAAGATAAGCACTCAAGTTCCTCAGCTAAAACCTAGCCCCTCCAAACACTTCTATTCTAGTCGCACTGGGTTGCGGTTTACAGTGAAATAACTTCCTAAACAAATCAAGACTAGGCAGAACACCTAGGTACACTTCACACAAGTGTACAAAGATAGCCATGTGGAGCACACCATTCGGATTCAAGTGGACTAACTGAAGGTGGTAGTACCCGAGAATACCTCTGAAAAAGTCGGAAGTGGGCACCGCTAGTTCTCTCTCGACGAAATGAGCAAGCGTGACTGTCTCCTTAGGGTGCTCTTCAAACTGCCACGCATTCCCGAATGCGGACTTCCATTCAAGTTCAACCTTTGGTTGAAGAAGCCTCGCGTCGAACAAAGCCTGGACCACCGGCTCCTTCATCACGGAATGCTACCAGGTGATCCCAGGGGGTGGTGACGCAGTCTGGTTTGTTGGGCCACACTTTGGTGCCAGCAACGCGGGCTCCTTGCCCTTCTTGGAGCTAGATCTCAACTTACTGGTGGCCGCGGTATCCTCCTAGGTCTTCTCGGGTTCTTCCCCATCTTCTTGACACGCATCAGTCGATCTTGAGAAAGATGGAAGAAGGAAGGAGCTGCAGCAGATCTCTCTCTCAAAGGTCAGGCAAAAGCAACAATGACGGCGGCGGCGCAGGGAAGAGCGACGATGCAGGGGGCATAGGAAAGGGGCGCAAATTACAGATCTACTAAAAACCATGTACACTAATTACCGTTAGGCCCCCTATTATATCAGCAGCATCTTCGGATTCCAAGCGTCAATCAAGCAACGGTCAGATATAAAACAAATTTACCACCATAATTTTCAACGGATACTCTAGCCAAATGTTTGACCCCTTCATGGACTACAAGTAATCGTCCAAGTGCTCGGGGGCTGCGTATACCGTACCCGTTGGATAAAGTCTTGTTTTTTCTAAAGATTACCTAAGTTGGAGCGAAATTATAAATTTGACCCTTAGCCTGATTCTTCGATTAAACCTAAGGCTCGGGGGCTACTCCATATGGAGTGCGATTGTCATCGCACTACCATATATAAAAGTTCAAGGTAAAGGTTACTCAAAGCAAATATTGAGGGCTGCTAAGAGTACCTTCCAGTCATGCGACAACACCAGTACTCGAGGGATTGGCCACGTCTACAACTCAAAAAGCACCAAGGGGAGCTCGGGCGGCGTCCTCAAGTACTCGGAGCTGTTCCTCTCGACTACAAAGTACTTGGGGGCTTGTCGGCTAGGCACCCCTGGGCCCGCCTCGAAGGCCCTTACGGATCCACTCAAAGGGGACGTGCCCGAAACCTACTCGGACATGAAGACTACTCTACAGGGCGCGTAGGCTTCATGGTTTCCCCGAAGACTAGTCAGATAGGAAGGAGTTTACCGAGTTAGAGTAGGATTCTGTAACCATGTTCGACTAGGACTCCACCCTGTAACCCTGCTCCCCCGACTATATAAGGGCGGGCAGGGACCCCCTCCAGACAACAACGAAGAAGTTCAAGACAACCAACACACAGGACGTAGGGTATTACGCAATCTAGCGGCCCGAACCAGTCTAAATCGTGTTCCTTGCGTCACCATCGGCTCCTTGATTCTCGACGACACCCGCCGCACAAAATACCACCTAGGGTACCCCCTAGGCGGGTTGCCGGTCTAAAACACCGACAAGCATAACTACCCACCTATAAACCTCTAAAGCTACTTGTAAACCCTTGTGGCAATTTGTATCCAGATTGCAGCTGACCTATGGCCAGATAACAGCTAACTTCTTTGTTTCCTATTTTTTATTATCATATCAAAATACCGGAAAATATTTTCAACTTCAAAAAGTCATAACTAAGTCATTCTAATTCTAAAAATTATGAAACCAGTTTCATAATTTTCCTAAAATCATGCAGCACACGTTAGACTAGGCTTTGTTCTTATTTGGTTCTTCTTTGTATCTCTTTTGGAGTTACTTTGCAACTAGACTCCCGGTAATTATGGGAATTGCGTAATTAGGAGCTGCTGGAGACTCGGAGCTGAACCCGGAGCCGAAGCTATTCGAGGACTGCTACGAGGAGGAAGAATACTTTGGTTCATGCCCATTCGATTTGAATACCCATTAGGCATTGCTAAATTAGTATGCTAGCACTTTATTTCCTCACATGATGATGATGAACCTTGCATAGCCTTCTTTATGCCTTGAATCCTTGTTCGACCTACTACCATACTACTTATATATGCTATGTGGGATGCTTGGATGTATATAGGATATTGTGTTTAGGATTCTTAGCGTGTGTGGGATTAAAACCGGCAGGAGAAGGTGATTTTGGGATACTTGACGGGGGTGAGCTTTACACAACCCAATCTTCAAATTGGGGGCATGGGGTCTATTCTCGGACATTCCCTATTTGGTACTTGTTGCGATTACACAGTTGAGGAGTATAGGAGTTCGGGATGATAGTTGTTATGGGTGCCGTTGCAGACCACATTGTGGAGATGCTTTTGGGAGTTAGGAGCTCATCCCAGTCTAAAACCGAGTAGGTCTAGGCCCGGGTCAATACTAGCAAGTGCGGTACCGTACCTCCCGTAGGATAGAGTATCAGTGTAGGGGGAGTGGTGCTGACCTTTAGCCCCCTGATTTTCTTTTGCCCCTGATTGGTCCTGGTGGGAGTGCTTCACAGTTCCAAGGTGGTCTTCTACGGGGCATCGCATCCGAGCCTAGATGCAGGATGGTATCATAACTCGCAGGTTCTTCGCTTGGTAGGGTGACATTCTCTCGTTCGACGGACCGTTTGGGCTCACTCCGAGATGGGTTCAGGTGTACACACTGTGCAGAGTTAAAACTATACGTAAAGCCACGTCCTCGGTTAAGGACAACCCTGTGTTGCAACGACTCTCCATTGTTTTTGGGAAATCTCTACCTCCCCCTTATAGCTACTTGTGTGTTGTGAGCCGCAATTGCAGTCGGGAAGAGGGGAAGTTGCTCCCTTTCCCTTTAGGATCCGGCTGTAATTGTTGAGAGGTGAAGAGAGGGAGTCTTCACCTCGACCCTAGTATGGAGATAGGATGTTGGTGATAGGGATCCTGTCAAGGTAGGTGTACCTGATGTGCTGAGAGATTGGGATGATGGTTATGGAGTTTATCTTTATGCTTACTGCTGCATAGGATATCCGAGCCTATTCCTTGACTACATTTGTGACCACTAGCATTAGGACACTTAAATCTTGTATACGGATGGTGATGTGAACCTATCCCAATCCTTGAGGATATCTCGTGAGTTTGCAGGTTACGAGTCCAACTTCAACAATAACCACGACGGTTGGTATGACTGAGGGTTGTTGTGCTACGCTCAAGAATATCTGTGGAGGTGATCGTGAAGATCGAGATGCTTCCAGAAGTTAGCTACCGCTGCGTTGGTTTTATTCATGTCGTTTAGCCCATGGGGCATGTACCAATTGTACTCTTACATTTTGGGATGTAATAAATAAAGTTGTATTGTTATCGTGGTATGGAAGTGATATTTATGTTGAAATGAGTTCTGTATGTGATAGCTACTGATCCAGGGACTATCACAAGGATACACGGAGTCGGATTTCTCCTTGTGGAAATCCGGTTCGTTTCAGGCATGGTCGGCGACACTCTTGGAGGAACATCTCAGCGTCGTTGCAGCAGCTGCCCATGCTTACGCAGCTGAGCAATTGATCGAGGATGTCGCGCAAGCACCGGCTGCCCCGTCCAACCATGAGCCACTGCATCTTTGAGCTCCATAAGTGAGAATCTTATTTCTTTTCTCTGTAGTCCCCTCCAATTTTCTGGATCTATATCTGCTTCACCGGAGAGCACTATTTCTGTCTAGAGCAGAGCCTAGTTACGCTTAGATGTGGCCATAGCCCCCATGCTGCTCGAGTATTTCTTTAGTGAAAAGTAAATTTCTCGGCGTATTGTGTTAAATTTGAGATCCTTCTCTTACCTTGGCCGCTCTAGATCTATCTGCAAGGCTGGCATCTGCATTTCTATGGTCATGGTACATTCTGTTCCTTATATCTAAGACAACTGACCAAATACTTATTGTGCAGGGCCTACTATCATGTTCCTACATTGCTGAAATTCAATCACATGTCGTGGTATGTAACTAAACAAGTGATTATCCTACTTGTATATTCTTTACTTAATTCAGTTGCTTTGTTTAAAATTGAAGTTTGACTTCGGCTCCTTTCATTTGTAGGCTGAAATATTGAAAACGATCCTTGGGGTTGCAGTACCAAATTCTGGTCCTCATGATTTGCAGTCAAGTCTCTTCCTTGATTATGTGACCGTGCAGCCAGCCTTGGCTACAAGCTCAAGATCTGAAGTTTCTTTGGGAGGGCTACAAGAAGCTGCAAAAATAAGACAACAAGTTGTTGAACAGGAGCAAATGTTGAGCGACTCGAAGATGAAGGCGCAAGCTTCAAATGCAGCAATGAAAATGCAGTATGAGGAGATTGAGAGTTTGAAGAAAGCAGTAAGAGAAACTGAGTACCTTCTTCGTCAACTGCTAAACCTCTGAGGGTAAGGTCAATATGTTTCTTAAGCATCTGCTCATGTCTTCCCAGCTGCTTGTGCTGGTTTGTGAGGGTGTGTTTGGTTGGGCTGTGGCTTTTGAAAAAGCTGTTGTGAGCTGTGGGCTGTAGAAAAGCAGCTGTGAGAAAGCAGCTGTGGGAAAAATAGAAGGCCATTTGGTTAGAGTAGCTGTGACTTTTGAATAAACTGTTGAGTGGACCCTACAAGTCATCCACAGTCCACCCCACTCAACTCTCTCCCTCTCTCACTGACAAGAGGGTCTCGCTCGTCAGCCCCTTCTTCTTCCTCCCGCTGGCCAATCCTCCCCACAGCGGAGCTCTCGCCCCAAATAGCTGTCAGCTGAACCTTTCCCCCACTCTCCTCTACCCTCTCCACCTCCTCTCATCACCGGTCATGGCTCCTTTGGCTGGGGATTCAAAAATCCTCGCCCGCCATTGCCACCGGCCCCGAGCTCGACCGCGGTCGGTGAAACCCCTTGTCCTAGCCATCTCTTCCCCAACTGACCGCCAAAATGAAACTCCAATGAGCCATGGATTCCCCATCCCCTGTTCCCTCCCTTCCTCCACCGCTGTAGTCGCGGGCGGCGAGCGGCTAGGGCGGGCGGCCGAGGGTAGCGGGCGGGCGGCCGACTGGGGTGGCGGCCGGCAGGGTGTGGCGAGCGGCGGGCGTCCGGGGGCGGCGGGCGGCGGACATCTGGGGACGGTGGGCGGCGGGCCGACTGGGGCGGCGGCCGGGGGCAGCGGGAGGCGGGCTGCCGAGGGTGGCGAAAGGAGGCGAACGCGTGCGCCTGTGCGGGAGGAGTCGGACGGGTGCGCTGGTGCCGGAGTCGGAGAAATAGAATGGGGAAACGAACTGGTATCTTCATAATCAGTGGCAGGTGGGTAATTTTTGCCCCAAAAGC
Organism: Setaria viridis; assembly: GCF_005286985.2. Classification (NCBI taxonomy): domain Eukaryota; kingdom Viridiplantae; phylum Streptophyta; class Magnoliopsida; order Poales; family Poaceae; genus Setaria; species Setaria viridis. Next base: position 13,806,085 of record NC_048271.2, on the reverse strand, counting down.
AGCTGAAAGCAGGGGGAAGGTGCTTTTGGTTTTGTACTAGAGCAAAAGCAGCTTTTGGCCTAAAGCATTTGTGGCTTTTAGGCCCTTTGGTTGGCTTTTGGATTTTGCAAAAGTAAAAGCAGGTTGGAAAGCCCAACCAAAGGCACCATGAGTATTGTGGTTTGTACTCAATGTGTTTCTAGGCCAGCTTTGTTCTTGTCAGAGAGAGATCATGTGTAGTGGTTTGTGATCTCATAGGGTTGTGCTTATTTTTTGTCATGAATAATAATGTGTGAAGTGTGATGAGAAACATTTATTTGTCTGTGTGGTATGGAAAGATTATTTGTGCTGTCAATTACCAAGTTGATTTGTATGTAATATTAAATTAGATTACTGGGCTACACCTGAAAATAATTGGGTCCAAAATTTCGTGGGCTCGCCCCCTCGGCCTATTATTTTGTGGGTCTAAACAAAGTTATGACACCAGTTAATGTTCGGCTAAATCCATTAAGAATTAGGCCTAAACAAAGTTATGACGTCAACATATGTTGCGCTTGATCCAACAAAAATTGGGTCTAAGCCAAGTTATGATGTCAGCAATTATTGGGCTCGGTCCAAAAAGAATTGGGCCTAAATCAATCTATGACGACAACAATTATTGGGCTCGGCACACCAAGTTGGGCCTAAATCAATCTATGACGACAACAATTATTGGGCTCGGTCCAATAAGAACTGGGTCTAATTTAATCTATGACAAAACAGTTCATCATAACCGCCATGCCGCATCACACTGTGGTCCGACGTAACATGCTACGTAGGAGCCAGTTTATGACGATATGTGGGATGAATTTTCATTTGTCATTATCTTAGTGACGCACCGAAATAAGGAACGTCACTAGTTGCGGTTTATGACGCTCGACTAGTGACGAAGGGTTTTAGTCACTCCCGCGTTCATAAATCACGGTTTATGACGAAAAAATACGTTTATGATACTTTTTAGTTCGTCACTAGTTGGAAGATTTCTTGTAGCACGAAGAATCAAAAAATGGATGAGTGGAGATGGAGAGCAAGCACACAATGACACAAGTCGAGAGAAGAAAAGACAGCGTGACGCCAATTACCAAGCAACAATGAAACGAGGGTGCCAATAGGGGCCACACGCCCCCTCCCCCTTAATGCTTGAAAGTTTTGCAAAAATCATCTCGAAACTCTCGAGGCAATCTTCGAAGCCAGGCAAGCAGCCACAAAAAGGAAGTAGAACCTAGGCAAATCCAAGTGAGAACGGTGGATGAGCTGTTTTGGCATCGCATCAAGGAGTGTGGAAGGCTTACCAGTGACGGTGCGCATGGTTGCTAGTTTGCGAAGGCTGATGCCTGACCAGAGCAACAAATGCATGCATGAACCAACAAAGCGAACGTTGCATTATATCTGTCTGGCACTAATGAAGCTTTAGCATACACAGTTACATTAACATTACGCAATCAAACACATCCTAAATTGATATCACAGTAGGGGGGTGTTGTCTTCAAAGTTGAGTTTCCAATTGTTTCTGATTTCTTAATTAATGCAATCAGTATGTAATATGAAATCTTGTACTAAGCTTTTATGGAATTTTTGCTCAAACCTAAACTAACAATTGTTTTTTTGGAAGAAAGATTCAATTAGTTATGCACAACGGTAAAAGGATGCGGTTGTGATTTGTGAGTACACCTCAATTGGTTTAATTCTATGCATGTAGAGCTTGCTTTCGTTATCTCGACACCGTGGATCTTGACGGTGTTAGCATCTAATGAAAGCAGAAATGGTAAAAAAATGATGAAAAAGTACTCAATCTACGTACCTATCTTGAAAAATGTTGACCTTCGTCCTAACTTCTCTAGTTCTTTTTCTTATTCTGCCACTGTCGCTAAAGAACAACAAATAAAACTACCGTACGGATTGGAAGAACGAGACTGTTTATTTGGTTGGGCTTGCGTGATGGGTCTAATTTGCATGATGGGCTTGTAGCACATCATTACAAAAAAGAGTGGCCCAGGTGGTGGACGGGGAGAGAGGAGGCAGGCGTGTTGGTGGTGGCGGACGGGGAGGGAAAGCAACAATGTGGCTGAGGAAGAAAGGGGATGAAGTATTTAACTTAGGATTGTGAGTTGATTAATGAAAAGATGAAGGTGTTTTTGTAAGATTTCTTTGACGGATGGAAGAAATTCATGACTCTTTAATATGAGGTAAAGATCGGCTTAACTGGTGGTCAGCATGCAAATTAAGGATCCCTTGAAAATATTATCATCCTCTAGTAGGAAGCGTAGCGAAGGCAATTCCAATTTCCGAAGGATTAGCAATGAGTGTTCAACAGGGTTTGCGTCTGCATCACATGGAAGCTTTAGAAGAAAATGGAGCAGGAGGATCTTTCAAAATGAGGCTCCATCACCGCTCCAAATTGCATAGCATGCAGCCAAGGAGCACATAGAGTAGAGGAGATTTTTGAGACCATATCTCTTAATTCGTTGTGCCTTTTCATCCTTGTAAGCGTATCCTCATCTTTGGCATAAAATCCTAGGTGAAATCTTTTTCTTTTTTCAATACATAAACCTTTTCTTCTTGTACACTGTTCAATCCCCCTCCTCCACCACCCTCACACCTCCAACCCCTGGGCCTGATCCGGACAAGTTGGTCTCGAGCTTCGACCTGCACTGAAGAAGAGGTGGTAGAGACGCGGCCTCTCGTGCAGAGCGTTCATCTCGTGAAGGCTCGATAAACAAAATACAAAGCTGTACATCTATACACATGCACGAAGCATATGCATAGCCATTGAGTCCAGAGCCAGCAAATTACATACGTATCTGCGACTACAATATGTATTGTACCTCTCAGCATCCCTTGGTTTCTCAGCTTATGGGCTACAGCAACGTGGTCACGCCTCTACCTTATGTCACCCAGTCGTTGTTGGCAGCCAACGAGGAGATGGTGGTGATGGTCGGAAGTGACGTCTGTTATTTTTTTTAAGAAAATTGAATAGTTTTCGGTTTATAGAACCATACCTGGTCAAGTTTATGTACCTGTTCAAAAGATAGGAGATGAGTACGCAAATAACAGTAAAAAATTAAAACAAGTCAAGACTCATCCACAACTCGCTACCACCGCTGGTCCACCACCACCCTCTAGACCTTCTTCTAATCATGGGAGGACAACTCTACCTCGACAACCCCGGACCTCCGGTGGCAGTGACAGAAGGAGGAAGAAGAAGAACACTGCATGGCGCACCTATAGTGCGATGGCGCATAACATTCCCGTAGATGAGCATGCCCTCGTGAAAAATGAACCCTGACCGCGGGAACTCCCATTTCCAATTTGCACGCTCCAAACAAACTCGTTTGACGAACTAATCCGCTCTCTGCACAATTTGCCTGGTCATTTCTGGTTCTGGCTCTAAAACAAGTGAATTTACCTGTATAATAAAAAAATGTGATTGTTGCTGCCAGGAGCTGGCGAGGTGGACCAAAGCAAGAAACGCAAGTGCCGTAGAACGACGGTGAGAAATGTTGGCACAGTGGAGGCGTTGCCGTAAAGCCACCAAAACAGAGCCAGAAAAGCGGCGTAGGAAAAGGACACCGTTCACCCCCACTTTTGCCTGTGTCCGTGCTGGCCTCGCCGCGGCACCATCCTCTCGCCGCCCGCCTCCGCTTTTTTCATGTCGTGCGCTTGTTTTTTATTCTCTTGCAATCCTACTGCCCAAGTACTAACCCAGAGCACTAATTTTTAGATATAGGAAACCGGCCTCAACACTCACGAATGAGTGTCTACAGCCACAAATTACAAAGTTCAAACGTAGGTCAAAAAACTCTCAGTTTCAGCCAGAATAGAAACTTAGCAACAAACTTAGATCCTGTTTGGTTCACATGAACTAAATCATTTTGAACTAAAATCTGCACTTTAGTTGGACTAAACAGCCAAACACTTGGACTAAAAGTGGACTAAAGTCCTTTAGTCCACAAAACTGGACTAAAATGGACTAAAAGGTGTTGGGGACACCCATACCCCTCATTTATTTCCCTCTCTAACCCACCCGGCTCCCTCCCGCTCGGCCCCGTATCGCCCTTCCGCCCGCCACCGGCCTCCCTCCCTCCTGGCCCCCGCCGCCGCCCTTCCGCCTGGCCCCGCCGTCATCCCGCCCATCGCGAGCAGGCTCCTCCACCACCCCCGCCGCGAGCAGGCTCCCCCGCCGCCGCTCCCACCCCACCGCGAGCAAGCTCCCCCGCCGCCTCCTGGAGCCCCACCCCACCCCGCAGCTCAAGCCCCGAGTGGAACTGGGCAGTTGAAGCTGATAGGCGGCGCCGGCGAGCTCGGGGCCGCCGGGCTTGGGGAAGGCGCGTGCTCTGGTGCTTCGGGGAGAGAAGAAGGTAGGGAGGATGGAGAGCGCGAGGAGTAGGTGTGGTTGTTTGTTCACGTGAGAATAGGGGTACCTCCTCAGGGGTAAAAGTGTCTTTGTTCAACAGTATTTATGGACTAAAGGAACCAAATAGGACCTTAAAACAACATAGGATAGACCCTGGACAAGCTTCTATGCTTCAATTTTGATCCTGCATCTCCACCCAAACTTGGTGAAGAGTTCTAAAGCAGTCACTTCTAGCTGTTGACATCCCACCTTCAAAATCTTTCCCTCTTCCTCTTTAGACATCTATGACCATACTCCGATCCAATATGTCGATCTAAAGAGTACCTGCAAGGAATTGTTAGGATTGGTTCTCTTAAAAACCAAGTCATTTCGACTCAACCAAATGGCCCAATAGCAAGCTACTGCACCAATGAGAATTCGACTTCTATGCTTTCGAGGAAAGCTTCTAAGCCAAGACCCAAACATATTTGTGACACTTGCAGGTGGTTGTAAACCGAAAGAAATAAAAATGATAGTCCATAAGAGTCTTGCCATATGGCAATCAAAAAACAAATGCTGGATAGTCTCGTCAAAGCTACATAAGCAGCATTTGGTGCTACCCTTCCAGTTCCTCTTAGCAAGATTATCCTTAGTTAAAATTACTTCACATTTCAGATACCACAAAAAGACCTTGATCTTTAATGGTACCTTTATCTTCCAAGTTGTGCTGTCCTCAAGGACCCCGCATCTTTCATCATATCATTATACATGGAGTTTGCTGTGAATCTTTTACTTTTATTCAAGTTCCAGGAGAAAACATCCCTCTCACCATAGAGAAATATAAATTAACCTGTCTACTAATTGTAACCAGAGCTTTAGTTTATCACCTACCAGAACTCTCATGAAAGAGATGTTTAAAGGGACTGATCCTAGTACATAAGCCACCGTTGCATTTTTATTTCTAGCAATGTTGTATAGAGAGGGATATCTACATCTCAGCGTCTCATTTCCTATCAAAGATCTTCCCAAAATCTAGTTTGGTTTCCACTTTGAATGAGGAAACTTCCTCTGGATAGGAATTGATCTTTGACCTCCATAAGGCCTGACCAAAAGTGTGAGTCTCCAGGCTTCTTCACTACCTGGGACAGAGGCTTGCTCTTAAGATATTTTCTTTTTATAATCTCTTGCCACATGTCATCCTCATTCCGCAATTTGAACAACCATTTACTTAACAAGCATTGGTTTTGGACATCTAGGTTTAAAATTCCTAAACCTCCCATACTCTTTGGTTTACACAGCATACACCATTTTGCCAACCTGTACTTTTTTTTTGTGTTCATCACTTTGCCAAAAGAATTTGGACCTATAATAGTCCAGCCTCTTCAGGACACCTTTAGCTATTCTGAAGAAGGAAAGCATAAACATTAGCAAACTAGACAGCACTAAGTTAATCAGCACGAGTCTTCCTCCTACTGATAGTAATTTTCCCTTCCAGCTGCTAAGCTTTTTCTGGATTCTTTCCTCCACTACCTCCCTAAGTATTTGAAAGGTAGTTTTCCTTCTTTACAGCCAAACAGTTGCATGAAATCTTTCACCTTTTCTTTTGCTTCACCAAAGCAAAAATGCTTGCTTTTATGGAAATTAATTTTGAGGCTAGCAAGTTTCTCAAAAGCACATAGTACTAATTTTTAAGTTTCTTTACCTCCTCTAGATTATTCTCCAAAGAGAATTGTATCATCAGCGTATTGGAGAATTGATAAACCTTCATCTACTAGATGTGGCACGAGGCCTCTGAATTGGCCGCTATCTCTGGAGATCAAAGTTGCAAGCATATCTGCTACAAGATAAGATTAAAAAGCAAAGGAGACAACGGGTCACCCTGCCTCAGACCCTTCTTTGTTTGGAAGAAATGCCCAACATTATCGTTAACTTGGACTCCCACACTTCCCCTGAGACAATACTTTCAATCCACCTACACCATTTAGGTGAGAAACCTTTCATTTTTAAAGTTTGCTGTAGAAAAGACCAATTGACCTTATCATAAGCTTTTTTAAAGTCAAGTTTTAGGACTACCCCATTCAACTTCTTTCTTTGAATTTCGTGCAAGGTCTCATGCAAAGTTACCACTCCCTCCGTTACATACCTTCCTGGCATAAAAGCAGATTGTGAAGGTTTAATCACCTTTCCTGCCACCAAAGAGAGTCTATTTGCAATTACTTTTGTGAAAATTTACCTGAGCTGTGGTCACCACCGGGCGAGGGCCAGGTCCGCCCGCCAGTTCACGGGCGGGGGAGCTCATCGCAGCTAGCTGATCTACCCAGAGCACTGATGACAGCGCAAGGCGTTGGATGAAAAGGAAACAAAGGCATGGTACAGTAGGATGATGGAAAAAGGGTTGGAAGTTTGGGATGGGTGATGTGGACTCCTTGACGATGGCAGCTGGCCGTGCCAACAAAGCAACGTTATCATGGACTTATGAGTCTACATCGGTCTAATGAAGTCTCCATTTTTTTTTCAAACAGCTTTTGTTTGAGCTGTTTGTTCAACATCGGTCTACATCGCTCATATCCACAAAGGGTTTAAGGACCTGTTTGTTTGAGCTGCAGCTTTGAGCTTTTTCTAATAAGTTGCTGCTGGTTTTTTACTCTGAAAAACCAACACTAGATTTTAAAAGATGTATTTAGATTTCTGAGCTCAGAAAGCTAAAAAAGCTCATAAAACTGAGCTTTCCAGCTTTTTATATAAACTTAACTTTTCTCAGCTTCCAGCTTTTCGGAATCTGTACTAGAAATTCGCTGTTTGTTTGAACTTCTAGCTTTTCACGCTGAGAAGTTGCCAGAAAGCTCGAACAAACAGACTCTAAACAGACTCTAAATGCTTCGAGTTATTTAACTAGAGTATCAAGAAGATAGGTTTTACGATCTCCAGTTCTCTAGCTAGTCGTCGACCACAAGCTTTTCAACATGGGAAGCATAAAACAGGCTGTTGTTCCTTGATCTCGTCCCTCTCCCGCTGTTTCTTTTTTTTGTGAGGCCATTATATTTCTCAAAAATCTAGAAGTTCTACACTTAAATTGAAATCTTAACTAGTTTTTGGTTTAAAATCAAAAGTTTCCACTTCAAAATTGAAATTTTTTGTTGTCCAAAGTCGAAAGTTTCCTATTGCCTAAGTTGGAGGTATCTTTGTTAAATTGATAGTTTTTGCTACAAATTAAAAAAGGTTCATCAAAAAAGAAAGAAAACTAAACAGCACCTAAGTATGAGCATGATTGCGTCGTATGATATAAAGAAGAAGAATGACACCTAAATTGTGAGTTGGATAGAACTTGCAAAAACAAAAACATGATAGATCAAGGATCAACCGAAAGAAAAAAAGAAATGAGATTCTTTTGTGGTGTCCCAGCCCAGGCGGGCAAATTATTCCGCGTTGGCTCGGCCGCCCTCCCCGACTTTCCAGTGCGGCACCGTCCTCTTTACACCTCATTCCCACCGCCGCCACCTCCACCGTTGCCACCCCAGCACGCTCTCGCCGTCGGCCACGCCCTATATCTCGCGCCCCTCGCCTCTCCCACTCTTTCTCCATCCGCCCCGCTCGCCTCCCTCCTACGCTTCGTGCTGCCGCCGCAACCTCCTCACTCCCCCGTTTCTGGTGAGCGCATCGAGGTCCCCTTCTGTTTATACTCCTTTAATGCTGCTGTTTCTTGTTGCTGCCGAGGATGTTTAGATGTCTAGGGGCTGGGTTGGGTGGTAGGGTGCAGTGGGGTTCGCCGATCGTCTTGGGTTCTGGTTGGCTATCAGGGGCTGGATCCGTAGTAGGAGTAAGGGCCGCAATGTTGCTGAGACTTTCTTGGTGACTTGTGTGGATGCTTCGATCTTGTGTGTTGAGGTGGACTAGTAGTATTGACAGTAGATCCCTTGGTAATTTTGTGAGATGGTATTAGTTTGTGCTAATGGATGCCTGGTTCTTCTGAATTGCAAGTGAACTCCGCAGGGTTCCTTGTGCTTAGAAATGGAATTTGTGATCTTAGTGTTCAGACAGAGTCACTTTGCTTCAAGTCACCACCGACGTATTAGTTTTCAATTTTTGAGCAAATTTTGTGCTTCTATAGAATACGGTTACAAACAATTATAGCCAGATATTACTTCTTTTACTTCTTAAATTGTTAAGAAAATTGTTCCAAGATCGAAAATCTCCTTTCCACGAATCATTATGTAGATGGGACTCCTTTCCCCCCAAAAGAGAACAGGTCATGATTTTTAATATATTGGAAATTGATGCGCATTGTCTGGATAGCTTCAGCTGCTGATGCCTAGCGGTCCTTCTGATCCGAAAATGCTAAATTCTTCAGATCGTCAGCTGTGAGGAATCATGAATTTGGTTCCTGCAATTGACCATGTGTTTGACTAAATCCTTCATGGATTGGCGAATGCCTTGCACTATTACACCAAGAGTTTGCATGCACTGGACAGCCTGATTTGTTTGTATACATGCAACTGAAACCTAACTACTTATTAATACCAGCTGGAAAGCGAACGGTTTTGGTGTTGTAAGACTAGCTGTTGCTGTTTACAACTATTTTTTTCTTTTGTTTGAATATAGTCCCTGTTACAGTTAGAATTGCTTGTATAGTTGTATTTGGCTTCCTGTTTGATAAGTACTCTAAAGGAATGTTTAGAGGTATTAGGATCTTTTTCTCAGTTAATAGATTTAGCCTGTCAAGATGTAACTCTAGTCTTCTGTTGATAGTAGGAAGACCAACTTTTTCTCTTCTTGCTGAAGTAACTTTAGCGCATATTGGTCTAAGTCTTGGTAAATGCTGTTTTCATTCTTGAACATTGCAGATCATTTAACATAAATGGCTGACGCAGAGGACATTCAGCCCCTTGTCTGCGACAATGGAACCGGAATGGTCAAGGTAATTGTGGCCACTTGGCATCGGACTCTATAATGAACATTTTTCTAGGCATCTGTTATAATTAGAATTTCAGTAGGTGTTAAGTAATTGCTTTCATGATAGGCTGGCTTTGCTGGAGATGATGCTCCACGTGCTGTTTTCCCAAGTATAGTTGGTCGCCCACGCCACACTGGTGTCATGGTTGGGATGGGACAGAAGGACGCTTATGTTGGCGATGAGGCCCAATCCAAGAGGGGTATCCTGACTTTGAAGTACCCCATTGAACATGGAATTGTAAGCAACTGGGATGACATGGAAAAGATCTGGCACCACACCTTCTACAATGAGCTCCGTGTAGCACCAGAAGAGCACCCAGTTCTTCTTACAGAGGCTCCTCTTAACCCTAAGGCCAACAGGGAAAAGATGACACAGATCATGTTTGAGACCTTCAGTGTTCCAGCCATGTATGTTGCTATTCAAGCCGTCCTTTCACTATATGCTAGTGGCCGTACCACTGGTAAGTGATTAAAGAATCATCATGTTACTTAAGTGCATTCACTTTGCTGTTCTGAATCTTAATGTAGTAGGAACCAATGGACCAATGTTGAAATGTGATTTTGCATTTAACGAGAAAATAATAATTCATTTTCTAAAATGCAACTAAATCAAATTCACTTGAATCTTCTGCAAAAGAACACCTGGACATAATCTTTTTATAATTTCTGCATAAATGACATGGGGTAGAATATTTTTCGTTTAGTTTCATTTAGTTGCTCACTTTGATTCTGTTTCATTTAAAAGGTATCGTCCTGGATTCTGGAGATGGTGTCAGTCACACCGTCCCAATCTACGAAGGTTATGCTCTCCCGCATGCCATTCTACGTCTCGATCTTGCTGGTAGGGACCTCACTGATTCCCTCATGAAGATCCTGACCGAGAGGGGCTACTCTTTCACAACCACTGCCGAGCGGGAAATTGTCCGTGACATCAAGGAAAAGCTTGCATACGTCGCGCTCGACTACGAGCAAGAACTCGAGACTGCCAAGAGCAGCTCATCAGTGGAGAAGAGCTACGAGCTGCCTGATGGGCAGGTGATCACCATTGGTGCAGAGCGCTTCAGGTGCCCGGAGGTCCTCTTCCAACCATCTTTCATCGGCATGGAAGCCCCTGGGATCCACGAGACAACCTACAACTCCATCATGAAGTGCGATGTGGATATCAGGAAGGACCTGTACGGCAACATTGTCCTCAGTGGTGGATCCACCATGTTCCCTGGCATCGCCGACCGCATGAGCAAGGAGATCACCGCGCTCGCTCCGAGCAGCATGAAGATCAAGGTTGTTGCTCCGCCAGAGAGGAAGTACAGTGTTTGGATTGGAGGATCAATCCTTGCATCTCTGAGCACATTCCAGCAGGTAATATCGAGTTTTCCAACGGTTATTCTGAATCCAACATCTAGGTTTATTTGAGGCGTTCTGACATAAGTTCCTTTTTTTTTTTAACTCTGTGCAGATGTGGATCTCAAGGGCAGAGTATGAAGAATCTGGTCCAGCTATTGTCCACAGGAAGTGCTTCTAGTCGTCACTCGTCACTTAGCCTTATTCCGGGTCCTGGAAATGCGTTGGTTTTGATGACTTGTCTATGGGTGTATCTACTCTACTATAGCTCGCGGTTTTTTGTGCATGCATATATACATATGCTGTAACAATGTGGAGCCAATCGGGCACTGTATGAAGTATGTAGTTTGTTTTGAGGTACTGATTGAATTATTCGATTCAATGGGTACTTGGATGCCTGGAATGTGCATGATTCCTGATTTAGGGTGCCTTTGGTTGGGCTTTCCAACCTGCTTTTGCTTTTGCAAAAGCCAAAAGCCAACCAAAGGGCCTAAAAGCACGTAAGCCTAAAAGCTCTACGTGCTTTTGCCCAAAAGCTACTTTTGCTCTAGTACAAAATCAAAAGCACCTTCCCCCTGCTTTCAAGTGTTTTTGGGGTAAAAAATTACCCACCTGCCATTGATTATGAAGGTAACGATTCGTTTTTTGCCCCCATCTATTTCTCCCGACGCGTCCGTCCGCTCCTCCCCGTCACCGGCCCGTCGCCGCACCCCGCCGCCGGATGCTGTCCGCCGGCCCGCCATCCGCCGCCCCCGGGCGCCGAGTCGGCCGGACCTGCCACACCCCCGCCCTCGGACGGCCGCCGCCCGACGACCCCAACCGCCGCCGCCCGCCGCCTGCCGTCCGCCATCCGCCGGCCGCCATCCGCCGGCCCGCTGTCCGCCGCCCTCGGTCGCCGGCCCGCCTCCCGGCGCCCTCGCCCGCCCCACCCTGCCCCCCGGACGGCCGCCGGCCCGATGCCCCTGGCCGCCCGCCACACCCCCGCCCCCGGACGGCCGCGGCCCGACGACCCCGACCGCCGCCGCCCGTCGCCTGCCGTCCGCCATCCGCCGGCCCGCCATCTGCCGCCCTCGATCGCCGGCCCGCCTCCCGGCGCCCCCGCCCGCCACACCCCGCCCCCCGGACGGCCGCCGGCCCGATGCCCCTGGCTGCCCGCCACACCCCCGCCCCCGGACGGCCGCGGCCCGACGACCCCGACCGCCGCCGCCCGTCGCCTGCCGTCCGCCATCCGCCGCCCGTCGCCTGCCGTCCGCCATCCGCCGGCCCGCCGTCTGCCGCCCTCGATCGCCGGCCCGCCTCCCGGCGCCCCCGCCCGCCACACCCCGCCCCCCGGACGGCCGCCGGCCCGATGCCCCTAGCCGCCCGCCACACCCCCGCCCCCGGACGGCCGCGGCCCAACGACCCCAACCGCCGCCGCCCGCCGCCCGTCGCCCCAGGTCGCCGACTGCTGGCCAGCCGTCCGCCATCCGCCGGCCCGTCGTCCGCCGCCCTCGATCGCCGGCTCGCCTCCCGGCGCCCCCAGCCGCCCGCCACACCCCGCCCCCCGGACAGCTGCCGCCCGACGACCCCGGCCGCCGCACCCCGCCGCCCGTCGCCCCCAGTTGCCGGCCGTCGGCCAGCTGGCCGCCACTCCCTGCTCATCCCTGTTGAAGGATGGCATCCTTGTATAGAACTTTTGATGGATATAATTTTATTTATGTGGACCAATCACTTTAATGGATGAAAAATATATAAATTTTATTTTGTTACGAGCAATTTGCATATAAACACACTCACAGACCTTTAGGGGCATTACAGGTATTTCTTACACAGCCTACAGTTTCACAGCTCCTCTAACCAAACGGTCTTCTGCTTTTCCCACAACTGCTTTCTCACAGCTGCTTTTCCACAGCCCACAGCTCACAGCAGCTTTTTCCAAAAGCCACAGCCCAACCAAACACATTCTTAACCTTGGGTATGATGCAGCGGATTTCACACTTGCGGCGTCATTTATGCTGCTGTGTTATATGTTTGTCCTCTGCCAGTCTCTGCCTGGCTTGGCATTTGTCATGTCGCTTCTCCAATTCTTGTCCTGCTTGCATTCGCAGCCTGCAGTCATGGAAGAAGGAAGGAAGAGATCACGCGGTGACACCGGCATTTAACTCTGGGTCTGAATTTCATCCCGACACTCTTTCCTTATGCAAATAGTCCATATAGCAATCCATCCTTACAGGTATAAGCATATAGCCCACCTATAAGGATAAAATAATATAATCTCTCTCTTCTTCCCAAACCTCTACGTGGCTGGATTAATTTTTTTATGTGCCGAATGGATCCCAGCCTACAGTCCATCCATGGTTCAGCATCGTGAGCAAAAAATAGCCATAAAGATTACTGACACGGGACCCACTTACAAAGACCACTTAGGCCTTGTTTACTTGCCCAAAGTTTGGAGATGCAAAATTACTGTTATAGCACTGTAATACACTGTAGTGTTTCGTTTGTATTTGTGAATTATTATCTAAATATTGACTAATTAGGCTCAAAAGATTCGTCTCGCAAAGTACAACAAAACTGTGCAATTAGTTTTTGATTTCGTCTACATTTAGTACTCCATGCATGTACCGCAAGTTTGATGTAATGGAAAATCTTCTTTTTGCATAGTGTCAAAATTGGAAGTTTGGGGGAACTGAACAAGACCTTAGTCTTTATACTTTGCTCATGCCCTTAGCCATTACCGTTAAATGTCTCTGAATTTGCCACTGTTGTGTGGTGTCAGAGCATGGCCCTACACTCGCGACGCCGCCTGGCGCCCAACCTCTCTTCCGTTCCAGCCTCCCCGCGCCGCCTCGGCCTGCCGCCGTATCTCCAGCAGCGCCCCATGTCATTCTCATCGCCGTCCCTGCACGGATCCCCGCCCACTCTGCTCCAGCGGCCCCGGCACCTACACCTGCTTGTGCATCTGATCACGCGCCGCCGCCGCCGGCAGCGGCTCCAGTAAGGCCCGCCGCAGTCTCCACTGCACTCTGCAGCTCCATGAATGTGCTTGCTCGATCCGTTCAATGCAGGGCCGTAACTGTGCGGTGCGTGCGTGCATGCTTCTTCTGATGGCCTTAGGTGATTAAGGATCAGTCTTCAGTTATAGTACTGTGAAATGCGAAATGCGAAATGCTTATTAGCTCCTGCGAGTTGATTGCACTAGTGTGCGAGTAGCAGTTCAGATTTTTCTTTTTTTCTTTTTTTTTATTAAAGGAACACAGAGCAGTTTTATCCAACAAGCTTGCTACTGGAATCCTACAACACTGTCATTCTTGTCAACTTATTGAAATTCATCTAACCTTTTGTGTCCATGTATTTTTTTATATCATGGAATATTAATACGTTGATTATTGCTACATAAGATAACAGGGGCAAATTCGACTTTTCACAGGTCATTTAACAGGCATTGGATGGAAAACTAACGGAATGTCATATAGGGCATGGAATTCAGTGTCAGATAGGGGAAGCTGAAATTTCAAGGGCCAAACAAGGAATCAGTCATTATACCAATGCCAAATAGAGAATTTTCTCTTTGCCCAATGGATATACCACTTGCAAGTTGTGTACTTCTGTAGCACCGGCAAGATCTTGCAATATTGAGTCATGATTCACAAGGTCAGACAACGAGACGATGCCTGATGCAACTCTGAGGAACAGCTCGGAGCCTGGGATTAGCTGCACCAAAATCATTGCGGAGAACGCTGGAACGCCTCCTCCTAGGACTTGTTTCGGTCCCTGGGAATCTTCCCTGTCCTTTCATCAGCTCTAGCGTGGAGTGGATATTTCCTGGGAGATATCGATCCTTTCGAAAAAAGAAAGAAACGAGATGGAAGCAGAGAGGTTTTATAGACTTGAAATAGTCAGTTCTGAATTCCTCCATCTCTTGTGTGGGAAGCCACGCGCTTGTGTGGTGAAGGGTTAAGAAATGAAATAGACAGCTTCTGACTTCCCCCATCTCTTGACTCACAAGTCACCGCAGAATCCCCCTCTTCCAGCAGACCGGCAGCTGCCTGGGTGCGACGTTGAAACAACCCGACAAGCGGCAGGGCATCCTTTTTTTTTTCCATCTGATCATCATCGCTGCCCTACTGCTCTGAGATGTACTGATTCAGTTCTATGGCGATTCAGTCGAGTACTTGAGTTCAAAATGGTACGGTGGTCATTTGAACAGGTGCAGGAACTTTCAATTACTTGATCTTCCTTTAATCTCACTGCTATGATTGAAATGGACATATTCATCATTTTGTTTTCGATTTTCATTGACACAATTTGGATCTTAAACGCAGGAGAGGTTTATTCATAGTTGCGTTGCCCATGGGAGTTCACATGACATCAAAATCCCCACCTCACTCCTTTTTGCCTCTGTATCCCAGTAACAACATTGAAATTCTCTGGCAAAGTAGGACGCCACACAACCACTGATGGCAATGGGTTTCCTTCCCATCCACAGAATCATCTCACTGGTTTTCTGTTCAGCCAGCTTGTTCACGTCCGGTGCAACAGAAAATCGCCTTCTTCCCAGCAAGCCTCTTACTGTCGGAAGCACACTCGTCTCTGATGATGGCACTTTTGCCCTGGGCTTCTTCTCCCCGTCCAACTCAACCAGAAACCGCTACTATGTTGGCATATGGTACAACAGCATCCCCAAGGACAACATCGTGTGGGTTGCCAATCGTGCTACGCCGATCACCGATCCTTCGTCTGCGACACTTGCCCTGACAGGCGGATCCAACCTTGTTCTGTCCAATACTGACGGCCAGCTGCTTTGGATGGCAAACGTCAGTGCTCCAGGAAACTTGTCATCGTCAGAGAACATAAGTGGAGAAGCCACGCTTGACAACACTGGAAATTTTATCCTTCGGACATCAGAGGGTGCCGTCCTATGGCAAAGCTTTGATTACCCAACCGACACTCTTCTCCCTGGCATGAACCTTAGAGTAACCCACAATAGACATGCACTACAATGGCTGATTTCTTGGAAGGACCCCCAGGATCCATCCTCCAGTAGCTTCTCCTACGGCGCAGATCCTGATCAGTTTCTGCAGCGCATCATCTGGAACGGCTCAAGGCCATACCGGCGAAGTCCGGTATGGAGGAACTACTTGGTAGTTGGGTCATATATGGAGAGTGTCAAGTCCACTATCTACATGACAATAAGCCGAATTGAGGATGAGATCTATATCTCCTTTGGCATTCCAGGTGTCTCCTCAACTGTAAAGATCAAAATGGACTACTCAGGGAAGATAAAGATCCAAGTCTGGAACAGCAGCATGTTGGAGTGGAATGTCCTGCAGGCAGAGCCTGTCCATGAATGCAATACATATGGATACTGTGGCGCATTTGGTTACTGTGATAACACAGAGTTTATTCCTACATGCAAGTGTTTCGATGGTTTCGAGCCACTAAGCAAGAAAGACGGGGGTGATGGTAGGTTTTGGGAAGGATGCCGCCGCAAGGAGACAATAATATGTGGTCGAGAAAATAGGTTCTTAACCTTGACGGACATGAAAATTCCGGACAAATTCGTGTATGTCAAGAATAGAAGTTTTGACGAATGCTCAGCAGAATGCACTAGCAACTGCTCCTGCACAGCATATGCTTATGCCAATATGGGCACCACGGCTATCAATGGGGATGACACAAGATGCCTATTATGGATGGGAGATTTGATCGACACAGAGAAAAGCGTTGAAATTGGAGAAAATCTATACATTCGAGTTAACAGATTAAGTGGTATTTTTTTTCATGCTTTCTTTCTCTGCTTTGCTTATGTTGTTTTCTGTAGGTCCGGAAAGGATCCAATTGTATCCTCTTATTGCTCCACACAGATTACATTATTGGACCTTGAATACGGTCTTAAGAATAGTTAGCTGCGATTAAAAATTAGAGTAGGGTTAAGACTTGTAATACCTTTATCTTGTATTGAGTTTAAAGAGGAGGTTTGGCCTGAAAAGATGCCTTCACCCTGACCATATTGTCTGGTTAAGACATTCAAATTTACTCTACTTAACATAGCATGTTTAAGAATAGGTCAGTTTTTTTTTTTGAAGCGGCAAGAAAAGGTCAGTGAAAATTAAGTTTATTGATTGCCATCATTAAATTGTCCTAGCACCTGCATGTTCTAAGGAGGTACTGAAATCACATGACACCTAACTAGACTAGGCCACACAGCCATCTCGAGCAATCGTGATTCAACCACAGAGTGACTGAAAGCCTTCCAGTGTAACCATCCAAATAAAGACTAAGCATGCACGCTTAGCAAAAATCACTGCAGAATGATATTTACAGCCTTTCATAGGATATTCTCAATTTTATAGGAGAATATAGTTTTACAATAGCAGAATAGTAATTTTTTGGGGATGGTCACGATAGTATATCAGTATATTACTATATCAATGAGCTATAAGAACCGTACTGATATGATTATGATAGTAGGATCTGCCTTCTGAAGCTATTTCCAATGATTTTTTGGGACTTAAATTCCTCTCTCATTGTCCATGTGAGAAATAGCGCTTCAACATTTGTGATATAAGAAAGTTATGGTACTTTATTTTAAGCATCAAGCAAGACCATGTGTGCCAAATGCTACTATAATGCCAGATTTACCTATAATTCATTGTCCATGCGACCATGCGAGAAATAGGTCTTCAGATAGTTTTGCATGTACATTCATACATGTGAGAAATGTTTGGTTTGCAGTCTAATTATAGCACAAATTATCAAATCATGATCATCTTTCTGGTTTAAATTTGGACAGATAAAAGGAGGAGTAATATACTGAAAATTACTCTGCCAGTTGTATCAAGTTTGCTCATACTCATATGCATGTGGCTTGTTTGGATCTACAACTGCCAAGGTAGAACAAAAGTTCCCTTATTTAGCTGTGTATTTCTCCCAGGAATGTTTTAGGCCATTTCGATATTTCATAAGCAGTGTTCTTTAATTATCTTTAAGAGAGTATCAATATTCCTCTCAGCCAAACAAAGGAACAAGAAAATCTGGAAGAAGATGATATCTGAAGCTTTGAGCACTTCTGATGAACTTGTGGATGGAAAGTTTCCCTTTATTAGCTTCCGAGAAATTGTACTAGCAACAAACAATTTTTCTAGCTCCAACATGCTTGGGCATGGAGGTTTCGGCAATGTTTATAAGGTAGTGAGAAATCTTTTCTTATTGTAGAAAATCATTGTATTTCTAAATGGCTTGATCTAAGAAATATGTGATTGCGCAGGGAACATTAGAGTGTGGTAAACCAATTGCTGTGAAAAGGCTTAGTAAGGGTTCTGGCCAGGGGATATTGGAGTTCAGAAATGAAGCAATTCTCATTGCAAAGTTGCAACACAGAAACCTAGTTAAACTTCTTGGTTTCTGCATACATGGAGATGAGAAAATATTAATATATGAATACTTGCCAAACAAAAGTTTGGATGCCTTCCTTTTTAGTATGTTCTTATTTTGTCTTGCTAATTTTCAGAATTAATTAAATCAACAAGTATTTCTGATGTTATCACTCAATTTATGCTACTGCTGGCAGATTCCACAAGGAAACCATTACTTCATTGGTCAATAAGATTTAATATAATCATAGGGATAGCTAGAGGACTTCTCTATCTTCATCAAGATTCAAGACTGAAGATAATCCACAGGGATCTCAAAGCAAACAACATATTGTTGGATGATGAAATGAGCCCCAAGATATCTGATTTTGGTATGGCAAGAATATTTGATGGTACCCAGCAACAAGGAAACACCAACCGTGTTGTCGGCACATAGTGAGTAATATAATACATGAACCAACTTTACAATTTGTTCTTGCGCTTGAACCAAAATAAATCATGTTTTTACTAATTGGACAATATTTCAAACAGTGGTTACATGTCGCCTGAATATGCTTTGGAAGGTGTGTTTTCTGTCAAGTCTGATGTGTATGGATTTGGAGTTTTAGTTCTAGAGATTGTGAGTGGATCAAAGATCACCTCTATGCACATAACAGAAGATTTCCCCAACCTTATAGCCTACGTAAGTACTACGAACTACTCAAATCACTACAACTTACTGTTAATATGCATCTTGATGGGATATGATCGATGCAGGCATGGAGCTTATGGAAGGATGGGAACACAAAAGATTTTGTTGACTCATCAATTGTGGAGACCTGTTCGCTTGATGAGACTTCGCGGTGTATCCATATAGGGCTCTTGTGTGTTCAGGACAACCCAAATGCTCGGCCACTCACGTCATCAATTGTGTCAAATCTGGAGAATGGAGATACATCACTTCCACATCCAAAGCAGCCAATATACTTTGCAGAAAGGAACTATGGAACTCATGAGGCAGCAGAAGAAGCTATTGTGAGTTCTGCAAATACTATGAGTATTACAGCGTTGGAGGGACGCTAGAAGTTTAATACCTGTAGATACCGATTAGTGTGCTTATTTGTTTAAATTTAGGCAAGGCATTTGTTCTTGAATAGCTTTCATATCAAATGGGACAAGACTAAATATTCTCTTCTAAAGAAACCTCACCACAAAGAATTCCGAACGTTGTAAGTGAAATAAGAGAAGGTAAAATATATGCCATGCTTAAAGTAGGTAACCCCACATGGTAATATTATTTGCAATGCTGGAATTCTTCTTCGTCGTTCCTATGAGAATTGAAGTATTGAACTGCTAATATTGAAATTGCTGCAAAGTTCTCATGAATTTCATGTGCTCCAACTGGGCCATTAAAGTTTACTATTTGTTGCATGAACTATAGAAACAAAAAGGTCATTTCCAAACCAATAAATTTAGTGTTTTTCCCCATCTAGGCTTTTTTTAGGTTTGATTGAGTAGGCATTTCTTTTACCAACAAAAAGTAAATCTGCACATTTGTAGTAAAACGTTTATGCCATGTGCTTACCAATTTCTTAAAAAAATATTCTGAACAGTCTGAGTTATGAGGCGAGGGCGAGCGCGGCGGCGGCGCGTGATGCCTCTAGACTCTAGGCGGACTGGTGGAAGAAACATGGCTGGCCAGCTGATGAGCGGCGCGGCGCGGTGGAAAAACGGCAGCGGCTGGTGACCCCGCTCACCCGCTGCGCGGCGGAACGCGTCCGGCCGGGCGGGGCCGGAGCCATGGCTCCATCTCTGTCTCGCCCGCGTGCACTCAAGCTCGCCCGAGAGCACCACGGTCCACGCCTCCTCGATCTTCTCCGTTGTTTATTCGGCAAGATGGCAGAGGGCTACCCAGCTAGCTGCCTAGCTGGGTGCTCGGCACTCGGGCACTCGGCAGATCCTGCCTTCGGCCAGCAGAGCGGTGGTTGAGCAGGTTTCTGGTTTGAGAAAGCCGGGTTTGGCCGCCTGATCTCCTCCAAAACCGAGGCCCTCCCAAGTGCCCCCGGCAAACCGGAATGGGACCGAGGTTGGCTGCCAGTTGTCCCAAACATTGTCTGACCAATCCCGTCAGCGCTGCGCCAACCTCTCGTTGACAAGAAGAATATGTCTGCCGTGCCCTGCCCATTGGCGGGCCGCGGGCGCAGCTGCTCCCTGCTGAACTCCCCTTCCTTGTCCTACGCCAAGGGTCAACTCCATGGTGCTGAACTGCTGATACTGCCACTACTGGACACTGGGACTCCACTTGTTTTGCTCGTCGCATGCCGGGATGCCCAAAACAGCAGCGCGGCCGGCGCCAGCCTGCCCGTGAACCCGATCCGGCCATTTCTCTACGGCAACTTGCAACCACCGCGGCACCGCCTGCGCCCCGGCCACCCAATATAAGCTCCCGCCCTTGTCCCGGATTTCCACTCACGATCCGACGATCACATCAGGAAACCAACTGACTGGGAAGTCAGAATGCACTTGACGCTCAGCCCCGCGAGGATGACGAGGAAGGCGCCGGTAGCGGCGGCCGCTGCGGCGCACGCGCGGTCCGCGAGCGAGCCGTGCCACCCAGCGCTCGCGCGCCTCGACGGCACCGTGCGCGCGCTCAGGGCGTGGTCCTGCTGCTGCGGCGGAGCCGTGGGCAGCTCCTCCTCCTCACCCGCCTACGGTCTCGCGCTCCTGGAGGCCGTCCTCGCCGCGCTGGGCGACCTGCTCGCGACGCCGCGCACCGCGGCGGCGCTCCACGACGCCGACGACCGGGTCCTCGACGGCTTCCTCGCGCTCGCGGACGCGTACGGCACGTTCGGCGCCGCGCTGCTCGCGGCGAGGCAGGGCGTGGCGGACGCGCGGGCCGGCGCCCGGCGCGGGGACGGCGCGGCGGTGGCCGCGTCGGCGCGCGCGCACAGGAGGACCGAGAAGGAGCTGCGCCGCCTCGCCGCCGCGATGAGGCACGCCTCGAGGTCGGGGCGCGCGGCGGTGGCGCCCACGCCCAGCTCGGCGGACGCAGCGGGCGCTGAGGTGGTCGGCGTGGTGACGGAGGCGACCGTGGCCGCGGCGGAGGCGTCGGCGGCCATCTTCTCGCGGTGCGCGGCCATGTCGCCGGACGTGCCCGCCATGGCACACTCGCACAGGTGGCTAGCGAGGCTCGGTGTCGCGCCGGCGGCCAGCAGCAAAGTAGCGCCGGAAACGGCGCCAGCGGCATTGGAGAGGCTAGAGGAGCTAGAGGAGTGCATTGCCGGGCTGGAGAGCGGGAGCGAGAAGGTGTTCAGGAGGCTGCTGCAGGCTAGAGTTCTACTCCTCAACATCCATAATCCCTTGTAATTCCTCGGCTGTGCTGCCGACTTGCAATCAGGATTTCAGAGGATCAAAATAGGAAATGTGCAGAGTAGTTTTCAGTTGGGCACATTGTTTCAAGGCGGACCCAGCTCGCGTTGGGGAACCGGTCCGTGCACTGGTTGGGCAGACCTGTCACTCTTTGCATCTTGAACAGAATCGTTTCCTTCCCTTCACGTGGTATTTTGATCAACGAACAAAACTTCGTTCATGGAAATCAGTTATAGTTCTCCCTCCATTTCAAAAATGCAGGGTGCAGTTTGGCCCGTGCATTCTTTTACAAAACGAAATAGAGGGAGTACCATACTGAATAGATTTTGAGTTGTAAATCTAGAGCCAATCTCTCCAAAGGAGGACACGCTGACAATTGGAAGAAAATATGCAGTTTCAAGTATCAACAATGGTGACAACAGACAAAATGGCAAAAGTACATGCTTCTTATTATAAGAGCGTTTTGTTCTCAAACGAACACTCGTAACCAATTACAGGGAAGGAAAGATACAACTATAGTGAGGTATATGAAGAAAATATCCTTGCTATGTACCAAGCATGGGGGAGACTCTGGCGGCCACAAAATTGTTAACTATGGAGAAACAGCTATCAACACTACAGCACCTTTTATATGAGCATTCGAAGGTGCAAAACTGCCTCTCCACCAGGGATAATATAGGGTTATTCGACCATCATCTCTTTGCAATATTTGAACATCAGGCACTTGTTCTGTGATGCCAACCAGCAGAAAAACTTGCAATTCATAGGCATCCAATGTTCCCACATCGGAGAGTAGGCTTGACGGTCGGAAGAATGAACCTATCGCACAAATAAGGCACTGAAAGATGAATGGGCAGTGTATGTGCCTGAAGCCATCCATTGCCAAATTTGCATATCTTGCAGGCCCTGTTGAAGCTGAGAATGTTGCAGTAATTACTAGAGTTGACAAATTGCTGAAGAGAACCTGGCTCATCAACTCAAGCAATGCCACCAACCAGGCACCATCATGTAGTACTTCAGCCAATAGCCAAAGCCAGAGTGAGGAACTAGAGGAAACTCCTGAATTCTATCAAATTACCTGGAATTAAGCAAGCTTTGCAGATTGTTTTGCCAGAACAAAATTTTCTGGACAGAGAACTAAAGGGAACCCAACTTCAAAGGTTTAACATTGCCTCATGAATATTTACCTACCACGAGGAAAACACAGACAGTTGAACCATGACTTTTGAGTTCCAAGCATCAAAAGTCACAGCTATATGCAGTTGAAACATGCCTTTGGAGTTCCAAGAATCAAAAGCCACAGCTATGCCCATCGTATTAGCCCTATTAACCACGCTCATCCATGAAGTCGACAACATCTTTACTGCTCTTATGTCTCCGGTACATCCAACAAGCAATCCTCATGCTCAACAAAATCATCACCACTCTCTTTGGCATCAGAAGCGGCACCTGAAGCCATGTTGGCACTTGAATTGGCGTTCCCAAGTCCTCGTCGGCGCAGGAGCATGAGCTCAACGAGCTTGGCCCTTGCCTCAGATACTTCATTCGGCTCAACAAGCTTCCCACGATCATACGCCTCCCTCAAGAACACTGTGTGCCGCTTTCCCTTCGCCGAGAGGTAGAATATTCCGGGGTGATCCAAGAACACGTCCCGGACATTGACCTCGATCCCAAACCACTTCCTGAACTGGCTGAACTTCTCCACCTCCACCATCTTCTCTACTGTCAGGCTCAGGAACTCGTGAGCGATCCCAACTGCCCTCTTCTCCATCTTCCTCCTCGCAAGCTTCGACACTCTCTTGCTCCCTCCAGCCCTCAGACTGACGGCCTCATACGGGCCGGCGTATGGAAGCTGCTGCCACTCCTTCACCTTCTTGCGGTACTCCTTGGTGAGCCTGAACCCCGGCGGGAACTGCAGCTTGAACGCGTACCTGTCTGACCGTGTCTTATCCACCACCGGGGTGAAGTCCTCGGCCGCCGAATCGGCAACGAGGTGGAGAATGTGGGTGTTGGGCTCGGCGGGGTTGGGGGCGAGGCGAAAGAGGTGCGGGTGCCCCGCGATGACGGATTCCTCGAAATCGTCGGGGAGGGAGAGCTCGCGCCAGACGCGGAAGACGGCGCGGAGGGGAAGTGCGCGGGAGCCCGACATCGCGAGGAGGCGGTGGAGCGTCCGCGCCGCGTCGGCGGGTGAGCTGGCGACGGCGAGGAGGTCCGCGGCGGCCGGGGTCAGCGAGAGGGAGAGCGGGAGCGGGGCGCGGAGGTGGAACACGCGCGGGAAGAGGCGGAGGAAGTGGAGCGGGCCGCGGCGGTGGAGGCGGAGCGGGAGGCGGCGCGCGAGGTCTGGCAACGCGAGCGGCTCGGGGGAGGCCCGCAGCGCGTCGACCAGCGGCGACGCCGCGACGAGCGGGAGGTGCGCCGCCGCGAGGCGCTCGAAGGTGTGGTCCAGGTGCCGCGCCGCCACGTGCTGCGCCGCGGTGGCCTTGCACCGCGCGTGCAGCAGCCGCGCCGGCACCCGCAGCGGCGAAGGCATGGCGTCCGGCTCCGGCCGGGCCGGCGCGGCTTGGGGTGGTTTGGCGATCTGCTGCTGGGAACTGGGCCGTTGGGCCGAATGGGCTCGGCGTGCGGAGATGCGATAGCAGCCTTCTGGGCCTAAGGGTTTCGTTGCGGAGTCCATATTTTCCACCGAGGTAGGACTCGCCGCGGACGAAATTTCAAACGATCCCGGAATCTGGTTTTCTACCGGCGCCGGAATTCTCTGCTGCTGTTGCGTGGATCATCTTCATCTCGTCTTCATCGCCTCCTCCTCGTCCGTCCTCTTTGGAGTTACCCAGTCGAGGACCTGGTCAGGTGAGAGTGCACACGCGGTTGATTTCAGTTCCTTTCATTCTCGCTACTGGCCTACGTGGAAATTCGAATTGCGCTTCGCTTTTGCGTGGGTTGATGATGATCATATCGATGAGCAAGAGACTCCGATCCCGTTCCTTGTTTCGTTTTGAAACGAGAGAGTCCTGTTCTTGGATCCTGTGAAAGAGGGGGATTTGTGCCCGAGAAACCCTCGCCACGGAGGAACATCGATGCGGGTTCGGGGTAAAGGAAGGATGCGCCATTGCGTGCGTCCACTCTTCTTTTTCCCTTTATAGAGATTCCATCCATGGCATTCTCTTTTCCTTTGTTTTTTTTGGATTTTTTATTTCGTTGGATAAACAAAATGTGCTTCCACGGTTCCACCATGCAAAAAATCATCTCTCATGGCCTCACAGGAGAACCAGGTTACGTCTTTGCAGTTCCCTCTCTGCGTCATCGAATGTGAAACAGCACACCTCTGATCTACTCCCTCCATCCCGTTTTAATTGTCGCTCAGGAACCGGGATTGCGAGGGGAACCTGGTTCCCGAGCGACACTAAAAAGGGGACAGAGGGAGTATGTGGCTTTTATAACATCATTTCTCCCTGAAACAAAATTGAATTGGGGAATTAGGTGTGCACAAAGGATCCTAGGAATCGCAGCATTCATTATTCCCTGGTGAAATCCTGTGCAAAATATCAGGCCAAATAGGTAGGACACGCATGAACATGAATCATCAAAGGGGATGCACCAGTCTACGCTGTGGTCCCTGCATTTTATTGCACCGACACTGTCTAAGCATGCCATCAGCCCATCACAAAAACTGCAATTTTTTTCTCCCCACATGAGGTTTTCTATTTTTCAAGTCCAAAGGGGAAAAAAACAGAAAATGCTGGGAGCAAATGGAGGCCCGACAATCTCTCCCCATAACCCTCTGTGGTGCTCTTTGGCCATTGACCCAATCCTGTCCACTCTCCATGCAGGCAAAGAACAAGGTGGGAGAAAATCGCCAGAAGCAGTGTGTGAGGAGATAAAAAAGGGTAACAGCTCAAAAGGAGAGCCTTTTGGTTTTACCCTGCTTCTACTGCAAACAACCATCATGGCCGGGCAAAGCTGCCCAGATCAATGATAGAGTGGGCGACAGTCAGAAGAGGGCAGGGCAAATTTGCTACGGTGACAAGGGAATCCTAAGATTTACAGGTGAGTAATTCCAAGATTTAGAGGGTGTTTGGGAGGCATGTGCTAAATTTTAGCACCTTTCACATCGGATGTTTGGACACTAATTAGGAGTATTAAACATAGTCTAATTACAAAACTAATTGCACAACCCCTAGGCTAAATCGCGAGATGAATCTATTAAGCCTAATTAGTCCATGATTTGACAATGTGGTGCTACAGTAACCATTCGCTAATGATGGATTAATTAGGCTTAATAGATTCGTCTCGCGATTTAGCCTAGGGGTTGTGCAATTAGTTTTGTAATTAGACTATGTTTAATACTCCTAATTAGTATCCAAACATCCGATGTGACAGGTGCTAAAATTTAGCACCTGCTATCCAAACACCCCCTTAACCCAGTTCTGCTTTCAATCTTGACAGTTTGTGAGATTTTTATGCGGGTCATTGACAGTTTATTCAAAAAAATTCCTCCAAAGTACTCAAAAAAAGTTTTCTTTTCCTGCAATGTCATCATCTGCATGCAAATACCAGTTGATTGGTTCTTGAAAGTAGACCCTTGAAATGTCAAAGATTGTTCAGAAACCAATAGTCCAGAAATTTTGTTCAGAAACCAATATGCCAGAAATTCAGGGCAAATTTCTCGTCACGGTGCATGCATCATCATCTGTTTCACAGTCCAAGGAAAGAAACGTCACATCGTGCAAGGGGCCTAATTCCAAGGACCGAAGACTTGCTTCTTATGAAATCATCTTCCTCCCACGATCCTCTGGGGTCTCCATAGCCAGCCATTGGTCCATGCCTCCATGGCCATGACCACGTGAGGAAGGACAGGCAGGAGTCTGGCCTCGCCCTCGGTGCGCTCCCCGCTTTTTTCTTCCCAATTCCACTCTATTTTATTCCCGTGTCGGCCTGATCTTTCCGGGTGTGGCCTCCATTCACACCCTCGCTTTCTTTATTTATGAAAAAGGACGGGTTAGCTGGGCTGCTGCTGACATGTGAGCGTGTTCGGCATCACGCCACCACTTCACTCCCCCTCACCAGAGCTCAGTGCCTGCCTCACTCACCTCACCATGGCTGAGGCCTGAGGCAGAGCTCGAATAAATAGACCGGACCCCTGGTGCTACTCTACTGCCCCCTTCCCCTTCCCCCCTCTGGAACTTGGGGGTTCCCTGCCTCTTCTTCGTCGTCTACTCGTCTTGGCTTCCTCCACTGCCCTGCCTTCCTGAGCTGGCTTCTTGTTCGCAGGTCTGGTACCTCTGCTGATTCGTTTCGTGCCCTTTGTTTCTTGGAGCGGATGGATCCATTTGGAAATGCAACGGCTCCCACTGAGGGGCATTGATGGGGTCTGCTTCCGATTTCGTTAATTTTTTGGATTCATGAGCATGGGCTGGTTCTTAGCTGCCATTATGGTGTTAGCTTCCTGTTGCCTTTTGCTTGGAATCTTTAATGTTTAGCCCCCTTTGCCCTTTATCCTAAAAAATGAAATACCTGCCTTCAGCAAGAAGCATGGGTTTTGCTGATTTTCTTCTGAGGCGTGCCTATGATTCTTTGTAGTTTCCTCTCGAGCAAAGCAAAACTTTTAGAGAATTTGTTCACGATCTGAGGTTCTTACCACTGATATTTTCACCTGGCTGTCTCTTTAGATGCTACCTGCCTGTTGCTTTTCAATTTCTTGGGTTGGGCTATTAGGCGATGCGTATTACTTTTGAGGCAATCATAAATTTAGGTATTGTTCAGGAAACAGATCAAGCAAATTTGCTATTTTGATACCCTTGCACTGTCTGAATTCCTATGTTCTGAAGTTGCAGCTAACTATAGAAATTTACTGCCCAAATTCAAAATGGTTCTAGTTTTGATCTCACCAAGCAGTGCAGAAATTGTGCACACAACCCTCACTAAAGCACTGTAAATTTCAAATCTTGATAGTATCTTAGATTTCTTTCACTGCTTATTGCAAAAGTACTGCATTTTATACAGCAGTGCAAGCCCTATGTTTTCACCTTCCATTTTCATCTCACATCAAAGATTTGCAGGCTAAATTTGTCGGTTTAATCCCTCTACTCCTGAACTGTGTGACCGATTCCTAAATTTGGTGCCTCTCTTCGTGAGATTAAGCTAAATTTTGTTGACACCTCCCTGATTCTTGGAACATGCAGGAGCCATGCCGAAGGAGTACCCAGCCTCCCCCAAAGCCCAGCAGCTGCAGGAATCCAAGAAGCAGCGCCTGACATACATCCTCGTGGTGAGCGCACTCTGCATCGCCTTCTATGTCCTCGGTGCATGGCAGAACACCACGCTTCCTAAGCCAGTAGGCAACTCTGCGGCGATCACCCGGGTTGGCTGTGACCCTGCCACCAGCACGGCATCCAGCTCTGCCTCCGTGCCATCCTTCGGACCAGGTTCCGGCGAGGTGCTCGACTTCGACGCACACCATCGGCTCGCCATCAATGACACAGATGCCGGCGCAGGACTGCAGCAATTTCCGGCATGTCCGCTCAACTTTAGCGAGTACACACCATGTGAAGACCGTACACGTGGGCGCCGGTTCGACCGCACCATGCTGGTGTACCGGGAGCGGCACTGCCCCGGCAAGGACGAGCAGGTCCGATGCCTCATCCCGGCGCCGCCCGGGTACAGGACCCCTTTCAAGTGGCCTAAAAGCAGGGATTATGCTTATTTCAACAATATCCCCCACAAGGAGCTCAGCATCGAGAAGGCCGTGCAGAACTGGATCCAGGTGGAGGGCGACAAGTTCCGGTTCCCCGGTGGTGGCACCATGTTTCCCCGTGGCGCTGATGCCTACATCGATGATATCAATAAGCTCATCTCGTTGTCAGATGGGCAGATCAGGACTGCTGTCGACACAGGATGCGGGGTAAGTGGAGGAACGCCTTGGTTGAGGTTTATAGATGTTGTGAATTGTGATGGTGCTGATGCTTTTGTTGTTGAAGGTTGCTAGTTGGGGGGCTTACTTGCTGAAGAGGAACATCATTGCCATGTCGTTCGCGCCAAGGGACACTCACGAAGCTCAGGTGCAATTTGCACTGGAAAGAGGTGTCCCTGCCATCATTGGTGTGATGGGGAAGCACAGGTTGCCTTACCCATCTAGGGCATTTGATATGGCGCATTGCTCACGCTGTCTAATTCCTTGGTATGCACATGGTGAGCACTTCACACCTCTAGCATTCGCTCTAATGAGTATCATATCTTGTCCTTGGGTAGAAAAATGAACTGACTAATTGAGTGGACGGTTTCAAATTTCCTTTAGATGGACTATACCTTGCTGAAGTCGATAGAATTCTAAGGCCAGGAGGATATTGGATTCTCTCGGGCCCTCCAATCAATTGGAAGACGCACCACAAGGGGTGGGAGAGGACAAAGGATGACCTCAAGCAAGAGCAAGACAAGATTGAGGATGTTGCAAGGAGCCTTTGCTGGAACAAGGTTGTTGAGAAGGGGGATCTCTCCATCTGGCAGAAGCCTAAGAACCACCTTGAGTGTGCCAACATTAAGAAGACATACAAGACACCCCATATATGCAAGAGTGACAATCCTGATGCTGCTTGGTATGGAATTTTTTTAACCAATAAAAAATGTCTGATAAGCCATTTAGTTGTTTAATTCTTTTCCCGTTCCATATACAGGTACAGGCAGATGGAAGCCTGTGTTACTCCATTGCCAGAAGTAAGCAACCAGGGAGAAGTGGCAGGTGGAGCCGTAGAGAGATGGCCAGAGAGGGCATTCATAGTTCCCCCCAGGATTAGAAGGGGCATGATACCCGGATTAGATGCAAAGAAGTTTGATGAGGACAAGAAGTTGTGGGAGAAGAGAATAGCATACTACAAGCGCACCATACCCATAGCAGAGAATAGATACAGAAATGTGATGGACATGAACGCAAACATGGGTGGGTTTGCTGCTTCTTTGGTGAAGTACCCTGTGTGGGTGATGAATGTTGTCCCTGTTAATTCTGACCGGGACACCCTTGGGGCAATATATGAGCGAGGGTTCATTGGCACATACCAGGACTGGTGTGAAGCTTTCTCAACGTATCCAAGAACCTATGACCTCCTGCATGCTGACAATTTGTTTAGCATCTACCAAGACAGGTACGGAAATTCCTTACTTCACCCTTTCTTTTAGCCATGCTCAAGACATTATTTCTTCCTATGTTCTTCTTGTTACCCTTGTTTTGCCATCATTTGTCTGCCTTAAAAATCATCAATTGTAACTCAGCTTAGCCTTTTTAAGGAACATACCAGCTTACTTTTATCAAAAGAAATGTTTTGTGGTTTATGATTATGAGAAGATATTTGTGTGTTAGTGAAGGTTATGCTAGACATCTCATGCAACATCTTCAGCGCAAATTAAATGAGATAGTCCTTCAGTCCTTGCTAGATCGTTACCTTGCCTAGCTGATTACTGCATGTACTGTGCAGTACAATTTACTGTTGATATTGCCTGTAACACAGGACTCTAGTTTAACTGCTATCCTTGTATGCATTTCTGAAAGCGCATTTGTGATATTTTGGCCACTTCCTGTACCACATGCGTGCTAAAATGGATCTGGTTGTTTGCATGAGTTCCTTTGTCAGCAAGCGTGGGAGCAATGGTCCAGCTCCAAAATATCCATAATATAAGACAATTGACAATGCACAGGCCCTCATGATGTTTTTTTCCTAAACTTTTCAGGTGTGATATAACTGACATCCTCTTGGAGATGGATAGGATACTAAGGCCCGAGGGCACAGCTATCATCCGTGACACGGTTGATGTGCTCACGAAAGTCCAGGCAATAACCAAGCGAATGCGGTGGGAGAGCCGCATCATGGACCATGAGGACGGCCCCTTCAACCCAGAGAAGGTCCTCATGGCGGTCAAGACGTACTGGACTGCCAAAGCACCAGAAGATCAGAATTAGCACATAGGCAGTTACTGAAGGCTGAATCAGGCTTGTTCCGCCATCTGTGACGATGGCGTCAGGGTTTCAACATCTCAGTGTAGTATGAGACCGCTTGGTCACATGATTCCTTTCACTTTCTCTAATTCTTTGTAGTTCCAGTCAGATGAGAAGTTGAGGAGGGTTTTTGGGGTGTGGTTGGGCCTCTAGCTATACAAGAACTGGTTCTGTAGCAGGAGGAAAATGCTGATCTTGCATAGGTTCCTGGCCCAGTTCACATGAGGGGAAGAGCATAGATTTTAGTTTGTAATATGATGGCACCGAACGGGCAGTGTTATGCTATATTGCGTTAACTGAAATAGGTATTTATTCAATTTGCCTCTAAACACCCAAGTGCTTGAAACTTGAGATGGTCAGTTCGGTTCTCATGTAAACCATAAGTTTCTTTGTGTTCTTTAACAGTCACTTGCAGATATTTCATATTAGGCTGTTCCAGCATATAGATAATTCATAGTAGTCGGCGGCTGCTACTTCGATTTTCACTTGCAGATTGAAGCTTGTTTATTTTGAGATTTTTTAGCCTGAAGTCTGAAGTCTGAACCCACTGCAGAAGACAACAATATCCTACAACAGTACTCAAGTTTGCTACCGTAAGCCCATGAACAAGTAAGTGTTCAGTTCGGTCCTTTAATAGAATTTGGCCCATACTACTGAACTCTTCAACAGCCCAAAACGTACATTTTAGCATCTGCTCGACTACTACTCTTTTCGAAGGGTACGCATTTTCATAGACGTGAAGATACCAAAAGAAATAAAACCCTAGCCCCTCAGCCTCCAAGGCTTTCGGCGCACTAACGCGAATAATTGAACAACTAATCTAGAGTCTAATGACTTGAATTATATTTTAATAAAAAGGCTAATGAGTCCTCGCCCTTTTGTTTTCTTTCTTTTGGCGTGTGGTGCGGTTTCAATCTTTATCCTTTTTTATCCACTTTACTAAAGCTCTGGTGTCCCTAATCCTGGAATTCCTTATGCCAAAATTAAAAGGTAATGTTTGTCATTATGCCTTGACACCGTCAGCCCTTGAAAGATACGGCTAACCGACCCAATTTGTTTGTCTCCGTAGGCCAATTTCATGCCGACAAGTCACAGAAGAAGAAAAAAATCCCAGTGTTCTATCTTCGATGTCAATGCTGGGACGATTTTAGCAGTCTACTGCCGGGTAAAGTATTGCGAAATTTCCCCAGAAAAAGAGGTGGAGAGAAAGAGTAAAGAGCCTATTTGGACAGGTGGAAACTAGAACCAATTCATTCGTGCCAGAGATATGAAATTTCTACAGTAGCGTCAGTGGGAATTCCGGAGCTCTCTCTTAACACCTAGCTGGCCCTTGGACTTTTGACCCGAGCACGCCAGCTCCAGTTGGTTCAACACGAAGCCGGTAGGCGTGTGGAACTAATAAACTTGAATTAACCACGGCAATTTGCTCAATCCCAAGCTGCTTCCAACAACCCCACGCGTACGTCAAACATCAACTACTCCAACCATCAAACGATATATTTGCACCATCAAATTAACGTGGGGAGGACTTCCAAAACTAGTGGATGGCATGGCAGATTTAGGCCGGACCGATTCAAAAAGGGGTGGTTTATTTTGTACTAGTACACATCTAGTACAAGTTCACTAGCTCGTGCTTGGCTGAAAGATGAGCAGGGGCATGGAAAATTTGTAGACCTGCCGTCTTTCAGCAGCCAGGCCCTTAATCTAAGGGGTCGTTTTGGCATGCTTATCCAACCCTAGCTAGATGCCTAGATCGAGCGCTACCAAAGTCATCTTTGCTGGCTTCTTTTATCAATCAGCATACTGTATTCTAACTCTACGTTCAAAAAAAAAACATGTAGTCTAAGCCTAGCTGCTGGATCAGTATTGTAATAGGAAGAATCAAATTCTTGCGATATCATGATCTTAGCTAGGATTCCTTTGATCATGATCTGTTTCATTTAATTTGTTTCCTCTTTTATTGTTGAATTTGACAATCTCGACATCAGCGGCCGCTAGAGCAATTGGAGAAATATCTTCCACTATTTTTCAAGTAATATTGCGAAAGAAAAAAGATTAGCTAAGGTGATTAGAGAACTGCTTCCACCCTCGCCTATTTTAAGCAACTTTGCCTGTTTGACATGGACATAAGAATATGTACTTGCCCCGGATATTACTGTGGAATATGCTCAAAAGTGAAGAAGGTGGAGAACGGAATATATAAGTTGAAAAGGATGCATAGCAATCATATCGAGTTATTCCGCCCCTTGTGAATTTTCCATGAATGTAAACCCTTCTTTACGGTTTATATGTCGAGAATTTTCCATGAATGTAAGCTACTTGCAGATCTTTTGCTAATTATGCCAATATCTTGACAAGTTATTTGCTCCCAAAATTTCCTATAATGTTTTCCCCCTCAAAGGCTTGATGGGAAAGCCACTCAGCTCATCGAATCTAATGCATTAGCGTTAACGCGTTTGTGATGTCAATAGCTTAGCAAGGCCATATATTCAGAAAATTAATCTTTATAATTTACACGAACAAAACCACTTTCGCAGAGCATATTATAGCGAAGTATATATTGACGTATAAGCAAAGGAAAGAAAAAAAAAGCTAAGGCTAAAGATCAACAGGATCTCTCTAGATCTTTACAATTGATTGTGTTCATCATCACAATTTTTCGTCATCGTCAACATCTAGATGCATCGCCCTCCATGGGCTCTCTTCTCGCCACAAAGCTTCAAACCAATCGCATCATCAACCCCCACAAACCAAGGCGAGAGAGAACGGAGGACGAGCCAAACCGAAAGCTAATCAACCAGCACAAGGAGACACCTCGACCGATTGATCAGGCGCGGAAGCAGCCGACGAAGCGCGGCAGGTGCAGGTGGTGGTGGTGGTGGTGGTGGTGGTGCGGCGGGGCGGCGGCGCTGTCGAGGTCGACGAGGTGCTGCGCGCAGCTGCCGTGGAGGTCCTGGTCGATGAGGTGCTCGACCTGGACGAAGCGGTCGACGCGGCAGGGGATGGCGATGGCGCCCTGGTGGCGGAAGCCGTACTCGCGCTCGGCCTCCTCCAGCAGCGCGCCGAAGAGCGGGTGCTTGAGGTGGCCAAGCGGGACGGCGAAGCGGCGCTGCTCCTCCCCCTCCGCGCCCACCCGCACCGTCACGCACCCCTTGGGCGCCACCGGCACCATCTGCTGCTGCTGATGCTGCTGCTTGCCGTGCATGATGATGGCCGCCAGGCAGGCCAGATCGAGAAGGAGCTGCTCGGTTGGTTGCTGATCAAGATTCAAGAAGAGGAAGCTAAGCTGAGGGGGAGGCTCGTGGCTAGAGGCAGGAGGAAGAGAAGGGCCAGGGGTCGGAGCTGGAGATGGCGAGGCGGAAGACGGTGAGGGAGGAGTCGCGGAGGGAGGTGGGCACGTTGGACATGGCCTACTCCACTTTGTCTTCTTCTTCTCGACTACGATACGGGGTGGGTTCGCCTTGCGGTGGAGCTTGCGATCGAGAGAGCTGCGATGCCAAGAGCGAGGGAGGTTGGGGGACGCCAGGGGCCGGGGGTTTTATAGCCCCCCGCGCACGCCGCCAGGTGGGGTTGGTGTGCGCCCCGCTCCCCCGCGCTCGGTTCCCACCCGGCCGCGGCCGGTCCCGTGTTTCCCCTCCAAGTCCCACCCGAGCCCGGGGCCCGTGGAGACGTGCGCGCGCGTGTCATGTGCCCGCGGCTGGGCTTAGCTGTCAGCTGCGACCCCGGGGCCGGAGGCGGTGCCATATGCGTGTGCGCTCCGCGCGCTGGGTTCCTTTGCTTTGGGGATAAGGAAGGGAGGAGAGGGTGCGCGAGGCGAATCAGATCGGGCCGCCGGCCAGGGAGGGGGAGTCAGGCAGGAGGGGACCGACCGCCCGGCCGCGTCCGGAGGTTGCGGACTTGCGGTTGCGGGTTGCGGCTGGGGGATGGGCGCGTTGGGTTCAGATCAGGTGGTGATGGCGGTTGGAGCTTTGCTTGGGACGGCCTTGACTCTGGACGAAATCTTCTTCGGTCTGGTATTGGACGATGTCACGATGGGGGTGTTCGTTTTGGGTTCCGAGTTTGTTTTTTAATCCTCGGATTGGGGTTGACCGGGATACGATGAGTTTCTGGGTAGTATTTTAATACTACCACTATTCATTCATGGGTGCTTGGCGTTTGGGACGAGATGTGGGGTTTCTCTTGTTTGAAAAAGGGGTAAGGTGACAACGGAATGCTAGGTTGACGATCGTTCGTTGCTGCTCAACGTACTACATGCTGTTGCTGTTGATCCGTTCGTTGGGGGCGTTTCAAAGCTGACCGGAAACTTTCTTTGCTGATGCCACCGGTAATAACAAACTAACGAAATTATTCCTATCTCGCGCTTCAATCATGCCGCGCGCGGTCTCTAGAATCTAGCTACGACACGACGACGATCAGTTCCTCGCGACGACGTCACGC
Source organism: Setaria viridis (assembly GCF_005286985.2). NCBI lineage: Eukaryota > Viridiplantae > Streptophyta > Magnoliopsida > Poales > Poaceae > Setaria > Setaria viridis. The sequence goes on along the minus strand of NC_048271.2, from coordinate 13,771,323 downwards.
TTTTGGCCGGGTCGATGGAACTTTGAATGTCCGGCGAGATGCATTGTTGTATGCACGTTTCGCGTTGCTTATGGACTACGAGTAATCACTGCTCCATCGCTTGATGTTTACTGTATGTTTTTCCTAACAGTTTGCTTAAGGACTTGGTCAAGGCACATCTTCAGACGCATGCCGCAGCGTAGCGGTCAAGCCATCATCATCTCCTCCTGCGGCCCGCGCCACGCCGCTGACGTTTCGTCCGGTTCGGCATCGGGCAAAATTGGCAAATCACCTGGATTCTGGTTTTCCCGGATGATCGGAGAGGTCTCCGGCGTGCGCCACATGCTTCTGTGGCTCAAACCTCACGTTACGGCACGTGCGGCCAGCGTCGTCGCCCGCGGCCGCGCGCGTTCCACAATAAATTCTCGCGCACCCATCCATCTGCCGATGTCGCGGCCAGCGTCACGCCAGTTAATTTTGGATTCCCGTCTTGTCCCGTCACGGCGCGGTGCGTGTGGCTGCGATTGGGGGCGTACGACGAACAGCGAGCTAGATTGTTCCAAGCTTATCGAACAAGTCCCATCCAGCCATCCACGTTTACGAACCCTGGAGGGTGTTACTATTACTGGATCTGGACCTTGTGGCAGCTGCAGAGAGGCTGATGGCGCCACCACCAGCCGCTGCCATTCGGCTAGGATTTCATTTCGTTTTTGGCCTCGGTCGCACGGCACGGCGCGCGCACGACGGCATGACACGACTGCACATGACCAAGCAGCTTGGCATCTTGCGCCTGAGGTAGTGAGGTTGATGGCAATGGCACGCAACACGCCCGGGCCCTGGGGCCTGGGTTCACCAACAAAAGCTACGCGGCTGCACCTACACGGCTACACGAGCTTAAACATAGCTAGTCTGACCTTGACGTGAACCTGCAACTAGCCAGTTAAATGCTGGCTGGCTGACTCCAGAGTTTGGTTGGTCTTGGTGGGAGCGGCGGACCTGGCAGATGCGCACAATAAAGAAACCAATGCCAAGAAGATTTGCGTATCGCTCCGTCTGACAGCGCGAACACACCGCTAGCCGTTAAGCGTGCTTAATTGGACTGAATTACAGAGTCTGATGCCAATTTTGATACACGTCTCCATGGAAAAAGTCATGTACAGGACCGTGGCGCAGGCGCACCTCACGCTAATCACGCATGGACCCGTTAATGTCACAGAATTAAGGCAGGGCCGGAACTCGGACCCGTTGACCGAATCGATCCCCCCACTGGACCGCACCGCACCACAACCGCGCGCCTCTTCCAAGCCGTGTCCAACGACCCCAGATGAAACACGGTATGGGCGAAGCGAATCGGCCCCGCGCGCGCACCAGAGTACACACGGCCCCGCCGTGCGTTGACATGTGCGGCCTTCCCGCCAGGTGAGCGGGGTGCGCCGTGATGGGTGAGGCTGGCTGGCGCACAGCTATTTGCCGGACGCGTGAAATTCTTTGCTTGGGGTGGAAGCGCACTCGCGCCAGGCGGCGGCGGCCGGGGTCGGGTGAGCGGGGGCTTGGCCGGCAGCCGGCTAGTTGGATTGGTGTCTCGCCACACCGCGCGCGCGCGGTGCGCGGAAGAATCCGCCGATCACCCAGCGTTTCGGCGCTGGGAGGGAGGCGGTGCCCGCGCAACGCGCCGACCGACGACGCCTTTTGGGCCGCTCGATGCGTCAGGAACAACCCCTGGAGTCCTGGAGGCTGGGCTGGACCCCGCTCACGCCTCTCTGGACTCTAGAGGAAGGAATCCCTCGCGCGGTTCTTGGACCTGGCCGGCGTGGGGTGCCGCCTGCGTGCGCACCGATCGATCGACCGGGGGTCACCACAGACGGAGAGGACCTCTCGGACGGAGGAACATCATCATCGTCAGAATGATGGCAGTTTCAGCGCTCACGCCTCGTGATGGATTCGCACGGCCCAGTTGCTATCATCCGATTCACCACCAGGGATGATGGTTTACGACTCACGGTATCATCATCCATCACGTTCAAACGGGACTGGCGAGGTCTCGATCGCGGCGAAGCGTGGACACGTCGCATGCGAGGCGGAGTTCGTTCGGTGGCGTCGTACCTGGTACGCATGGCAGGAGCCCGCAAGGACGCAGGCAGGACAGCCTGACTACGCGACGTGCGTGACGTGAGGGGCCTCTGGCCTCTGCCGCTTGCCGCCCTCGCGCGTCTCGCCTTGAAACTGGGATCGTGTGCATGCGGCGTCGGCGGGGGCCATTGATTTTGGGTGGGTCTGGGATGGGGGAGGCGGGATCGGGTGGAGGCAGGCACGGCCGCAGGCCGCAGGCCGCAGCGCCGGCGCTTGCCTTGCCGGCCGGGTGCCGCTTATACACACCACCAAGGCACGCATGATTCGCCGCCGGCCTCCGGCCACCAGGATTATCATTATCCTGCAGTTGTTGGAGCCTTTGCAGGTGCAGGGATAGTATCATAGGACTGGCCCCTGCTGACCTGCTGACACCTCCAGGACACGCAGGCTTTCAGAATACTACTAGAGACAACCCATACCTTGCACAGCACAGGCAGGCAGGCAGGAAGGCATCGACGCATCGTCGCTGTGGGACAAGTCAAAGCACGCGGCGATTCTCTACGGCGCGCGGTATGGCCTCCTGCCTTGATTGCAGTTGGGGGACGCGCGCGCGCAGGTCCGCGGGATAGTTGGAGGCAAGCTTCGCGCTGGCACGCGCGCATGCCACTCTTGCACAGTTCGTTGCACTGCATGGGCAGAGGATCGGTTTAGAGGGCGGCAATCATGCCGTTCAGAAATCAGAACTGCCATGCCAGGAGAACTGTCTAGCAAATCTGATTTTTTAAAGGGCAACTGGCACTGTCATGTGGTTTTATAATTTGCCTTTGCTTGCATAGTTCCATCAATACTAAATGGAGCATAAGGACAGAAAAAATATGCAATTATACATCGATTGAAGGGACTTCTATAAGATAAGATAAAAACCGGATGTCAACTAAGACGGGCGTTAACTTTTCTTAGCCCACATCAACGCCGTGGTACCTGTCGAAATCTTTCTGGAGTGCATACCACCACTTGTCGCCGGCAATTGCCCAGAAGCGTTGACACTCGAAGGAGCCAGGTGTGTGTTTACATTAACGGTAATGCTACGGACGTTCGGAATTAAAAAAAAATCGGAGCGTCCAACGTACGTTGCAATAGTTAAGTATTGATATTGTAACTATTATTTCTGCATGTTTCACGGTAGATGTTGCATAAAATATAGTGTTCATGTTGCGGTGGGAATTTTTTATCTTAGAGTCAAACAGCGTAGTCATTTTTACACATCATTTTTTATGTTGCAAATAGTGACCGTTGATGTTGCACTAGTTAATTTTCAATGTTTCATCGGAGCGTCCGATAGAAAATTTTCCAACGGACGTCCAGACACTAGCAGCGCTGTCACATTAATCTACAAATAAATGCACCAAGGCAATGTCGCAGTTTAGGCTGTGGTGATGCATTATTTGCGACGGCAGGGTGGTCTCCACACTACTGGACGGACGACCTTTAGTACTGGTCAGGAATCCTCTTTAGTATCGAGCGCAGCTACATTTAGTACTGGTCGGTGAAACTAACCGGTAGTAAACTGCGACCCACGTCGCGTTGTTGCGCGTGGCACTTTAGTACCGGTTGGTTTTACTAACCTTTACTAAATGTTATTCCTTCTCTTTCCTTTTTCCCTTTCGTTTTCCTTTTGTTTTATAATTCGTATCCGTATCCGATGGAGCATTTACTACTAATATTACATTAATATATTAATCCATTCAAATCCAAATCTTACAAGTATCAACTTATTCAAATCCAAGTCACTCAGAGAAGATTGTACATGCAATGAAATTATACATCAATACTTAAGTTCTCAGAGAGAACAAGTTCTCCATAAGAAAAGGGTAAGGGGTTACATATTTCATAGTACTACTCGCTTCGCTTTCTTAGATATGGAACATAGTTAAGATCTCCAATCGTCCAGCCTAGAACTTCATAAAAAAGGTTAGAGCACGGACGAGTGCACTCTCCTTCGTTTCACATGGACGGTCACATACACTACTATAAATCTTGAACAATGGAGAGGTTAACTGATTTGGCCTGGAACTTTCAATCTCTGGTGAATATGGGGTTTCCACCCATGTAAGTCAAATTCAACGCATCCAAGACTTGAGCCAGAATGGCACGAAAACTCGTTGCCGCATTGGTTGTACCAAAAAGATCCTAAAAGATGATGATAATGTTATGAAAATTAAAAGATATAACATAACTAAAGTTAAAAGAATGATAAAAGAATGTTCCATACTATGTCATGTTGATTAAGCCGATAAAGCCTCTCAGCAGTCACAAGCACATTGCTTTCTCTCTCCTCGAACTGCTTTATTCGAAAATATGACAAGTGTGGCACAAAGTACCCAAGATCCTTAAGCTGCTGTAGGCAGGCCTCCACGACGGTCCTCTCAGAAGTTACCCGACTTGGTGCTATTTGACCCCATACGGCAATTGAAACTATCGGGATGGTCTCTCCTGATGACATCGAGCTAAAATCTGTTTCTCTAACATGTACTTGAAAAGGGATGTGTACTCTTTTAAAATAAGGTTCACCAACAACCTCGGTTTGCACTACAGGAGAAGTACCACCTAAATCTTCAACAACATCTTTGAGCCATCTAATTGTGTTGATAATATGTAAGTAAATTTAGAAATTATTCATTTGTAGTAAAAAAATCAATTACAAGAAGAAGGAAAGAATATTACTATGTTGGGAATTGATCATTCGCTTCGATCACTGTATGGCAAGTCAATGACACCACGAGGGAAGTGAATTCCTGAACGACGAGACAACGGCTCCTCGAACATGTAGTTTCCACGGGCACCAGCACCACAGCCGCCACCACCACAGCGAAAAGAACTTCCACTAGCCATAGTTAGCCCAAACTATACAAATAAAATTGAAATAAGATACATTATTCCACAAAGATCAACTTCAATAGTAATTACATCATAAAACATCATAATTCACGAAATGCTAAGAATAAAAGATTGTCCAAAATAACTAATAATAATCAAACATCAACTTCAATAGTAATTACGCCGTAAAACATTAATAGAAATTTACAATTATTGGTTTAGATCTCATGTATACTGTGATAACTAATAAAACACATTTATTATCATATTGCAATTGCATGGAATAAAAGTGGAAAAAAGAAGAAAAAAACAATCGGGGCGCTCAGGAGGAGGCGGCGTGACGGTGAGGAGGCGACCTCGGCAGCGGGGAGGAGGCGACGCGTCGGGAGGAGGCGGCATCAGGGACGGGTGCAGGGATGGAGACGGGGAGGAGGCGACAAGGATGGCAACGGGACAGGTTGGGACCGGGTGGAGTTTCCACATATCCATCCCGAAACCCGAGCTACAAACCCACCCCAGCCCAAAAACAGCAAGCAAACGGGTGAAAAACTTCACCCATACCCAAACCTCGATGGACCCCGACACCCGAGCCGTCAACGGAGGCAGCAACGAGGTGCAGGAGGTCGAATGCCGCACGCGGGGGCCGCGCTGCCGTCGCCGGCGTTGCCCGTCGGGTCCCAGGGGCTGCCGCCCGTGGGTCCACCCGTGGGAGAGCTCACCCCGACGCGTGCCCCGCTGCTCCCGCACCCCACCCTGGCACCTTGGTCTAGCAAGGGGCTGCTCATCGGATGCATATGCCTTGTGCTTGTGGTGGTGCTCCCCACAGACCAAAGCAGCAGCATCGACTGAGATGTGAGACCTGCTCGTACGTCCTTCTGCATTGACATGAATCTGCTGCTTAAGCATGGCACTTCCTGAGTTGCAGCTGAACAAGAGGCTGACTTTGAAGTTTGAACTGTACCATGGTCTTTCCGGAGGCAAAAAACACGAGGTATGATGCCAATGCAATATTCAAGTTTATATGCATGTTAATTGTTAAGCCATAGGCTTGGTTCTAACTAGACTAAAATTATTTCCAGGTTCAGGACTGTAAAGAGACAATGATCAATCTGATTCTAAATACGATATTTGCGTCTGGCAGGTCATGGTAATTAACAATTATGGCCTCATTATGGTGTGTTCCCCTGCTGGACTATCCTTTCTCTATACGATTACTGCATCATCACCCAAGAAAAGAATTATTATTCTTATGGTTTGATATTTTCACAGCAAGATCAATAGCTGGTTCTCTATACTTTTTCTCTATAAAAGTTGTGCATACAGGAGTAATTCTTTTTGTGAGCTTGGTTTGTGGTTCATGGTTGGAGAATTTCTTTTATGTAAGAACAGTAAAACATTATGAACTTTATTCTGCTATTTTTTAATTCGGTACAAATACTACATTTCACAAAAGAGGAGTATAATGTTGCTGAGTGAGGGCTCCATCCTGAGCGCTTTTTTTAATAAAAAGGTTAGTGTGTGTTTTGCAAAATGATACTGGGGAGTGCAATGTAATAGCAGGATTTTAGAAAAATAACTGCATGGCACTAGTGGATGTACAAGTTGCAAACTACAAAATAGATTAGTTGCAAAATACTCAAATAATCAATCACACATAGGGACAAAAATCCAGTAACTACCTAGGGGTTATAATCCAGTAACTAGATTACTGGAGTAACACATTCAAAAAAAATTGCCCAACGCATAACAAAAACAAATTGCAACATGCAGAGCAGTAAGTTTGCAAGTAAATCAGCGGTACCGTACCTGGGAAAACTAAAGATTCATTTAGAAACATCCGCGTAAATAAAAAAAGGCTAGCACATCACACAAATTTCAATGCTACAAAAAGCATTAGAATTCCCAAAAAAACAGTAATTAAGGATCCAGTAAATACCTAGCTACTGGTTGTAATCCAGTGACTAGAAACTACAAATTAACACAAATTGCAACACACAGGACATTAAGTTTGCAAGTAATAGGGGGTCCAATATCTAAGAATAAAAACTAGAGATTAATTCAGGAACATCCGTATAAAAAAGGGACATCACATCGGCAATCAGACAAATTGCAATGCCACAAGCATTAGAATTGCAAAGTTCTTAGGGTTTCGGTAACTACCTAACAAGGCAATATGGGGTAACATATTTGAGGTGAAAAAACTGCATGACACTAATGGGGAGTACAGTTGCAACTATACAAATAGATTAGTTGCAAAACGCTCAAATAATCAATCACACACAGGAGCCAAATCCAGCAACTACCTAGAGGTTATGATCCAGTACATGGGAAAACTAGAGATTCAATTAGGAACATCCGCACAAATAAAAAAAAGCCAGCGCATCCCAAGAAATTTCAATGCCACAAGAGCATTAGGGATTGCCAAAGCATTAATTAAGGATCCAGTGACTGCCTACAGGTTGTGATCCAGTGACTAGAAACTACAACTTAACACAAATTGCAACATATAGGACATTAAGTTTGCAAGTAATCAAGGGGTCCAGTACCTAAGAATAAACTAGAGATTAATTCAGGAACATTCGCATAAAAAGGGACATCCACATTGCAAATCAGACAAATTGCAATGCCACGAGCACTAGAATTGCAAAAGCTTAAGGATCCCGTAACTACCTAACAAGGCATTATGGGGTAAATATATTTTGAGGGGGAAAATACGCTAGAAAAACCAAAACCATAATCACCGGAGAAAAAAACGTGTGGGTGGGTGTTGCTAATCTGTGTGTGTGGATGGTGATCGCTGCGAAACCCTAGTGCACGAGCGCAGTAACGAGAAGACAGGGTAAAGGGGAAACCCCAACACTGCGAAACCCTAGGTTCAAAATTGGAGAGCGTGCGGGGGGGGGGGGGGGGGGGGGGGGGGGGAGGGAGCAGGATGAGAGGGATACCTCCAGGAAGATGGTTGGAGGAGTCGACGATGGCGAACCTCGTGGCGGCGGCCCCCGACGACGACGACGCTCGCTCCAGCCGCACGAACCTTGCGACAATGGCTCCGTTGCTCCGGGGAATGGGGTCGCAGGGAGAGGAACCACGACCGCAAGCCCCCACGCCTCCTTCGGGTGGGGCATCCTACAGCCCCGGCGACGAGCTTCCCGGTGAGGAAGAGGGATGTGCAGCGTGGAATCCGACGAGTGGGGAGGGAGGCGGGCAGAGAGTAACGGGAAGAAGAGAATGAAACTACAACGGAGTGGGTGGGGCTCCCTGGGGGAGTTAATGCCAGATGGGTTTGGTCTGGGCGCGCGCAGGAAGGGGAGATGGTTCGCTTCTGGGTGCGGTTGCGCGCCGGTTGGCCTGGGTGTATTCTGTACAAAAGAACGCAGGTGCAATACACACACATACACATATACATATACATATGTGTGTATGTATATATATATATATATAATAGTAAAGATAAAAATTTATCACAAATATTAACTAGAGGGTGCGTTTGGCAACAAATGGAAAGGGGCATGGGAATTAGTGGTGGGAGTTGGCGGAGAGAATTCACTTGGGAATATGATTTTTAGTCCCATTCCCTTGCTTGTCTTTCGAAGGGAATTAAGAGTGGGAGTTTATGTGAGACTTCATATCCTTTGTTTGGTGTGAGAATTTAGAGGTGGGAAATTATATTTAAGTCATGATTAACTGTATAGATGCATCCATCTTCCACTCAAAATAAATTTCCACCCAATTCCCACCCCTCCCGCTAGAAGTGATCGGTGCGAGTTGCTCTTCTAAACTCCCGTTCCTCGTCCCATTAGAACTCTCGTACCCACTAAACAAACAATAAAATTTTAGTCTCTCACATCAAAATTCTCTTTCCCTCCGACCAATTACCTCCAACCAAACAAGCCGAGAGTACATTACATATGAAATTCATCATACATACTAAATCTTACATAAATGAGATACTTAGAATCTAAGATTGTCCACATCATGCCCGTTAATCATCGCAACATACAAACTATGATTAATATCGATAATGTCGATTCCTAAGAACCTATCGCCATAATCTAGCACATATATGTATGCACTATCCCTAGTCTTTCAAGGCATGTGGAATGTCTCTCCTATTCTCACCGAAGTTGTGGATAATGATAAGGTAATGTCAGCTTGCTAACCGCCACGTACTCGACTCGGGTCAGCTCTTGTGAATGTCCAGCCAATGTTCCCCAGTACCTGATGTAGGACTTCTTTTAGACCTTGGTCGGCGTGCTTGAAGCTATTTTACAGTGCATCCTTGAGTTAAATGGCAACCGACAAAAGTGTTAACGCTAACAATGGGTGATCGAAAAATTAAAACAAAATTAATCTAAAAATATGTTACATACAAAATTCAAAATAATGACTAATTGTAAGTTACATACAATGGGTGATTGATGTGCTGGTAATATCTGTTTAGGCATTTGTATGACGTCCGGCTCATCGTATTCGAAAACTTTAATCTTCCGGTAACTGTAGTCTGGAAATACGTGATTTATCTGACGTTCTATTTGGATCAATGCCTGCCTCACAGCACTACATGCGGCAACATGTGGCTGTTGTGCGGCAATATAATTGACATGGATAATAATTGTCTGACCAAGTCTTTACTCTCGCATGCCTGCAGTATTAATGGACAGAGAAACCACATATCTTCCTTTTATCGGACTTGTTTGTTCATGTACCACCTTAGGAACTTGTCAATCACGTTAGGTATTACTTGTCATAACCACTTGATTGGTGAAACAAGCTTCAAAATACAAATTATAGAAAAATATTAGTATGATGTAATGAGTAATAAAATCAGTATTAGAGTACAAAGGGTGTAAGAACCACGCTTTGGCGTAAGTGCGGTTGTGTAATGGGCACGAGTCCATGATCGATGGGGAAGGAAGCGCTAGCAGGCTATGCTGTGGGATTCGGGGGAAACAACGGGACATATCATTCAACGTTGCGACGTATCGGCATTTTATCCTATAAAATTTTATCAAATACATATCATCCACTAGTTCGACAAAAAAGAAAAATGCTTCATATAGTGGACTTTACGGAGTCAAGAATCCTAAAATAATGGTAGAATATTATTTTCTCAATCACTAATCTCAATGTGTCAGATGCCACCAGCTCTTTAGGATGTTCCTGTTCACCTTGGATTTCTCAACTGAAATCACATTGTTCATGCAAATTCCAAGTCTATCGAGAGCCACTTCCACTCCTCCAGTTCCAGAGAATAGTGTAAGCACATTCATGCTACGTGCATACACTGTTCCCTGGTATTAGAGGATCGGACGTGGTACATCCATTACCGGTCCATCTGTATCGTATTACGTGAAAAATAAACATAGGGCTTCGTATTAGATAAAGAACTTATTAGGTAGGAAAAAATAGAGTAAAATACTCTCCTCATTCTAATAACTCTATTCTCCTCATTCTAAAATACTCTCCTCATTCTAATAAACTAACAGATACTCCATTTGTAACATAAAACTCATTCTACAAAACGCTCCATTCTTCTCATTCTAAAATACTCTCATTCTAAAAAGTTAACAAATACTCCATTTGTAACATAAAACTCAATCTAAAAGACTCTCCATTCTCCTCATCCTAACTAACATACTCTCCATTCTAACTACAAAACTTAAAACATATATAGAATACTCAACATGAGAGGAAGAATCGAGTTGCTAACCTTTTCCTCCCCTAGGTCGAGTGAAGAAGAAGCCCGAGCTCTCGGTTAAATGGTTGAGCTCGTGCTCGGGGAGGAAGAAGCATCTCATTTTATAGAGTTACCTTTAATACCGGCTGGTGGGTCTAGCCGGTACTAAATGGTTGCATATTAGTACCGGTTGAAGATACCAGCCGGTACTAACATGCATGAACATCATTTAGTACCAGCTCCACCCACCAGCCGGTACTAAATGGCTTTCTAGGAAATCTAGCCGTTGGCCACGCGGTCCACGTGCCACCATTTAGTACTGGTTAAGACTCCAAACCGGTACTGCAGGAGCTTCGGTGGTACTGTGGGTGATGAAATGAAAAGTCGTTCAGTACTAACGCGTTGGACAAATACTCAGTTTTCAGTAGTAGCGCCAGCATGTTCCGAGCAATTAGGAACGGATCGTCGTTGGCTCGTTGCTGCAGCGTCAACGGCAACTGGCCTGCCTGGCGCCGGACGGACTCAAACAAAGATTTTCGCTTCAGCTTATTCAGCCGGCTTATCAGCCACCAAACAGTGCTTTCCTCTCACAACAAATCAGTCATTTCAGCTTTTCAGCTGGCTTATAAGCTGAAACGAACAGGCCTTTGGAAGACCCATGCGTATGCTGGCTTCGATTCGTTCAACTGTTCAAGCGTGGAGAAGGTTTTGTGGCTCTCTAAAGCCATGGAGAACACACGGGCGCTTTCAGTACGTTAGGCTTTCATAAACACGCAGGCCACGCTGCTTCTGCTGCACACAAACCGTCGTAGGCTTTGATGGTTTTGTTTACTGTTCTATACGGAGTGCATACTAGTAGTAGTAGTTTTTCTCTTAATTTCTATTTGGACTGTAACAAAGACAGGCCATTAGTGCGACAGAGATGCCATTGCGACTTCTCGATGTACGCTTATGCGCTAGAAAAAAAATACGGAGAGTAAATAAAACAAATGGAATTATAGAAAGCTGTCGCCGCCCTTTCAAAAAAACATTATGGAGAGATCAAGGGCGGACTCTAGAACAGGAGAACAGGTGTAGTTTTACGCGGACTAACACCCGCCTCAGTTCATGCCTGGTGTTCATCGTATCAAACTTGTTTCTTCAGTGTCTGGTCATTTTGGAAACGAAAATAAGCGAGCACGACTCGTATCATGTGTTCAGTTTCCCTGTAGACACTAGCATATATTCTCTGTTTGGCAGTTCTGAACTGATCTTCGTTCTCTCCACAGCGATACTATACCCTATAGAAAATTCCGACGTCGTCTGGAAAACTGATCTTTGCAAGCGGTGCCAATGTCTTGTCGATTGGTCAAAGATCCGCGCGCCATGTTGCTGTGTGTGTGAAATGGAAGCGAAGGGTTAACCTATAATTACACTTGACCCAACAACAGTTGACCGAGCAAAGTGCGTGGCAGTGGAACAGGAATCCTTCGCCGGGTTAGGGAAAAAAAAAAGGGAGCAGGTCGTGTGTGGAGAGGCGATGGAGGATGGAGTCGGTCGATGGGCGATGGGAATGGCGACAGTGGGCTGGCTCGTGGCACCCGGCGCGCGCGTGGTGGACAGGTTCCTCTCGCATCGGGATCGGGTCCCCTAATCTTTCTTCGTTAACGCAGCAATATCATCCATCGGCTTTGAAACGACTTCGCCGAGGTGCGGTATTTGGGGGTGTCGATGCGAGAGGCCGCGAGCTGGGGCAGGGATGATGCACGGGCCCCTGGATAGAGGCCGCAAACGCTAATCGGTTGTGCAAGCCCAAGTGTTGTTACGATTACAGAGAATGAGAGAAAGCGCCCTCATTTGGACTGGGCTCAAAAGCAAAGAAAAAAAAAACTTTTCCCCTGGGCTTTACCCATATATTGTTGATAAGTTTTGGGCTTCCTTTCCCATTCATAATCTTTGTGAAACGGCCAGCCTACTAGCAGGACTGTTTTTGTAAGGAAGAATCTGAAGAAGTGCGACTGCATCCTCAAACTCTCCTCTGAACAAAATCCGCTCATACAATCTTCTAACACCTCTTTATCAAAAAAAAAAACTTCTAACAGCTCCTATTACTACTGCAGACCCCAAAAGTATTACAAGCAATCTAGCCATCTAGGTTGTTTGTGAGATCACGAGGAGCCCGATTGCTGTTTTTAAATATAATCAAGACATTTACTTCATTTCCAGACCGGTTATTAGCATTCCAAACGCATAAATTTCAAATGAATTTCACAAAAAATTCCAGCCGAACTGTCTCTATGGCTATGGGTACGCGACTTGTGTGTTGTGTTGACTTGTCAGAGGAAAAATGAATCGATTCCCATGGCAACTCAAAGCAAGTTCTGAGTGGGCTCCCACGGATAGGACGCTTTACTCACCTGCGACTTCAGTGCGCGTTTGCGAAGCACCTTTTGTACTTGCGTTCATTTGTTAACTGTCCTGAACGCCATAAAAAGTGCGCCGTACAAGTGTCCGGAAAAAGCAGGGCATAATAGTTTCTGCTGCCCCTTTTGCGTTAAGATAGCTTTGCTCTACCATATGATAGGAACATGCTGGCAAACCACAACATCATCTCAGGCATTAAGATGATCACATGGCCTCAACGATTTCACCAAAATCGCAGCCCCATAGCACCAGCAACCCAAGTTGATCCATTGCAGCATGCAGCATGGGCGCCAGCTGTACAATGCCCATTCATAGCCAACAACGAACAATGTACCAGAACCAAGAGGCAAAACATGACCTTTCTTCTACAACTCCATTTTGAGCTATCACTTTCAGTTTCTTTTTTCTTTTCCCCCCTCTCTCTACAAGCATTCTACAATAAGCTAAGCCACCAAAAGGAGACAAAAACACCAGCATCCCTCCAACTCCTCATGAACAAAACCAATGGAACCAATTCAGGCAACTACCAGGGCAGCAAAAGAATCAATTGTGCCGCCTCGCATTGCCGCTTCGCATAGTCAATCCATGCAAAAACTTGGTGTACCCTAGAAAGCTAAGCTTGCCATCCGACGGTCTAATCCAGTCACGAACGATGGAATACGCCGCTGAGGAAAGATTCATCTCCTGTAAGCGAGAGGTGGGAGGTAACTTGATTAGGATCTACGTGAGACCGAAGGTTCAATTCATCAATCCATTCAGTATAATTCGATCACATACCTGAGCTAGCTCCTCAATTGTGATAGCACGGTTGCCTTCCTGCTCAAAGTACTCAAATGCAGTACTGGCAATTTCTTCCCACCGTGACACAGCCTCTAGCTGGTAAGGGCTGATTGTAGCTGCTCGGAACTCCTCAAAGTCCATTCTCCTATATGCGAGTGGCTCCAGCTGAAGGTGATTACACGCATAAAATGAAACACTGAACCATATATGGCACATACATCCAAAATGAGGAGGAAATAAGGTTGGCTATAAATTCCGTATTTCATACCGCATTTAAGATCTCAAGCGTTCTGGATTCCTTCATAGCATCTGTAGAGTTCTGTAAAAGAGCCTGCATAATTAAAGGGGTGAAAAGGAAAAGTTGAGTACAGTGTCCTAAAAATGGAAAAACTTCAACATACCATAATACATGTCTAAAAATAGAATATTAATAGGCCATCTCAACTTTTCCTATTCGTATTCTATTTTTAGACATACCATAATACTTAATTGTTATTTGTGAGCACTTACCATCCTGAAGTTGTCGATACAAATTCGACCATCTCTGCTGTTTGGCTCTAACAAGTTGTATTGTGCTCTGATGTAGATAAGCTCATCTTCTGTTACTGCTCTTGACAAAGCCTGTCAAACGAACGAGGCAAATAAAATTAACACGACCGCAAATTGGATAATGTGATTTCAGCAAGACCAATGCAACAAAGAGAGGTATCAATAACGCATATAAACGTATCTCTTCAGCTCCACAGCTCCCTTCGTTGTGTCTATTATTCCTAACCAGCTAGTTTTGCAAGGTAGAACGTTTAAATGCATGCCATGTAAAAACACTACTGTAAGCAACTAAGTGATATTCAAGAAAATTGTGTTTTCACTAAATCAACAAGAAATTATAGTTAAATGCACAGAGGAATTAAAATATTAACCTTCAGTGCCGCCCGTTTGAGTGGCGTCGAACGAAGATATGCCTTGACCAACTTGAATACTAGCATATCCAGAGGTATTTGTCGGTGCTCATCTCGCAACCAGGGGTGAGCTGCAACATGCAAACAACAGCACGACACATAAGAAAACTACTGACACCCAAAATTTCAAAAAATAAAGTTGATGTAAGAAGTGGGGAAAAATGTCAGTGAGAGTACTTACAGAGTGCCTGGGCAGCAGTCATTCTTTTTCTGTAGTCCTTGTTAAGAAGTCTTTTGACAAAATCTTTAGCTTCAGGAGATACTGATTGCCATGGTGTGTCATCAAAATTAGGGTCAGCTCGCAGCACTGAGCGGAAAATCCCTGATTCAGTTCGTGCCCAGAATGGTCTGCTACCACAAAGTAATATATAAGTGATAACACCAATACTCCACATGTCTGCTTCTGTACTATATGACCTATGCAAGACTTCTGGAGCAACATAGTATGCACTGCCAACAATATCATTAAGCCTTTCATCTGTAGAAGGGGGAAAAGCATCAGGCTTCCGAACACATTGTGGGTAAAGATCATAACGTATTTCATGTCAATGGTTTTAACATATTTGTAAAACAGAAGCCCATTACAACTGGATGATCCTTGTGTGGAGGTAATACCTGGTCTTATAAAATCTGAGAGGCCAAAATCAATTATCTTCATAGGAGAATGCTCATCCTTAGTGCTGAATAGAAAATTCTGTTTGAAGACATCCAAAGGTGGAATTATCAGAAGGAATGGATCAACATGATAAATCATATTCTGTTTACATACTCAACATAAAGTCTACAGACCTCTGGCTTCAGATCACGGTGAACAACACCCTGAAGATGGCAAAAAGCAACAACATTTAATATCTGTTCAACAATAATTTTTGCATCCCCTTCATTGTATCTTCCACCCCTTCAAAAAGAAGACAGACAGAACTGTAACAAAGCCACATTTGTGGTGTTCACGAAGTTTTTCCCAAGAAAATGTAATACCTTGACAAGATTCTGTCCAACAATTCTCCACCTTCACAAAGCCTGATCAATACAGGTGAAGAAAACATCAGTTATCATGTAAATTCCCACTAAACTTGCTAGAAAGAAAAGTATATCTAATGTTATGTGCTGCAAGACATCAACCCTAAGGCTGGCAATGTGACTTTGAGCATAGCCGTACATACTGTTTTAAGATAAACAGCACATTCAATATTCACAGTTTTTACATTTACTTGATCAATGATATGCAAAGGCAAGGGGAGAAACATACTCCATGATTATGTAGACATTAAGGGCATCCTCACAAGCATCATAAAACTTGACAAGATTGGAATGTCCAGATAATGCCTTCAAAATTTTCACCTCTCTACGCACATCCTCAATAGATATTGCTGTTGTCATCTGCGAGACAAGATCAAAAGGTTGAGATCATGTTTATAAACAAAAATGTGAGATATGAAATCACAACACAGAGGTATTCTTCCCCCCCCCCCCCCCCCACCCCCGCGCGCGCGGTGTAATGAGCTAGGAAAGTGATTCCTTAATGATGGGCCATCTAAGAGGTATTAAGCTTAATTGAAAGAATCATTTGAGCAGCACTTAGCTTTTAGCATCAAAAGATTTACACCATGTAACTGCATATGCGGGAACAAGGAATAAAATTGCATGCTATGCAAACAAAGAACCATACGAAGGGGAAAAAAACGGATTAGACTCAATAAATACATCTAGTGCTCACGTAATTTAGGTAGCAGTCGAGGAACTTATAACACAGCCAAAATAGTGAATAATTAATTGAAGTTGTAACGGTCACAAAAAACGACAATATACATGCATGAGAAAATCAATGCCGCCATGCACGTATACGCACATAGAGTTTTGTCGTGCCACCTATTGTATACTAGGTTTTCTCGACGACTTGCTGCAATAAAAACCAAAATATGTCTGATTCAACAATCTGAGTTTCTGCAAGGACAATCTCAGTAGAAAGATGTTCTCAGCATCAACATGTTTTCAGCTTTGGTACCAAAGATCTAAAAGATATTCCTTCATTCCTAACTCGTTTTGCTCTCCTCTACTTCTGGCCATATCATGAAAATGCTGCAAATTGGATTGAGGGATTCCTGAACTCATGACAGTCAACTGCAAAATCTTGGAGATGTCAATGCTATCCGAGGTCTTACAAAGAACTCAGTTACTTCCAAGCTAGTGATCTACCATTGCATAAACTGTTATACCATGATAGCTTAAAGAAAGAACATGAAAATAAGAAACAGGTGGCAGATGGATGAACAGTTAAGCACTCAGATCACAAGAACAGACAAAGCATTAAATGCAGCATTGCTGAAACAAGATCTCAACAATGTACTTCTAACCCAGCAGGAAATGCCAATGCCAATACGATCCCAAAAACCCTGATCACCGTGTAAGGCAGCCAAGAAACGAATGATGAACTTATGATTGCAACCACTGTGCTAGTGGCTTTGCAGAGTTACTGAATTCTTGTTGCGAACCTAACAACCAATCCATGATCTACTAGATGACAGCAAAAAGGATCACCACGGGATGACAATTCTTTTCCCTAAATAGTCGGTTCGTGATCCACGGCAGGAGCCAAGCCGATTGAAACTCGAAAGATTGTGCGTTGAGTAAAAGAGGAGTGCGAGATCACGGATGGCGAGACCTTTGCTTTGGAGATGACCTTGACAGCGAGGACCTGGCCTCTCATGTCTCCCTTGCGGGCGCGCGCGAGGCAGGTGTGACCGAAGTGGCCGCGCCCCACCTCCTTCCCCAGCTCGTACTTGGCGGCGAAGTGGCGGTCGTAGCCGAAGCTCTTGTCGAGCTCCCGCTCCACCTCCCCGGCGCCGCTGGCGCCGGCCCCGTGCTCCGGGATCGGGACCTCGACCGGTGGCTTGGGCGCCTGCGACGCGGAGGCCGGCGACCGCTGGCCGAGGCGGCGCACCAGGGACGCCTTGATGTGCTTGGCCGGGGACGGCGGCGGGAACGGGCGGCGGAAGAAGCGGCGCGGCGTGGACGCCGAGGTCGCCGGCGACGGCGCGATGCCGTCGGGGAGCCCGAGCGGGCTCCCCGCCCAGGGGCTGCCCGCCGCCGACGACCGCGCCGGCGTCGCCCCCGCCCTGCCCCCGCGCGGCGTCCCCGCCGGCGACGGCCGCCCGCTCCGCCTCCCGCCCCCTCTCCCTCCTCCTCCTCCTACCTCCGCCGCATCCTCCGCCGCGCCCGCCGCCGAGACCGTGATGGTGGTCGCCCCCACGCCGCCGCCGCCGCCGTCCGCGTCGACGCCGTGCACGTTCCTCGCGTAGCACTGCCCCATGGCCGCCCGGTCCCGGCGATCGCCGGAGCTCGCGCACGGGAATGCGGGGTCCGGGAGCGGGGGCGCCGAGATTTATAGCTCCGCGAGCGGGCGAGGAGAGGGGAACGGGGGCCGGGTGAGAGTGGCAAGTATTAATGCAGTGGGAGGAGGAGGGAGGGGGACGACGAAATGGAAGGGAGGGTGGCTGGTGTGACGAAACGAAACGAAACGGGAAGAAAAAAAAAATGCAGCGGCAGTAGACCAAGTAGTAGTAACGGAAGGCGCTGAGGGTGACGGAGTGCACCCTGGCCTGCGGCTGCGTCTGCGCGTGTTGGGCTACGGGGCCCGGGGGGGCCTGCGGGGAGATAGAAGGGAGGCGGGGGCAAATGGGTTTTGTAGGCGAGAGATGTAGGTGAATGACGCGTGGGGTCATTTTCGGTTGAGCGGAAACGGGTCCGGATGGCGGTGGCCGAGTGGCTGGACGTTTTGGTGCAAGTGGTATTTGCCAGGTTTTGCTACGGTGGAAATTTGAATTTGGCCGTAGAGATATGGACAAATGGTATAGCACAAGCATATGGTTTTTCGTTCGAGAAGGAGAATGGGAGAGGCAATGTACATTAAGCCTTTTTTTCCAAATTCTATAGACCAAATAGCAATATCAGTGTAGTGGATATGTGTGGTAGTAGTTTACTTTTGTTCGTAGTAGAGTTCCACTTTATCGTTTTGCTGAAACATTGGTACATTACTTCAATAGTTCAAACATGTGTGTTGGTTAACAACGGTCGTGATCTCTTATTTTGTCGGATCGATACCGACAAGTCGTTATTTTTTTTCTACATTGGTCATTGCATATTAATGTTACCTCTTCGATCATGCTAGCATTTCCAATTATTGGCACCATAATATAGTTCGCTCTAACTTCACATTTTATTTGATATCCGTACCTCTTCACCAGCCCTAACGGAGTGGCTAAGAACACCATGATGTTTATGAATATGTGTAATAATCCAATGGCGTCCCATAGTATGGCCTACACTAAGGTTACACACGTTCATTAACAAGTACGTGATTTTTTTCATCCAGGGAAGAATTTCGGTCCCCATGAAGATTGCCATGATTTCTGGTTAGGTTTGTGCGCTAACTTTTAACTTCTATACTACCATCAGTTTCGCAATTTTCACCACGAGAAAAAACACAACTGGATCATTGCGAGTGATCATGGGTCATTCATCTCGGCGCGATCAGCACAGCGTCGTCCGTCCGTAAACTTACATGGTAAAGTGGCCCACATCGGTGCCTGGCCCAGATGTCATTGCCCCGCTGTCCTGTAGTAGGACTAGGAGGGAGGGTAGTCATGGCCTCCAGCTTCTTGTCGTCCTCTCACTGGAGCACAGGGCATCCCCACACGGAATGCCATGTGACCATTTCTACTCCGCAATACCCCCTGTTTTTCTTGAGAAAAAATAATTCAGAAATACGCGAGATACATGAGTATACGTGTATCCCACTGAATTATATATTCAGAAACGTTTGTAAGCTCCCCATCCATGCATATCTCTAACTATATCAATTCAGGAAATCTGCAAGATCATGATAATTAATTATTCCACTTTATTGCCGAGATATCTCTCTAGATATCCAGTACGTTCATACATACATACATACATACATATAAATACCCGTGATATTCTTTTTCAGGATTTCTGTTCTCATTTAATATTTTCCAGGCCTGCGAGATTTCGATAGGAATTCGGTTCCGTTCCGCCGCATTGATGCTTGCTTGAAACCGTCCATGCTCGTCCGGAGACAGGGCGCATGGTGGTGGGCCCTCTCTCTCTCTCTCTCGCCGCAGTAGCGTCTCTTGCAAGTCTTTCTTCCGTGCTGCTACTTGCCCTGGAACCTTTCTAAAGGCTTGCATCACCGAGAAGGAAGCAGGAGATGACTGCTACTGGCTGACTGTTCCTTACCGGGTAACCCCTCCGGCCAAATCCTGATGACCGGTTGCCGACTGGATGAATGAATCTGGAACGGTGTGATGCCCCGGTCAATCTAGTGTTTGGTCGGTGTGTTATTTGCGTCCTAGTCTGGCAGTCTCTCTAGACTTGACTGTTACTACGATACTGTACGATTTGATCACACTAACAGGACACGTCTATTTTTCAAGGTGCTTTCCTAAGCACAGGTTTTTTCTTTTAACTCTCCTCCCTTTTCGTCCACAAAATTTACGGACCTCAAATTTTTTGAAAAACTTAAGTATGAGAGAAAAAGACGCTTATACCCTTAATCAAGCACATCGGTCGCAGTGTTCGGTAGAATCCTATATATTCAGAAATTTATATTTCATAAATAGCGTTGCTAAATCCTATTTATTCCAGTGCGGTAGGTCATAAGTCCTCGTTTATGGATAAATTTTGAAACCAGAAATCCTTACATTTGTGGACGGAGGGAATATTAAACAGGCATCCAAACAAGTTCACTGATTATAAAAATCCACTGACATAAAAAATGGGATAAATAAAACAAGTAAAGAAAAAACTCAGCAAGTTATAGATAGGTACTAGCAGTAGCAAACTGGATTACGAGAGGCTATAATTTATTTGCAAATCTAAAAAACAAGAAATGACGAGGAACGCATCTGCAGGTAACCAACCGCCACTTGCTCCTTTGACCTACTGCACGCATGCATGCGCGATGCATCTCGCCCGTCTAGAATAAAAACACCCCCCTCTAATCAGCCTGTTATATAAAAAATGCTCCCAGATGCTCGACATGATCGGCCAGTATAAAAAATTGCATAGAATACGCGCCCCGCGATCTCAGTGAGCTTCTGCCGAGGACAGAATAACCCTCAGATCGCGACTCCCAGACTCCCAGTGGCAGTGGCTAGCGCAGGTTTTACAAACAAATCCAACCACGAGACCCACCCGATCACGCAAACCTGAACCAGCCGACTCGGCTGCAGAACTAACGCACACCGTGTCCGTGTGGGTCGGTCACGGCATGCGACGATGGTGAGGAGGAACTGAGAGCCAGGCAGCAGCTCAGGATGTGGATGTGACTAGGAGGCGCTGCCGGCCAATGTGGGCAAGTGTTGTTGTCATGCGGGCATAGGAGTTCGTAGCTGGTACGGTCCTTTTTGTCCGGGCTCCAGGCGCCACCGGGAGTCAGCGACGGCACGAGGGGAGTCCGGACTCCGCTTCAAGTGACAGTTCGGGCAAAGTAAAAGGGGTCCGTGGATTTGGCCGTGCACGGTGCGCGCCCGCGAGAGCACTGGATTTGGAGACTATCTGCAGGTAGCCATCGAACGGAAAAGCTCCAGAGCTTTCCGGTTCCGGGCGTGCCAAAATGGCCACGTGCGGCTGTTGAGGGAGAACGAGCTGCGATGGCGCCGGATCGATGCGGCGTCCCGGCCGGAGAACCCCAGCTCCGGTCCTAGAAATGGCTCGAGGCCCCTTTTTCCCTCTCGCTGCTAGCTGGCCGTATCGATGAGCAGATACTGTTCGTGTTCCGACACGCATCAGTTGTAGCTCATTGAGAAATGGTAATTCAGCAGGCGGACTAGCTAGCTGATGCACGATACGTAACAAGTTGAGTAACTGTTGTTACTTGTTACTCCTAGTTCGGCGAGAGGATATGTAAGAATCTTTTGTGCGTCTTTAACTCCAAGACCAAGAGAACAGTGAGTTGGTCACTGTTGATCGCTAGCTATACGACGGCGTAGGCTAACAAGAAAACGCGAGTAGTAAACTGTGTATTACCAGCACTGTCGGTGTCAACAAAACCGCAGAATGCGTGCACACAAAGAACAATGTTCACCTCGATAAGGCCAAGGTCAGACTACTCCAATCCAACCTGATGACCGGCAGACGCAGTGCAGCCATTGTCATCGCAGACAGTAAACATGAAAAACCTCAGCATGCATAATTATAAATCCTATGTTCAAACATGTCTCTGTATAGATGTTCCAGGTTGGCGACAGAATCTCACCGCAACTGTGAAGCAACAAGCTCTATTTCCGTAGGAGTCGGGAAACACACTACACAAAAAATAATTAATGCTGACACGTTAATTTTTGATTGCTGGTGCGTCTAATCGCTACCCGCCAGCACAAAAGGTCCCAGGATTGGCGTGTTAAAGTCCGCCAGTACAGATACATGCGTGCTGGCGAGTGCACAAGCGTCCACCAGCACAAATAATTATTTGTGCTCGCGGGCGCTTATGCCACCCGTCATCACAAATGCTTTTTCAATTTTGTGAACCAAATTCTAAAAATATCTAGATTTGATCCGAAAGTTGATACAAAAGTTTCAACATGTTTTAAGAAGAAAATCGGACTATACATTGTTAACAAATGGTTACATTACTTATAATGTTTCATAGGACTCAACTCAAACCCTCCAACTTGTGAACTAACTTGCCAAAAAAATCATCCTATATATCTCAATATAATTTGTACATATATTAGACTACATATATACATTATTGGAGTTTCAATAATTTTGATCACATTCACTTGGTTTTAAAAAATTAAAAGGAAAATAAAAAATTTAGAAGGATTTTTGCTGGCGGGTGCACATAATTGTTGCCCGCCAGCGCAAATTGCGTAAACATGGCGCGGGAAACAAAATTTCGCATCGCGAGAGAGGGAAACACACTGCCTTCTCCTTTTTATCCACATGCTCTCACTCTCTCCTATCCTCACCTCTTTTCTCCTCTCTCTCTCCTCCTTATCCTCATTCCTCCCAAGGAGTGCGGGCGGCGGGAGCGACGGCGAGCGACCGGTGCGGGCGCGCGGGCCGTGGCCAAGCGGCTACTGGTGCGGACCACGGTGAGTGGCAAGCGGCGGGGACAGGAGCGGCGGTCAGCGATGGGCGCGGGCACGGCGAGTGGTGAGGACGGGAGCGGCGAGCGGCGACGGGCGGCGAGCGTTTTTTTTTATTTTCACAAAAATATCTGTGCTGTCAGGTGATGTAACCACCCGCCAGCAAAAAAGCCTCTGTGCTAGCGGGTGGCTAACGTTGCCCGCCAGCACAAAGCGGTCTGTGCTGGCGGGCAAGCACCCGCCAGCACTGACGCCATTTGTGCTGGCTCAATGTTGTTGGCGGGTGCTCAGCTCGCCAGCACAAATCTTTTGTAGCACAGTGACACTCCTTGATTTCCCAATCAGTCAAACTAATGAGTGCACGTAATAGTTTTCTACAGGTTAGTTTCAGTACTCCGCCTTAGGTCAGATTGTCTGGTCATAACTCATAAGCTAGATTCAGAATGGTAGGAGTAGCTTCCAATGAGCAAGTTAATACGGCTTCGGCCAACGAGAAGCCTAGGCGTCTAGGCATGCGAGTATGTGACCGCCAACCCTCTTTAGAGACTAGCCCCTTGTTTACTTCACCCCCAACTCCCAACTTTGACACTATGCAAAAAGAAGATTCCCCATCACATCAAACTTGCGGTACATGCATGGAGTACTAAATGTAGATAAAATTAAAAACTAATTGCACAGTTTTGTTGTACTTCGCAAGACGAATCTTTTGAGCCTAATTAGTCAATGTTTGGATAATAATTCACAAATACAAACGAAACGCTACAGTGTGCTACAGTGCCAGCACAGTAATTTGGCACCTCCCAATTTAGCCAACTAAGCCCTTGTTTACTTCCCTCCAAACTCCCAACTTTGACACTATGCAAAAAGAAGATTCCCCGTCACATCAAACTTGCGGTACATGCATAGAGTACTAAATGTAGACGAAATCAAAAACTAATTGCACAGTTTTGTTGTACTTTGCGAGACGAATCTTTTGAGCCTAATTAGTCAATATTTGGACAATAATTCACAAATACAAACGAAACGCTACAGTTGCGCATTTATGGCAAAATGCCAATTTTGCTACTCCCAAATTGGGAAGTAAACAAGGCCTAAACAAGGCCCAGAAGGTTTTGTTCTATTTCTACTGGCTGGGTTGTTGAACGGAGCACATGGGTGGCCGATCCCTTTGAATTTAGCTGCCATTCTGATTAGACAAACGCAGCAATCCATGACACCTTCGGTTACTGTTCCTTCGTTTCTGATTAACTCTTATCAGCCTCTCCGTTCTTCAAAAGTTGCTGAGCTTCTGTACGTACCACCGTGACATGATCGCCGCGCTAATGGACTTGACTCGGTTCGTCTAGGGTCACACAATGCCGCGCATAATCATGTCACAAAAACATCATCGTAGGCTACTCCCCCAGTACAGACGTACGATTAGCACCAAAAAATCTCTCGCTCTGTTCTTAATTGGTCGGCAGAGCTCCTGACCCCGTTTCACGGAAAATTAAAGAAACCTCTCGTTGCCACCTCAGCGTGGGAGTGAGGAATACCAACCGCAATCTCTCGGGGACCGACCAAGACCAGAGTTTCAGCCACAAGAACATCTGAAGATTCCAACATCAGTCCACAGTGCCCCTGAAGCTAAGCAGCAAGCTTCTGTAATCGCCTCACGAACCGAGGAACACCCCCAACCGCTCTTGTCACCATCTCCCCAGCTCTTAGCTACGCAGCAGCAAGCCAGCAACGAGCACACACCGAGGCCTACACCTACACGCTGCTGCTTACTCGCACACACACGGGCAGTGCCACGCAGCACAAACGGCCCCCTGCCCCCTACCTGCTCGTGGTTTCTTTTGATGCGAACGCCGAACGCGGCGCCGCTGCCTGCTGCCTGCAAAAGGAGGCAAGGCAGCCGAGGCCTGACGGCCGCCCGGCCTGAGGCTGGGAGCGAAGGAGACAGTGGCCTGTCACCTGTGAGGGTGTCCTCGGAATCGGCAGGCAGGCGCTGGCCGGTAGCGCCGCGTCTCGGCGCGCAGCGCCGCAGGGGGAGGCAGGACGCGACGGTTTTGGTGCGCTTGGGGCCTTGGCGCGTCGGGGTCGTGGTCGGGTTGCGGCGGGGAAGGAGCAGCAGCCCAGCACCACGAGAGCGTTCGCTCTCGTGGTCTCGTCGGCGCTGGCGCACCGGCGCACGGGCCAAGCATGGCAATCTGTGTCACGTAACTGCTGCCCCCTGGGCCGTTGCGCTCGTCCGATACGTCCCCACTCGCTTCGCTGGAACTGAAAGGAGCGGGGTTCAGGTTGTCCCAGGTGGATGTGAGGATTATTCGTCGTGAGTTCCTGTGCTGTCTCTGCAGCCTGCGCGCGCGGCAGTCGACGTCGCCACATCGGTGAGGGGGTGGCGGCTTTTGTTTTTGTCACGCGCTGCGTGCCTGCGTCGAGCAGTAGCCCGGTTCAGAGCCCTCCTGACGCCGCAGCCTGAAAAGGACCCGACGGCGTGTACAGCTCCTTCTTTCTGGAGGCGGTAGAGAACAAAACAAAGCTGCACGGGTAATGGCCAAGAACCTCGCTGGCCGCTATGCCCCAGAAACTGTAGAGATTCCATGCGTACTGCTGCAGCCGGGCTGCATCTATCGGGTGCCGATCGAGCTTATTCCGTTTTTCTTTCCAGGAACAGGGAGAGCTTCTTACTCCACGCATCGGCGACAGATGGGGAGGTTTCATGTTTTCCGAACCGCCACTCGTCAGCCCTTGACCCGTCGGATCAGAGATGGAGTTAGGCACGACTCGTATGATCCGTCACCTAAACACCCACCGCCTACCATTCCCGGCCGACTAGCCTCCAATCTCCCGGCGCAAAACACCAACGACCTCGCCGGATCACCATGGATAAGCTCGTTCAGCACACAACAAACCCCTCGCCACTGTCGCTGCCGACCGGCCTGCCGCGCTCTGACCGGCGACCAAGCCGCACCTAACACTCCTCCCGTCCCATCGTCCAGGCGCCCCCCGATGGCCCGATCGGTTAGGCGACTCGTACAACCTGCTACAACCAATCCCTGCCGTATCTGGAGCGACCAGCCGTGCGAGACAGGGGCGAGAGAACCGGGCCAGGGCCACCGGCTCCCGCCGGCCTCTTCTGGCGCGGGGCGGCGCGCGCGTGCGCGCGCGCGCCGAGACGCCGGCCGGCGATGGCTGGCGAGCAGGGGGGCGTCGCCGGGGAAGCTGGGAATATTGCGGTGCCGCACGTAGAAGCAGCTACTAGCTACCAACCGAAACACCGGTCACCTACTACACATGCTGCCGCGCTCGTCGGCTGCTGGGTCCGCCCGTGCCGGCCGGCCCTGGCCTGGTCTGGTCCCTCGCGCGGCAGCGGCAGCAGGGGCAGCCGCGCGGCCCCGCCTCGTTGGCGTCGTTTTTGTCCGTTGCGCTGCGCGGGCCTGCGCGCACGTACGCGCTTGGCAGCGGCGGGCTCGATCGTCGGCTCGTCCTCGGTCCGGTGCCCTTTCAAAATTTGACCGCGATGATCGTTTAGCGGCGCGTGATGCCTGGTGTTTCTCTGTTCTAAAGTAACAGGAGATCGTGCTTTTTTTCGGTGCTTTGGACGAATGGACGTGTATGCGTCCGGGTAGGGAACAAGACTGGAGTTAGTGGGAGAAGGTGCTGTGAGTTGATGGAATTTTTTGTGCAGTACAACCTGAGATGTTTGGATTTTGTATGGGATGAATGCAACTCTGACCAGTGACCAAGGTCTGCTAAATGGGCAATGACGGTTCTTCAAAAAGTGTAAATGTGTTGCTCCCATCGTAATCGTATGAGATACAAGCCACCAAGTTATGAGAACATACACTGAGCAAGTGAGCATCCAATAGTAGAGCACTGGAGCTGCAACTTTTTTTAAGATAGCAAACGTAATCCAAAGAGAAAAGGATGAAGCAGAAACTGACACAAAAGCGGCCGAGGAACTCATCGAGAGCCCAGGAACGGCCCACTTGCCATCGGAAGCGGCCCATTTATCTTACTTAAGACCCAGGCACCAAGCCCGCAAATCCCCGCATACTGCTAAGAAGCCCCCAAAAGGGGAGGAGCCTTCCGGACGTGCGGCCCACGGGGGTCACGAAACCCCCACAGCCCACACAAGTCACGTGTACATTTTCCTCTCAAAAAGGGGGGAAAAACCGTGTACGCTTCGCTCAACGCTTCTTCCCATTTGCTTTGCTTGCCTTGCATCGAAAGCTCCAAACGCAAGTCCCCTTCCATTCTCATCCATCCCAGTGATCCCACCACCGGACACAACAGCAAGCAGCGAAACGGAAGCGCCGGCAATGGGGTCCGGCTCCGCCCGCGTCGCGACCGCTGCGGCGCGCCTCTTCGCTGCCACCGCCGCCTTCCTCCTCATGCTCGCGCGAGGCGGCGAGTCCGTCAGTTTCTGGCTCCCGCCGCCGTCCGCCGGGGGAGGGGGACAGGGCTTCCTCGGCGGCGCGGACCGTTACCTGACGCGGGACGAGCGGTGGATGGACCAAACCCTCGACCACTTCAACCCCACGGTATCCACTGCGAATCGATGCGTTCTCTCCGAATTTATGTTGAAGGTCGTTTTACGGGACTTGGGGGGACTATTGGGATCGTACGAAGGTCTCTCCTATCTGGGACTGTAGGCCGGTAGCAGAGCACCGTACCAGTACGAGAACGTTCCAAATTAGGGAACCTTCAGAGAATTTCTGCTGGCACATCACAGTGTACAGCTTTGATTTTTTTTTTTTCAAATTGAAATGCTAAAACCTTCCTAGATTTCGTGAATCATCTTGAATGCCTTCGATTATACCATTTTTTCCTGCTCACGTGCACGTCATGCCACCTTAGAATTAGAGTTTAGAACAACCAATGGATCTTCCTTTCCTTGTACGTGATGATGTATTAATCGATAAGTGTTGGGATAAGGTGCACAATCTTATCTATTTCATGCTTTTTCTCAAAGCATGATGTGGGTTCTCTGATCTGTGAAATTTGTGAGTAGAGATGTACTTGCTATACGAATTGAATTTTAGTCCACCTTTTTACCTATCGCATTTTTATCCAATGAAGCATTAATTACTGGGAGACTCTTGTCTGCTGCAAAGCACGTGGTTATTTTGCAATTCCCTGTTTCTCAGCTGATTCAGTTTCGAGTCACAATGTTTCATGTTGTGAAGCTTTGATTGTAACCTGGTATTGCTATCTCAGCAGTATTTTACCCAGAAGAAAACACGGATGTTGTTTGTTGTATCCATGGAATGGACCAGGGATTTATATGCTTTTTTATGTGCAGGACCATCGGCAATTCAAGCAGCGTTACTATGAATTTCTTGACTACTACCGAGCTCCAAATGGGCCGATCTTCCTAAATATCTGTGGAGAAGCCTCGTGCAATGGGATAAGCAATGACTACTTAGCTGTGAGTTTGATGAGTATACAATCACACCTCTTTGAGTTAAATGACTAGACATTCTATATTTGCATACTCTATACATGATTTGTAATTTACTCTAGGCTTAGCTGTGAGCTGTAATTTATTATCCAGCTGTTAGATAACATACATGTGGATGGATTGTGTAATTAGGTGATGGCAAAGAAATTTGGTGCTGCACTGGTTTCTCCTGAGCATCGATACTATGGAAAGAGTTCTCCTTTTAACAGTTTGACAACAGAAAATCTACGGTTCTTGTCATCAAAGCAGGCTTTATTTGATCTTGCTGTTTTCCGCCAATATTATCAGGTCTGTATATGTGGTTATATTACCTGTCAATGTCCAAATGTGTGCACCCACTTGTTCTGAGCTTTTATTTCTGCCATGTGAAGGAAACCTTAAATGCCAAGTATAATCGTTCTGGGGCAGACAGTTCTTGGTTTGTTTTTGGAGGGTCATATGCTGGAGCACTCAGTGCTTGGTTCAGATTGAAGTTTCCTCACTTGACATGTGGAAGTCTTGCAAGCTCAGGAGTTGTTCTTGCTGTTTACAACTTTACTGATTTCGACAAACAGGTTAGTGAAGGAGCAGGCTGTGATTTGTGCATTAAAAGTTAACACTTTGATTTGCACCTAAAGTTCTACTTCTGTATATGATTTACATCTATGTAGATTGGGGAGTCTGCTGGTCCTGAATGCAAGGAAGCACTTCAAGAAGTAACAAGACTTGTTGATGGGCAGCTTCAGTCTGGCCGCAACTCAGTTAAGCAGTTGTTTGGAGCAGCAAAGGTAATCCATTTATGATATGTGTATTGCTTCAGCTTTGACAACTTTTCAATCCTGTCTCGTTCGCAACTACTAGTTTTTTTTTCTTTTTAATTTTCATGTATGCTCTCTCTGAATAAACTTACATATTATGTTGATGGTTTGGTATGCTTGAAGAGGACAATGCTAATTTGAAAGATACATAGTTGTGGTGCTGAATCGAGCCTGCATTTTTCAATATAGATAGCAATATCTCCTTCACTTATTTTCTTCTTTAGACATCATATCACATAATGGGTTAGTCTGAACACTTCCAAGCTGCTGTTATTAGCTACCCGTTTAGAAGTCCATAGAAGAATTGCATGCTCATAAGACTACGAAGACATCTCTTTTTGTGATGTGTCCAACTTATCTATCCTACCTAAGCCTTTTTCTTATTTAAAGTTTGAATTGTTTCATATATGCATCTAGAACACATGCTTAAACTTCTAGATGTGCTGCCAAGACTGCTTGTAGGTTATTTTGTGATTGTTGACTTAGCTCCTTGGATTTGTTATATAAGATTCATGCATTTGTTTTGCTTACTTGCAGTTAGAAAATGATGGTGACTTCCTCTACTTACTGGCAGATGCTGCTGCTATTGCGGTATGCTCCGTGTACATCTATTTTTGACCTTATGGTTTGTTGAAAGCAATTGCAGTAATGAGAGCTGATGTCATTTGCAGTTTCAATATGGTAATCCTGATGTCTTGTGCTCCCCGCTAGTTGAAGCAAAGAAGAACGGGACAGACTTGGTGGTAAGTACTAAGTAGTACCATTATTTGAAAACAGGGTTGTGAAGGGTAACAGTTTTCAAGAATCAAAATCTGGTGACTAAGTTGCTGATTTTTCCCTTTTCGAAAAGTGTTTGTTGTTAGCAAGCACATGATAATTCCTTGTAGGCCTTGATTCTTATTTCAGTCGTGCTAGCAAACTTTCTCGTAATCTAATAACTGTTATCATGCAGGAAACATTCGCTAGTTACGTGAAAGATTATTACATTGGAAAATTTAAGGCATCAGTGGCATCGTATGATCAACAGTATTTGAAGAACACAACTCCTGCTGCTGCTGAATCCTGTAATGATAACGCCGATATTTACTGTTACCAAATACTATCATGCTTTAAGAGTTTTGAATGGAACTGTGTGCGTGGCTATTGTTAATGTTATCTGAACATTATTTAATTTGAATTGACCATGCGTTTGACTATTGGTTTTCTTTAGCCTCTAGACTGTGGTGGTACCAAGTTTGCAGTGAGGTTGCATTTTTCCAGGTGGCACCAAAAAATGATAGTGTCCGCTCCCAAAAGATTGACACAAGGTTAGTAGATATACTTTGCTCAGTCACACCTTTTGTCTCTACCAAGTGTCCTTTTGCTTATCTACTGTTAAGCTGCACCATCACATCAGTTGAAAGTTCTCTGTTTTTTTTTTTGAAAATTTGTCAGTCTAGCAACTAGGATCTTGTGTCTTCTTTTTAATGTGATTGCATTTCTAGACTTTGTATTCATTTGCGCCCTTTCCGTTGCCTTGTTTCTAGGTACCATTTGGACTTGTGCAGAAATGTTTTTGGGAAAGGAGTCTACCCTGATGTCTTCATGACAAACTTATACTATGGAGGCACAAGAATTGCAGGTATGGCCTATAAGTTATTGGTTCAGTTCTTGAGTTATTAGCCTGTGTCATTTTGCTTTGCTTGATCTTGTAATTTGAGCTATCTCTCGCTTTCGAAAAGGTGAATAATGGGGATTTACCATGACTTTTTCTTTTGAGGTTTACACCACCTATTTATTTTTACGAGATAGTACTATCATTGTGTCATTAACACATCAGTATTGTGAGGTCAGGATCAGTGGACATTCATAAAGGAACAACTAAAGAGCTGAGTAGCCTCACACTCCATTATCTCCAGTGCTAATAGCCCCTATTTTTGCCACACTAGAAACTTTCCGATAGTAATAACTAACAATCTCTAAATTGATATTGTGAATATCCAATTGTGTGCAATGGTCTGGGCACAATTATTCAGATATATGGTTTGACTTCCACAGTAGTGTATCTGCTGTTCAAAGGTTCACGTATTTGAAATTAATAAACCACATGCCTGCAGGTTCTAAAATTGTTTTTGCAAATGGCTCTCAAGACCCATGGCGCCATGCTTCTAAGCAGAAATCATCAGAAGAATGTGAGTATTTTTAGTTCTATATGTCATTTTGTCACCATTTTCCTGTTTCATATATATACACTATTCTTATCCAGTATATTCTGATGCTACTAGTATGCTTATGAAAGTTTTGCTGTGCCTGCAGTGCCATCATACTTAATTGAGTGCAAGAACTGCGGACATTGCAGTGATCTCTCTGGATGCCCTCAAGCTCCTTCAAATATTGAAGGTAGACTCATCATCCAACTTTTATTGAAACTATGCTTGAGCATAGTAGGGTTTTTGTTTATTACAATTTCTGCTTTCATTTGCGTCATCCAAGGATTAACTTAGTTTCAGTTCCATAGCTTGTTTATAATATGCATGTGACCCCTAAATTTGAGCCTTTTGTATTCTATGCCCACCAGGTGATTCATCCAAGTGTTCATCTCCAGAAGCTCTGAACAAAGTAAGAAAACAGATTGTCGATCAGATTGATCTGTGGTTATCGGAATGTCAAGAGCGAGGTTAGTTTGGTCTATGTGGGTGTTCTGCCACTGAACTATTGTGGTTCTGAATTGTCCTTGATAGTTTCTATCTAATGGCTCTAACATTTCCTCTGGGCCTTTGCTATATCAAAAGGACCGTGGTGGCTAGCTGCGGCACCTCCAATTCAATCCTTCAGTTTTGGCCTAAAACATTGTTGCTCTATCTGCATTTTCAGGACATGACAAGGGGCCATTGCTGGGAAGCAGATGGAACCTCGCTACTATTTGATAAATCTGTGCGAGCTATAGGCATAGGGTTGCAAGGCCAAGGCAAATATGATATGGTTGGGCTTTTGCTGTACTGCAGACTGCAGTATACCGTTTGCGTAAACAATAGACTGATGAATGATCAGCTGGTGGCAAATAAATAAAACAGGTGGCTCTCGGCATCTTGGGATATGCCTGCAGAGTTCAGACGTGAGAGATGCCCACCTTTTGGGCTCGGATGCGTTGATCTGTACAGACGTTACCAGGATACATGTAGGCTCTGTTTGCTTCAGCTTATCAGTCACTGAACAGTGTTTTTCTCTCACAACAAATTAGTCGTTTCAGCTTTTCAGCCGGCTTATAAGCTGGCTTATAAGTAAATGTGAACGAACTGCACACTGACAAGTTCGTTAATACAGTATACTATATGCATCTGGCGCATACCCTTCTTGGACGTAGCTTTCTGATGAAATCTGGAAACCTGTAAGCCAAGGTGATGGAGTGACCTCTTAATCTTATTATGCAAGTGCCACGATCATTCTGTTAGAGGATGTGATTCCTTGCTAAGTTATCCGTGACATCAGAGTTTCATGAAGGAACAAGTGTTCGTTGTGACGCCGGAAGGCACGAACAAAGATCCGGTAGTGATGAACAAGAGCAGGTACGGTGCCTCGGCAGTCGGCATGGACGCCGAAAGCTGACACTTCTCGTGAGAAAAAAAAAAGAAGAAAACTCCACTAGACAGAATCAATGGTTTTTTTACGACTATCCGGTGCCGCCGATTAGGCCATTCTGCTCGCTCGCGCAGTTCGAGCCAGCGTGCCACCTGCGCCATCGTCAGGCCGCGCTGTCCCCCGTGGCCGTAACCACCACCTGAACGGAAGGGAATTTTCAGTTTCAGCCGGAGAATCGGGAGGCGATGATGGGGTCTCGCGCTCGCCTCGTCTCCCTCCTCCTAGCCTTCCTCCTCGCGCGCGCCGCCGAGGCCGGCGGCGGCAGCGGCAGCAGGTACCTGACCAAGGACGAGCGGTGGATGAACCAGCGCCTCGACCACTTCTCGCCCACTGTGAGTCAACTCCCTCTCCGTTCTCCAGCTCCCAGCCGTGGGGTTACGAAACATTCCCGGGAACGATCCCCGCCGTCGCTCATGCCGGCCGCGGCTCGCAGGACCACCGGCGGTTCAAGCAGCGGTACTTCGAGTTCCTGGACTACCACCGCGCCCCCGGCGGCCCGATTTTCCTCCGCATCTGCGGCGAGTCCGCCTGCGGCGGCATCCCCAACGACTACCTGGCCGTGAGTCGCATCGCGCTCGCGCACTCTCGCACTGCCACTGCCACACACACAGACACAGCACGTGCTGAACGATTGCGCTTGGGTTCGTATGTTTGTCTGCTCAGGTGCTCGCCAAGAAGTTCGGCGCGGCGGTGGTGACGCCGGAGCACCGGTACTACGGCAAGAGCTCCCCGTTCAAGCGGCTCACTACCGAGAACCTGAGGTTCCTGTCGTCGAAGCAGGCCCTGTTCGACCTCGCCGTCTTCCGCCAGTACTACCAGGTTGCGTTGACACTGTGTTTGCTGAATACTGTACTTCGGACATTCAGTAAGTACTGTTCCTTGTCCTGAACCATGTGTCATTCTCCCTGTTCTCCCGTAGGAATCCTTGAATGCTAGGTACAACCGCACGGGATTTGATAATCCTTGGTTCGTCATCGGGGTCTCCTACTCCGGCGCTCTCAGCGCCTGGTTCAGGCTCAAGTTCCCCCACCTGACATGTGGGAGCCTTGCGAGCTCAGGGGTGGTACGGGCGGTGTACAATTACACTGCCTTTGACAAGCAGGTTAGTACCTGGTAGTACGGGCATAGATGGAGTCGGCACATACTAATTCTATCTGGTCTATGCACTTTTACCTAGTTTCAGGTTTCCGTATGAATATATGATCATCTTTATGTAGGTTGGAGAGTCGGCTGGGCCTGAGTGCAAAGCTGTCCTTCAGGAAATAACGAAACTTGTTGATGAACAGCTCCGGACGGACAGCCGCTCGGTGAAGGCTCTGTTTTCAGCACAGGCGGTAAACTGACTCTGCTTAACAAGTTGATGCCAATTTAACGTACTTCAACTTCCTGATGCTATATTTGTACCCTGTATGCAGTTGAAAAATGATGGTGACTTCCTCTTCTTCTTGGCAGATGCGGCAGCGACGACGGTACGTGTAATGTATATTTCTTTTATATTGCTGCTATTAAAATATCTTTTGTGGTATGTGAGAAATAATGCTATTCTGCAGTTCCAGTATGGGGATCCAGACTCCGTGTGCTCTCCACTAATAAATGCAAAGAAGAGCAGGAAAAACTTGGTGGTACATGTACCTCTCCTTCTGTAATCATAACTTAGATTTTTTGCACAATCCTGCTGGAAGACAGGAGGAGAGATCAAGAAATAACTCTACATATTTTCTATTTTAACTTTCATTGCTAGTTCAATGCCCCCAAGAGCACCACTAGAAAAATAAGTGAATAGGACAATATGAAAAGTAAAGTACTTCAATCTATGAAGAGGGGAAAAACATTTTTTTACCATTTAAGTAAAAATTCTTCAGGCAACTCATCGATGGATGACCAAATGCATGACTTTTGTCTATTGTTTCGTCACTTTTTGAAGCTTCTTTTTTGATCTTCCTCGTACTTGTTTTGCAGGAAGCATATGCTCAGTTTGTGAAAGATTATTACATCAAAGAAATGGAGATACCACCATCTTCATATGATCAGGAATATTTGAAGGACACAACTCCCAATGATTCCAGTAATGATGATCTACTCTCTCTGTCCCAAAAAGAGTGCTCTTTTATATTTGTCCAAAATCAAACTATCTTAAACTTGACCAAGTATAAAAAGAAGTACCAATATTTATGATACCAAATAAGTATAATTGGATTCATCATGAAATATATTTACTTTTTTTCTTTCACAAAAGTTAGAAAGTGTGGACACATCTGAGAGCTCAGAGTGAAATATTCTGACATCTCCTATTTGTTGTTCGAATCTACATAGCTGCAAGCCTGCAAGTACTTGTTCACATTACAATTTCTTTTAGGTTCTAGGCTCTGGTGGTTCCAAGTTTGCAGTGAGGTTGCCTTTTTTCAAATCGCACCCAAAACGGATAGCGTTCGTTCTGCAAGGATCGATACGAGGTAATAATTGCTACTTTTCTTCTTCTACGTGTTTTGATTTATCTAACAAAGTTTTGGGTACCTCTCTATGAACATGTTCTGATTACTCAGAATCATGTTTACAATGACTTCAACATTTCATGTCTGGGTCACATATACTGGATTGGAGTAGCATGAGCATACAGATTGCTCTGTACTTTTCCGTATTAGTCATCTGCTAATGCACTAGTACTGCATAAGTCCATATTTTCCTTGTATGTTGACAACCAAGCATGTTCATGTATAACATTCATGCTTCTTTCACTTTCTGTACCTTCAGGTACCATTTGGACCTATGCAGAAATGTTTTTGGGGAAGGCGTTTATCCTGATGTGTTCATGACAAACTTGTATTACGGAGGCACAAGAATCGCTGGTATGTCTCTCTAGATACTAGTTTTGATTCTGTTGAATGTTTCTGGTGTGACCGCATTTGTGCTCTTTCAATTTTTCAACACTGTGCAGCTTCTAAAATTGTGCTTACAAACGGCTCCCAAGATCCATGGCGTCATGCCTCCAAGCAGAAATCGTCAAAAGGCAGTGAGTCCCCCAAAATTCTATATGATGTTCCTTGTTGTGTCCATTAGCCATAAAAATCTGGACTATTTATTTCACTCTCTGTAGTTTCTTTTAGATAATGGACTTTTTGTACTAATAGATGTCCCACAACACGTGCAGTGCCGTCGTACCTAATGAAATGCAGCAATTGCGGACATGGCACTGATTTGAGGGGTTGTCCTCAAAGCCCTTTCAGGATTGAAGGTAGATTGAAATAATTAGCGTCCCATAAAGTTTGCTACGCTTGCAGTACAATATAGGAGTAGTGACCTTGATGGCCAGGAAAATCCAATAACCTACTTTCTTTGCCTACTCCTACCGCGCTATAGTAATCTAGTGTTGGCAGGGTAGTTTATACGAAAATTTTATGATTAATTAACCTCTTGATGTATCACCAATTCAGATGAGAATCCTCACTTGTCATGCACTGATCAGGGGACTCCTCAAACTGCTCATCTCCCGCAGCAGTCAATGCAGTAAGGGAGCAGATCGCCAAGCACATGGACCTGTGGTTATCGCAATGCCAAAAACCATCCGCGTCAGGGTATGGATTTCTAGCTACATTCTAGAGGGGGCGCAGTCCATCTCATTCCTACTTGGCAACTTCTGAGTTCTGATCCGCTATCCTTTACTGACGCAGGGTGTGACGACGGTTTACAGTTACAGTAGCTATTCCGTTGGGGAAAAGAGGGGAGCGGAGGTTTGCAGATCCTGGAGGAATCTCGTGTTGCAATACATAGCTATTCTGGAGTCTTGACTACGGCTATGTGCATTTCCAGATGCGCAGCTTCTACGTCATAAGATGCATATGGACGATATTCGGATGCAGAAACGGGGTAGGAGTAGGACGAACTACTTTGGACAAGTTGTCAGATCAGAGAACCTCTTCCACACCGAAGCGGAGATAAAGAAGGCAGGACAGACTATTACAAAGATTCATCTTTTTTTTTTCCAAACACGCCGTGAAGCCTCCTTGTCCGGAGTAGATGAATCTGCCTTGCGGAGTAGATGTAATTACCAAGCCCTGCTGCGGATCTGATAACGAAATCTCCTTATCCGGATCCGAGTAGTAGTCGAAGTCCTCGATCGAATCCGAGTCGGATTTGGATCTGTACAAGGAAGCTCGGTAGACAGTGCCCGCGTTGCGAAGTTCGAACGGGACCCAACTTGTGTTGTAGACCGATTCACACGATAGCTCGAGCGCCAACTCGTGGGAACCAGTCCGACTGATGGGAGAGGTCGAGTTGTACTCGGACTTGCCCCTAGAACCTCGGAAGAGGTCAAAAATTTCGTTGAATTTTTCAACAAAATCCTCCAAAGCTTGGCGATGGAGATCGATGTCGTACTGCTTCTCCTTCGGGGCTGACGCGATGTGGCGGTGGAAGTTTCCGGCGCCGTTCGCGACGCAGACCTAGGAGCTGAAGACGAACGTTGCGCCTTCTTCGAACGCGATGGTGGGCTTAATGATAACTGGAGCCATCGAGTTCGCCAGTGGATCTTTAGCGTGATCCTCTACATGGCATGCCAGCTATCGGTGTTTAGATCCGGCAACCTACCGAGGGGGTACCCGAGGTAGTGTTTTGTGCGTGGGGCTCGTCGAAGACCAGGAACTCAAAGGTGAACTCGAACACACGATTTAAACAGGTTCGGGCCGCTTATGTCTCGTAATACCCTACGTCTTATGTGTTGGTTGGATTGTATTGATTGATGAGATGTTTGGAGGGGTCCTTGCCTCGTCGTTGGGGGTAGGGTTATAGGTCGGTTGTTGTACAAGAGTACTAGTCGGATATGACCAGAGAGTCCTATTCTAATTGTTACGAGTAGTTTCCTAGTCCTCGACTAGTTCTTGTCCGCCACGTAGACCACATTGTCCTGCACCGTAGTCTTCATGTCTGATACATCTTAGTGTACAATCCTGTGTTGTAGGAATGTCCAAACCTCCCGATGGACCCATAGATGTATGGCCGACAATATGTTGTTGCCGCGTCATAAAGTTAGGCGAGTTTGACTAAAGTTGGACGCCAAATATGGCAATATTCCTTTTCCACCTCACTAGTCTCATGTGAAGGTGGTTTCGAATTGCCGTGGCGAGTTCTCCAACCATTCATAAATAAATTGATGCCTAAATTCAAATATATTTGGAAAATTACGACATATCCTGTTACCGTTAGGGTGTGATGGGATGGTTGCAACGCTCGCATAAGGGCGTGATTGAATGGTTGAAGCAACCTAGCCTGGCTCGCATAAATGAATAAAGCCCCTCCTGACCAGGCTGCCTGCATGCAAATGCAGTGTATTTGGTTGCGTGCATGCATAGTTCCTGGCTACCCAGAGTGATTGGTTGGCCAACTAGTTGCACGCGCAGTATTCAGTGCATACGCGAGACATCCCGCGCTAGCTAGGCTCGCGAGAAACAGAATTGATTTTCGTTTCCGCGGAGCTAGGCTAGAAGGGGCATTTTGCGTCCACGGAGTCAAGTCCAACTTGCCATCCAGGTGACCAAACAGCTCGAAGTTGCATCCCGCATGCCTGGCTGTAAGATCATGGTCCAACTCGCCATCCAGGTGACCAAACAGCTCGCCGTTGCATCCTTCAGCCCTAGCTAAACCCTATTCGAGCAACCAATCACTCCCTAAATAAACCAGACCCCTCTTGACCAGGCTGACTGCATGCAACTGGAGCGTATTTGGTTGTGCACATGCATAGATCTTATCTGCTCAGAGCTGGTGATTGATTGGCCAGCTAGTTGCATGCACCTAGAGTATTTCAGTCATACGCATGCTAGCGAGACGCACCGCACCAGTCATGCTCACAAGAAACGGAAATGATTTTTGTTTCCGCGGAGGCAGGCTGGAAGGGTCATTTTGCATCCACGGTCCAGGTCCAACTCACCGTCCAGGTGACCAAATAGCTCAATGTTGCATCCCACAGGCCTGGCTAAACCATATTTGGGCAACCAATCATTCCCTTAATGAACAAGGCCTCTCCTAACCAGGCTGACTGCATGCAAGTGGAGCATATTTGGTTGCGTACATGCATAGATCCTGGCTGCTCAGAGTTAGTGATTGGATGGCCAGCTAGTTGCACGCACATAGAGAGCATATTTAGTTGCACGCACATAGAGAGCATATTTGGTTGCGTACATGCATAGATCCTGGCTGCTCAGAGTTAGTGATTGGATGGCCAGCTAGTTGCACGCACATAGAGTATTCCAGTCATATGCATGCTAGCGAGACGCACCGTGCCGACCACGCTCATGAGAAACGGAATTGATTTTTGTTTCCACGGAGCCAGGTCGGAAGGAGCATTTTACATCCACGGATCCAGGTCCAACTCACCGTCCAGGTGACCAAACAGCTTGACACTGCATCCTGCAGGCCTGGTTCGAACCATATTCGGGCAACCAAGCACTCCCTAAATGAACTAGACCTCTCCTAACCAGGCTAACTGCATGCAAGTGGAGCGTATTTGGTTGCGCGCATGTATAGATCTGTGTTGCTCAGAGCTAGTGATTGGTTGACCAGCTAGTTGCATGCACCTAGAGTATTTCAGTCACACGCATGCTACCGACACGCACCGCACCAGTCAGGCTCATGAGAAACGGAAATGATTTTTGTTTCCGCGGAGCCAGGCTAGAAGGGTCATTTTGCATCCACGGTCCAGGTCCAACTCACCATCCAGGTGACCAAATAGCTCGATGTTGCATCCTGCACGCCTGGTTCAACCATATTCAGGCAACCAATCACTTCCTAAATGAACTAGACCCCTCCTGACCAGGCTAACTGCATGCAAGTAGAGCATATTTGGTTGCGTGCATGTATAGATCTTAGCTGCGCAGAGCTAGTGATAGGTTGGCCAGCTAGTTGCATGCACCTAGAGTATTTTAGAGTATTTCAGTCATACGCATGCTAGCGAGACGCACCGCACTAGCTAGGCTCATGACAAACGGAAATGATTTTTGTTTCCGCGGAGCTAGGCTGGAAGGGTAATTTTGCATCTACGGTCCAGGACCAACTCACCATCCAAGTGACCAAATAGCTCCATGTTGCATCTTGCAGGCCCGGCTAAACCATATTCGGGCAATCAATCACTCCCTTAATGAACGAGGCCTCTCCTAACCAGGCTGACTGCATGCAAGTTGAGCGTATTTGGTTGAGCACATGCATAGATCCTGGCTGCTCAAAGCTAGTGATTGGTTGGCCAGCTAGTTGCACGCACATAGAGTATTCCAGTCATATGCATGCTAGCGAGACGCACCGCGCTAGCCAGGTTCACGAGAAACAGAATTGATTTTTGTTTCCACGGAGCCAGGTCGGAAGGAGCATTTTACATCCACGGATCCAGGTCCAACTCACCATCCAGGTGACCAAACAGCTTGACACTGCATCCCGCAGGCCTGGTTCGAACCATATTCGAGCAACCAATTACTCCCTAAATGAACGTGCAAGTGGAGCGTATTTAGTTGCATGAATGCATCGATCTTGGCTGCTCAGAGCTAATGATTGGTTGGCTAGCTAGTTGTACGCATCTAGAGTATTTCAGTCATACGCATGCTAGGGAGACGCACTACACCAGCCAGGCTCACAAGAAATGAAAATGATTTTTGTTTCCGCTAAGCCAGGCTGGAAGGATCATTTTGCATCCACGGTCCAGGTCCAACTCACCGTCCAGGTAATCAAACAGCTCGATGTTGCATCCCGCAGGCCTGGCTAAACCATATTCGAGCAACCAATCACTCCCTTAATGAACGAGGCCTCTTCTAACTCGGCTGACTGCATGCAAGTGGAGTGTATTTGGTTGCGTGCATGCATAGATCCTGGCTGCTCAGAGCTAGCACTACTAGAAAAAGTGGATCTACTACCAGTTGGGAACCCCTTTCCAGTACCGGTTGGTCAACCGGTACTGGCCAATCAGTACTAGAGGGGGTCCTCTAGTACCGGTTGAAATAACCGGTACTTGAGGGTGTTAAAAACTAAAAAAAATTGAATCCCCCGCCAGCTCCGCCCCCACCTTGCCACCCCTCCCCGTCGCTGGCCCCCTCCACCGCCGCCGCCAGCCCTCCCCCACTGCCGGACCCTCCTCCTCCTCCTCAACCCCGCCGCCCCCGCTGCCGGCCCCCTCCGCCGGCGGCTTCCTCCTCCTCCACCGCCCCATCCTCCTCTTCCACCCCGCCATCCTCCTCCGGATACACCGCGCCATCCTCCTCCTCCACCGCCCCTCCACCGGATCCACCGCCCCATCCTCCTCCTCCACCGCCCTCTCCACCGGATGCACCCCGCCGTCGGCCCTCCGCCGCTCCTCCACCTGCTGCGCCGCTGCCACCTTGCCCCTCGTCCACCTCCTCCGCCGCGCCCGCCGTCATCGCCCCACCGTGCTCGCCCTAAAGGCCGCCGCTGCCACGCCTCGCCCCGCTGCCGCTCCTCGTCTCAAGCACGAGGTGAGGGACGAGCGGAGGGGGGAGGAGAGGGGAGGCCGGGGAGGGAGGGGGCTAGTGGTGGAGAGGGAGAGGGAGAGAGGAAGATGAGAGAGTGAGGGAGAGAGGAGAAGAGCTGAGAGAGGAAGTGAGCGTGCGGTGGGAGAGGATAAGGAGAGAGAGCGTACGTGCGCGGAGGGTCGAAAAAAATTCTAAGTGTGTGTGCGTGGGGGGGGGGATGGAGCTCTAGTACCGGATGGGGCATCCGGTACTAGAGGGTATCATCTAGTACCGGTTGGAGCCTCCACCCGGTAGGTTGGAACCTCCATCCGGTACTACCGGATGGAGGCTCCAACCGGTACTAGAGAGCCTCTGGGGCTCAACCGGTAATAAGGTTAGGGATGAAATGTCATTTTTGTAGTAGTGTAGTGATTGGTTGGCCAGTTAGTTGCACGCACAGAGTATTCCAGTCATAAGCATGCTAGCGAAACGCACCACGCCAATCAAGCTCACGAGAAACGGAATTGATTTATTTTGCATCCCTGGAGCGAGATGCACCTTGCCATCCAAGCAACCAAACAGCTCGATTTGCTTCTCGGAGGCCTAGATGAACCATATTTGGACGTGGGTGGCTGTAATTCCCACCCACGTACGGCTACGGCAGCAGCCGGCTGAACGGACGGGCGCGTTGTTGCGTGTCTGGTGCCGCGTCCTCCGTCCTCTCCTTCGCGGGCGCTAGCTGGGCTAGGGCGAGGCTGCTTGTCGATCGCTTTTTCAATGGGTTCGCGGCAGGATAGCATAACTCCGTACAATAGTTTACGTACAAGGTTTTGTGCCGTGCCCGGTGTGTCGCACATTCCTTCCGGTTCTTTGTGCGAGTAATCTGAGAGTATCATTTCAGTTCCCGTCTTCAAAATTCAAAAGGCGAATGAGGACGAGCACAACTCGCTCCATTTTTATCCAATCAAGCAACGTCTGCTTTCTCCGAAAGCGTATTTTAGTGTGCGGTTTTTACTTGCGCGCTTTTTTTTGGTGGGGTTACGTGTCTCGTCATCTTCTCCACCGCACGCTAAAGACAAAGCTTTCGCTATCACTACAAGCTGATAAAGGCCGTAACCCCTCAGAAACCCGGGGCATGTCGTATTTTTTTTAAGCAGGCTTAACCAACTTCTCACTCAAGTATCAACCACGGACCGCCGTAGACTTAAAAAAAAACAGTAACACAGCAGCCGTCACTTTCCTAACGTTCATAAGCAACGGCGTCATTAATTGCCCCATGCAACACAACATAGATACAGCTGGTGGAACGTGAGGCGAGTCGAGCACACAGCGACCAAAAGCTACAACACGTACGTGCAGGAAAAAAAAAAAGGTAGGCTGGATGAGTGGGATACGACGGAAAAGCATGTCGTGGCGGCAACGTACCGAGTTTCATCACGGAGCTTGTGCCCATCATGTGCGAGGACATGGCCCACGCGGCCTCTCGCCGTGTTAGTGTAAACACGGGCACCCCCACAGCCACAGATTTCACACTTGACGTGATGCAGTGCAACTGCGCTGGTGCATTCCGTGCCTCTCGACATTCCAAGCCTGCTGCCCGTTCGCCATGCTAGAGATGCATCCATCATGGCCGTCGTGGCCGCGCCGCGCAGCGCGGCCACGAACCCGAAACGAGCCGACGCGCACGGGCATCGGCATTCCGTTCCGTGCCTCCCGACATTCAAAGCCTGTTCGCCGTATGCTAGATATCGATCCATCATGGCCGTCGTGCCCGGGCCGCGCGGCGCACGCACGAACCCGCCGGACGAAGCGAGCGCAGGCTCACGCCCCCACGAGCCGACGACGACGCACACGGCGGCATTGTTGCAGGCGAG
This sequence comes from Setaria viridis, assembly GCF_005286985.2. Taxonomy (NCBI): domain Eukaryota; kingdom Viridiplantae; phylum Streptophyta; class Magnoliopsida; order Poales; family Poaceae; genus Setaria; species Setaria viridis. The sequence continues at coordinate 13,728,288 of NC_048271.2, read as the reverse complement.
CGCCGTGGCACCCGCCCGGCCGCCCGCGTCCCGCGGAAGCCGGGAAAAGGGAAAACGGCCGCGGCAACACGCCGGGAACCGCGGTGTGAGGCCAAAACAAAGAAGTGCCAAACTGACCAACTCCTCCGCGGCTCCCGCACCGCGCCGCGCAGAGGTCAAAGCCGCGCGCGCACCCACGTCGCCACGCACCGTCACGGCCAGCCCACCCGGCCACCGCCTTCGGGGCCCACTGCCCGCCAATAACTGCAGCGACCAACCCCACTAGACCACTGCTAGTACAACCCCCCCCCCCCCCCCCCCCCCCCCCCCCAAACACACACACACACGTCTCTCCCTGGTCGCCCCCCGTCTCCGCACCGCCCAACCGCCAAGCCGAGCAGGAAAAGCGAAGGACCGGCGGGGGACCAGCGCGACCGCCGCGTCGAGGCAGAAAAGGGCGCGGCCCCGCCCCCGCCTTTCCCCTCTCCCGTGCGCCTGCCTCGCCCCCCCCCCCCCCCCCCCCTGTTGCGTCGCGTCGCCGGTCGCTGGCGCTGCTGGCACGCACCGCACCGTCCCCTCCCGTCCCGGGCGGACCCAAAAGGACCCCCGGAAACCACCCAGATCGCGGCGATTTTTCACTGGGAAGGGAAAAGCCCTCCCACGTTTTACGCCAGCTCGCCTGTTCCCCTGCCCCGCCTTCCCGTTTCGAGCTTCCGCCTCATTCCCTCCCTCTCCCTCTCTCTCGCTGTCACGCGCTAGCAGTCGTACACCAACCCGAGCTCCTCTCACCTCACGGGGAGAGGCCGCGAGAGAGGACGACGGCGAGGGAGGAGGCCGGGATAGGGTTAGGGTTTTTGGTCTAGCCCGGTGGGTGCTGATCCATGGACGGGGGTACGGCCCCGGGCGCGGAGGTGCTCTCGCCCGGTGAGGCCGACTGGCCCCCCGAGCTCCGCCTCCCGCCGCCGCCGCCTCCCGCGCCGGGGCGCCCGCGCGGCTGGGCGGCCCCCGCTCCCCACCTGCACCCGCAGCCTCCGCCTCCGGCCGCGGCGGCGGGGCCCAAGGTGGAGCAGCGGTCGCCGCCTCGCCACGCGGAGGGGGGTTTCGACGACCAGCAGTTCCTCGGGTCGATCATGGGGCCCGCCGCGGCGGCCCCGCCCCAGCAGCAGCAGCCCGCGGCCGCCGCCGCGCCGGTGAAGAGGAAGAGGGGGAGGCCGCCAAAGAACAGGGACGGCGCGCCGCCGCCGGCGGCGGCGCCCGCGCCGGTGAAGCCCGTGAACAAGAAGGACGAGGAGGTGGTGTGCTTCATCTGCTTCGACGGGGGCGACCTCGTGGTCTGCGACCGGAGGTGTGTGCGCGTGTGACGTATCCCGGGACGGTAATGCAGGCTCGACTTTGTTTGCCCGTGCTGATAGGGTTGTCAATTGTGACTGTAGGGGTTGTCCCAAGGTGTACCATCCCGCGTGCATCAAGCGCGACGCGTCCTTCTTCCGGTCTCGGGGCAAGTGGGATTGCGGTGAGCTCTTCTCTTGGACTCCGGCTTCTCTGTGTTTAGTATAGACTCATTTCTTGGAGAGATACTGAGCAGTATTGCAAAATTAATGCTTAAGTAGATGTTGTTGTAGCACTTTGACATACCACGGTGTTTGAGATAATGCAAAGTCAAGATTGCTGTTGAAAAAATAGGAAGTGTTTGAAAGAAATAAATGCACGAGCTGGCACATATGGTAATTAATGTGTAAACTTCCACACTAAATAAATTAGCCATTTATGGTAATCCTGCCATCTCAGCCACCTCCAGCATGCAATTGGAAGATGATTTTATGTTACTGTGTAGATGGGCATAAGAGGGAAAAAAATAGCAGTGTAGCTTTTCCAGAAATATTCTTTGTTGCGGGTTGTATTTAGCGATGAAAACGGACGGGAACGGGAGGGAAAACCCCTTAACCATGTCTCGTACCATATTTTTCACCGAAAACGGGAGCGGGAGTGGGACAACCGGGAGCGGGACGGGAACCAGGATACACGGTTATATGAAAATGATCAAATACGGGCGGAAATATAACAAAAACGGCCGGGAACCGGGATCATACACCGGGACAACACGTTCCAAAACATGACTCAAGTCTATAGCACACACTACTGCTACTACACCTAGCACTCTAGCAGTCCTACTCCTGCATTGTACTGGGCACTTCCTGACTTGAGTCTTGCATTGTGCTGCTCCTGCATTGTGCAGTCTTGCAGCACGGTGGCACCAGCCACCAGGTGACCAGGAGGGTCAAGCGCCAACCACAGCAAGCAGCTAGCACTTGCCCTCTAGCACTAGCAGCAACAGCAAGCCAGGCGGTTAGCAACAGGCCAACAACAAGCTAATAGAGGACGGAGGCGTGGGCCTTTGTCCTCTTGCTCCACTGCGCGACATCCTCAGCCGCTCAGAGTTTGGGGGCCTCCTGCCTAGGGCACCGGCGAGTCAAGGATAGCAGCGTGGGTCTCATGCCCGGGCGTAGGCGCAGCAGGGCAGGGCCGGAGGGGTAGGCGAGGTGTGACGAGGCCTTCTGGGCTTGTTGGGCTGACCATTTGCTGAGGCTTGAGGGTTGGAATTTGTGATATTGGGCCTATCCTGTATAAACTGAAAACGGGATGAATATGGGTTCATCCCGGTTGAAAACTGGATCCCGCAAATACGGGCGGGATACCCCCTCACTTGTATCCCGTCCCGCTCCCGGTTATCCCCATCCTGTTTGCCGTCCTGTTTTTGGACTTTACCATCGCGTTTTCATATAGGGTAAAATATGGGATAAATATAGAAAAACGGGCGGGAGGGAACGGGATTTTGTCCGTCTGTTTTCATCCCTAGTTGTATTCGGCTTAAAACCGGAGTCAAAAGGGATTTGTTGTACTTGGATTGAGAGTGGAGTGAAGAATGCGTTCTTTTGGCATTATATCGTATCTGGGTTGGAGCTTGACAACAAAATCATCTTGTTTTGATGATTTTATGAGCACATTGATGGATTGTGCTTGTACAAATCGTTACAGTTCAAACGGCAGTACGCATATGCACTTATTTCTTGATGTTACCCATGACAGGTTGGCACATATGCAGCAGCTGCGAAAAGGCAGTACAATACATGTGCTATACCTGCACGTACTCCGTCTGCAAAGCGTGCATCAAACAAGGCAAATTCTTTGGTGTCAGAGGGAACAAGGGCTTCTGTGATACATGTTATGGTACAATATTGTTGATAGAATCCAAAGATGATGGTGCAAAGGTACCCTACTTTTAATCCTATGCTTTCCATTTCTTCAATAACAGAAGTGTTTTTGTACACAAACATATGTATGGAAAGAAAGTGAATTCCACTCTCAGTGAAAAAGTTAAAAAAATTGAGGAAATATCACTATTGGTACCAAGCTTTACTCTAAGCTTCATTTGGGTCCTTGTACTTTTAACTTATCCGATTTAGCCTTCAAACTGTGATGTATGGTTAATAGATACTTTCGGCTAGCAAGCTGACATGGCACCAAGTCATAAATTGGCACTGCAAAGTGTCGAAGACAGCCAGCCAGTCCATAAGTTGTTCGCATGCTGGAATCCAGATCATGACAGTTGATATGAGAGGATATGACATACACTGTTATTTAATTTCTTATACTGATCTCTGCTAGTGGGACATGCTTTTGCATTCAGATCCTTTATTATACTGCATATTTTTTTTTGAAAAACTCGACACGGGCTTTGTTCTAAGAAGGTGTCGTGCTTCGAACGCGGGTCAGGACAGGAGTTTCAATGACTCCCGGGGTTCAACGCTCTAACCAGTCCACTGCGAGAAGCTTGGCATACTGCATCTTTTACGCTATTGTCCTATAAAACACCATGCCTTTTCCTGACATTTTTACATTTTATTGGTTCCAAATCTGCTATGGTCTTCTGTGCATATGTGGTTGGTAGCTTTTTCTTATTCAATATATGCACTGTAGTAGCATTAATTTGCAGGTACGGGTGGGCTTACTGGGTTTTAATTTACTGTAAAAAAAGATTTAGTGTTAGCTTGAAGGAATGAAGGATATATGTGGAGTAAAATAAATATTGACATCACCTTCAAAACTCAAAATGTCATATTATCTTGGCCTTTTTTTTACTTGGACGAACTAGATACTAAGTAATTTTTAGGAACTCGTGCCTTAACTAAATGGACACCGATCCAGACAAATTACACGACTGCATTGGCTAGTAAATTTGTAGGTATTCTTTTACTTTCGGCAGAAATCTGCCTGAAACAAGCAGTACTACTTTTTTGAGATATAAACGCTTTGAACAAGCAATAATTTGATCCTTGGTTTAGTTGCATAAATTGTTCTGCTGATCATCTTATGACACCCTTTTCAGGTTGGTGTTGATTTTGATGATAAAAATAGCTGGGAGTATCTTTTCAAGTTATATTGGTTGGATGTGAAAGGGAAACATTTATTAACATTGGAAGAGCTAATCAGTGCCAAGAGCCACTGGACTGTCCCTACTACTGCTTGTAGGAGAGAGAAAGAGGAATCATCTGATGATTTATATGATGCAAACGATGACGAAGATGCTAGTTTTGACATCTCTTCAAGGAAACGAAGACGGAATAATTCTTCAGGGAAAAGAGGACAGAAACGCAAGAAAGACAGTGGTACTACTGCAAGGAAGTGTGGAATCTCAATCAACAGTGCTGGAAGCTTACCGAATGGATCAAAAAATGAAGGGATGTCCTTGCCAGGTGTTACAGAATGGGCTTCAGCTGAGCTATTGGAATTCATTGGGCACATGAGAAATGGTGATAGTTCTTATATTTCCCAGTCTGATGTTCAGGCTCTTTTGCTTGAATATATAAAGCAAAATAATCTCCATGATCCTCGCAAAAAAAGTCAAGTTATCTGTGATTCAAGGCTTAGCAATTTGTTTAGAAAACCGCGTGTCGGTCATTTTGAGATGTTAAAGCTTTTGGAGACGCATTATCTTGTGAAACAGGCCCCAGCATTAAATGCAGATAGTCAAAGAGCAATTGATTCAGATTGTGCTGAAGCGGCCACTGAAGGATATAATGAGTTGACGGCTAAATTATGTTCTGATAAGAGGATGAAGGCTCATAAGAAGATTGAAAGAGAACTGACAACTAATCTTGAGGATTATGCAGCCATTGACATGCATAATATAAATTTAATTTACTTGCGTCGCAGTTTGATGGAGGATCTTATTGATGCTGCTGCTGCATTCTCTGACAAAATTGCTGGTGCTTTTGTGAGGATAAGAATTTCTGGTCTTGGCAACAAGCAAGATATGTACCGTCTAGTGAAAGTTCTTGGTAAGATTACTACTACAGAGTGCAGACCTGAGCTGCTTAATTCTTATATAACCAGGGTTTGATTCTATATGCAGGTACACATAAGGTTGCTGAGCGATACAGTGTTGGTAAAAAGGCAACAGATTATGCTCTCGAGATATCAAATTTGGATAAAAAGGAGGTTATCACAATGGATACGATCTCTAATCAGGATTTCACAGAGGTAAAAAGAATAAGAAAACAAATCTGTGCTGAGGATGCAAGGAGATGCTGAATACCTAGTAGGCTAGTACTGTAATGAACATAACTGATTTGGAATTTTTGATATTGTTATACGTCGGTACCTTTTTGTTGGCTAATTAATTCAGTATATACTTTTTTGCACAAATCAGTTTTATTCCTTAAGATCAGTTTTATAGATAGCTTTGCAGTTTGTTTGTTTTAGATACAGAAAGTATCATAAATGCCTTCACAGTTTGTAACGGTTTTTAGGATATTCCGTATATTTAGACCTTTAAGGGGTACTTCAACAACGGAAATCATTACTCCAACTTAGAAATATACTGTTCTTTTTTGTTAGAAGTGCTGGTGAAGCTGATTTGGATCTTAATAAAATTAATACTAGCACAGGAATATCAGCATTTTGTGTTGAGTATCATGCTTTTTTAAACAACAGTTGTACAAAATCTGATCTGAGTTATTCCATTTCAATCTGATAAAGTACACAATGTTGTTCTTGAATCATATATGTTTGTTTTCTTAACAATGATGTGGTATACTGTTTGCATTCCTTAGAAGTTGCTGACAATTAGAATCGCCCCATAGTGAATCTATTACTCATCTATTATATACATGCTGGACTATCTTTTTTTGCCATCGCAATTTATCTAGCTATTAAAATGCAATATTTCTGATTCTCATTATTAATGTTGCAGTAGAATAGTTTCTTGTTCTTTCTTCTCTCTAAACTGTAGATTTGCATGCCCTTGTGTAGGAGGAATGCAAGCGCTTACGTCAGAGTATGAAGTTTGGTCTAACCACCCGGTTAAAAGTGGTACTGCTGTGATTCAATATATGATAACACATCTGATTCCCATGTGTACCAAATTTACGTAGTCTGATATATCCTCTTTGCTTTTTAATAAATTCAGGGGGACATCTATGAGAAAGCTAAAATATTCCAATCTCTGCGATTTAAAGATGTAAGCAAAATCTATCAATGGCACATTGGCTGCATGCTGAAATTTGATTATTTCAGAGTAACCAGACATGCTTTGTTAAATTCTTTTCAGTGGTTGGAAAACGAGAAACAGAGGCTGAGCCATCTTCGTGATCGTGCTAGTGAAACTGGACGTCGAAAGGAATATCCTTTTCTTGTAGTAATGTGCTACTGTTATTTTTTTTTACTTCTTTCTGCCCCTTTCTTCCTGTGGACCAATTGTTTTGAATGTATCAAGTTCTCAGTTTTCTCTCACCATATTGCATGCTTAGTTGTGCATGCTTGACAGAGACAACCTTTTAATATCATCATGACAACTGTTATTTGGTATTTTGGTAAATTATTGATTCTGTTAGGACATTATTCAAGCAAGACTTACATGGAAATTTACAATTTTCTTTATTGAAGTTTTAGTAAAACCTCTGTGAGAATATGCTTTTGTGGGTTTGCTAGGTACCTTAGGTTTCATACTAATCTGAAATTCTTTATTAAAGTTTCAGCAAAACCTCTGTGAGAATATGCTTTTATGGGTTTGCTAAGTACCTCGTTTTCATACTAATCTGAAAATTTCCAGCAATAAAATTTCAGAAAAACATTTTGAGAATATGCCTTAATGGGTTTTCTAGGTACCTTAGGTTTCATAATAATCTGAGAATGTTCTGCAATGAATTTTCAGAAACGATTTTCTTGCTTCCATTAGGATTTCCCTTCTTTTTCCTTCACTTTTTGCACATTTGAATGGGCCTTATTGACCGCTAGCTTTGTCAAGAACATACAATTTTGTCATTCTCTTTGAATTCTGACTTCTGAGGTACAACCTTTGCATATTCTTGACTACTCGAGTTTGTTAAAGGTTTGTTATCACAACAGCTTTTGACAAATACGGTTAATGTGTTATTGCACTGAGATGATACATCCGATAAAGCTCAAAGATTTTGTGCTACGGCCTTCTTTTGATTAACATTGTTTTGATGTCAGAATCTTGCTAGAAGATTGTGGCATGTTTGGTACGCTCGCCTGGCTTGCTTGACTCGCATTGCTAGCACTGGCGAGCCAATCTGGCTCTCCCACAAAAGCAAGGCAAAACCTTGCCTGCACAGGCCCTGAGACACCTCGCCCATGATCCAAATACTTGCTCCCCTTGCACAGTGAGGTGAGACGAGCCCCTCAGCAAAGAAACAAAACGATCCGTATGTCTTGTAATATATTTCATAGCCTTAGCCCTTAAGTGTCTTAAGGCTCGATTTTGCCTACGTCAATGATGATTGGCATGAACAAATGCTCTTTTTGATCATAATTTGTGATCCTTAACTGTATTATACATTGAGAGAGTGTGTAGAAAAGTTGCAGCTTTTGGACACTCCTGAAGAAAAAGCCCGCAGGATTAATGAAGTGCCTGAAGTACATGTTGATCCCCGCATGGCTCCAAATTATGAATCTGCTGAAGAACAGGATTATAAGAAAGCTGGTACTAAATCTAATCTACCCGAACTGTTCCTATTCTGTAAGGATGTGTTCTGGTTATATTGAACTTTTGCAAATTTGCTTGTTGATTTTGTATGCAGTTGATTGGACCATAAATAGGAATGGGTCATATCTAGGAAGAAAAGGATCAAAATCGGATTCTGTGGAAAATCATACACAAAAGTGCCTGGATGGAAGCAGTGACACAAGTAGTGTGCCAACAGAGGATGTGGGCCATAAATCTGGAGCAGGAAGCAACATTAATTTAAACAACACTGCAGTTGAGCCTGCAATGCTTGGAGTTGTATCAGATGACACCGAGCCAGAAAAAGTCTGGCACTACAAGGATCCTAAGGGAAATGTTCAGGGCCCATTTACTCTTTCGCAGCTATCCAAGTGGGTAACTTTTTTCCCACGCGACCTGAGAATATGGCTTACATTTGAGAGTGAGGAGAACTCACTTCTGTTGGCTGAAGTGCTCCAAAAACAGCAGACAGATTTCGTTCCGCATTCAGCAGTCCAATCTGGTGATAAATCAATATGGGTAAGCACTGGGCAAGATAGAATCAACTCAAATTTAGTTGCAAATAACTCTTCCTCCCCTATTGGTTATAACGTGGTGTATTCTTCTACATCATCTGGCCAGTTTGCTGAGGGTTCAGATCCTACAAAAGAAGATCCAAAGCCTCTGGCCGCAACTTTACCGTTGAGATCTCTGAAGGATGCTCACACTTTTCATGGTCAGGTCCAGCATCACGTTAGCTATTCGTCAACTATTCTATCTTCAGCAGGTTCAGATGTACCAACTAGCTCTCATGATGTGAGGGTCCCAAGAGAACTGGTTGGTGAATGGAACAGTTGTCGGGACAATGGCGATATGTGGAATCCAACCATAGCGCCCATGACTGATAGTCGCAAGAGTGATGTGGAGCAGCATCCTGATGGCAGTACTATGAAGGACCAATTGCAAACTGACTCTATGAGTAATTCGCATAAAGTCTCAGTTCGTACTCCACAACAATCTGAGAGGGACCCAGCAACTTCTCCTAGCACTTCAAGTCTGCTGGATTTCAAAGCCATGAGCCAGCAGGAACGCGACTGGAGCTCAGCAATAAATACTGGCGCCCATGACCCTAAGTTATCTGTTGCTTTGGTAAAGCCAGAGAGCTGTTCTCCAACAAATCCTGTTGAAGACAGAGATTCGAGTTCTGCTTCTGCTGTGTCTATTCAGTCAGGTGCTCCTGTATGCCTTCCCCAACCAGTTCCATCTACATCTAACCCAAATTCAAGTGAGACTGAGGCAACCATGAATCAACATAAAGCATGCCGACCTGATGCGTTGAATGCACCATTTCATCAGCATCCTGAACCTAAAACTGGCCCATTGGTTTCCTCGAAGCCTCAAGATGTTGAGTGCGAGTATCCTAGTCCAACCCCAAAACTGGAGAGGAAGGAGACTTCCATGAACCAATCAGGATCAACATCAATAGCATCTGAAGATTTAGCTACAAAGACATGTGTCCACTCTTCAATGTCTTTTGTATCTGAACTATCTGGCCCACCTGCTAGTGAAATTGATAGCTTGCAATCACTCAAGGAAAGATCATGTCTAGAAAAAAGAAATTCAAGAGATAGGGAATCTATCACCCAAATGAAGCATGTGTTTGACGAGACTACAGTAAAGAGAAACAGCAAACTGGTTAATCCTGTATCTGATGCTGAAGGGATTGCTGTATCAGATGTGTTGGAATCATTAACAGAACAAAGTTGTGAAAAATACAATACACGTGAAGCCGTGCCTTTAGAAAATTTTGTGCCAGCTTCAGCTGAGGAAGAACAACCGCAATGCTCTAGTCCTATTGCATTGTCACCTTGGGGTGAGCCAAGTTACTATCAGGGTGAAGCTGTTGATTCTGCTCTATGGGGGGTCCAAGATGACCCTAGTAATGACATGTGGTCAATGTCTTCACCAACACCTGCTCTCCAGCCTTCCTCAGGTTAAGAAAAATGCCTACCATCTTCTATGTTTGCTTCCTTAACAACTTTTGATCTTACAAAATCTTCTACAGGTCTTGGAGCTGATGGAAAAGATACTTCATGCATCATAGAGGAGGTGATAGCAGTTCAAGGAAATAGTGCTTTTGTTGAAACAGTACCAACACAAGGGGAGAAAAAGATGGAACAGGGAAATTCAAGTGCCACCACAGGTCCTGGAGTACCAGAAGAGGTAATGCTATTTCAAATATCTAACTGGAGTAAGCTTCCAACTTGATTCGTCTTTTGACTGGAGAAAAATCTTAATATGTTTTAACTAAGAACATAGTGCTTCTGATACTTTCAGGTAAAACCAAAACCAAGTGCTGCCTCAGGTCCATCTCTAGATGGGAGCACAAAAGCTTCAGGCTGGCAACCCTCAGGGTCATCTCTAGAGGGGAGCGCAAAAGCTTCAGGTTGGAGACCGCCAGCCTTATCGCTTGAGGGGGTTACTAATGATTCAGGTTCGCAACCATCATGTCCTTCTACTCAAGGGAGTGCAAAAGCTTCAGGTTGGCAGAGGTCAAGTTCATCTCCAGATGGGAGCAGAAAAGCCTCAGGTTGGCAAGCACCAGGTTCTTCTACAGAGGGCAGTGCAAAAGCTGCATGGCACCGATCAAGTACTTCACCAGAGGGAGGCAGAAAAGCTTCAGGTTGGCAACGGTCAGCTTCTTTCACTCAGGGAAGCACAAAAGCTTCAGGTTGGCAACCCTCAGGTTCTTCTACAGAGGGGTGTGCAAAAGGTGATGGCTGGCAACGAACAAGTTCGTCTCCCGAGGGTACCAGAAAATCTTCAGGTTTGCATTGGTCAGGTCGTGAGAGATCAAAGGTTAATTCGACATCTGGTGCCAGCGAAAACCGTAAATCGTCAAGTCACCAAGCGACGACACCAACTGGGAGGCACTCTTTGGAAGTCCCAAAGAGACAGGGAAATGGCGACAAGAGTACTTCTGTCTGGGAAGAAGCTCTAGGAAACTCTAGGGAAGCATCAAAGAGGCAGGGAAGCAACGACAAGAACGGTGGCTGGGGAGAGGCTATAGGAAGCAACAGGAGCTGGCATTCATCCTCTGGCAATGCCGGTCGGGGCAGCCAGGGGAGTCACCACCATGACAGACACTCCCATGGCAGCGAATCCCGGCGTGGCAGCTCAAACAACCCTCGGAGGTCTGACCATCGTCATGATTATGGCAATGGAGGGTCATCAAGATCATCGTCGAGAGGGCAGCCCCAAAAGGGGGTCTGCAAATACTATCAGAATGGCAACTGCTGGAAGGGTTTCAAGTGCCAGTTCCAGCACCGTTGATCTCGGCGGTGGCAAAACGATGCGCAGTTGTGTCGTCGTGGTCACAATTTTGTATAGCCCCATATGATCACCCCGTAGTCAGTATAGGAGCGAGCTTATTAACCATGTTGGCACCACCAAAGTTGCCAGTAGTATATATCCATCAGAGCAGGAATATTGTTAAACTAGCATCTCAAGCTTACAGGGCCACTGATTTATATGGCTGTGGAGGTAGGTTCTCCGCTTTTGGAGGGTGAATCATTCTGCTCAGTTAAACCGAGGGGTTGGCATCCCAGTATGTGTTTCATCCTCAGCCAGAGGCCAAAGCATAAGCGAGCAGGTGTTAGCTGATTCTACGGCACCGCGCTGCTGATCTCCGAACAGGCGTACAGCGGCGATAGTTTTGCAGTAGCAGCTTCTGGAGAGGGGCCGCCGCCCGCCGGTCGATGTGTCAACCAACTGGCCGACGAACTGCTTGCTGCGACACGACCTTCACAAATCGCAGCGCCTCGTCAGGGCGCACGGCACCTTCTGCGCGTGGCTGCCTCAGCGACGACGGTTTTGCTGCAGTCAGGGGAGACGTCGAGCGCCGCGGCCTAGTCTCCTTGCCACGCCATGTCGTCTGGCTTGCGCACCGTGACACCGCGCGTGCCGATACGGCCAGGCTCACGACGCCGCCCGCGCCCGGCCGGCGGCCACCCACCCACCCTCTCTCTACCTTGATCTCCAACGCCGCAGCCCGCAACGAACGCTAAGGCAGGGGCAGACACTGCCCCGTGCCCGGCAAAATAGTCACTAGAACAAGCGAGCACCATTTGTTTCTACAAGTCGTAAAAACACATTAGCACAGCGATCTCATGCGTATTCCTCTGACAGATCATCCCTTTATTTACTACAATTCTATAAGCGACGAACCGCGATCCCTGCAGTTATTTTGTCCTGGGCGTGCAGGGATAGAACACCGGGTAGTAGATGTTCAGCTCAAGGTGGTCCAGAATTTGCTGGACAAGCGAGAGGTAGGAAGAGTGCCCGAAGACGAGCTCAGTGACATCAACCTGTATGTGTCAATTCAGGTAAGCAGATGCATTAAGAAATACGTTTTGTTGATCAGTTGGATGCCTAAGTGACGCTCACGTTTTCTACTCCAGGGACATCCACGGCCTGGATGCCAGCCAGACCTTGCGTGAGCAGGCTGCAAGGAAGCGGTTCATCAGTCATTGCCGGCACAGACTACAACAGCGGTCACGACTCATGAAAGGCTAGCATGAACGGGATTTACCTGGCGCGAAAAGTGATTCCGAGAATCCAGTCGTTTGTGGAGTAGACGTTCACGAATCTGCCGGCAACCATCTGCAAAGAGGCAAGGCCATGCAAAGAATGAAAGAACTGAGACGGTCGTCTCATCGTCTGGAGCAATCTTACATCGACAGAAATGGTGGTTTCTCAAGTAAGAAGCTTTAATCACTGCCTTGTTTGGAGCACGTAACGGAATTCACAGAGGAGGAACTGGAATGGAAAACAAGCTCAGACTCGTCGTACCTTCCTGGCAGGCTCCCACATCTCACCTTTAACCGAAACAGGAGCACCTATGAGCACAGCTCTCTCAACTATACCCTCTGTCCATCGCAAACATGTCAGCAGAGCAAGCTATAAACTGACTTGCAATGTTCCTAAAACAGAAAGCAACGTGCAGGCATTTACAGGTACCATTATTTCCCATGTGCGCTAACTCCTGCAAGCACTTGAACACAACACGTGCTCCTAGCGAAAACCCGACCAGAGTGACAGGCCTGGAATGGTTTTGGTAGCGGTGGGAATATTAGCTCCATGGGAGCAGCAAAATTGGTTTACTGAAGAAAGTACATTGTGGGCACAAGAACCTGCTTCCTTGCAATCCTTTGAGCAGAACATCAGCAAGCATTTTCGCAGCTTTATCTGACCTGGATGCACATACCAGATTAATCAAGCTGAAACATGAACTAGATATATCAATTGAACTTTGCACATTACAGGCATTCCATTATACGGGGCTAAATTTAAGAAACAATCAAAATTTCATAGTGCTCTTGAGTTAAAATATAATGGCATTCAGACACAGCTCAACAATTTACTTCGTATATAAAAGAGGAAGAACACTAAAATGATAATCAGAAAATGCTGGCCAATTAGAGTTCAAAGTGGCACCTGTCAATAGCCACGGTCCATTTGCTGTCGATAAATTCTGCAGCAGATACCAAGGTAGCAGGCCATGCAAATGCTGAAATGATACCACTTAACACAGTCTGCATTGCACCTTCCCTTATCAACTCCAGTGCAACTCCTGCAGTGATTACCAGATTGTTTTAATATAATGGTTAAATGCAATTTAAGTTATGTGTTCAAGTGAAAATTACTTGACGCTAGCCAATCCTGTATTGCCGTGCTGAGGGCAATTACATGCTTGGACTCCCACTGCAGAACGTACCTGCCAATATCAATAAAAATTTCATCTATTCTATCCTCTAGTTATGCAAGGAGATCTTCAAAATAACTATGCATTGCAAGCAGCTTTTCACAGATATAATAACCATGAGATGCTCACCTCGATCCATGTTATCTGGACTCTTTATTTGTTCAAAATGCGTTATGTTCAGCCATGTTTTTTTACTTATGTAATATGAAACTACATAAGAAATAGGTACCTCTCTAAGTTAGTTTTCCATCCTTCCCATGGCTTCGAATAATCTTCCTCCGTAAAAGCAAATCCAGAAACAAAGATGCCAACTGCTAGGCGCTGGAACAACAAAATCATCCATGAATATCTGATAATAAACTTCACTCATATTTTGTCATAAAAGACAATAGAGATGTCTTGCTATATGCCCTCTTAGACCATTTGAGCATCAAGCAAGTCATGCACATAGAAGTAGACCAAAAACTCACACCCTGGTTATGGTTCTCGCCGATGGTCTTGAACTCAAATTCTTTAACATTCCCAATTCTTTTGGCCATTTTGGTCCCAGTCAACCCAGCTCCAGCAGCTGATTTCAAAATTAAGATGATGATTAATTGCCACTCATGATAAAAAACCTTCTGAATTAATGCCAGTTCAATAAGCGGAAATAAGCAACATGTTTATTCACTACATTCCTAAATTGAACCGAATCACTAGTAGTACTACTATATTTTCACTAATCACTAATCAGTAAGTGGTACCTAATCTAGGGGGTAAGAATCAAGAGAACATAATGTGAAATGAGCAAGTATCGCCAGAATTATGGTACTAAGAGTCTAAGACAACATTCATGCTCACCTCCAAACGATGCTGCAACCGCTACAGAGCCAGCAGTGTGCCCAGCAGCAGTAGCTATAGCAGCAAAACCGCTAGCTCCGATTACAGGTACAAGTGTATGCAACGTTGGAACTAGAGCAGTGAACCCTGCAGCAATCGCTGGAGCTGCTAAACCTGTCGGATTAGCAGGAAAAGTCATCAGATTTGAGCACATAGATCAGTACAAAACCGATCAATATCTAACATTTCAAATGGTTCCTAGGACTTCATGTGAATTCATACCCCCAGATATAGCCATCAATGTTCCTCCTGTCAGCGCGGCTGCGCCGATGATCCCGCCGCGCTTCCAGTTCTCCCATCTGCTGCTCGGCGACGAATTCTCACGTGACTGCTCTTCCTCCTTTGCTGCAGCCATAGCAGAGCAAGCAACCATTATCTCGACAGCTTCCTACAATGTATCAAGATGTCCGATGATCACAAAGCCGTACTCGACGGGATGCAACATTGTTATCTTGCATGGTGCAAAGGTGAAAGGACTGACCATCTTGTTCCACTTGACGTCGAGCCACGTGGCGAGCAGCCGCAGCGCGACGCGGTGGCGGGCGTCGTAGCCCTTGGTGACGCGAGGGGACCCCATGCCCTCCTCGGCCATGTTCACGTCGGCGACGCACGCCGAGAGGAGCATGTACAGAACCGCCATCTTCCGGTAGTCCTTGGCGCGCGTCGACGCCGGGTCGTCGTCGGGGCCGCAGCTCCCCGGTTTGAGCGCCTCGGCCGCTGACTCGACGATGCTGCTCTCCAGGCCCATTGCCATCGCGTCGACGGCCTTGGCGAGCGCCAGCTCCTGGTCGGACCTCTCGGACCGGGCCTTCTCGTCGTCGTCTTCGTCCTCGACGACCTTACGAAGAAACTGCACCCACGGCAAGAGGACGCATGGTTCTAAGATATGCAATTGTGTTCGAGGTGAATTCAAGACGGAATCTTTTATTTGGCATGCGTTTCGTTGGGTGCGTACGGCGCCAATGTGGTGCTTGGGATCGGAGGACGCGGCCGTCTTCTCCACTCCGGCCCAGGCCTTGGGGTCGATCTCAAGAAACCTACAAGAAATAGATGAGAATGCCAGCATTCGAGCACGCATTAATTGTGGAATGGAGAAGCCATGATCGTCGGATCATCACCTGAGGACGGGTCGGAGGAGGCCGCGGGACTCGTGGGTCCAGAGGTCGCGGGCGTCGGGCTCGACGGCTGAGGCCGGGTCGGGGTGGGGCTGCTCGTCGTCGAGGCCGTGGGAGCCGAGGAGGACGGTCTGGTGGGTCTGCGCCTGGCGGAGCGCGAGCGCCAGGAGCGCCCCCGCCGCGTACCGCTGCGTCTGGCCCAGCGTCGACGACGCGGCCATCGCCACAGACCGGTGGGGGACCCGATCGCCGGTGCGCGCGGGCGGCCGGGGCTGTTGGTGGGTGGCTGGCTGCTCGGTTCGGCAGGAGACGTGGCGCGCGCGGGCGATCGATCCACCCTGTGTGTCGTCGTCGTCTTCGTCCGTGGTAAATCCTCTCCGCCTCTCCGGTTGGGTTGACACGGGCGCCGCGCGGTTTCGGTGCCCGTGGGCCCCCTGCAGTCGCAGAATGGACAAAGAATGCGCGGGCGATCCACGGGCTCAGCCCAGCGACATATTTTGTGCTGCACTTAAGGACGCCGGGAATTCGGCCCTCTACGACTGTTCAGCCCTAAGAAATGTGGGCTGCATATGGTCATCCTTGGTTGGGCTGCCTTCGGCCTGGCCCGCTCGTGGAATAATCAATCCATCAAACCGCGCTTATGGGCCAGATAAGTACGGTTCAGAAGCCAAGAAAAAAAACTCAATCTCAAAAAAAAAAAACACTCGAGTGATAGTTCTGGCTGCTGCACTTGCATCAATCGACAATCGTGGCAGCAGGAGAAGTTTTGGAAGTAGCGTCCAAAGATGTTCGACTGTTCAAACGGGATCGTTGTCCCACACCCACCAGGCCACCAACCAAATCTGCTTGTCCGTTCCCACACTCCTGGTCCTAATCAGCGGTCAAACAAGAGCCAAATTGCTTGGTGCCATGGAAATTTTGATGAGTTAGCTTGTATGCTACAAAATTTTACGAATTTCCATCTGAACCTACGATTTATTCCCTCAGTATCATTCTATCCAGTTATTTATCCATGTAGGGCGGATGGGCTAAATCCTGCACCGTCCAATCCCATTTTCTACATTTCACCCGCCGTTTCCGTATTTACACACAAATCTGGAAACGGGACGGGAAGCGGGAGAGGGTCTATCCTGCCCATTTTTCGGGATCCCATTTTTAGCCGGGATGAACCTGTATATTATCATGTATTTGATAAATCCAGGATAGACTTAATATGCATTAGTATGTGTTGACAGCAGTTAGCACGCGAGTTCATGAACCGCAAGCGCACGGATCATTGTAGTTTTTCCCTTAGAGTATTCCATCCAAGGTTTATCCATTCGTGGATCGATAACGAACTGACTAGGGTTCTCTATCTAGCTCAACGAATCTAATCAAGCATAGATTGCATATAATAGCAAACTTGATGTAAAGATTAATAGCATGAGTAAAAGTAGATCTCATCCACAGATATATATGATAACACCACCAAGGGTAGCAAGAGCCTATCGTCTTCTAGTTATAGTTCTAGTTAATAATCAAGCACAACATGCATCTTATCCAAAGCATTCTTTAAACTACTACCTCCGGTCAACCTCCTGAAAATCCCCACCTTACATGGAAGCAGATCCCGTCACGATCCCCACTATCAGCGCAGGTAGTTTAAGGGTACGAACATAGATGAACATGTCTAGCTATCATTAAGGATCAACTCACTAGATCTAATCACCATGATCACATAAAGCAAGCTATGCAGTCTAACCATGAATTAGACTAAGGAACAGGCATATTCACGATAGATAGAAGAGTATAAAAAGAGGCATTGAGTCGCTAAAGATCGGATGACATGAAGAGCATTGCTCATGTAATAGATGTATTTAGATCATCACCTCTGAGTATATACCATTGATGATCACAACTAGCTCCTGAAGTCCACCATAGCACAACCGCGCAGAGAGGCCATGATGGTTAGGGTCGGCTTAAGCCATCTCCTAGACAACTTCAAAGACTTGCAGGGGTCTTTAGCTCCCTCTTTTGTCCTGGTTGGAATTTCCAACCGGGACAAAAGGGTTAGGCCCCGCTGCGATATTTCTAGCCATTTTAACCGGGACTAGAAGGGGATCTGGGGATCTTTAGTCCTGGTTGGTGTTTACAACAAACACCAACCGGAACTAAAGGTCTCCCTCCGCGGTGGTCTTCGGGGGTACATTTTTGACTCGGGACTAAAGCTACTTTTGTCACGGGTCTAATATTAACCGGGATGTCACGGGTCTAATATTAACTGGGATAAAAGGGGTTGGATGGAAGATCATCACTACCAGTGTACCAGAGCAAGGGAACGTGTCCGGCCACGAGCCATATAGCTTCACTGAACACTCCGTCGTCGCTTCCGCTGAGTACAGACGAGCGAGAGGAACTCGACTTGGGAGCAGATCTCGCCGTCACATCCAATCCCAGCTATACCGAACTGCACGCACGCCAGTAGTAGTACCATTAAAGTTTAACTTCAGTCACAAGGCGAAGGGAAGAAAGAACCCCATACTTTTCTTTCCCAAAAGGAAAGTAGTCTATGTTACTTTCAGAGATCAGAGAAAAGACAAACTGGCACTGTGGCACCTCACACAATATCTCCTTTTTTTTTTTTGAAACTGAGCCTCACACAGTTCGGCCCCGGCAGATCCCAGCGAGTGACGTCGCGGGTGCGGCAGCCACACGTATGGACCACGCACTGAGCACTCCGATGGCTACGGCGACGGCGACGGCGACGGCGATCTCGTGGGGCCTGGGGTTCCGGGGTAACCGGCCGATGAGCTCCACCAGAACGCCGTCACATCGCGGCCGGTGACCGAACCAACCATATCACTAACGTCGTCGGCGGCTCCCAGCTGATTGACCTTCCCTTTCAGCCGGTTAATGTATGTCCACCTCGGCAAACATCAGCTCATCAGCATCTATCTACAATAAAATATCAGTCCACTCCATTGAGTTACCTACTACTCTCTTCGTTCCAAATTATAAGTCATTTCAACTTTCTTGTCAAACCATTTTATGTTTGATTAAAATTATAGGAAGGACCACAAAGGTTGATGGCACCGAATAGATATACTATGAAAATATATTTAATGAAGAAACTAATGGTACTTATTTGGTATCATGTAGTATTTTATTGTATAAATTTAATCAAACTTGGGATGCTTTGACTTTCCAAAGAAGTTGGAATGAGTAACGGAGGGAGTACATCTTTGGTTCTTTACTATGAAAAATTAAAATGCTTTTTTATGCCTCAAAATTAGGGACGCAATGCAAGTTGGTACCTAGCTAGCAGGTTCTAGGTCGCAAGGTTCATTTTCATTTAACATCTGGATCTGTGTTCATCTGTATGAGTTTTGAGTCTATGAAATGGCCTATAGGAGTAAAAAAAAACTGTCCCAGCTCACACAACAATTTGATGCCAGTTCGTAATGAGCTTTTCATTCACCATCCAGTTCGTTCACCTAGCAGCTTGGTGTTTGTATATGCTATCAAAGAAAAATAGACGACCCACTCGTACTTAATTAAGCACAACTTGAAAGCTCAACAACTTTCGTTCCCTTGAATCCTACTATCTAGTCCTGATTCCAACACAACTGGGAGGGTTTCTCAGTTTCCAATCGATTCCTTTTTACACTGAAAAAATATATTTATGATGCTGCTACGTTATACGCATATTTATCTGTACTTTTATCTGCTACACTATCAGGAGTTCAGCAGTTTTATCTAGCTCATAGGACGTATAGAAAGATTACCAATTTGGGTCCAGTCCATAATAAATTGATAAGAGCAGTGTTCAATCTTGTTTAACGAATCTCCTCTTAACATAGCTAGTCTCATCATTTTGATGACTTTAGGGCATCCAAAATTTTAAAACTAGTTAGTTTACTTAGTTAATGTGTCATTATTAACGTTTAGCTAGTTAGTTATTGGTGGAGTTGTTGGTTTATGAAACTAGAAGGGATATGCTGCAATTTTTCCCGGCGACAATGGAGATTTGAGAGCGATGCGCATATTATTAAGAGACAGTCCCTTTCTAATCTCTGCTCTGTGATGTCGATGATTGATCCTGACGAAATCATCACCTCACGCATCACCATCTTTGCAGTTTGCACAAAATGGGACGGAACGTTCTTATCTTCAATTCTACCACTCAATTTGAATTGAAGGAAGCCATGTTGTTGCTGATCATCATCACTTACTTCGATCAATCTCCTCAGCACCCACTGCACTTTCTTGGAATATAATCTTTGAGGGGGTATGCATGAGCATCGCCTTTCGTTATGGTTGGATCACCTCTATTGTCATCACCTAGCTTACCCCCACATATATCAATCATGCTAAGTTTTTTTTTCACCATTTCCACTATTTTTTTCATCATTCCATGCTAAATGAGGATGATAATGAGGTGCATTAGTCAAAAGTTACATATAGCAGCAAGCACTAACTAATCTTTTTTTCAAGAAACTAACCACTAGGTAATGGCATGATTCATGTAAAGACTATGAAAGCTATTGGTGTGCAGCCTAGTTCTAGTCTTCTACTACGTCGCTATAGATATCTGATCGAGTTATACATGTTGATAGTGATATTTTCTACATGTCCTCCTGAGTCAAGACTTGATTAATGGTCTTGTGCTGCAGAGGATAATTAGGAGTGTCACGGTTATATCCATTTCGTAAACAGATAATGTTGGTTGAATCACCTCGATCCGTACGTATTTTGGTTCAGCTACTCTGACCACCTTCTCAACCAAGCCCTATAATGGATGAGTGAATATTTAAGAGCATCTGCATGACCCGCAAAAACAAAACTTGAAAAAGAATAGCAGTGGGCCGCTTATGGATGATGAAACCTTATTTGAAGAACCATTCAGCTTGGAACGACTGAATGGTACAGGAAGGGACGAAGGGTTAAACTTGTGCAACTTTTTAGCCGAAAATGTGCTGCACGCACGCACGCACACATCAGAGCGCAGCGAATTTGGTCTTTTCTTGTTTGAGAATTGTTGTCGTGTGTGTCCATGGGCCATTCCTTCCAAATCTTGCGAAAATAGACAGATGGGAAAAAGGTTGCTGCATGCACCAGCAAAAAGTAAGTACTAAGCAGACAAATAAATAGACAACAATTCCGTTGTTGTTCATCGCGGCCAATATCTGCGTTTGGTTGTCAAAATCATATGCTGCTACTTTGAGCTGTGCATGGTTAGACCGGTTGTTTCCCCTACCTCTAAACTAGTGCAACTGCACAATGACAAGCTTGACTGAAAAGCTAAATTAGGTGTAACTGTGTAACACCAATCTACTCAGATAGAAAGTTTGACATCAAAGGTTCCTTTTTTGGTGAGCAGCAAGTGAATAACACCGGAGAAATAATGTTCGATCCAATCTAGTGGAAAAGAGGGCCAACCATTAGCTAGCATAGATTTCCAACTTCCTCGCATGTTTGTGCTTGTATACTAGCTAGTGATTGACGTTAGCATGACGACGACATGGCTTTCTCAAAATTGCCAGATTTAGTAGTTAGTACGTATTGGGAAGCTTTCTTATGGTAGAACCTGCTGATCGATTCGGGTTTAAATCTCCTACTTGGTACGTACAGGTGCTCTCATTTACAGCTAATTGAGACGCTTGTGATGAATAGTGCGCGCGCGTGTTCATTGGACGATTGTCAAACTCTGTTTCACAAAAGAAAAAAAAACAAACCACCTCAGATGTTCATATATATATAGCATGCACGGACTAATATAAGAAAAATGGGGACAAAATTTTGTATGTGGACAAAAGGGGACAAAGAAATAAGCACTAATTAAGTTTTACATGAAAATCCACGAACAGCTGCCCAGCATTCTTTTTATACAATTTGAGTTCTTATGGCCGCACTTCGATCCTTACTTCCTTATACACACTAGGCATGCAGCGGCTATCCATGAGCAAGAATTCCCTTATTGCCCTACAGTACCAGGTATGATGGTTTTATAACGAGAAAGGAAAAAAACACAAAAAAGCCACCAGACTCCTCCCCGGCCGGGATCAGCAACAGCATATACGCACGCATGCATGCTAACCACAGTTGCCGCGTACACACACGCTACGCCTGTCAGTAGAGGGGGCAGTTGAGCCGGGGCGTGGGCACGGCGTAGAGCCTCGTGGCGCGCGGCGCGGTGAGCCCGAAGATGTCGCCCATGTCGAGCTCCGAGGGCTTCATGCCGTCGGGCAGCGACCAGCTGAAGCCGTGCGCGAGCTGCGCCACGGCGAGCTCCAGCGCGTAGAGGCCCAGCGCCATCCCGGGGCAGGAGCGGCGGCCGGACCCGAAGGGCAGGAACTCGAAGCAGCCGCCCTTGAAGTCGAGCCCGGCGGCTTCGCCCTCCGGCGCGAACCGCGACGGCCGGAAGACGTCGGCGTCCTTCCACGAGCCGCGGTCGCGGCCGATGGCCCAGACGTTGATCATGACGCGGGAGCCCTTGGGCACGGAGTAGCCGCCGACGACGCAGTCCTCGGCGGTCTCGTGGAGGAGCAGCGGGATCGGCGGGTGCAGCCGGAGCGTCTCCTTGATGACGCACCGGAGGAAGGGGAGCTTGTCGAGGTCCGACTCGCTCACGTTCCGGTCGTAGCCAACCACGTCGGCGAGCTCCTGCTGCAGGCGCCGGAGGTCGTCCGGGCTGTGCATCATCTCCGCCATCGCCCACTCGATCGCCGAAGCCACCGTCTCCGTCCCGCCAAACATCACGTCCTGCATCCACCATCCGCCATGAACACCCACGTCACATCACATCATTATATTAATTTGGCATAGTATAATGTTTGCAGCAGCAGCAGGTAAAGAGAGAACACTTTTCAGACGAATTCAAAATAACATGGTTGATCGAATAACAATTACAACGTCTTAGTACGTACTATAACACAATACTACCTCGATCTCTTTAAATATAATGATATACAGGTTGTCCTAAATTAAACATCATATTTAAGAATAGAGGGAGTACTACTCTATTTAGTGGGATTTGTTCGTGACGATTTCCTATTCGCGTCTTTCGTTAAAATATACCATCAAAAATTAATGTAATCATAATGATGATGAACTATCATATTTTGATGATATATATCCATCATATCAGACTTAATGATGGAAACTTACCAGATACACAATTGCACACAGGATCAAAAGTTACAAAGCCGTGATGGTTTTTTCTACTCTTATTGGTGGTTAATTTACGTCTGCACACCTGCAACACTATTATTTTACCTTTGACCTTAAGGAAACAGAGCGATTGGTGCTAGCAAGATAGGGGAGCGGTTGCAGCTGTCAGGCCATGATAGATGGCTAGATGCGTTTTACTTTGGAAGGCGACACGCATCAAGGTGACCAAAGCTAATCTAACATACTCCGTGTGTAACAAGGTTATAAAAAGATGCGTCCAAAAAGTGACATGGATAGTCTCCAATGGTTGGCTCTTGCTTGGAAGCTTTCGTGTTGATTTTTCCACAGCGCTGAAGAGGAATCATAGTATGGGTTTGAAGCAGTAGGCACAGAAAGGTGTCCGGTTCAAACTTGTGCTTGCGACAAGTATCACCATCTTTTTTATAGAAAAGTACTAGGAATACACATATGGTACACATGCTATGACTTGAGGCTGTCACTGTTTAGACTTGGACAACGTTTTTTAAAAAAGCAAACTAGACGGAAGAATTAATAATAATTCATGCATCATGCATGAGCCATTCAAAATTGTCAAACCATATATTTATGCGGTTATTCCTCACAAAAAGGTTATACACGTATACTTCGATGAAAGTGACAGAAAAGCGGCTAGCTATCGGTGCCGGTCCACCTACGTGGCTACGTATTTGCGTTCCCACAACACGAAAGAAAATATTCTGAAAGAAAAAGAGATGGTTCGTTCGGAATACTATATAGCATCGGCATCGAGAAGGGGGAACACGTCGTGATCGAGCTTTGCTTGCCCAAGCTATCTAGTTGTTGTTTCAAGCGAGCTCAGAACCAAACAGCGAATGAAACTGATGAACAAAGATGTCTTTGGCTTGTTTTCAAATTTTCAAAAGCTGGATTGGTATATTCCATACAGAAACAAGACATGTTCTAGCTGGCCGGCAATGCTATGTCACTGGATATATTGGTGCTTCGATGATGCGGTGGGACCGGTAGGTGAGTGCAAGGGCATGCTTGGCACGTTGTTAAACAAATGGCATGCTTGGCACGTTGTTAAACAATGGCATGCTAGATCCGGATAGGCACAGGTTCGTCACGATTTCTCGGGCGGGTGAGCCACAATCATGACTCGCCGTATTTTTGTCACTTTACATCTAGACTTCTATACATCTTTGCCAAACATTGCCTAATATATGACAAAAAAGACTATGTAGGAGTAATACAGTACTAGTAGTAGTGGCCCAAAGTTCAAACATGTCCTAAAAGTCAACGCGTCTCTCATGTCGTAATATAATTTTTTTTAAATGGTAGTAAATCGGTTACCCTGGTAGGTAGATTGCATATTTGCTGTTTCTTGGCATGCATGGTCTGGCAATCGATCAACACCTATAATTCACTGCCAAAAATCTAGCCTGGATCCTGCATGGGCCTCTTATAAGTACACTCTATATGTATATATTAGCATGATGGATGGAGATCACACCTACTGTATATATGTAGGTCCCACTAATGCTATTCGGAATCAAGCGATGAGATGAATCATAGTAGATCGATAAGAGAATTACGGATAGGTGTAAGATTCACTGGTTGGATGAATATTACAAAAGAGAAATGAGTGGTTAAGATAGGCTATGGGGTCACAAGTGTAAGTGGAGCTGCTTCTCCTAATCGGATCTTATGGATGGCATAGCTCCCAAAATAATCTGTATGCTGAATTCAGAAGGACTTATTTTTCATGATAGGACCAACTGTCCTACAGGTTAACTGTCCTACAGGAGTACAGGTTGTTAGTGTGCTCGCTAGTCGCGGAACACGTTGTTATCGTTTTCATGCCCTACACACACCTCAGGATTCAGGATCTCGAGCACGTTCAATACCGATTGAATTAATGACCGTGATTAGTGTGACAGCGGGTCAGAGGACGAGTATACTACGTACCATGATGATTGCCTTGATGTTGTCCCGGGTGAGGCGGAGCGTGCTCTGCAGGTCGTCCACGTCGCCGCCGGCGGCGGACTTGTTGGCCGGCTTGGCCTCGGCGAGGAAGGCGAGCATGTCGTCCACCATGTCGGCGTCGGCGTCGTCGGGGCTCTTCCCCCGCTTCATGTGCTCGTCGATGATCTTGTCGATGAAGCGGTCCAGCGCGGCGCGGGCGGCGCGGAGGCGGCGGTTGATGCCCTGCGGGTCCATCCAGCTCAGCCAGGGGATGAAGTCACCGATGTTGAATGCCCCGAAGAGCTTGGAGAACTCCTGGAGGATGGCGATGAACTCGTCCTGGCCCCCGCCGTCGCGGGTGCCGAACGCGGCGCGGAAGATGACGTTCTTGGTGAGGTTGAAGATGAGCTCGCCCAGGTTCACGGCCTCGCCGCCGCTGGACGCCACGGCGCGGACCAGCGCCGCCGCCTCGTCGCGCACGGCCACCCACGTCTCGGCGCGCCGCCGGCTGAAGAGCTTCATCACGCACAGCTTGCGCATCTGGCGCCAGAAGGGCCCGTAGTGCGCGAACGCCATGTCGGCGCGGTCGTAGGTCAGGTACGCGATGGCGATGGTCGCCGGCCGGTTCGAGAACGCGCCGTCCTGCACCTGCAGCACCTCGCGCGCGTACTCCGGCGTCGACACGGCGAACGCGTGCAGCCGGCCCAGCCGGAGGTGGAGGAGCCCGCCGTACTGCTCGGCCAGCGCCGCCAGGCCGCGGTGGGTCAGCTGGTCCATCATCGTCATGTTCCCGATGATCGGCAGGGGCTTCGGGCCCGGCGGCAGCGGCCCCTTGCCTCGCCGCCGGAGCTGCAGGAGCACGAAGGCCACCAAGGCCAGCAACGCCCAGCTCAGAGGGTCCTGGAGCCACTCCATGGCGATCTTGGGCACGGCCACCGCCATGATCGGCGACACCTTTTTTTTGTTTCTCCTTTTCGTTTGGGGTTTTAGATAGCGGCGCGGTGGTAGTAGAACAGAACGCTCTTGGAGTAGAGCTGAGGAGAAATGGGGAGGCGCGGGGTTTATATATAGCTGGAGGAGTAGGTGAGGGAGGCTTTGAGAAGATTAGGTTGAGAGATTTGTGACTAATATAATGAGGATATGAACTCATTTTTCTACATTTTTATTCTTTAATTTTTTTCATCATTGAAAAAAATGGGTTATGTATTGGTATGCCTTCCCTGATCATGAGAAAGCGATGTGGTAGTAGGAGGACATGACGATACAGTTGACAGCGAGAACAAGGATATTAGTTGGAGACAGTGTGTGTGACTGACTATTGGATTCATAAATTTGAAGAACTGGAAGAGATTTTGATAGTCAAAGTTGAAACGTATTGACTAGCTGCATGTACTGTACTGTATTCCAAAACAACAGTTACTTGTGACTAGATGGGATACACTGTACTAGCTAGCCAACCAGTATGCAGTACTAGTGTGGTACGTAGCAGTATCTTGGTTTTTCCTTGTTGTTCCAACCAGCAAGATTTATGAGCATTAAGTATCTTTTGGGACATTTGTTCAATCAATACAGGGGTGCCAAAGGTTTCAGTTGGTAGCTGCAGTGCAACCTAGGAGTGGAAATGTGTGAACCGAACACCACTTGAATACAGAGATGCCAAATCTCTGTCAGTTGATGGCTTTGCAATGTTTTTTTTCCCTACAATGTTCTTTCCCTAACGCTTTATTCTGGCTATAAACGTCCATCACGTACTCATCAGCAAGTTTGTACACAAGCGTCGGTGTTATTTTCACGCCTCGCTAGCTTGATCATGGTAATCCCTTTGAAATTACCTCCTCCTTGACGACTGGATCAAACGAGGTAACAAGAAGAGGTCGAGCTGACGAGTAAGCGGCGCATGTTGGCCAGGCCGGCAAAATGCATGACGGCGTGAAACTTGTTCAACGAAACGATAAGCACAAGGTCACCGGTTGATGATCATTCAAAAGGAACGAGCTGCCGTAGGTTGAACTGAACACATTCGTGTTCAGTTTATCTAATCCAGATGGTGAAAAGCTACCGGAAAAGTGGACCCAGTACACACCAGCACGCCAATACACATACGAAGGATTGGACAGCAACAGCAGGCGTGAAGCACTGACCAATGAAAGAACTCGGCATATGCATCATCAGCCAGGCATTGCACCACCAAGTTTTTGGATAGGTTAGCACTTAGCATGAGCAATGTAGCAGGTCAGGTGCACTGTGCACTGGTTGGAAAAGTATTTGCTGCTTGTATACTAGTAGAAACAAGACCGTGAAAACCCCTACAAATACTTGAAATGGTGGAAAAAAAAGCCTTTGTCTGTGCAGGTGGCCGGGGCCAGTTTTTTCACCAAGGAGTTGGGTATTCATGTTGCACGAAAATAGAAAACACGCGTACGTTAACCTAAGAGATATGGTGGTGTTGGATGAGCGGCCTTGCATTGGTAGCCGAATAGCCGATGGATGCCCTTCCAACCATTAGCAGAATGGGATGTTCTGCTTGGAGAGGTAGTCAACAGTGGTGTGACAATTTTGCACCAATATCCATGTGCACTTAGATTCCTTTTCACCAGAAAATCAACTCGAGATGCACGGGTACTTTGGACTACTCTTCCACTAGAGATAGCAGCAAGCAACGCTTTCTACTGACATTAACCATCATGGTGGTTTGGTCGACCAAACACATATACATTGTATACCAGCAGAGGATACATAAAAAAGCAAGATGCATTCTTCAAGTATATCCAAGTCTGCGCAAGAACGAGCCACCACCAAACCCTGAAATTCACGGGTCACTGGCCGGCGGCCGTGCCGAAGCAAAGCCGGTGACGTGACCAGCCCAGTTAGTTACGGGGTGCTGACGTTGCTACGGGCCGGGGAGACCTTGCTCTCTCACCGGCTACCAGAAACTGACGTGATGTGTAGCTAGAACAGCTGCGAAAATCCTTTGCTCTGTTCAGAGTTCGGGCTCGGGGTTTGGGCCGCCGTGCTCTGGTTTCCCTGGATGATGGGCGTCGATCGCTGTCATCTGGCCGGGGTAATCAAAAGATGATTTAAGAGCGGGAGGAAATGGTAGCCATTTCGTGATGCTGTTCTCTGACTTTCTGAAATTTATATCTCTTTGGTTGAATTGTTGGCCGTTTTTTTTTTTATTGTTCGTTAGTCATCATCATGATGCTAGAACTGACTTTCGATTCGTAATCTCTCGAGAAATACAGCTTTCTCGAATCTCAATCTGCTGCCCGGCCAGTGATAAACGAATAGTGTCATTGCACAGCAAGCTTATCCATATACTCTGAATACACTACCAGTATACTGCCGGTACAGTACAAAATTAAACTACAAGCACAAAGCTACGAGCCGATCTCCATCGACAGCTACGGGAACCACCTACCGCAAGCGCTGCTTCTACCACTCGTTCATTCAGCGGCTTTCTTCCTAGTCAAGGCACGCACTGTGTCAGAGTGAGAAAAACGACGAGCCCATCCCCGTTGCACGTAGCGTAGCCATGTACGCCACTGACTGAGCTGGGCGCGGACACGGCGCTCGATCGGCAGAGCCCTCTACGCTATACCAACCGAGCCTGCGACGGTGTAAACTGTCGGCGGCAGAACAGTGACTGACACAGTAACATTGCGATCAGAGATTCTTCTGGAAAACGAAATCTTTGGTTGGTGGAGCTACTGCAGTTAAAAGCTTAAGACTGCTGGTACAAGGAAAAGCTTAAGACTGCTGGTACAGGAAAAGCTAGGAATAATCACACTTGACCCTTTTAGCACCACTTGTTTTCGCAACACCACACATTTGGTTGCAATATTTGGTTCTATAGCAACCAACAGCATAATTAGTAGCGATATATGGGCCTTATGGCCACAAAAATTGTGTGTTGCATTAGTTATAAGCTCTGTTGCAAGAGGGAGGCGCTAATGCTACAGTGGAAAAGGTGGTTGCGAGTATGGGTTCCTATTGCCATGACTAGTTTTGAGTTGTGATAATATTGATTTTGTGTTGCGATAGCTAGACGTTGTTGCTACCATTGTAAAGTTGGTTGCAAGTAGCTGTGCATATGGCCACGGTGTAATTACATCGTCTCAATCTTGACTTGCGTTGCAAAAGCTGTTGCTATATTGCATCAAAAAAAGATTAGTTGCAAGTAGTTGTGAATATGGCCACGATGAAACTATGTTGCTTTAATCTTGTCCTGTGTTGCAAAAGATCTTATTATATTGCATCGAAAAAGTCATTCGATGCATCCGTTGAGGTTCTATTGCCACTAGCATCATATGTGGCTACATTTGAGTATATTTGGTTGCCAGAATATTTTGTATTGCCACTAAAATTTATTCGTTTGTATTGTATATCATATACACTAGAGTCTGGAGCGCGCTCTTAGTGCGCTAATCTTTCGACCAATTACGTAAAATCTTCATTAAAAGGCTTGATATTTGTGCACCAGTGTCGAGAATGTGATATATTTTGGGGAAAAAATAAAATTGGTGGCTCTAATTAGGTCATTGCATACGTTTATGTTTAGATCTATACTAGGATCGTGCCGGTGCGTTGCTACGGACAAAACAAATTTCGTCTATAAACATCAAATATTATCGTGTGAAATATTTACTTCTACAAACGCAAACATGCGAAATGCCCCCAATTTGAATAAAAATAACTTTGCAATGAGTAATAAAATAAGCAATAAGTAGTCGGAGCAGGGAGCAAAACAGATGTACATATGAGTAATAGAAGCTGATAGAGGAAAACCAAAACAAAGAAAAATCACCTGGAAGCTGACAGGGAGCAGGGAGCATTTGAGTCGATGAGTACAAAACATTCATAGAGACAAGAATTTTCAACACCAACACAAATATGTATGCCCGTAACAATATTTGAGTTCAATATTTCACAGGTACTAAGCCTTCAATTAAAAAAATCACACCAATACTTATAGAATCACATTTATGTAAAAAACTCATCATCCTGTCCTTGGCCTAAAGAATTGGCAGGTGCAACATGTCCATCGTCGATGTAGGTGTCATCATTATCATCATGTTCATCAACTAAGTCTTCATCATTTGGTTCTGGCATAGGTATAACTTTTTCAATGACCCTAGCATCTCCAGTCACTCCTTGGAGGTTATTCCTTGCCCAATTTATCAACACTTCATGTTGGCTAGAAATATTCATGGCCTCCACACCGACATCAAGTAAGTCAATATCAATATGTCCTTGTTGTTCAGTCTCTTCTAGTTCTGGCATGGAAAACAAAGTCCTAGGCTTCATTCTAACAACACTGCTCCAGTTGGATTTATTTGCGCATTTGACATAAAAAACCTGCTCAACTTGAGTCCCCAGAACATAAGGATCATTTACATATCGACGACGAGTTGTATCAATATCTATAATCCCATATTGATCTTTACTGTACCCTCTACTTTTGTTCTTAGTAGCGGCAGGAACGTCGTACCAATCACACTCAAATAATATGACTTCTTTTTCACTAGGGAAATCTAATGTGATTATCTTTTCAACGACACCATACTAATCCATATTTCCCGTACTATCATCACCCTTCACTAAAACTCCAGAATTTTGTGTACTAAAGCTGACCTCTGTAGAAGCCGTTCGAAAAAGGAAATCATGGATGAAGCATCTGCTGAAAATACGGGCCATATAATGGGGACCCTGAGAAAGGGCATATAGCTCATCACTAATATTCCGCATAAACTACCTTCATCTGCACTCAATTCAAATAAATAAGACAATTTCTATTTTTTTTACATGTATATGACAACATTGCTCACCTTACGTTCAAACCACCCAACAAAATGCTCCCTATGACGCTTATCAACGCCATGTGCGCTAGTTCTTCTCATTAGCTCCTTATGCTCACTATATATTATTGGTTGGAACAAACAGATTACATTAGTGCAACATTAATCATGAGTAATATTCTACTCTTACTTATGTACTATGAAAAAAATACAAAAACACAAAATAGGTGGTAGTAACAGCTTACTTAATCCATGGAATTGCCTCGTCACAGTTTGATAATATGTAGTGCCGCATCTGCAGCATGTCGAATCTAGAAATAGGCTCAATTTTGCAGCCTTTCTTGCTATAGTCGATGTTCCCAAATATGCTAGGCCCAGCCAGTGGTTCATTCACCGCGCTGCTCTGATGACGCGCTGGGCGATTCAGCTTCATATCAATGTCTTCTAGGAAGCGAGAGCAGAATGTCATGCACTCCTCTGAGATATATCCCTCCACTATTGAACCTTCTGGTTGTGCCTTGTTTCTAACATATCCTTTAAGTGTACGCAGATACCTCTCGATTGGATACATCCACCGATAACACACCGGTCCTCCAATTTTAGTCTCCTCAGCTAAATGAATAGGCAAGTGCATCATAATATCAAAAAATGCTGGTGGAAATATCATCTCAAACTGACATAAAGTTTCTGCAATTGAAGAACTTAGTTTTTCAATGTCACTTTGCACCAGCTCTTTTGAACATAGCGCATTGAAAAACCTGCTAAGCTCAATCAATGGTCTAGCAACATCTTCAGGCAATATGTGGAGTCCAACTAAGGGTAACAGTTTCTGCAAAATAACATGATAGTCATGTAATTTCAATCCAGAAACCTTACAGCCATTGACATCCACGCATCTCTTTATATTAGACGTGTAACCACCAGGCATCCTCACTCCTTCTAAGAATGTACATAACATTATCTTCTCATCCTTGCCTAAGGAGTACAGTCATGGTGGCAAAGTATACTGACCATTCTCTAGCATTGGATGCTGATCTTGCCTTATCCTAAGATGTTGCATGTCAAGCCGCGCCTTGTCACTATCCTTACACTTACCATCTATGTCAAGCAACGTCCCAATTATGCTCTCACAGATATTTTTCTCGATGTGCATAACATCCAAATTATGCCTTACAAGCAATTTTTTCCAGTAAGGCAGCTCAAAAAATATACTCTTCTTCCTCCAGTTGTGCCACCTACGCTCTTCTTCACACTGCTTCCTCTTCTTTGTGGCTATCCCAAATTTTGGTTGCTCAAAACTTTCATAATGCTGTATAACCTGTGCACCAGTCAATGGCATAGGTGCCTCCCTCATCTCTGTCTTGTTGTTGAAGCTGTTTTTTGTTCCTACGCCACCTATGGTTCTGAGGTAGAAACCGGCGATGACCCAAGTAGCAGTGCTTCGACCCAAATTTCAACCATAAGTAGTCTGTATGTTTGTGGCAATATGGACATGCAAACTTTCCTTTAGTAAAACATGAGCAATAATAAAGCATCACAGCCCAAGCTAAGGAGCAATTAGTAAAACATTCCCAACAACCGTCCCATCCACAACTACCGTTCAACCAACTAAATCTTTGAGAAAAAAACTTACATGTGAACGGAGCCATGCAATGACATAGCCAATAGCATCTATTAGTGTACGAATGTCATAAATAGGTCTAGGTATCATCTTATCAAAGAAGGCTAATTACATAATGGAAAAACTTAATTAAACACTTGACTGGAATAGTTTCTGGAGGCCCTTAGCGGACCGTCCGCTGTACAAGTCGCGGACCGTCCGCTCCCAGCGGACCGTCCGCCAAATGAACTGCGGACCGTCCGTTGTTCAAACACCGGCAGGAATAGTTTCTGGAGGCCCTTAGCGGACCATCCGCTGTACAAGTCGCGAACCGTCCGCTCTCATCAGGCCGTCCGCCAAATGAACTGTGGACCGTCTGTTGTTCAAACACCGGCAGGAATAGTTTCTGGAGGCCCTTAGCGGACCGTCCACCAAATGAACTGCGGACCGTCCGTAGTTAAAACACCCGGCAGGACTCTTGGGTACGTACAGCATACACTACACAGGGGCGGCATCGCAGGCAGCTTCCAGGGACGGCATCGCAGGCGGCTTCCAGGGGCAGCGCCGGCGGCTTGCAGGGGCGGTGGCGTAAGCGGGAGCTTGCAGGGGTGAAGCCAGCGTGGGCTACCAGGGGCGGCGCCGGTGGGGCCTCGCAGGGGCGGCGACACCGGGGAATACCAGGGGCGGCGTCGACGGGTGCAGAAGGGATCCGGCGGGTGGGAACCGAGATAGAGGAGGCAAAGGAAAGAACGGAGATGGGAAGGATAAGGAGGAAGTGGGAGGTTACGATCTTCTTTTTTTTCGGCGGCAGGAAGTGGGAGGTTCGCAGGATGGGCGGTAAACGAGTAGTAGACGGCGCCAAGCTAATTTTCGGGGAAAATAAAAAAAATCAGCCGCCAAGCTAATGGACGGGTCCCACTTGTCGGCGTCGGGTTTTAGTTCGGTTCATGATGATCTTCTTTTTTTAATTTTGATCCATCGTAACAATGCTAAACATGTTTAGATGTCGCATTTGTTGTCCAACTTAGGTGATTGCCTGCATCCAAGTTACAGAGGCAGAAAAAGGGAAGGGTAGGCCCTTCCTTACGGTTGAGGAGGAAAACACAGTTTTCCAACTCAACTACTCTAAAACTCTTGGAATAAAGTCATATAGATGTCATGGACGTGGATACATGGCGAAATATCCAACAAGAAATGCTCTACTAAGACATAGAGAAGAAGATGCAACCTGTACTGAAGTTTTAGTTCGACAAGAAAGAATGTAGCACCAACAAGAGGTTGAAGAATTAAAAGAAAAGCTTGAACTTGCAGTTTCAGCAAGGGAAAGAGACAAGAAAGAAACTAAGAAACAAATTGAAGAAATTAGGGAAGAATTCCGGTCAACACTAAACAACAAATACAATTAGCATTGCAATAGGTAATAACTTTGGACCACGTTTCTCCTTTTTTGGCTCCTCTATTTTAGCTAATGTTCCTTGTCTTTTGGGTTGCGCAGGCTATCCCAGGAACCATCAACACCACACAAGTTCCAAACGGACCAAGTGTCAACAAGAACTTCATCACACCACCACGCATAGAGGATGCGGCTATAGAGGTAATAAAAATACAACAAGGTTACTTACAGAAGATGCAACATGTTTACATATAAAATGCAACTTGTTCACATCAAAGCTTTCATTTTGGTAGAATAATGAATCAGTAAGCGTGTTGACCACAGAAACGTTAGTTGATGAAGGCACTACCATGACAACAAAGACTAGTGCAACCAGGACTCTTTTTCAGAAAAAGAATGGTTCCAATGGGTCCTTGAATTATGTTTCTACCCAACAACTATTGAGGACTCATAATCAAAAGAAAAAAAAGCAGGTATGAATACCAATGTGATTTGTCTTTGAAATGGTGGGTAATATGCTTTGTATGATATGTCAATAAAGTTCATCAAACTGGTGGGGATCTTGTCATCTCAAACGGTATATGATAAAATTGCAGAGTGTTCCTTAATTTAGTTTATATCTTTACTATGTCACTATGATCATTTAGTTTGCACGTGATTAGTTATTCCATGCACTTAATCACCAAGGTTCCTATATTAAATTAATAAATTATATGTGTTCATGAATTGCAGGAAAGCGTGGATAGCTAAAATATTTAGAGAAAGCTTTATGCCTATATGCTGGTGATGGACAGCTAGAAGAATGAAGAATTATAGAAATTTTTATTGGTGATGGCCGGTGCTGATGGGGCATCAAGAGATCAATAAGAGAACTCAGATTTAGTTTTATTTTATTATGCCAAACATAGTTACAAACTTGGAGTTAGAGAACATGTTTATTATAGCAGTACTCTGTTCATTGTGTTATTACTTTGGTTGAGATATATATTTGAAGTTAATGAAGGTTTGAGTTCTTATATGTGATGATGAAATATATACTTATGGCACAATTATTTTGTAACAACAATTAAATTTCTAGCTACAAAACGAAATTAAAAAGGTGCTGGCCAAAATGCCCTCATTGCAACAAACCACTACGCAACCACCGTTTGTTGTTGCAATATACATTATTGCCACAAACCTTATGTGTTGCTATAGGACGTGTCTACCACCAACAATGATTCGTTGCATTTTCCATCTATTACCACCAACAATGATTCATTGCATTTTCCATCTATTACCACTAACAATGATTCATTGCATTACTTTTTATTGCTACCAGCAAGTGAACGTTGCAATTGTGACTCTAGCCACCAAATTTCTTACGTTGCAATATTTATTTGATGCAAAGGAGCATATTGCATGGCAATATGGCCATATTCCCATGTAACTACGGGGTGATAATAAACCTATTTTGCGACAAATTTTTTCATAGCAATACTGTCATATTGCAGCCATGTATTTCATTGCAACAATAATTCATGCAACCATTCTGTTGGTCGCAATATCCGTGCTTCCAACCAAATCGCAGTTGCGTTAGTTTTTTTATGTGCATTGCAAAACCACCATATTGCAACACCACTCCAAAAGGATGCAAAAATCTATTGCACCGTTCCAAATGCAACCACCTGTCAACGATCATACATAGATGTAATTGATCCTTATTGCAACCAAAATAGTCATATTGCAACCCAATATAGGCGTCACGATAGGGCTGGATCCTAGTAGTGAATACTGGTCCTAGTGGATAGGTCACATAGGGCTATATATAGACACTCCATTACCAACTTGGTGAACATGGATCATCCCAAATAGGAAATGTTTATTGTTGGAAATTGAGGCGGTCCTAAGTCAGTCCTTTTAATTTTCAGTTACTTAGTGCGACGGGTCCTTTCGACAGCAGAGCTACCTTCTCACTTCAGGGTGGCAGAGCCTACCAACAAATGAAGCTGACTTCCGGATGATAGAGCCAACCTACGATGAAGTCCAAACCCTTGTGATCCCGGGTGACAGAGCCAACCTTCGATGGATTACAACTTATACATTAAGTACTTATAAACTACATGGTCCAACCAGGAGACTAACACTTATAAGAAACAGAACTTTATTACAACACAACAATATTACACAAGAGTGTACAACACTCTCTCTTTAGTGGCTAGCCTAGCACTCACCCTTTACTTCTACCATACTCCAGTCATCTACCATGCTTATGGTTGAATGGCATGGCAAGGAAAGGGATCTCTATTTATAGGCCAAGGGAGTTCATAGGATGATGACATGTGTCCCCTTCTAGAGTTTTTGCTAGACAAATATCTATGTTCTACACTATTCTAATTTCTTCATGACAACAACATCTAGTGCCTTCATGGAAAATATCATGGATCATGAGTTGTGGGGAGGCTCTAAAAGTTTGTACTGCTTTCCTTCAACACTCCCCCTCAGTGCAAACTTCTCTCTAGAGTTGTCTTGCAGGCAATGCCGAGTACCTCCCGAAACTTCTCGAACTTTGCCTTGTTCAGGCCTTTTGTGAAGATGTCGGCAATCTGCCCATTAGTCTTTGTAGGCACCATCTCAATCTCTCCCTCAAGGACCTTTTCTCTTATGTAGTAGTAATGAACTTCTATGTGCTTGGTCCTTGCATGAAAAATTGGATATTCTGCTAGGCATAGAGAGGATAAGTTGTCACAGAAAATCCTTACTCGGTAGTCCGCACGTTGATGAAGATCCGCCATGCGTTCTGTTGTGCTACCATTGTCGCTTATCGATACTCAGCTTCAGTACTAGATAATGCCACAATAGGTTGTCTCTTGCTGCACCACGATATAGCTCCTCATCCAATACTGAAGAAGTATCATGCGGTTGATCGTCGCGTGCCATAATCTCCAGCGTAGTCGGCATCGCAATATCCCATCACCTGGCAATCCTTTGTCTTCTTGTATAGAATACCAAAATTGATGGTGCCCTTAACATACCTGAGGATACGCCTGACTGCATCAAGGTGAGGCTTCTTTGGATTGCTCATGTATCGACTAACCACTCCAATTGGATAAGAAATATCCGGCCGAGTTAACATGAGATAGATGAGGGTTCCGACCAGCTATCGATACATAGTCATATCCTCCAAGTCCTTCCCTTCATCTTCTTGTAGCCTCACATTAGGATCCATAGGAGTAGAGATAGGTTTGCCTGCAAGCATCCCATAGCTTAGTAAAAGGTCCTTGACATATTTCTGTTGACCCAGAAATAGCCCTTCCTTTGTGTGCTCCACCTCAAGTCCAAGGAAGTGATTCAATTCTCCAAGCTCCTTCATTTGAAATCGGACTGAGAGATTTTCTCTTATCCTTTGTATCTCCTCGGAGTAGTCTCCCGTGATGATCAAATCATCAACATAGACTAGGACTATTGCTAGTCTACCATCCTTGGCCTTCACGAATAAGCTAGAGTTTGATGGAGCGACTTTGAAACCACTTTGTATGAGAAACTCACCGATTTTCCCGTATCATGCTCGTGGAGCTTGTTTCAAGCCATAGAGAGCCTTATTTAATTTACAAACATACTCGGGGTGGATCTTACTCTCAAAGCCTCTTGGTTGATCCATGTAGATATCCTTATCAATATCATCATATATGAATGTGTTCTTGACATCCATCTGCCATAACTTCCAAGACTTGCAAATGGCTAATGCTAGCAAGACTCAAACAGTTGTGATTTTTGCCACCGGACTGAATGTTTCTTTATAGTCCAGCCCATAGTGCTGAGAGAAACCTCGAGCTACAAGCTGAGCTTTATACCTCTCAACTGAGCCATCGGGACGAGTCTTTATCTTGTAAACCCATTTGTAAGATATAGGTTTTACTTCCTTCGGTCTTGATTTATAGCTCAGCACTAAATCCCATGTTTGATTCTCATTTAGTGCCTTGATTTCTTCCTCCATCGCCTTATGCCACTCGGGGCCTTTTGTTGTCTCTTCAGATGAAGATGGCTCAATAGGTATAGACTCATCAACTAGGGCGGCATTAGCATACTTTAAATTAGGCTTGCTCTGCCTTGTTGTTCTCCTTAATCCTTTAATAGGCTTGTCAAGCTCCACTTGTGGTAGTTGGGGCTGCTCCGAGGTCATCTGATGTACACCGGTCTTCCAAGAGCTCTTGGCTTTGTTTGGGGAACCCTCTTTATCTTCACTCGCGGTTGGTGGTTGCTCCTTCTCTTCTTGGATTTCTTCTAGAACCTCCTCAAAATCATGTGATTGTGGTAGCTCGACCTTCTCAGGTGACCACCATGCTGAGGCTTCATCAAATACCACATTTCTTAAGATGTGGCACTTTCCTGTGGTTGGATCGTAGCACCTCCAACCTTTTCGTGCATCATCATAGCCAACAAAGATGCACCGAATCGCTTTCTTCTCGAACTTACTCCTTAGGTGATCAGGCACAAACACATAGCAAACACAGCCAAATAATTTGAGATGGATGACCACCGGCTTCACCTTCCATAGTAGCTCATGTGGTGATTTGAATCCCATCTTGGGTTGAAGTAGCCTATTAATTACATAGACTACGGTCCTCATACACTCAGCCCAGAACCGTGTAGGTACGTTCTTAGCATGGAGCATACTTTGACAAGTCTCCGCAAGATGGCGATTCTTGCACTCCGCTACTCCATGCTAAGTAGGTACGTTCTTAGCATGGAGCATACTTTGTAGGTACGTTCTTAGCAGGTATGTTCTTAGCATGGAGCATGCTGAGTTCACCTTCTATCTTCTCCTTAAACTCTTTGAAATTTGTGAAAGCTTCAGACTTCTCTTTCATAAAGTAAACCCAAACGTACCTTGAGAAGTCGTCAATGAAAGTCACAATGTACCTCATCCCTCCAATAGATATTTGCTTGACTAGGCTAAAAACATCCGAGTGTATGAGCTCCAATGGCATCTCGGACCGATGTTTCGATTCCTTATATGGCAATTGATGAGCCTTGCCGTACTGATAACCAGCACAAACCATGTCTGTCCGGATGTCCACTTGAGGAAACCCTTTTAGTACTTGCTTCTAGATCATCTCCTCCAGCTTACTGTAGTTAATATGTCCAAGACATGCATGCCAAAGATCACCAGTCTCATTCCTCCGAGTTTTATCCACAAAAGAAGATTCAGTGGAAAGGATATAGACTGGTTGTCTCCTCCTTCCTTCCATGATGGGTATGCCAATCACCTTCAATTTCCTAAAAATTGTCACACCTTCTGGCCCAAATAACATGTATTTTCCTTCTGTTGTCAACTGAGGAACTGACAGCAAATTCTTCTTCAAGCCAAGAACATGGTAAACCTTATCGAGTTGGAGTTGCTGAGGACCATACCTTGGAACGACCGCCTTCCCAACATGAGAGATGGATAATCTTGAGTTGTCTACCATAAGCACAACTCTCCTTCCCTTATAGTCGGCTATTTCCTCTAACTTTTTGTCATCACTAGTCATGTGGTTGGAGCACCCAGAATCGATGATCCAATCCTCCTTATAGTTAACTATTGGATCAGTTGTTGCTGCAAAAGCATGTGCCTCCATGTCCTCCTCCAACTCATCTTCTTCAACATCTTGAGAAAACCCAGCTTCAACATCCCACTCTTCTTCCCTAGTGTATGCATCCTTTTTCTCTCGTGTGGTGGTGGCCACATTTCCCTCAAAACTCTTCTTATTCCCTTCAAAGCACCTTCTTGGAAATCGGCATTCTTGAGCAAAGTTACTCTTCTTACCACAATTCAAGCATCCATCCTTTCTTGGTTGTTGTTGCTGGTTTTCTTGTCCATGGGCTCCCCCTAAAGAGCTACTTTTCTCCTTTGGGTGATGCTTGCCACCTTCTATCCACCTTGGTTTCGGCCTTCCTTGCCCCCGAAGTGGTCCCTTCTTTTTGCTTGTGATGAGAGCCTCCTCTTCTTCCTTCACAGTAATGCCTCCCATTTTCTTGCTAACTCCTCTTGATTAGCTAACAAATTTTCTAGCTCCACCAATGAAGGTTGAGTATCCACTCCCTACGAATATAAACCCTTGATATTCGGGTCTAAGGCCATTAATGATGATTCTCCTCATACGGGCCTCACCAACCTTCTCATCCGGTGCAAGCTCAGATATCTCTCGACAGATGGATTTTACTTTTGTGAAATATTGACTAATAGTCAAAGTTCCTTGAGAGATACCTGATGCATTAAGTATGCACTAAGTGCTTAAAAACTATATGGCCCGGTTGGGAAACTAACACTTATAAGAAACAGAACTTTATTACAACACAACAATATTACACAAGAACGTACAACACCCTCTCTGTAGTGGCTAGCCTAGCACTCACCCTTTTACTTCTACCATACTCCACTCATCTACTATGCTCATAGTTGAATGGCATGGCAAGGAAGGGGCCCTCTATTTATAGACCAAGGGAGTTCATAGGATGATGACATGTGTCCACTTCTAGAATTTTCGCTAGATAAATATCTATGTGTTACACTATTCTAATTTCTTCATAACAACAACATCTAATGCCTTCATGGAAAATATCATGAATCATGAGTTGTGAGGAAGACTCTAGAAGTTTGTATTGCTTTCCTTCAACATTTATTTTTCAAAGTAAAGACAGAGACGTGCTTGACGTAGGAAATGTTGGGTGGGGGGGGGGGGGGGGGGGGGGGCAATCATAGTAGCAGGTAGCATCGTCATCGCCTCGTGATCGTGGTATCAATTTCCAAATTAACAACTCGATCAAGACTTAATCTTCATCCAATATTCATTCAGCGTGAAAACAGTTAAAACAGAAAGTCATTGCAAAGTTTACCTTTTGGTCCCAAATGTATCCTGTTTTCTTCCATACCATCGTAATTTACGTTTACGGTTGCATTACGGACTAGATACGAGCTGCTGTCTCAGTCTCACCTTCTAACCACTTTTGCCAGACCATCCGTTAAGGAACAAAATGCTAAAGGGGATTGCGAATTAACCTGGCTACACAGAGTATCACCATGTCACATCAACGACAGTTGCTGGGCATTCCTTTCCACCAAATGAGCGGAGTGACCGTAGCTTGTGAAAATCATGAGGAATCGCTGGTGAATGAGCTCATCAACTTGAGCCGGGGCAAGGAGACGGCTTGGCACAAGCATATATAGCGCATCAGCAATAATCCAGCATGCAAAACGCATGGGGCCCTGAAATACGTTTGCCAGAAAGCTGCTCCTCAACTTTTCGTCGGGCTAATTTCATCAGGAAGTGCAGAAGAATAATGATGATGTGTCGTGGATCACCAATTCATCATTCCCGTTCACTATCACAGACCAATTCATGTCCAATGGGGTAGATTCTTTTTCGGTAAAAAAAAAATCCTTTGTTTGGTAGCGCCTGTGTGATTGCGTGGCTCTGTCTTAAGCATGACGCATGACTCACAGGAACAAGAAAAAAAATAACCAAGCTCTGCATGACTACGCAAGCGAAGTGAAGTTAATGGCACCTCAACAGTGCAAAAGGACGGGGGACCGGTGATGGATGCGGCTGCTGAGCTTGGGAGGGGTTTCTCCTTCTTCCTCCCCTTCCATCCCTTCTCTACTTCTTCTTTCTTCCTAAAAATCATGGTGGGGCTCAAAGGAGCTCCATTGTTCGAGCGGTGGCAGGGGGGCTTGAGCCCTGCCCGCCCCCACCACTAGATCCGCTCCTGAGGGGGAATCTACTGGCCAACCCTCGTACGGCGTTTCTCCAACTTGTGTTTTCCTATTTGGATTCCTCACCAACTCCATGTATGTTAACAACTGCATATTTTGTCCAACTGCACCTATTCGCATCCATGTCAATGAAACATAAAAGAACCTATCATCTTGCAATCGAAACGAATGATAAGTTATCTCCGCACTGCGGCACTGATCAAACTGCTCAAATTACTAGCGCATGATCTCTTCTACCTCTTTTTAGCTCTTAGTTTCCACCGGATCCACTCCAAGAGCAGAACCAAATACATGTATGTGTAGTCTTATTAAGAAGTAATATAGCCCAAGTAACCCTTTTCACAGCTTAGTGGCAAACTATCATGGTGACCCTGGAACTTAGCCGAAGGTGGCAGCCCACCCGCCTGAAAGGTGCACTGGACTGGAATCTGGAAGCAGCTGGGCGCGGCTAAAGGCGTTGCAGCACAAAAAGGACTCTTCAGGCATTGCTTCCCACGGTAGCAACACAGGAAGGCCAAAACCAGACTTCGTCATCAACCATCAGTTCATCAGAGTCATTTGCTTTCATCTTTGATCCTGTAAACATCTCTGATGATTTATGTTATGCCTTGCAGGTAGAAAGCATCGGAGACGTGTCGCGGCGGAAGCATGTCTGGTCATGAGTTCTTTCTCATGGGAACCGGGAAGGTAAAGCAAGTGTTGTTCTCCGGAGAGTAGGAAGGTGCAGCAACTTGTGGGGTTG
Source organism: Setaria viridis (assembly GCF_005286985.2). NCBI lineage: Eukaryota > Viridiplantae > Streptophyta > Magnoliopsida > Poales > Poaceae > Setaria > Setaria viridis. The sequence goes on along the minus strand of NC_048271.2, from coordinate 13,686,167 downwards.
CATTGCATCTTCTAGAGCTATTGTCCTAGTAAGGGCCGGATGAGGACCACATCAATAGCCAGGTCTTGTGGTATCTCCAGTCTCCATACTGTTTCGGTCTGTGAAGAGGGGAACTGTGGAACTGTCTGCTGTTCATAATCTGTTTGTGGGTACGAAGGTTTTATTGGAATGGTGTGATTATCTACAGGAATCCTGACAGATTTCTAGACGCTTTCTACATAATATTACAGTACAAATAATCAATAACCTCTGAATGCGGTGGAGCAAACCGAGGGCGGTTTACTCTGAGGTGCAAAAGTTGAATGCGAAATGAGGTCCAACAAAATCAGATGCTAATGGCCATATTGAAGATTTTTTATAACATCAGCAACCATTATGTCATTGTTACATATAAGTCTTCATTGTTACAGTTTCCGTCCTGGAAACCACACACATCAACAACCAATGGGAACTAATGACAAATGTTGGAGGAAATGTTGAAACTTTCATATAGGCATTGACCTCATGGTACCAGTAAACCAAGTACAGCCAAAAATAAGTCAAAGATGGCAGAACTCTCGTCGGCAACCACGAATTAGAGCAACAATATCTGGAATCTTTACCAAGAAGAGGGAAAACCCAAAAGGCAGAACAGTCAGAAAGGCGCCAAATTTGAGAGGTACAATTGACCTCATGCTTGCAGTAATTCAAGTACAGGCCGAAAAAAAATTAAAAAATAGCAGAACTCTCACCAACAACCACTAATTGGGGCCGACAGTACGTGAGATAAGATCAAGACGAGGGGAAACCAAAAAGGCAGAAAGGGAGCAAACTGATGATGCAACCAAATATCTGAGATTTTGTACAACTTTCCCAACACAAGTGGGGTTCATGACATCAATTTGTTGATTTGCCAAACCACAACGGCTCCAATTTTCTTTGGTGGTACGACCGGTCAATTAGAAATAGAAATGGGCACATGCGCAACGCATCTGGCTTGACTGCTGAAGAGTTTGCTGACACACATGTCCTTAAGAAATTTAAAATTTAATTTTTTATTAAAAAGTTTATCTTGTGCCAGAAAAGTTCCATAATTCCAGAAGTGTTCTCAACTTCCCTGCCGGCCTAGTGGTGTTGCTAAGATGGTTCTTGGACCGATGGTGACGACTCAGGACAATGGCGATACGGATATCAAGCACTGAAATGACACTGCAGCACATAGATGTGGATGCTAAGCAGTAAGCACTGAACCGGCACTGCACCACTTAGGTCTAGTGAAACCAGGCCTGCCGCTGGGTATTAATACCCAGTCCCCAAAGCCATACCCAAGTGTAATGGGTAGGATCTATATGGATGCAAACTAGTTAAGAGGAGAGGGTTATATATCCATTTGTCCATTATTTGCCCATCGCCAAGCTGCTTCTCATGATATTTGTGAGAAAGAAGATGGATAGGCCCTTGGCTGCAAGTGATGGATTAAGCTGATGGTCCCTACTGCAAGTGCAACTCACCCTGATGAGGCTATACCTGCCGCGCGCCGTCGTAGTGCTGGAATCTAGCTAGAGCCCTGACTGATCCTTAATCCAGTATTCAGAACGTAGATTGCTTTGTTAGCCTAGCCTCATCGTCACTCCCCAAAGCAAATACCAGCAGCTTCAACGATCTCCGTCCTACTCCCACCCTAGTGGCCGACGACAACTTTGATTCCACAGCAGGAAGAGGAAAGGTGAAGCCAGCAGCGTCGGTTCTCGTTGCGGGGAAGTCATCCATTTCTCAGTAGCATGTCTTGCTATTTCTGCTGCTTGACGCTGCGTTCAAGTTCAATCCGAACGAGAAGGAACCAATATAGTTAGGGGTGTTTGGATACCTGGTGCTAAACTTTAGCAGTGTCACATCGGATGTTCGGATGCTAATTAAGAGGACTAAATATGATCTAATTATAAAACTAATTGCACAGATGGAGTCTAATTCGCGAGACGAATCTATTAAGCCTAATTAATCCATCATTAGCAAATGGTTACTGTAGCACCACTTTGTCAAATCATGAACTAGTTAGGCTTAATAGATTCGTCTCGTGAATTAGACTCCATCTGTGCAATTAGTTTTTTAATTAGTCTATGTTTAATACTCCTAATTAGTATCCAAACATCCGATGTGACCGATGCTAAAGTTTAGCACGCTAGAGCCAAACAGGCCCTATCTTTGTTGCTCTATCCAATCCCCATCATTAATTTCGGAACAGGGAAAGCTACGGGGAGGGTAACAAAGTGGGCAGGTTAGCTATGGATCTGGGTATGGCCTAAGTGAAACAAACATAAACAGACACAACTACAAAACATGGTCGCAAAAGCAAGCAAACGTATGAGCTGCTGTGCTTTGAAGGGCCATATAAAGAGGGATACGGACAAACATGGAGAAAAATTCCAGGGCAATGGAAGGAAGAGAAAGATGATGGCACACCGATTTTGTTGTAGATCAGATATATAGATCAATTAGGTCATCTCATGATTTAGCCTGGGCCACCAAATTGCACGTAGATCTTAATAGCATTCCCAACTTTGATTTGTACGAGAGAGAAGTATCGGACAGAAAATATCTTTGCCTATTTCATTGTGTGGTTGATGAGACCTGGGAGCTGGAACCGTAGCTTTACTGGCAGAAACTAGAATTAGCACTAGCATCCATATACCAATTAGTTTGTCTATTAAAATTTACATGATCTCTCCAGAGTCCAGACAACACGAAAAACAAGCCATATACCATTTTATTCTGCTTCTACCCTCGGCCGTATGATGAACCCTTGGATGCCATTGGTCTTCTCTTCTGCTGAGACCCAAATGTGGACACGAATCTTCTGCCTGCACTGTTTCTAGGGCGTTCTTCAAACGATTCTTCAGATTTTACAAATCGCCTAGCGATTTCTTCTTTAGATCTTGCAAATCTCCTAGCATTTTCAGCTGCCTCTTGCCTCTTTTTCATCTTGCTAGTGCTAGGTCTATACAGGATAACTGAGCGGCCGATTTGGTCAATAGCAATGGATCCTGTTGACTCCTCAAGTTGTAGTATCACATCGGGTAGCTCCCCAGGGCAGTTCCCGTGAATCTTTAGCTGTTATAACATAAGGATATTGGTGAGAAGAACCTAATGCCGTGAGAGGAATGCTGAAGGAAATGGCAAACAAAAGCAAGATCCTAATATACACTGAATCTTATTGTATTCTTGCACATGAATTGGAACAAAGCAAGTGTCATGCATAAATTATCACAAGTGTCAGGCATCAAAAGCAAAAAACTACCCAATTACAGCATTATGTCTTCCCAACTTGGGCAACCAGAATACAGGGTTTCCTGACTTCACGTCATGCTGATTTCAGTTTCATGGAAAACTTAATATTTTATATTAGATTTCTTTCATGAAGGGTAATGCTTCTTGAAAGATAGTTTTGAAATAAAATTCTTCTGTTAGCAGGAAGTACGAGCAAGAAACTTTGGTGTCCACAGTAAGATCTCCAAATCCCATTGGAGCCTCTGTTGATTATCAAAACTATGCCCAGACCAACCTTATCGTAGCAATCCATAGTCCACCACACGGTTTGAACATGTCACCCATTCTATCCACTTAGACTCAAGTAAGCCAATATTCAAACTTTGGGCAGTTGGCCGTCCTATTTAATAATGTGGGGTTAGCAAAACTAACTTCTAAATCTACTTTTGATGAATAATAATCAGTGGAGACAGTTATAATTGGGTGATAGAATCTTCTAGGTTCTAGCATCATACCTGAGTGAACATAGGGTGCTCCATGGGCATCAACTCGTATTATCAGGTCTAACTCCACCTATTCCAATTGGTTAAGTTGCTTCCCATCCCCATTAAGCCAGGAACTTAATCGAGCTAGTGTTGCTGGTGTTCTATGGAAAAATGGAAAGGTCTACCAAAGAGAGGGATTATAGAATATCGATAGTAGAAAAAGGCAGGTAGATGCTTACTGCAATGTCAATCTCACAGGTCTATTTACAAGAGTAGCCTCTAATCCACCTTCTTGCTCAAGTTAACTGTTGAGAAGGAGCTGGAGCCAGGAAAGAGAAGAGGCTAATAAAATGGAATGTGATTGGTCCTGAGAACTACAGTATTGGAGTTGATGCTTGTTGCAGCTAATGTGGATAAAAGTTTGGGAAAATTGGTTCTGTAGCATCGAAAGATCGCGACTTCCGTAAAATACCACTGAAAGACATCGGTCCCGTAAAATACCATTGAAGACCTCAACTGAAAATACCAATCTTTTAAATTTCAGCGTCAGCTCTGTTAACTTAGATAAAAATGCCCCCAAACCTGTGGACAAAGGAGAACAGGCACCGCGGAGGGTGCCAGGCGGGTGCCGGCATGCCGAGCCGCGGGTCCCAGGAGGACGCCGGGCGGGCGCCGGCGGAGGGCTGCGTCCATGGCGACGGCGGAGGGCTGTGTCCATCGTCATCATCATCTTCTCCACGCTCTCCTTCATTAAGCTGCTGCTTCTTACCAGCTCCTCATCTTCGTCTGGGGCCGCTTCCTCCCTCCGTAGCCCGACATGGGACGCTGGCGGCAACAGGACAGCTAGGAGCGTGCTCGCCACCAAGGAGCTCTGGGGCTGCGTCCACCGGCCTTCGGCACTGATAGCACCAAGGACGCCGACGCCACGCACCGCGTGCTCGGCTCCAGGCGCAAGGCCAGCGGTGGCGCCCGGACCGACTCCGCGATGGCCGTCCACTGGGCGAGGAACCACGACGCGGCAGCGGAGGCGTGGCCGCTGCTGCCGTGCCGACGTTGCCCGCGCGGAGGCCGTGGCGGTGGAGGAGTCCCGCGGCGAGGGGAGGCGGCGGAGGTCCGCGCGGGAGACCGGCTCGCCCGTGGCGGCGTCGACGAGCGCCGGGGCGTCAAGGCGGGCAGGAGGGTGAGGACGAGTGTCGGGGCGGGCGCCATTGGCTAGATGAGAGGGATGGCGAGCAGCAGGCGGGCGGTAAATGGGCGGCGGACAGAGGAGAGGGCCAGCGAGCAGCAGACGATAGCAAATGGGCGGCGGATGGAAGAGAGGGAAGGCGGGCGGCGGGCGGGCGGCGCCCAGCCGCGAGTCTGCCTCGAGGGCGCCCACCGGGGAACAGCCGTGCGGTGACGGATGGGCGGCGGCGTAGGAGCTGGGAGGGGCGGCGCCGCCGGTGGGAGAGAAGGGGAGGGCGACGCCGCGACGGGCCTGTGCGAGGGAAGGGCGACGAGTCACGTGTGTGGGTGGATACTAGATAGGACCTGGGACTAGATTTTCTTTTGGTCCTCAAGCTAAGGGTAGAAAGATCATTTCACGTTCGCGTTATGTGCTGAAAAAGTCCAAAAATAAGTTTTCGGTGAAAAAATATGACGGAGTGCTATTTTCAGTTAACGTCTGTACCTTTCAGTGGTATTTTGCAGAAGTCGCAATCTTCGATGCTACAGAACCAATTTTCCCTAAAAGTTTCACCATTTTTCTTTGCCAATCTAGCTTATAACATTTGTGCGTCTACATTACCCAAATACAAGGACAAAAAAGAAGGGTGGCACAGGTGCCACACTGCCACCAACTAAGTGGATAAAATTCAACCAGTCACAACTAAACGACCTTGACGTAGAAAGAAAAATGGAGATGGAGCTGAGGAAAGAAAAATGACCGGTTCGCAACATAAACGATGGCAGGTGGTTAATTTTCACGACCTTGACGTAGAAAGTTGCGGAAAGCTCACATTTCACTGCTTCTGGGCTTTCCATGTAATCATAACTTCTGTGGGCTTTTGGCTTTCAGAAAGCTCAGCCCAGAAGCTGGCCGTTTGTTTGAGCTTTCGACTTCTTAGGGTGGAAAGCTGCTGGAAAGCCCAAACAAGGCTAAGTTTGAGAAACCTTCCTCCTTCAGCTAACTCCCAGTCAAGTTCAACTTGCCAGCACTAGCTGGAAGCGGCAGCACAGTGGCAACTCCACAGTATCCATATGAGAACCATGTTTTGAACTGGACTGAGAACCTTTGTTCTGAATTTGTGATTCATCTGTGAACTAATGAAGAAACCTTATAATTGCGTCCATTCCTAGTTTTATTCAAGGCGTATTCCAGGAAGTGGTTTCTTAGGATGTACTGAACCAGCACCCAATTTCCTTGCAGGCAAAAGTAAATGCACCATGGATTTGATTTTGACAATAAGGGAGGGAGCAAATGGGGTATATACCTTGAGGAGCTCGTTCGACTCGAGGTTGTCGCTGAAAGCGGAGACGAGGTTGGGTGTGACGCCGCCCTTGCCGACCTGCTGCGACTTGAGCTTCTTCCCGAGGCCGTGCGCGTACGAGGCCAGCTCCTTGCGCTCCTTCACGCTCAGCTTCGGCCGCGGCAGCCGCGGGAGCACGAACGACCGGGGCGCCTCCGCCTCCTCTTCGGCCGTAGACTCCTCCTCGTGACTCTCTTCCACTGCATCGACCGAGTCCCCCTCAGGTTCCGGCGCGGCTACCGCCTCGGACACGGCCGCGGAGGCGGAGCCGTGGCCCAGGGAGGAGAGGAAGCGGTGGGAGGTGGAGATGCGGAGGCGTGGGGGCGGGAGGCGAGGGGAAGGGGCAGAGCGGAGGTGGTAGGAGAGACGGGCGAGAGGAAGGCGGAGGAGGGTCACAGCCGCCGCCGCTGCAGCCGCCATGGTGCTCGACGGGATGCCGAAACGGCGCGTTCGCGGAGGGATAAGCAGGGGATAGCAAAGCTGCAAGCCTGAAACCGCAGAAACAGAGGGGGATAAGAAATTAAGGTACGTGTCCCCACATGTCAGTGACCAATAGGATCTGAATCGCTTCCCACAATTCACCACAAGGCTGCCTGAAAAATGCAAAAAACACAGGAATGACGATTCACACCGGAGATGTTGCATTTGAATTGCTGCCGAGAATTCGAAATTTTTCATTCATTGTCATCCTAGTACGGGCCGTTTGGCACGGCTTTGGCTCGTGAAAAAACAACTTTGACTCTAGCTTATCTGGAAAAGCAGCTTTTTCTGGCTCTGGCTTATTTTAAAGGAAAACGTTTGGCAAAACGGCTTCTCCTAGCTTTTTAGATTGGAAATAAGGTATGAAATGTCCAAAATACCCTTATACTTTTCTCTTCTCTTTTTCTTTTTTTCTCCTCATTTTTTTTCTTTCCTTTTTTCTTTCTCTTTCCTTCTCCCCTTCTTTTCTTTTCCCTTCCTCTCTCCTTATCCATCCGTTCCTCCCTCCCGACCTTATCCGCACCCGACCGCCTGGCCCTCCTTCGCCGCCGCTCCAGCGCCACCCCGCTGGCCCCGGCTCCGTCCGCCGCCAAGGCGCCGCCCCAGTCCTCCTCCGCCCCTGCGCTGCCACGGTGCCGCCCCGGCACTCCTCCGCCCCTGCGCCACCACAGCACCGCCCTGCCGCCCCGGCTCCGTCCGCCGCCCCGGTCCTCCTCCGCCCCTCCGCCGCCACGGCGCCGCCCCGGCACTCCTCCGCCCTTCCGCCGCCATAGCGCCACCCTGCTGGCCCGGCTCCGTCCGCCGCCCCGGTCCTCCTCCGCCCCTCCGCCTCCACCCCGGCACTCCTCCGCCCTCCGCCGCCACCGGGGACGAGGATGGAAAGTGACGAGGAGGAGCCGGAATAAGCCACTTTTTATGGCTTTCCAGTGGGTGGAGAAACGTAGAGACCGCATTTTGCGGGGCTTCTACTGGCTTTCGCGGGTGAGCCGTTTTGCCTTCTCCCGTTTGGCACGACTTCATCAAAAGCCACCCTAGAAGCCGCTCGATGAGCCGTGCCAAAGGGGCCCTACATTTGTCTGGATAAATTTTGGCCATTTCAGGATCATGGGCCGTGGCCGATCAAAAAACAAAAGTGCATGACAAATCGAACATACTGCACGTAACGAAGTGTGCCTATTGGACAAGAACCAAATGAGCCCTCAAATACTGACTTCTGTGCCAGAGATACAATTTAAACAGATTTGTGAATCGATAGAGATTAATTGGTGCTTGATTTCTGATTTTGTGCATGCTTGAAACAAAAGAAAAGTTATGGGTGTATATTGACGGGATAGTTGAAGAATGAAGATAAACATTAGTGTTCAGTTCCTGCCATACGGATTTGAACAATGCGGACGGCCAGCCAAGCAGGAACAAGCCATCCAACAGGCAGGTTTCAACAAAATTACAGATCTTCTCTGACGATAACGAACATAATACACAGTGTACAACCCCGGGGATATGTATGGCTCGGTGAGCGTCTCAGAAAACTTGGCCAACTTTACTTGCAAGCACACGTTCCCGTTTCTCGATGTAGTCGTAAGGGAACCAGCCAGCTTTACCCCTACATTCACCTTCGGCCCATCCATTGTTTGAAACCTGATTAGGAAAGTTTTCGACAGAAGTTCAGTGACCGAATGCGAATAATGCGACCAAGACAGTGATGAAATGAGCAAAGCAATCAGTATGAAGCTGGTTGCAGGCCAATCATTTAAGCTGCTGACTAGTCGGTGCCCGTGCACCTGGGCTAAGATAAGGAGCAAGTACTGTTACTCTATGAGAAAGCACTACCTTTCGGACCACTATGTAGTCACCAGCTGCAAGGTTGAGCTCAGTGTCGCTCTCAGCCCGATATGACTGGATGGCCTGCCAAAGAAAATTTGACTCTCAGCTGCAAGATTATCATGAAACGGCTAGCAGCTAAAAAACTTGTGCAATGTGATGAAGCAAGTTACCTCAGCCAAGAAGTACTCCACAGTCTCGACCAATTCTGCAACAGTGTTCCTCATGAATATACCATTGACTTCTTCATATGCAGGTGGCGGTGGCATGGAACTTTCAACCACCGGAGGAGGTGCTCCTTCAATTCTTTGGCGCTCAGATACCATCTAGAAAAATAAGACTTCTTGATCAGGATATCAGAACCAACTGGATTTTCACCAAAGACATAAAGTTCTTTAATACAAGCTTTGGTAAGGATGTGAAACTATCAGTACCTCTCTTTCAAGCTGATCAAGAATTTGTAGGACCCTTTGGTGGTAATTTCTTTCAGATTCAACCTTCAGTAAACCAATAAATGTTATGAGTAAAGCTCAAGACTTCCGAGAAAATAGTCAGGTGACCACCCAAACATCCAACTATACAAAGAATGTACCAATGCAATAAGTCGCTGCAATGTCAGCCTTTGCTGTTGAGCTTCAACAGCAGTCATTGCTGCAACAGCTTCTTTGCCCAAAACCCCCATATTTGACTTCAACTCCTGCAGCTTTGTTTCAGCAGCCTCTAGCCTTGAAATCATATCGCCATTTCCAGATGCCTCTCTTAATTTCATTTGGCGCTTCGAAACTTCAATAGCCTGCAGAAACCAAAGAGTATTTTGAACAGTATAGCGTGCTGAGTGATTTAAAATTACCGTGCAATATTTAAAAAGTGTTGTGCGCAAAAAAAGGGAAGGTCGACTGATGACTGACTAAACAATGATGAAAAGTAGAATAAACGGGAAAAAAAGAAGATTCTGAACAATGCAATTTTTTTATAAGAGAGTTTGTCTTGTTCAGTTGTCACAGTACATGGAAAACAAAATGTAAACATAATATTGACTCAGAAATTATTAATATACCTACTTGCTGCACAGATAATTAATACAGTCACTCCTCAAGTTCTCAACTATTTTCTTTGGTCTAAATGCAACATAGCCTTACAGCTCAACTGAAAAGGGAATGCTCTTATTTGAATTCTAGCGTAAGTGCAGAAGCAACAGAAAGTGTGTTAACTATGTGCCTAGATGCATAAAAATAAGTTCTATTAATGGCTTACATGGTATGACCTGAGCTTGAATTGCCCAAAGTACATTCCTTAAATAAAAAACCACGATTGTTAAAATCCAAAAAATTACATGCCTTGATCCGAAAAGTTTTACAATGCATTATTAGTAATCTGAGATGGACTAATATAGCTTTTGCTATGTCATTTTACCATGTATCTTTCAATTGGTGAGAATTAGTGTAAAGATTCCTTGCTACCAGAAGCAAGGGTGAAAATAGATGCAGGCATGCGTTTTCTTGTTAATGGCGAGATACAAAGACTAAAGGCAAATATAAACCTATTATGGAATGCATAATGAAGTTACCTGTGCTTCAGCTTCTTGACGCATTCTGTCATATCTTTGAGCAAGGTGCCGAGCATCCTCCAAAGGAGCTCCCATAACCATAGCCCTCAGTGGTTCTGCAACCTGATGGTAGTTCACGTTACTTACACAAAACTTCGTCGAGGTTTGATTGCAGGATAAATGTACAGAGTATGTAAGGCGTTATGGCATTCATGTCAATACAAGGAAGTTAATACTTAATAGCTTGAAAGAAGGAATTGACAATTTAGACAGATACCAGATGAGATGTTTGAAAAAGGAAAGCAATAGAAAATACAAATAAAAAAAGTGCCACTTCACAAGCGCAGATCAACTCACCCAGACCCATGCACAACAAATTTCCACTTTTTCCTACGATCCTATCTTCTAGTTTGCTGGACTTTCACTAAACATAAGAATAAGAAATTAGGAAAAGGTTATTAAGCCAGCAGTTTCAATACATTTAGTATTAAACTATTGCAAGTTCATGGAAGATGCATAATGGCTATTTAACTAGCATGAATTACCCTAACATATATTTCTATGCTAACAGTACAACACAGACAGAAATAAGAGATAAGCCAACAGAAATGCTAGTGTTCTATTCTGCGATAACTGACAACTAATCGAACAAAAATTGACATGAATCAAATACTTGTGCCATTTGCCAGGTCTACTTCAATAAATTTAGAAATATTCCAAGCGTAACGCACAACGCATCAGTAGCTCATCATCCATAATCACATGCATTCCGCTCATACGTTACAGGTATATAGGCAAGCGATGGTCAATACCTGCGTGCCCAGGGCTTTCAGCAGGTTACCCCTTTCCTTTTCCATCATGGATCGTGCCTTAGCGAAACTTAATGCCGCCTTCGACAGCGTGCTCCCACTGGTACAAGTGTTCTCGGTGCCATACTTCTTGCCGTCCTCACATAACTTGTTCCCTACACAGCACAAAGCACGTCACATTCCCAGTTCCAAAATTCAAATTCCAGGTTCACCAAAAGGGTGACAGGGAATTCAGCACAGCTGCTTACCGATTTCGACCTGCTTCGAACCCGTGACAATGTAGCCCTCGACGCCGCGAACAATATCCCTTTGGAAGTGCTGGAAGCAAACGAAAACGCAAACACATTGTGTAAGCAGAGCCTAGACGGAGCTATGAAACCAAGCGAGGACCGTGACGAGGGAATGATCGATCCACCATTCTTACCTTGGCGGCGCGCGTGGAGATGTAGAGCTTCTCGAGCTTGGAGTGCTGCTGCGCGTCGGCCTCGTCCGCGAAGGCGCCGTCCGCGCCGTACCCGCCCCCGAACTGCTTCATCACCGCCTGCGAAACACGACCGACCCGGCGCGCGCGGCCGCGAGCGCGTAGGGGCGTCATCGGTCATCAGTCATCAACAAACAACCTAGCGACGGCAACCGGATCTCGTGGTCGGGCGGGCGGTGCGAGCCCGCGGCCGGGGCGCGGAGGAACGGATGGCGGGGATCTTGAGAAGGGGGACGGGTGCGGCGTGCTCACCTGCTGCTGCCGGGCGACCTGCTCCCGGAGCTTGGAGGCCTGCTTCCGGATGGCCTCCATTGGGCGCAGCCGCCGCCAACCTCTCCGACGCCGCGGCCGATCGAGACGGAGACGGGGGTGGGGATGGGAATGGAGGCGAGCCGAGGAGAGATCTGAATCCGGGAGGAGGGAGGAGGTGGCGTCAGGCTCCCGCTCCGGCGTTCTTCCCTTCCCCTTTCTCTTTCTCCTTTTTGTTGGGTTCGGGGGGTGGCGACGCTCGGACGGCTGAGATGACGGGGTGTCCGGAAGGAGTCGGCTCTGGTGACGGGAGGTGGTACTGTGTCAGATGCTGCCCGTTCACCTGTGCCTCGCGTGAATGTGCCATCGGTACTGCCAGTGCTCGACTCCGGCTGTTTCTGCAACTGCACACGGTACACCGTACTAGTGCACACCTTGCTCGTCGTATGATCGTTCGTTCCTAGGTCAATTTGAATTCGAATTGCAAGAATCATGGAGGTTCTCACCATTCATAAACTACAATAACAAAGACTGCATTGCTATCTTGTTCTTTGTCAAGCCTAAGAAAATATTGTCGGGAATTAATGGGGTGTTTCGGTTTTAGAAATCGACTCACCTAAATGGAGTGGTCAGCACATGCGGCGATTTTGTATCCTAGAAATTACGATGTTTTCAGCTCACCACTGCTGAGCTGATCCGGTGCAACCAACGAACTGGACTGGACAGCACAGCAGTGATGGTAGTCAACCTATTTCAGGGACTTGCCACCTTAGTGGGCTGGACACAGCAAGTCATGTGGTCTACCATTTTTGTCTGGATGAGCCAAAATATTGGCCCACCAACATCACAATTACGAAACTTCGCAACCCAACATCGCAAATTTTGGCACGTCCGAAGGATCAGCATATATTACAGGCCGAATTGTCCAGCCCAATCAAAAAGGCAAGCAGACATCTTGTTGACATCAGGTTGCTGACTGCTTTTCTTCAGGGGGGGAAAACAAAAAATCAAAATGTGTTACAATGTCGAGTCGCATATCTATACATATTTGCACAGCGAGAAGTCATCATTTGTAACTCCTCGGTACAACAAAGAACGAAAGATGAGCCTATAGGGTAATCGAAAGAATGGCGATACAACACAGAAGGAACATAAAAGGCACCTTCTTTGCTACAAGGAAAAAAAGAGAAACATATACCCTGAGGATTTTACAAGAGAATGCGAGCTTCAGAACCACCTGCCAGAGAGACGCACATCTCGTTAGGAAAATACAGAGGTCAACGTGCAGGTAGTGAAAGTGTTTCTTTTCTAAAAAAAAGGTAGTGAAGTGTTTGGCACCTGAAGCTAGCAAGAGATTCATGTGAAGGTGATTATCCTGTCGGCGATTCTAGTGCGGCACAGAGGGCACTCTGAACAGGCAAGCGAGCAGGGCTTGCACACTGAAAAGGAGAAACCCGTGCGGTTAGAATGAAAAGTCAACTTCAACGCATGAAAGCAATTCACCAGCCTAGGAGGCAGTTGCTTACAGCAAAAGTGCCGGCAAGGAAGCAATACTGCAGCTGTTGCAGATTCGAAGCATACTTTGCAGACGTGTGAGTTCCCATCTTTGTCACTTAAGGGGTCTAAGTCCTTTTCCTTCATCTCCTGAATTTTAGCCTGCATATAGAAGAATTTATTAGGTTTGCAAGTGGCACGTATCACTCACTATCGGCAATCCAGCAGCAACTGTCACCTGATTTACTGAGTTGACTAATTGAACCACCAATATCAATGATGGAGCAAATTCAAATAGTGGTTCAGATATAACCACTAGTCCATGTATCTGACAGCAAGAGCTGTGTTGCCACCACTAAGCTTGTTTGTGGACATGTGTCTACTGATTTAAACATAAAAGTTGTCTACATCAAGCTAAACCTAGATTCCACGCAGGTTTTACAATGCTGCGATAAGATAGCTTCACGTATTCCCTTCTGTGCACAAAGTTTTGTTAATATTAATTACGATGGCACCACTGCAGCACCCTCAATCTACTTTTCAGATTTCCAAATCCAGCTTTGCATAACAGATTAAAGTTATAGGAAGTTGATAGTGTACACTACTTCAAAAACTAATGAAATATGTATAAACAAAAAAATGTATATACCTTCAGACGAACAAGAAGCGGTTCAAACTCCGGACTTCTATGTTCTTCTGTGGTCAACTTCACAGTATCATCTGAAATTTGTTTCTCAACTAGAGCAAAATTCTTGTCAACTTTGTTTTCCTTTGTGCCATTAGTTATATCAGCTAGGTTGACTGATCGATCATCAACATTCAAATCGGATATGCCTAAAGCCCCTCTCTTCAACTTAGCAACGAGGACCCACATGCCTGCTAGATCATTTTCCAAAGATAGTTCCTTTTTCTTTGCCTCGTCAAACTTTTTCTTGTACTCCTCTTCGAGAAGCTCCTTCTCTGCCAAAGCAGCTTCCAGAGCAGCCTCCCTCTGTCTTCTAGCCTGTAGCTCCATCTTCATGTCCTCTAAATCTAGGCTCCATGTCCCAACCTCATCCCTGCCCCTACTAGTTGTACGACCCTTTCTAGCATGAACCCTTGAATGTGCCATCTCTTGAGCAACTAATAACTCCTTTGCCTGCTTTGCATTTAGTACGGATAACTTTGTAACTTCTTCAGCTAAATTCTTAAGTTCAACAGCAGCTGAAGATGCCAATTCCTTTGCATATGCAGCTTCCTCACTTAATTTATGGTTTTGACTGATCAAGTCATGATGCTCCTCAGTAATTTTCAGGTGCTCATATTTCAGCTTTTCAATCTCAGCTTCCTGTTAAAGTACATCAGCAAAGTTGGTTAACATGAATTAAGATAAACCAAGAATGAACAGTATTTGCATACAGTCATGTAAGGAACACACATAATATTTCTATATACTAGAATTACAGTAAGGGTGTAGCAAGAAAGTTGGTGAAAGAAGACCAAGGGTCTATAGATCAGTAAACCTAATCATGGCTATTCTATATTGAAGACTATACCACAATAAATTATACAGGTAGGTATACTGTGCAAGAGTACAAAAATACAAAATGAAAGAAATTGCAAAAGACTGTCACTAAAATGCATGGAAAGAAATTCAGTTGAAAGAACACAGACAACGCAAGGATCAGTAAAAGAACCTTGGACTGAAGTTTAGATTTCAAATCAATAGTCTCCTGCTGTGTGTAATTAGTCTCCTGCTCAGGGGGTATATCAGCTTTTATTGAGAGCTGTTGCTCAAGGCGAAGAACTTTTTCTTGTAACTCATTGATTTCCACATTCTGCAATTAGCAAAACGTTTGGATAAAACTTTTGCCAACTTGAAGATTTTAAAGTGAAAATTGAGAGAGAGAGAGAGAGAGAGAACCTTCTGATGTAGCTGCTCTTGAAGGACACGATTATCAGCTGATTTTAACTGTCCCAAAAAAACACACAAAACAATTGTCAAAAAGCCATTCCAGGGTAATTGAGTTTTATGGAAATCACAGTAGAAGTTCAAAAGATCACCTCTAACTCAAAAGCTTTCTCACTGCATTGAGCTGTCAGTTTTGAAATAGTCTGTTTTCACAAAAACAAACATGTTACTATTGAAGGGGGGAAATTGCAGAAACAAGAGGGAAATCCATATGCTGGACATATCACCTGCTGCATATCCACCATGGAAGCATTAGCAACTGATGCTTCGCCGCTTTCCATGATTTGTTGTTCCAGGGCTCGCATGTGCCTTCTTTTTTGCTGGATTTCACGTTCTAAATTCTCGATCTGTTATAAAGATGTATGTGAATATTTTAAGCAACTATACAATGTGTATCAAAATAGATTCCAGAACCCAGCTACACGGAATGTTATTTTTCCTGCCATGCATGTGAACAGAAAAGGCTAATTCTCATGCTTTATGTCTGCTTGCTGCTTCAAAGGTTAACGGGCTTCGCTATTTGTTCAACTATTAATTTCTTTCCAGAAGTAACACATAGTGCACCACTAATCACTGCTTTGATACTGATGAAAAGGTAAAAACGAAAAAAATGATAAAGAGGGGAATACTTGGTCCTTTGTCCCTTCAGGGTCATCTATCGATTGTTCGATTGATCTTTTCAGCGAACTGGTACCAAATGCAACCTCCCCAGCAAGCATCTTAATTTGCTCAATAAGTAGATCCATTTGATCTGATGCCGTGAAACCTGCCTGAAATGCCAAGTTAAGAAATCAGAGTTGAAAATAAAAGTTCACTTAGAAATTGTTTCTCAGGAGTTGAGTCAAGGTGGCCTGTCAAAGGGATTCTTGTGTAGAGCTAATAATTGCTTATTAGCAAGAATGAAGAGTTCCAATGCCCTTCAAAACCTTACAAATTAGGAATTTTTAATTGAAAAAAATTGGCAGGTAATTTACCTGCACTGAATCTGGTGCGGAACCAGTAATTGAAGAATGCTCCCCACTGGCAGATCTTAATTGATTGATCTCATCCAATGAGTCCGGCAAAGCAGATGTTAGGGGGTCTTTTGTGGTGCCTTCATTTTGGACAGGCATCGAACTATCTTGTGAAGTGCTTAACTTCTGAAATATACAGATAATTTATATTTTCAGATAAAAGGTACAGCAAACAGAAGCATAAAGAAAGATTACATGCAAATGTACAGTAGTTTAGCAATTAATACTTACATCTTGCTCACTAGAAGAATTGTGCCGCTGATGACTATCTGTCAAGGCAGGAATATTGTTTTTTGTGGAAACGAGTATTAATTTGGTCAAGCGTTGTATCCTGCTCATTAGAGCTGCTTTCGCTTCCTCTTCCTCCTCCAGACGATACTGCATCTTTACCTGGCCCTCCTCCAGCTAAAAGGGAAAGAAAGAAAAGTACTTTCAACCATTTATCAACTTACCAACACAAAGATTATTCTACAGAATCAGTTTTCAAGGAGCACAGAACAACGTAACAGCACAGTTCTATCAAGCAAACAGAACATACCTGCTGACGTAAACTCATAATTTCTTCCTGGCTAGCACCACCAATCATTCCTCTCCTTAGCTGATCCAGTTCTTGCTTTAGAGAGGATATTTCTCTCTGATACTTCTTGATCAAAGACTTCTCATCAATTATCTGGGCAGTCAAAATCATTATGTCAGTTAATTTATTTTCTAGAATGGTGGCATTGGAAATCAGTTTTGTATGCCTAAATATTTACCCGGTTGCGAGAAGCGTAAATTTCGACACGTTTTGCTCTGCTTGCAAATTTCAATGTATTATGTGTTTCTTCCATGTTGCTTGATGCTGGGGTAATTGTACAAATTAGCTGCATGAAGAAAGTAAGCATATCAGCTGACCACTTCAGAAGGAGGTTCAATGGTTTACTTCTTCAATGCCTCCTCCAGAACAATGGAGTGAGTTCCAAAAGGAATGGCTCCCGGAGATACAGAAAAGGTAAGTACTTACTGAGACATGACCATGGCCACTTAATGATGACTGTAGCAAACGGGTCAACTTAGAATCACGATAGGGTATATGTGTAGCCCTCCCTTCGCTGAGCTTGCCAATGACCTTTGAATAGAAAAATGTTCAAGTCAACAGAACTTAAGACCGAAAATATTTTGACAGAAGGTATAGTTATACAATGGTCAAATTCTTAAGAAGCTGAGTTGAAGTCAAAGTTGCTGATAGTATACCAGCAATCCTGAGTTGTCACATATGATTGGCAATGAGAACTTACAGTTCCAAGAGTTAAAAGACTCTTGTTAATATATGCACCTTCCCTTCTTCTTAACCCTGTAGTCTCTGTCTTAGAGCTCTCAGAACCAGCTAGATCAATCAAATTCTAGAAAATGACAACCACAAAATATGATATTAGAAACTCGTGGGCAACTGAAAAGTGTAAAAAGAAAATAGTTCTTAGGAGCAGTCGAGCAGAATAACGTACGAGCTGCGAATACATGACCCCATCATACTCATCACCACGGGCACTGCTTTCAATCATCTGAAGAAGAGCACAGATATGCTATGGGTCAAATAAAGGAGTACAGCATATCACGAATGTGATTAGCGATGGTACAGGTGAATCCAGCAACTCAGGAGTATTTACGGCATAGGAAATAACCAAAGGGAAACATTTGCAGAACTGCATTGGTCATTAAATGCTGAAGGAAATTATGAACTCACCAATGTGAAAATAGTATGACTTCGGCTACTAAATAAGTTGAAGTTGTTAGAGCCAACATGCCGATGTTCTGTCATGTTACATAGTATTAGTTTAGATGTAAAAAATGAACTCATGCCACTTCATTACACAACTGAAATTATTCCATATTTCAGAAAAGTGAAAACAGATTTTCATTAGTTAACACCGTTGAAGCCCTGGGTGATAAAAAAACAACTATACATAACCAGGTGAACAAAAAATATGGACAAGAATAACTCGTGAGTGGTCAATATCATACATGGGTTCTTGAGAATCTTAGAAAGCAGAATATAAATGACAATATTTCTGTTTCCCCGGAAAGGTTCACGTTGTGGTTCAGAATAGAGTATAAGAGTAGTAGTTATGGTTGCTAAATAATTTTTTAATGTGCATGAGTAGCTAGAACTTGGATTGGTAACATGGAGTCCAAACAAAGAATATGATTGTAAGGCAAGGACCAAGAACTTACAAGAGAAGCAAAGCATATGCTGTAATTTAGAGAAACATAAGGTGGATAACTAAAAGCACAGATCTCAATGAATCAACACAATTCTGTTGCCTGCCCAAACCAATTAGTGGACAGGCTAATTGAAATTTAGGAAGAAGCCATAAAAAATGAATCGGGAAGTAACAGACTATCATATGACATAGTACCCCAAGATGTACTGTCACCTCAAACAGCCATAACAAGAAAAAGTATCTTTGGTAAAAATGACAGTAAAACATGCCCCCAGAAATCATGGTGCTAGTAACATACTAATAACTGGGAAAGAAAACATAATCACCTTCACCAGCTGCAATAAAAGAAAGAGCATGTCCTGGAGATAAAACTACTTCTTCTTTTATTCCTTCTACATAGGTTCCCTAGAGAGAGAAGAAAAAGAAAGGAAGCAATTAGAGAAGCTCATAAATGAAATATTAATTGCAATGGATGAAACTATAAGCTACATTTTGATATACCAAAGGTAACACTGTAAATGAATAAAAAACAAATTAGGAAGGTGGGATATGAAAATAATCCTGTATGCTATGATTAAGATAAATAGGATCATATCATGTTAATCACTCCCAGAACAAGATGGCACGCAACAAAAACAATGTACATGTTGACTTCAAAATTTCCACCAATTGAAGGCAACAAACTGCGTCCAGATAGCAATCCTGAGTAAACACTAAGATAATTCTACCTAAGTAAGAAGTAAGAACAAAAATCAGATTGTTTTTCATATCTTGCAATAAAATCATTCAGTTGAAACTACTTGTCAATTCTCTGTATCAGTATATCATGAGAATACGCCAAAAGGTTCTAGAGATTTAAACCTGTGCATCCTCCCGCACACGCAAATTTTGGCCAGTAGGATCAAGTAAATCATTTATCACCTGCAATGAGATATACAGATTAAATCTATCCATATAGTACAAGCTGAGAGTGAATAACAATATAGATAACCTTGCCATAGAAAGTGACATCAAATTTTGCTTAGACCTCCAAGAAAGGAAAATTAGACTCGGTAGTCTAATATGTCCATAAAGAAAAACACGATGGCAAATATTTGTACTGCATGGGAGTAACTACTTAACAACAAGTATAGATTCTGCATAACTAAAAGATTTGCAGCCAGCAAACAAAAAAGGTTATACTAGATAAAGTGAAGTGCATTCCAGGTAGAATTATCAAACAAGAACCCTTTTGTGAAGGGCCAAGACAGTCAAGATAAAAGCATAGGGTGAGTTACATAAAGGATTGTTGAGTAATCAAATAACGTAAGACCAAATGCATGCATCGAAGAAATTTCTGAAAACGATAAAAACAGTCAAACTTGCCCAGGTAGTATACCTCATTATAGATTTCAAGATACGACACACGGAGCAAAAATTCCCTTCCAGGACTCTGTTGATCAAGATAGGGAAAACGAGGGTTGCAGTTAAGTGATAGCCAGAGTAGGTGATGAAATACAGGAGAGAATTGAGCAGCATCAAGCACGCGGTACAGTTCAGGACACAGTAAGATTTACAAGAAAATGGCAGTCCAAAATTTGTGTATATGCGAGCCCATTCATATGGAACTTTGTAATCACAACTTTCTTGGAGACGTCAATCTTCACACTCTGGCTCTCAAAGCCCTTAACCAAATGATTAGAAGTTCTCCCTCTTGTAGAATAAAAACTAACCGGAGATTCTCTTTTGTATAAAGAAAAGTAGTAAAGCCCTCCAGATTTAAGAATGTTCCTATGTAGCTAACTTTCAAGAAAGGACCACCACACAACTAAACAGATCAAGACTTAAAGCTCTAGCTTCTTGGGTTAAAAAACCACAAACTGCTAAGTTGTATAAACATAGCTTGCTTGGGTAATATACAGTGTTCTAATTGCTAAACAATGACATTCGATAGTATTGATATATACACAGGATCATAAGAAGTGCCAAGAAGACATCAGTGCAGATTTAGGAGGTATTCTTATTTAGGAAGAGGTCATGGTAAAGTGCTCATCCATTTAAACATTTAAGAAATATATTCATTTGAAATAAGGACATTATGACTTAGAAGAGTTAGAAAAGGAATCATAAAAGCAGGATTGCTTGACTTTTTGTAACTCAAGTATTTACTGCCATACATCTTGGATCATGCTGAAGACATCCTTAATGGCAAGTGGAATTATTCCAGGACAATTCTGGTCACCCTGCAAAAAATCAGAAAAGACAAACAGATAAGTACAAACATTCATGCTGCCCTAAAAAACCATGCAGGAGCGTACGTTTAACATGTAAAAGTCATATTCATGTGTTACAGTTACTATCGCTTAGCAGTTGAAGAAAATATCTTCCAAGTAGAACTGCATTGGAAGTAATGTGCATGTGCTAGACAGAGGATCTACAAATCTGGACCTCAGCAGGGGCCACATGGATAAACTAACTGTATGCCCATATAGTTATAGCTTTCCTAGGAAATTAGCTTGGTAATTCTTCCAACAGATTTTGGATATGGGAACTTACATGCATTGTGTGGGTCTTCCCACTACTTGTGACACCATAAGCAAAAACGGTCCCTACAAATCGGTACAAAGTTGTGTTTAGAAATGATGCAAGTGAATTGACAAGTTAGCAACTCATTAAACAAGGTAAAACAGTAATTCTGTAACAAATAAATGGTGCTGCAATTAAAGATAGGAATTGAATAGTTAGGAAAAAAACTGCGCCCCATTAGCTCATAACCAAGAGAGTAAAATTACATGTGGACGTAGAATTCACTCATTATGTGATACAACAGTAGTGAACAAAAAATCACCATAAAGTGTGTGCAGGTTATCTTAATAAGGCAAAATGCAGACCATAAAAAATGCTTAAGATGATCTAAATAAGCCAAAATTGGCATACCATTTATGCCCTCCATAGCACCTTTCACAACAGGGCGAGCTGCAACATCATAGACAGCTTCGGTGGTTGTCGAAGGCCCAAAAACTCTATCTGAAAAAATTAAGCGAAGGGAGAAATAACCATTGATTATTAAGTTAACATAATGTTGATATAGCAGACGAATAGAACATAAACTGTGTGATGTCTTAATCTGCACAACAAAGCTGTGTGCTGGATTAGGTCAGATTGATTGACTGCGATTAGGAACAAAAATTATAATGAGCCAAAAACATCAGTGCAAATGTTTAGTAACAGTTACAGGAAGTAGAAATTGAACTTATTATAAAAATGTTTCTACCAGGTTGTTTCTCCTTTTATTTTGCTCATGCATCAACTTTCCGTTTGGGACTATTGCACCTCCTGGCCCTACCTATCTGTCTCTCCTTGTTCGTGTTATGGGAGAATCAAAGATCCAGTGGAAACCATATCAAGTCTTGTCTATTCTACCAAGTTGTTTCTCCTTTTATTTTGCTCGTGCATCAACTTTCCGTTTGGGACTATTGCACCTCCTGGCCCTACCCATCTGTCTCACCTTGTTTGTGTTATGGGAGAATCAAAGATACAGTGGAAACCATATCAAGTCTTGTCTATTCTACCAAGTTTAAGGGCCTGCTTGTTTGAGCTGCAGCTTTTGAGCTTTTCTAAAAAGCTGCTGTTAGCTTTTTGCTTCTGAAGAGCCAACACTAGCTTTTAGAAGATGCATTTAACTTTCTGAGCTCAAAAAGCTACGAAAAGCTCATAAAACTGAGCTTTCCCGCTTTCCATATAAACTCAACTTGTCTAGGCTTCCAGCTTTTCGGAAGCTACATGAGAAGATCGCTGTTTGTTTGAGCTTCTGACTTTTCACGCTGAGAAGCTGCCAGGAAGCTCAAACAAACAGGACCTAAATGTGGCTTGCCAGCAGATCACATTTTTTTTTTGCAATATGGTACATCTGTAGCAGCGTCTGACTATGCTGAATGCTTCTACAGCCCAGCAGGTGAATGTACCTAAAGACTATTGTAGAGCGCAAATATTTCTGTAGAGTTCCTCAAAAAAAATATTTCCATACTTGCAAATCAATGGTAACTTGAAAGTTTGAACAGCAGTGATGCTGCAAATCAGTGTCTCGGATTTTGGAGAAGCTACAGAGACCTACAGTACCCACTTTGGTGCAGCCACATCTCAGGGTTATGGGTTCATACTTCATACTAACACCCTGCAGTAAGCAAAAGAAGGATCTGACCAACCTATGCTTCCTAAGCTATATGTGATTGTGAAGAATGTCAGTCTTCCAGATGAATTTCAAAACCAACAGTCACTACTCCTTATTTTGTGGTTGTCACAATGACTCATCTCATGCTGATGTTGTCCAGGAAGCAGTGGCGGAGCTAGGAATGAAACGTAGGGGGGCCAATTTGCCTAATATGAACTTTATTCCATTACGCAAAACCTTGTTCTTTGATTTGTGAAGACATCAAAATCACAAAGAAGACAATAATATGCACGGTGGCCGCTCTCTGAACACTCAAACCAAGAAGGAAAAACTAATTGAATTGAAAATGGCACTGATGCTTTTCGCTCAAAAAAAATGGCACTGATGCTCAGTCTAGAAGCCTTACATTCTTCAGTTTGAGTTGCAGGACCTAACTTCAAGTATGCAAGAGCTGGAAGTTGCTTTCTAATATGGCTAACGATGCATCTTGCTCATGAGATCTAGAAGCAAGGAACAAAATTACAAAAGAAGCTAATAACAATCTGCCTACACTAGGAAATGTGGACTTGATTGGGAGGTGTGGCAGGCTAAGAGCGTGAAGCCAGCACGGAGCAGCGGAGGCCGGCGAAGCGCCAAGCCAGGGACGCATATGGCCACACGCGCTGGCGGCCGGCCGTAGGGTGACTGCATTGCAAAAGAACTGCACGATGCCTTACGGTGGACCTGTTTTCCTAATCGTTAGCCAATTTACTAGGCCATCACGTTGCGGGCCTCCAGCTTTCATGTAGAAGCGTGAAAAATTGTTTTGACCAATGGGGGGCCGTGGCCCACTTTGGCCCCCACGTAGCTCCGCCGGTGCCAGGAAGTACACTCCAGAGTCTAGACTATTCACTGAATCACTGTACTCAGCACCAGTTCAATTAAGTGCACATCCAACAAAGATATGGTCAAATACTCAAATGTCGATATACACGATGTTCCTTTGCACAACAAAATAGGAATTGTCCTAGTAGACCATGATGATAACATGCATTGCGTCTGTGAACACAACTTTCAAACATCTAAGGATCCGAAACAAATTGGGCAGGTGCAGATGAACTAATGCTGCCAGAATGAGTTTGTTTCATCAGCCCAAGCTATCCGAGTAACAAAAACTCATAGGACACTGTAAGCTAACCAATCAAGATTCAACAACCAGCAGTAAGCAATACTTTACGATCAGCTTGAAAAGGCATAAAACGGCGCAACCCTCATAATAGTGACTAGATATTAACAACATATGCTTCCATAGCTACAGATGCCTTCCAAAACTGTAGACCATGTCCTAGATTTTGGTTTCATCATGAAGCCACATCTAAGCTCATATGCACATGTGTATGTCTACAATAGTAACAAAATACTACTAAGAACTAATTTTAGAAGTTCATTAAGTGTCCGAATCCATAATTTATTTCCGAAGCCCCAAATTAGAAAAAGGCTCGAGAGTATAATTCCAATGCCTAAAATTGCACATATCCCCAATCCCACCACCTGCATTGCACAATTGGACGAAGATGGAACTGAAGGATGGCTACTCACCGTAAGCATAAGCCGTCGCCGGGTTGTACTCGCACCGCACAAGCCGATCCCCATCCGGGTACCACGAGATCTCATCGCCGCGCTGGAACTCCCGCTCGCTGCAACCACACCAAATCCAGCTCAAAACCACTTCGAGCGCTTCCCAACCCTACTCACAGCCCCAGACGAACAGATCCGCGTGACCCCCTCCGAGATCCCCACCTGAGCGGCCGGAAGCGGATGGTGACGGAGATGCTGTCGCCGGATCGGGAGGTGTCCTCGATGACGAGCTCGTCCGCGCTGGGGAACGGCACTGGCGCGAGCGCGGGCGCCGGCTCCGGCGCCGGTGCCACGGACGAGCGGCGGCGGCCGGGGGTGGTGGACCTCGAGCTGCCCCCGCCCCCGCCGCCGTAGAAGCTGGAGCTGACGGAGGACGGGGACGAGCGCGGAATGAGGCGGCCGGAGCTGAAGTACGAGCTCGAGGAGGAGGACGCGGTGGGCGGGCGGCGGTGCCCCGCGGAGAACGGCGAGCTGCTCCGCCGCGACGACGACGACGACGGCCGCGACGACATCGCGCGCACGCGGATCTCGCGGAAGCTTCGCGCCCCCCACGTGAGGCGACGCTGGCGCGGTGTCCTGCTGCCGCAGCCTGCTGCCTGCAGCACGGGAAGGGAGGGGGGCGAGCGGAGGGGAAGGTATCGGGAGGTCAGAGGCTTCACATGGCCTGCTCCAAAAGAGGTGAGCGGCCACGGCGTCGCGGGATTTTAAAGCGAGACGGCAGGAGGTGGGAGGCGACACTGTGCTATAGCCTCTGCCCCTTTCTACTGCCGTAGGCGGCAGGGGCGCCGCGCGGAGGTGGGGACCGCAGCGTCCACGTGGCGGGGATCGGTGACTCTGACGTCTGGGCCCCACTCCTCCGTGGGGCCCGCGCGACTGGCATGGCCAGTGGGGCTCTGTAATTTGAACTGGAGGGGACGGGTGGGGAAGTGCGCGTGGTGGGCGGGAATAACCGCGGCGTGTCTTGTTTCCTGCGGAAGATTTTAAATTTTCGCTGGGAAAAGTGAAGCGCGGGGGTCCAGAGGCCAGAGAGGCGGGGGGGGGGGGGGGGGGGGGGGGGGGGGGGGGGGGGGGTGAAAAACCGGGAAAAGCGGAGGGGGGTGAACACGAGCGTTGGCACCGGCACCCCGCACGCCGCGGCTTTTCTGGGGACGCAAGCGATCTGCCGGCCGCTCCGCGGTGTAGCTGGTATAGTTGTCCATTCGTGCCGCCTAGTCCGATCCGGTACGGGTTCGGAAAGGCACGGTTATTTTCGTGTCGGGTCTGACCTCATACTACGTCACCATCGTACCATACCGTGCTGGTTCATGGGCTACACCGACAACTCAAGCACGAGCTCACAATGTATTTTTCGTGCCGAGCCTGCTCGCAGAGCGCGACCAATTGCACGGGCCGTGCCAGCTCGCAGCCCGTTCACAGAATCAAAGTTTACAGAATTTTATAGAATCAAAGTTCATCACGCATTCACATTTCACACAGAATGACAGAATTATATATAGATAGAGCTGTTACTAGTTCAACAATCTATATGATCAAGTGTTGGCTGCCTCATTAAAACCCTTCCTAGGTAAAAACTCACACCTCGTGAGAAAAACCTAGGAAGGAAAAAAGAGCACAACCAGCTTAGAAAAGTTCAATGGTAGTTTACATCACATGATCACAAAGGCACAAGATAACTTTCATGACTCTAGCTTGCTCTTGATCAGTTGGCATTGGCAGGGGCAAGCCTAGCAAGTAGAAGGAATCAATGAATCAGAATCAAGATAGGCAATAGAAGAACAGGACTAAATATGTACACACTTACTGTTTTCCACTAGATTGCCCTTCATCTTGCTCTGGGTAGGGGCTGTTGAATATTTCCTCCAGTTCATAAATCTCCTTCTCAACATCATGTTGTACCCTTGCATCTCCCAACTCCCAGTCCTTGATGCAGGTCAACATCTCCACCATCTCCGGTAACAACCACTGGCGCCGCTTCTCGATCACCCTGCCTGCCAGTAAGACTAAGATTCCGAAGAAACAGTAAAAACTAGAAGAGGCAACACATCTTTAGCTAATATGGATAAAATAGGATAGGATAGCTTGTGCTCATGCCACCAACTAAGTATGTTGAAGTCATCCTCATAGCAAGTGACAGTGTCACTATCCAAGTAGGCTGACAACTTAGAAGCAGGAGATATAGGAGGTGTAGACATAAGAACAGAAGAACCACCTGAACTAGATGGAGCATCAAAGATTTAACCCATGCAATTTTTTTCTTACAAGTAGTTTCTGCAGTTTGAGAGGGCCTCTGCAACCTAACTGCACCAAACTTATTTTCATACTTGTTAAACAGCTTATATAATTCAAATCTTACCTCACTGAAATAAGAAGAGTAATCAACACCATTTGTCCGAGAAAGAAACGGAAGAACACTATGAAAATCTCTCATCTTGGCTCTAGGATCCAAAATAAATACAAAAAATACAACAGAGATATGTTCTGCCAATACTTGAGGACTTGAGATTCATGGGAACAACAATATTTCTGAGCAATGGCTTAGTCTCTTGGCCATGCAAATGACCAACAATCTCAATAATATGATGCAACATCAAAAGACTTGTTGGATAGTAAACACCAGATAAAAACAACAGTCGAATCATAAAATATTTCAAGGAACTGCAAAATTTTCTCAGCAACTGTCCAATGACCATCACTCAGTACTGGCTGGCCATTGTGCAAGCTATAATGAGCTGAAATAAAGACAAAAGGTGCTCGTATATAGTAGTAGATGTTTGAGCATGAGATACGTAGAATTTCATCTCACATTCATATCCAAACCAAACTTACGAGGGCGTACCCCCTTGACAATGCAGAAGTTATGGAAAGTAGCAATGTGTTGGTTACAAGAGTTAAAAAAAAGAGATTGCAGTCCTAAAAGCCTCAAGATAAGACTTGATCCTCTTCAAATCAGACTTGACAATGAGGTTAATAATATGACATGCACAGCGCTGATGCAAGAGATCACGCAATTCTTTATCAGGATCAAGTGGTTCACTATCTGGACCAAGATAACCAACAAATTTGGGAATGAGTGTGGCCATGCCAGAAGTGTTAGAAGAAGCATTATCAAGTGTGACAGAGAAAATCTTATCGTTCAAACCAAATTCAGAAACCACAACTTCAATATGATCAGCAACGTTAACACCAAAATGTGAGCAATCAATTAGCCTAAGAGCAAGACTCTCTTCTCTAATTCCCAATCAACAGAAATAAAATGTGCAACAACACTAAGGTAGTCTTCCTTAGTATTGTCAGACCAAATATCAGAAGTAAGACAAACAAAAGAAACAGAAGACTTCAAACATTCAACTAGGAAAGCACGACGCTCAACAAAGTACTTGGTAAAATCTCTAGTAGTGGTTTGCCTAAAAACTTTATCAAAACGAGGATTGTGAGCACACTGAATGTACTCCTCAAATGTCTATGTCTCACCAAAGCCAAGAGGTTAATCAAGTCTAGCAATTAAACGACACAACTCCTTACGAGCAACATCAAGTTTGTATTCCCAATTATGGACAGAGCCATCAGAATTGAACTGAAGTCGAGATTGAACAAGAGCAGAATGATTTTGTTTAGCCAAGCACATCTTTTGATGCCAGAGCAAATGCCAGTACCAGCACAAGAACGCCCAACGAGAATAGAAGAACAGTGAATACACCTGGCAGCGTATCTCACCTTTTTACCGTTGGCGTCTTCCTGAAACAACTCCTCGAAGTTGTTCCATGCAGCAGATCTTCTCTTGGTACCCTTACGGACGCTGGTGCTTGTTGAGGTAGTCGGCGTCGAAGATAGGGTAGAAGTAGAAGCTGGCATCGGAGTCGCAGACCCATCTCCGGTAGCATCACCAGCAGAAGCACCAGTATACAAATTGATGGGAGCAGTAGAGCTACCAAAGATTGCTAGAGCTCTGGCAGCCAGGTCGTCCTCATCGTCGCCGGCAGCCCACAAGCCCTGAGGTCGTCGTTGATGCTGTAGTTATCATTCATCACGATGACCTCGTGTGGCAGGCGGCAGCCCTCCGACGTTGACACCGTCGCCTCGGTAGCTCCATCCCTCTACGGTGCGCAGCCCCCCACGGAGACCTGCAAGCAGAAGAAGGAAGGAGAGGATCAGAACTTGGACACCATAGATCTACGACTACGAGAACAACATTAGGAGGATTCGGGATCAAGTCATCAAGATCTAGGGTTAGGGTTACGGGTTACCTGCGAAGCTGGAGCCGGAGAGGATGACGGGACGAGATGCCGAGAGGGGAGACTGCGAGAAGACAAAGGCCAACGGTGGTGAGAGAGACCTCCACTGCTCCGCAGCGCGGAGGAGGAGACAAGAGAGCAGGAGCAGGACCGGGAGTGGGAGGAGGAGGAGCCGAGGAGGAGAGGAGGACCCGAAGATCTCACCGTCACCGAAGATGAGAGGGAGAGAGGCGAGAGCGAGAGTGGTAGGCGAGCGGCGGCAGTGGAAGAGCCGAAGCCGAGAGAGCGAGAGCGAGAGGTGAGGGAGGGCGGCGACCACTGGGAGGAGACGGAGGGGTAGGGGGAGGGTGGGGTTGCGAGGGGGGCGGCCGCCGGGGGGAGTTATATATTACACCCACGGACGCCGGGCTAGGCCGGCGTGACTGTTGGCTTACGAGCCGGCTACGGGCTGACCTTTCGTATGCGGGTCGGGTTGCCCTTTGTGCCGAGGCGCTAGCCCGCGCCCAGAATGAGCCACCGGGCTGGACCGGACCAAAAAATCGGACTTCATGCTGGGCTGCCGGGGTGCGGGCTGCATGACCAACTATAGTGGTTGGCACCACTAGGCACAAGCCGCCGCTGCTCCGGAGTGAGGGGGTTTCTAGTTGTGGTTGGTGCCGGTGGTACCACAGCTTTGGCTTTGGTTTGTTTATGACTTTGTTTTTATTTGATCTATGAGCTTTTGGTTTCTTGTATGCGATTTGAAATCTGAATTTAGGATGATGACAGGATGCCGTGTTTAGTTATGGAGTATATACTAGTCGTTTTTTGAAAATTAAGGATGACGACAATGATTGCTTTTAAGTGCTCTTAGACATTGACGATTGGCGTTACATCAAGCTATTCGAGTTTGACTGGATACGTTATATTTGGATACGTGAAAGGTAATATTTTATGCATTCGACGTCCTCGAGGAGTAATATTACTTGCATGCTTAATTGACGATCAAAGTTAACACCGATAAGCCACATGGATTAAAAAATATTTCTTCTGTTAATCCCAAATAATCAAAGACTGAGTTTACGATGATAAGAGATAGAATAAGGAATCTATCGCCTAGATTTGATTCCAAGATTGAAGGGTGGAAACTTTCTACTACTATCCAAGTAAAAATGCCCTAGATGTCATGTGAAACATTTGGAGAGAACGAGACCAATGTCTCTTCGAAAGTGCAAGCCTAACAGCTTCTCCAGGTCGCCATGTGCATCAAGGAGGATATTGACCAACGATGCTTAGCCTCCATATTATTCTTAAGGGGATACTCTTGATATGTAATTTCCCTTATGTGGTTGTCATAGTGATACCCTGCCTCTAGCATTCAAAACTTTACTTTTCCTCCTCTTAATTGAATGTTTTTTTTAAAAAAAGAAAATTCCAGAGCTCCCCACCTTAGGTGGTTATGGCACGAGTGGACATCGACGGACAAACCATGGTCCAACATGGAAATTCCGTGCCACGGGATGGATAGGCAACTCTTTGATGTCCCTTGGCGACAGCAAAAAGACTAGCTTCTGGAACTCTGGCCGGTTGCAAGGCCAGTGATCGAAAGACATCGCGCCACTCCTATTTGCCATATCAAGAAACAAGAACAGAACGGTTCAAGACACCCTCAATAATAATAATTGGATCCGAGATCTCAACATCAATGGTAATGTCAACAACTCACATTTAGCTGCATTCGCCCTACTATGGAACATGATCAGACAAACGGAGCTACAGCCACAAACTGAGGTCACTATCAATTGGAAACTAACCAAATCAGGAGTGTACACAACTGCATCGGCGTATAAAGCACAGTTTCTGAGCTGCACCGAAACACCAAATATCTCCTCCATGTGGAGGACATGGACGCCACCAAAATTTAAATTCTTCGCATGGCTCATTACACAAAACCACGTGTGGTCCGCGGACAGATTGGCCAAGCGCGGATAGCCGCACAACGCCACTTGCACCCTCTGCAGACGAACCATGGAGACTAGTCACCATATTTTAGCAGAGTGCAGATACACTAAGAGAATTTGGGATCTAACGACACTTTGGACAACGCAACCAAACCTAAGGCCAACTGCGTGGCGACCCTCGACCAACGCCCTGGAATGGTGGACAAATATAACTATGACACCGGACTCCTCCGCAAAGCTCTGAGAAGCCTGACACTACTCATCATGTGGGAGATATGGAAGGAACGGAACGCGCGCGTTTTCAGCAAACAAGAGAGCTCATCGACGACACTTATGGCAAAAATCAAAGAGGAGGTGTCAGTTAGTGGCGGGGGCTAAAGACGTAGCGTTACTTCTAGCGCGAGAGTAGTCCTTTCCTTTTCACACGGCCAGCCGTGTGGTTCTTTTACTTTTTTTTCTTATAACTTTCGCTCTATCAATGAAATAGGCACACTCTCGTACCTGTTCGTTAAAAAAAAAAGAAAAATCCTACTACTATTTTTTTTAGAAAAAAACGAGAACTACAAAAACGCACATAATGGTAATCATGCGACCATAGACTAACTTAGCTATTGACTTTGGAAGCTAACTACTTTTTCTCTACAAAAATTAAGTACCTTTAGGGCCTGTTTGGCTCCATAGGCTAACCTTTAATCCCTGTCACATCGAATGTTTGATATTAATTAGGAATATTAAGTATAGGTTAATTACAAAACTAATTACACAGATGGAGGCTAATTCGCGAGACGAATCTATTAAGCCTAATTAGTTCATGATTTGACAATATGGTGCTACAGTAACCATTTGCTAATGATGGATTAATTAGGCTTAATAGATTCATCTTGCGAATTAGTCTAGGACTTCTGCAATTAGTTTTATAATTAGCTCATGTTTAGTCCTTGTAATTAGCCGAACATTCGATGTGACAAGGGCTAAACTTTAGCCCCTAGCATCAAACAACCCTTAGTTTTACGAAGCTTTGTGCCCAATTTAGGAGTCCAACCACTTTTCCAAGTCACATCGCGACAGTGTGACACAAAGAAGGCCCGCTTGCTTCATTTGCGGAATGTTTGGTGCAACGATCACGTTCGAGATTAAATCTGCAGCAAATCGATTCAATAATGCATCATGCTTTTTTAAATGATTTTTTATGTGCACAGTATATTCGAAAATACAGTGTCGCCCCTAACAGAAATTAAAAACGCCCCGGTTCCCATCAAATCAGCAGTAAAATCTGGAGTGGATTATGGTGCAACAATACATGTGGAAGGGAGAGCAATTGCCAATTGGGCACTAGAACAGGACGCATAACGTGGTTGTTGGCGAGTCGTCCGAATACCAAGACTCAAGCTCTGTCTTTAGCCATAATGCTCGGAACCTGATATGTGGGCAAGACGCCCTGATGCCACTATGCCAATCAGACGTGTGGTCATATGCTCTCAGCCTTCTGCTATCACCTCATATTCTCACCCAAAAATGAAACTGTGTGTGCCATGTGTGTGACCACTGAATTCACGTTGAGTTGTTGCTGTCCACCGTCCAGTAGAACATCTGAAAGTCTGCAACAGGACAAGTGCGCAGACATGAAGCTGAAATATGATATAAGGTAAATATTCTTGCTTCTTCGTCACATAATTTTCCACACTTGTGATGAAAAATAGGGCACGGAATAATGGATCTTGGGCACATGGTGCCAACCACTGGTTGGTCAAACTCTGCAATCCTCTCCTACAAAACTGCTGCAGCATATGCATCTGATGGAGGGTTCTTTCCTTCCCTATTATCCACTGCGTCAGTATCACTGCCATTTAAGTAACCTTCCAGTAGCACAGTAATTTAACCTGGTAGTGGTAGGTAAGCAACCCATGCGTTATTCAATTCAGCAGTGGATCAAGACAACAGCGAATCACCAACCAGATGAGGCCTCTGGGCTCACTGCCAACTAGGCCAACACTAGCATCCAATTTTTTTTTCAAACTGACAGTGGAACAAACCAGTAGAGTAATGACATGATTAGCAAGTTTTCTTTAACTGCAGGGAGGGAGCATGCACAGTTGACAGTTTTTGTCTCTGCACTCGCTGAAAATTCCCTTCCACTGATAGAGGCATGTTTGTAGGGTGTGTGTGTGTAGACTTGCAAGTCACATGTGTCCATCATGCCATAAAATATATGCCGCCGCGGATTAGAGAATCAGGCAATGTGTCATCTTCTGTAAAATTCAAACTTAAAACAGAGGCAACCGTCAAAAGAGAATAAACAAAGGGTTGGGTAATGGGTTGCCGTAAGAAAACATCAATTATCTCAAGCAACACCGATCCATGTAGGAGCAAGATTCTTCTTTAGTTTTTTGTTTTGCACTGCTAGGCTTCAGGATACACATCATATCACTTTCAGAGGTTAGAAGAAGAGGAGAGAAATTTTATTGAGTGCAGGGCAAGAGACGTGGTGGGCCTGTGAGACATTGGCATGGGTAGTCTTGTGCATGCATGGGCCCAGCCCAGGGACCCTGTAGGACCACGGGGGCGGACAAAAGGAGGACACGGGATGGATGACGGGGAAGAGAGAGAGAGAGACGAAGAAGCTACGGAGAAAACAGGCAGGCACCATCCCATGCACGGCCTTTACAGCGCGTGCAAGTACAACGTTAATCGGTGCATAAATGTGGCGTACCTTACCGCTGTCATGATATGCATGCTTACATGATTGGTAACTTTGGTCTTGCTTAGCCCTTGTTTAGTTCACGCCAACTTCCAACTTTGGCACCATGCAAAAAGAAGATTCTCCATCACATCAAACTTGCGGTACATGCATGGAGTACTAAATGTAGACGAAATTAAAAACTAATTGCACAGTTTTGTTGTACTTTGCGAGACGAATCTTTTCAGCCTAATTAGTCAATGTTTGGACAATAATTCACAAATACAAACGAAACGCTACAGTGTGCTACAGTGCTGGGATAGTAATTTTGGCACTCCAAATTTTGGCAACTAAACAAGACCTTAGTTACTAATTGGGAGTGGCAAAATTTGCATTTTGCCATAAATGCACAACTGTAGCATTTTGTTTGTATTTGTGAATTATTGTCAAACATTGACTAATTAGGCTCAAAAGATTCATCTCGCAAAGTACAACAAAACTGTGCAATTAGTTTTTGATTTCGTCTACATTTAGTACTCCATGCATGTACCGCAAGTTTGATGTGATGGGGAATCTTCTTTTTGCATAGTGCCAAAGTTAGGAAAGAGGGAACTAAATAAGGCCTTTATTCTTTTGCACGCCGTGGTTGAAGTAATATTGTAATAATTTCCCATTGCTACTGTAAAATCATGGCTGAGACGACTGCGCGTTCTTATTCAGATACAATTGAGAGAGGTGATATGTTGAATGAACGGAAAACTGAGGGAGAATGTGCGCTCCCTCCCTGGGTCTCCCGTGCCGCCTCGTGCCGGCGCCAGGGCCTCTGCCCCAGCCCGCCGGCCAAGCCCTTCCAGCACCGGCAGCCACTGCAGCCCCTTCCACCTCCGATACTTGTTCCTAAGCGACAGCGGGCACTCCTGGTAAGCCTCCTCCCCTCCCCCGCTCGAGGAGCCTCCGTTGCGGCCGCCGTTAGCGTGTCTTTCCCCTGCGAGACCCCAGTGCCACCACCGTGCCAGCGCCAGGGCCTCTGCCCCAGCCCGCCGGCCAAGCCCCTCCGACACCGGCAGCCACCGCAACCCCTTTCACCCCCAGCCCTT
The DNA here is from genome assembly GCF_005286985.2 of Setaria viridis. Lineage (NCBI taxonomy): Eukaryota > Viridiplantae > Streptophyta > Magnoliopsida > Poales > Poaceae > Setaria > Setaria viridis. The sequence goes on along the minus strand of NC_048271.2, from coordinate 13,652,174 downwards.
GTTCCTAGGCGACAGCGGGCACTCCCGGTAAGCCTCCTCCCCTCCCCCGCTCGGGGAGCCTCCGTCGCGGCCGCCGTCGGCGTGACCTTCCCCTTGCCATCCCGCCCCCATGGGAGCGGGGCTTCTCCTTCCTCCACGCCGCCGTCATGGATCGACTACGGCCCCCTCGCGCCGCCAGCTTCCTCCCTCCCAGCCGTCGCCCCCGCCGGCGCCACCTCCCCCTCCTGGTGCCCCCTCCCACCCCGGTGAGGCCTAATTCGCCAAGATGCTCCGCGAGCACCACTCTCCTGTGGTCTACCCCCTGGCGCCCCACTCTCCCCTCGCCACTCCCTCCCACCTGTGGTTTATCCACGGTGCGAGCGCCAGTGTTGGCGAGAAGGTCAACACCACCTGGACGGCGTGCGCCCTCACCTTCCTCTTCTCCTCCCCGTGCGACCGGTTCTCAGTGTCCTGCTCGCTGCCCGGCGTGTCCTCCGCCACCATCAACTCCTCGGCGATCGGGGCGGCGATCCTCCGCCATGGCCGATTCTCCTTCGGCGGCACTCATCTGATGGTGCTGTCGTCGCATGTCGCCGCCATTCAATGGGCGTTTTTTCAAACACATGTCGCCGTGGCGTGCGACGTGGCCACCCGGCCGCTCGCGTCAGCATCCAATACCTCTCCTGCCTCGTCCTTGGAGCCTGGGCCTCCAACACTCGCCATGCCACGTCCCATCGTGGTTAATACCGGCTGCACGGCGAATCATCTCTCCTCGCCCTCCCCCTACATTCGCCACCCACCTGCGCCACCTGTTGCCTCGACCCCCACTCCCATCAGGCGCATCGGTTGCCCAGGCAGTGATTGTGCACTACCCCATGCCTGCTCTCCCACCCTTTGCCCCTTGTGTGCTACCACGCCGCCTGACGCCGCCGACGTTGCCGCCCATCACGACACTGACCCCCCTCCCCTCCGCGCTCCTTCGCACAGGTGGCCTAGAACCCTCCACGCCCCCTGAGACCCCCGAGCGCCCACCCCGCCCTATCCCTTCTGCCCCACCCCTTCCCTCTCATCCACCTTAAAACACTGCTTCCGCTGCCTCGCTAGAGACCATCCCGTCTCGCGCTGCCGCGACCCCATCCGTTGCCATCTCTACGGCGCCTCCGATCACCAGATCTCGCGCTGCCGCCTCTGCCGCTCCGCCAGCATGCCGGGCCTCCCCCTCCACGGGTCCCCATCCCCACCTCGCCACCCATGGGCTCCCTTGCGTGATGCCACACCCTATCCTCACCCTGCCACCCACGTGCCACCGTCCTCCTCAGTAGCTTCCTCCTCCTCCACCACCCTCCCGCTCCCTCCGCCGCCCGCCCCGCTAAACCCTCCGGTGTCCCCTCCCGCCACCATTGACCCTCCTGTGGCAGCGGGCGAGTCGCCACTCGCTTCTCCTGGTCCCTCCTCCCCGGTGGTGGGCCTGTTCCAGGACGACACTGATATGGAGCTCTTCCGCGATGATGTTCGCGACGTCTACATGCCTCCCATCGACTGGGAGGCGCTGTCGCGCTTCGCTTACGCCTTCATCGACCCAACTGCTCCCGCCACCAACTCGATCGTGCGTTGAGCCCTGCTCCTGGGCAACATTCCTGAAGGTGATACCACCCGCATCGTGGCAGGCGGCCCTAGCATCGGCGTCAGCATCTTCACCACACCTGCTGCATGCAACCTCGCTGCTGATGGGGAACCCATCCCCATCCTTGAGTACTCTGTCCACTTCGAGTGCCCCGACGAGACGAACTTCACCGGCTCCTTCGAGCACAATGGGTATGTCTCGATCGCCCTCAAGGACCTCTCCCTTTTGCACTGGAACAAAGAACATATTCATGCTGCCATAGGAGCGGTCGCAAACCCCGCCTCCATCTCCTGTTTCTCCCTATACGGAGCGGACTACATCGCGGTCCTCCTCACCACGCGCTACAAAGAATACTTTGACATCCCCCACAACCTCCGCTTGAAGACCTTGGAGAGCTCCCACTCCGACACGCACGTCCATCGTGTTTGGCGCTAGGGGATCGACGGCGACTGTCCCACCCCGGTGGCTCGGTGGGGCATGGCGGTGCCGGCTAGGCTGCTAGTGGTAGCAGCGGCATGGGCGGCAACAGCTCCTCAGGCGGCGCCGTCTCCGGCCCAACCTCCCTCGTGCCGCTGCCTTCTCGCTATGCCATGCTCGACGCGGTCCACGCCCCCAACGCCTCCCTTGTCGAGCCGGCGCTGGCTGTTGTCTCCCTCCTCGGCTTCACTCGCCTAGTCAACATGCAGCTCCACATCACGCCCAGGAACTACCACCTACTACTCGTTAGTCCTGGCAGAAACGTGGCCTACTTCAAGGTCCCCCGCGTGGTCCCTGACCCTGGGCCTGCCGGCATGCCCATGGTCAACCTGGTGTCGGGCTCCGTCGGCACCATCATCTCTGTCGTGGCTCACTCCTCTGGTGTGCACGAGATCGCGTGCTCTCCGCTGGCCAGGGCGTGGGTATGCTCCTCCAGCGATGTCCTTGCATTCGCGCATGCTGAGGTAGCTCGTGCGCGCGCGGGTGTGCGTGCCGTTCCCGCCACTATGCTCTCCCCTGCACCACGCCTGCAGGCCCATGCGCGCTCGTCCAAGATCCGGGTCCGTCCCCTTGCCAGGCTTGCCAAGATCGTGGCCATGAACGTCGCGCCCTCGCGCCGTGAGAGCACCCGTATCCGCGCACAGGCGAATCCCCTCTTCGTGACCACCCTGGACAAGGCGGCCCAGCTCAAGGTGGCCTGCCTTGGGAAGGCGGCGCAGGCGGCGCCCGACACCGCTGCCCCCCTCTCCCCTCTGGAGATTTGCGCGCTGGTTGCTGGATGTGCTCTAGACGACCCTAACCTGTAGGCACTTGCCTCAGCGACCGCGGCACAGGCGCTCTCACCCGCAGCATGATCGCGGGCACCACCCTGCGTCCCGCCCAGCACCGTTCCTCCCTCATGCGCCGTGGTGATGATTTTGTTATTTTTGTTCTATAACTGCTTTTCTCTAGCGTTCTATAAGCCTTTGGATGAGCCTTCTCTATTAGTTTGTGTTTAAGAACTTGCTGTTCATCGGGCTGTTTCCAGTCGCGCCGATCGTGCTCCCATCACAGTGCTTGTCCATTTCCCCAATGAGTAGTCCTCGCAAGCGCTCGCTCCTAATCTGCAGCTGGAATGTCCGAGGCCTCGGTGACGATGACAAGTGTGGCGATGTCAAGGCAAACTCTCCGGGAGCGCCGTGCACATCATGTGCCTCTAGGAGTCCAAGCTCACCATCCCTGATGTCCGCAAGCTTGCAGCTGTATTCCCGCCAGGGATCTCCTCCCACATCGCAGTCGATGCATTTGGGGCCTCAGGTGGCCTCATCACTGGCTGGGACCAAGTCGGCGTGACGTTGGTCTCCTCACACCCGGCGAGGTTCTCCCTCACCAGCGCATCTGGGCGGGCGGGCCGAATGGATGAGCGCGTATTCTCCTACAACGTCGATGCCACCCGCTTCGCCGTCACCAATGTGTATGCCCCGTGCGACCCTACCCTCTGCCCCACGTTCTTCGATGAGCTCAGGCACGTCGTGTCCCTCTTCCTTGGCCCCTCCATGTTCATCGGCAACTTCAACATGGTGCGGAGCTCCGACAACAAGAATAATGCCAACTTTGACACCACCGCTGCTGCCACCTTCAACAACATCATCAATGAGCTCCTGCTCTAGGAGCTTCCCCTCCTCGATCGTCACTACACTTGAACCAACAAGCGCGAGTGCACGACACTCCAACCTGGGTCTGCCTCGATAGGGCTAGGCCTGGGTCGGAGCCCTATTCAACTCGTCACTCCAATCGCTCCCGCGGCTAACCTCGGACCACATCCCCCTCCTTATCACCGCAGACTCCACTGTGCCCGTCTCGACGATCTTCCGCTATGAGAAGTGCTGGGCACTGGATCCATAACTCTAGCAGCTGGTGTCCGGCGTCTGGGCGCACCCTCAGAATACGCGCGGCTCGCCCATCGACCGCCTTTGTCGCAGCCTCAAGTGGACTTGTGCCGTGTGCAAGAAGTGGGCACGGGGGAAACACCGGCCAGCGGTTGTCATGCTGGCCTGGCGCTCTATCCTCGAACTCTTGGACCTTCTGGAGGAGCACTGGCTGCCACCGACGGGGATCGCCTACTACCAAGGAGTGCATGCTCCACGAGTACTATTCCGCCATCCTAGGGAGCGCGACGCCTATCTTGCTCCCCACGTGCGCGCCGTGCCTGCTTCCCCCTGTCCCCAAGCTTGCTGCGCTGGAGGATCCTTTCACCAAGTCCAAGGTGAAGACTGCCCTATGGCAAATGCACACCGCTAGTAGCCCCAATCCCGACAGCTTTGGCCCGATCTTCTTCTGCAAGTTCTGGCTGGTTGTCGGCGAGCCTTTCATGGCGCTGCTCCATAGCTTCCATGACAGGATTGCGGACGTGGCGCGCTTCAACTAGGCGCATATTGTCCTCTTGCACAAGGTTCCCAGTGTGACGACACCGACGGACTTCCATCTGATCAGCCTGCAGAATTGTGCCCCCAAGCTCGCTGTGAAGGTCCTCACCAACTGCCTTCAAGGGGCGATCCCCTCCCTCATCTCTAGCTACCAGACTAGATTCTTCAAAGAGAGGTTGATCATAGATAACTTCATGCTTGCCACGGAGCTCGTGCAATGCTGCCATGTTCAGAAGGTGCCCACCGTCGCCCTCAAGCTCGACTTTTGCAAAGCGTTCGACTCCGTCAGCTGGGATGGCCTGGATAGAGTCCTGGAGCTGCATGGCTTTGGCGACCAGTGGTGGGGGTGGATGCGCACCCTCCTGTCCACCGGGCGCACCGCCGTGCTGCTCAACAGCGTCCCTGATCCCTGGATCTACTGCCGGCGTGGACTGTGCCAGGGCAGTCCCCTGAGCCCCTACCTCTTCATCATTGTCGCGGACCTCCTCCACCACATGCTCGTCGACGTTGAGTGTGCGCCGCCGCTCCTCTACCCGTTGGCCGACGATCTCCCCTACCCCATCGTCCAATACGCGGACGACACAGTCATCTTGGTTCATGCTAACGAGGCCCAAGTGCGCAGGCTGAAGACCCTTCTCGACAACTTTGCTGCTGCCACCGGGCTGACGATCAACTACTGCAAGAGTACCTTCGTCCCCATCCACGTCCCCACGCCCGCCACTACCGCCCTCGCCGCCATCCTCGACTGTCCTGTCGCGGCCTTCCCCCGAGCTACTTGGGCCTCCCGTTCTCGTGCAAGAAGCTCCCTGCGTCTCCACTTGACTCCCTAGCTCTCGACGTCGAATGGTGCATCCCCGGCTGGCACGTCCACTTGCTCGACAAAGGTGGGCGCCTCACCCTCACCAACTCCGTGCTCACGGCGTAGCTCACCTACGCCGCAGTCGCCATCAAGCTTCCCAAGTCGACCATTGAGCGGGGATGCTGTGGAAAGGGGCTGCCTTGTGTTCCAACGGCGACTGCCTACCGGCTCAAGGACAAAGGCGGGCTAGGAGTCATTGACTTGGAGGTGCGGAACACCTGCTAGACAAGCTCCGTCAAGGGCATAGCATCCCTTGGGCAGACTGGTTCTGGTACACTCCGGCATGCGCGACATCTACCACATCGTACTGGCGGGTGTTCCAAGGGCTAGAGGCCATCTACCGGAGCATCACCACCGTCATCCTCAGCAACGGCGCAACGATGTCCTTCTGGTACAACAACTTGACCATACTAGGGCCCCAGCACCGCGCACTGCCAGCCCTCCATTCCCACCATCACCATTGCCGCCGCCTTCGCCACCGGGCGTTTGACGCTCCCCATGCATGAATGCCTGAGCCCTGCTGCTTAGAACGAGCTCGCCGTCCTCTCTGCTTGACTGCAATCACTATGCCTTGGCCATGATCATGACTCCCGTCGCCTCCTCTAGGGGACTGTGCCGACGTGCATGCGGGTGCCATGTACACCATGCTCAAGCGCTCCTGGTGCACGGTGCCGCACTCCGACGTGAACTGGGACAACTTCACGCCGATCAAAGTCAAGGTCTTCTTCTAGGTGTTCCACCATGGGAACACATGCACCAGAGACTTCCTGTTCCAACACGGCGGCCTTGGCGTGCGGGTCTGTCCATTCTGCACAACCGCCGCGGAGGACGCGGAACACCTCTTCTTCGCTTGCCCCCGGCTCCAACCCTTCTGGTACGGCGCCTGCTCCGGCCCTGTTGTGGTCGACACCGCCTCCCTGGTCTAGAGCATCCCGCTATCGTCTGGCCCATCCTGCCACGCCGCCACCCTGCTGCTCCTTTGGGTAATCTGGAAGAGCCGGAGCCGGATGGTTTTTGACTCCATCGCTCAGCCCGTCGCCAGCATCGTCGTGGCTGCTCTGGATCACGCTGCTCTTTGGGCTCACCACGCCCCATGTGTAGCTTGGTGCACTGCCATGTGTGCCTCGTCAGACACATTCCCCTTAGTAGCTTGGTGCACTGCCATGTGTGCCTCGTAAGACACCGTGTGGGTGTTGTTCTCTTTCTTTCGATCTGGCATCATGGCCACCCCTGTAACTTTGCCTGCGGCCGTTGTCAACTTTCGGGCTTTTGAATGAAATGTTCAGGTGGATCCCATTGCTTTCTTCAAAAAAAAAATATGCTGAATGAACATCGAGCAATTCATGATTTTTAAAAATCTACTCTATCCGCAATTCTCCATCACCTTCACCTTTGCTTATAAGGTCAGTTTGGTTCGTCCTCACACATTGCCACATCATTTCATGGGATTGAGCTTATGGGACACATCAGCAGTCGATTGTTCATGGGATTGAGCTTATGGTCAATTCTCGCGCTAAGCAAGTATGTAGAATTATTGGTAGCAAGCAGGGTTGCCACATGCCAACGGCCCTAGCGTACTGGAATCCTGAAGCTAGGAGATGCCGATGGCACAATAAATGGATACTAACGGACAGGGACGTGGAAAGGCGAGGCCCGGCCAATCCACCACTGCTCTGGGACCGGCCGGGAGCACGAAGGCCAGGAGCTGAAGAGCCCAAAGAGGGGGGCGGCACGTGGTCACGGACTGTTGGATCGAAGACGACACCGGATTTTCTCTTACGTGCAGTGCCCCGTCACTTTCCAGTTTCCAGAGCTTGGGCAGGCTGCAAAACCCATCCTTCTCAAGCTCCAAGCCAAGACCTCGTCATAGATTCCCTTGTTTGCATACGTTGAGGTTGAGGCACTCGAGGGCTTGAGGCAGGATTTCACAAGGATTTCCGTAATGCGTACAGTTACCTGTAATTCCTGCAAGATTATTGCGAAACTTCCGTGTTAAGAAGCCATCGCTGGGAAGTAGTGCGTGTACCGAAGGTCAGCCGGACATGGCCCTTCAGCCCGTCGTCCGCTCGAGGCCTCGAGTGTCCCGAGCCTTACACGTTACTCCACGAAAAGGAAAGGGGAATTGGAGATGGAGCTGGTGGAGTGGACGGCGTCTGATCTCTGGTGATGATCCAGTCCAGGTACTGTACAGGCGCCTGCACGGTTCGTTCTGCATCAGCCAGGTCGTACTAGTCGGTGTCGCCTTGGGGTTGGGGATGCCTGGGACGGATTTTTGCTCGTCTGCACGTGGAAGATTCCATGGGCAGGCAATCGCGATCGCGACCAGTGTGCGGTGCAGGCCGGCAGGCACGTACGATCGATCGTCGGGAGCCGGGACGGAGAAAGAACTACTATCTACGAGAAGGCCTTGACACGCTCACGTCGAACGCGAGCTACGCTGCCCGTGCTGCCGTGTCTCTGTCAGCCAGCTGACCAGTTTCCTCTTGGACCATGAGTGAATTGGTGAGTCATGGTCATGGCAATTTGGCAGCTACGGTACCCTCTCGGAGTCTCAGCGGAAAAGCATGTGGCAGCTACGGTACCCTCTCGGAGTCTCAGCGGAAAAGCTTTACCAGTTACCAAAGTGGGCGCAGGCTGGTGATTGGCAAATCCTCTGCCGGCCGGCGGTTTTGACACGAAGTTTTGTGTGTCAACGATCGGGCGGCCCGCGAAATTGCACTTTCCGTGGAACGAAGGCCCAGAACTGCCATGCATTGCAAATTCAGGCCCATTAAAACTAGCTTCTTCCCGCGCGCGAGGAGTTTTTTTTTGTGTCAGGCCCAGAACTGAGCGCGCGGTTCAGCACAGAACTTCAGGCCCAGTTTGTGTCTTGTTGTGTTTTAGATTTTTTTTGTTTTACTTTCTTTATTTTTAATTTTGCAACAATTTGTCCTACTAATTTGGTTCATGTTGATTTTTTAATATATAAGTATATGCTTTCGACAATTCAGGGAACTCGAGCCATTGATTTTCCAATACCTGATCCAACAATTTTAAGAAGTCAAGTTCAACAACTGTGAGGCCACCTCCGTGGTGAGTGGTGGCAATGCAGCTAGCGTTAAGACAAGCTAGGCAGAGCTGGCAGTTAAGTATAATCGACGGCAAGCAAACAAAATTTCAGTCGATTTATTAGGTAGGCAGTGCTTATTTTTGTGTACGAAAGCTGAACTAAAATTGGAATTTCACTCACGCTTAATTGTTGTTAAAAAAGGAAATATGGATCGGTAAGATGGAACATACTACGTCAACCAAAAGAACAGGGGATATGGATTCAAGATCTAGATTACAAAACAAATGCCTGTGGCTGTTTAAGTTATGTAATCAAGAAGATTTATGGCATGATTTGCTTAGAAAATATATGAGGAATAAAATTTTATCCTAGATAAGTAAAAGAGCAGGGGATTCACATTTTTATCAAGCCTAGTAGGGTAAAAGATGAAATCCTCAATCTAGGAAGGTTCAACCTAGTTAGCGGCAACCAAATCAGATTTTGGGAAGACAAATGGTTAGTACCAAAAGCTGAAAGTACAATACCCTAATTTGCTTAATATGGTACATAAAAAACATGCAACTGTGGTAGAGGTACTTAATTTGAGTCCACTCAATGTCTCCTTTCGGATAGCTATAGTTGGGGACAAGTTAACTGAGTGATATAGCCTTGTTGCACGATTTGCACCTATTAATCTAAATGAGGTGTTGGATTCTTTTGTGTGGAGCTTAAAAAAACGGAGCTTTCGCAGTTAATTAAATGTATAAGCACCTAGTCAATAACGGTATTAAAGCTACGCAAGAAATTTGACATATGAAAATTTCTCTCAAAATAAATTTTTTATGTGGTATCTTAAAAGAGGAGTGATCCTAATAAAAGATAACTTAGCTAGAAGGAATTGGAATGGTAGTAAAACTTGTTGCTTCTGTAGCAATTCAGAAACTATCCATCACCTATTTTTTGAGTGTCATTATGCAAAATTTTTATGGCGTGCAATTCACATTGTGTTTGGTACAGCACAGAACATCTTTTTAATAGCTAGTCTAAAGTCTAAGAGGGGGGGGGGGGGCAAGCACAATTTAATGATATTGACAGGAGCTGCAACTATTTGTTAGGCAATTTGGCTCACAAGAAATAATACCGTGTTTAATCATTGCAGACTAAAAAAAATTCAGGTTCTATTCAGGAGGACACACTGGCAACGATTCAGGGCTCTGTTGCAGCACATTGATGACCGGAGAGTTTTTCACGTGTCTTACGCTCATTAGTTTCTTATCCTTCCCTTCCTCTTTTGATGTGAAGGTGCACATCACTCATAGAACAAATTTTAGCTCCTGCCACATCGAATGTTTGGACACTAATTAGGAGTATTAAACATAGGCTAATTACAAAACCAATTTCACAACCCCTAGGCTAAATCGCGAGATGAATCTACTAAGTCTAATTAGTCCATGATTTGACAATATGGTGCTACAGTAAACATTCGTTAATGATGGATTAATTAGGCTTAATAGATTCATCTTGCGATTTAGCCTAGGGGTTCTACAATTAGTTTTGTAATTAGTTCATGTTTAGTCCTTCTAATTAGCATCCGAATATTCGATATGACATGGACTAAACTTTAGCTTCAGGATCCAAACACCCTCTAAATTGGAGTTAGTTTCTCTCTACCTTCCATTGGTGAACGCACATTCTTTGAGGCCTAAATTTGAAAGAATATATGAAACTTTCCCAAAGGGCGAGGAGCATGACGCCGGAAAGCAAAACAAATCATGCGACAATTTGATCGCTCGGCAAGTCTTGACAAATTTATCACACATCCAGATGCCCGTCAGCCGGCGCATCGGCGTGGCTTTTATTCCGACACGATCACCGATCGCATCAAAATCGAACCCGAGAGATTGTTCAAAACGCATACACGACTCTTGACGACTCAGAGTAATCCACGACACAGACCACACAAATTCAAAGCACTGGACGCACGCCGGCCGGCCGTTCTGGACGAAGCAAAACGGCCGGGGCTTATTGTTACACGGTACACGTACCAACTTGACACTGACACGGAACGAACGTACCACGGACACGATCGACGTGGCTGCAAGCCTGCAAGTACGTACGTGGAGGGGACGGCGACACGGCCGGACAATGCTCGACCGATCGCGTCGTCAGCGGCGGAAGCTGCGCTGCGTCCGCGGTGTCTCGCCGTTCTCGTCCCTGAGCTTCACGGCGGTGTACACGCCGGCCCCCGCCACCGCGCCGAGCGTCGGCGCCAGCAAGTAGATCCACAGCTGCCGGTAGTTCCCCGCCGCCACCGCCGGCCCCAGCGTCCTCACCGGGTTCATCGACCCGCCCGTCGTCGGCCTGCAAGCAAATGCCCGCTGATTCTATCAGCCAGAGGCGACACGCGCAGCTCATCATCAGCTCACCATGCATGCCATGTGACGATGGCTTACCCGGCCACGAGGATGTTCAGCGTCACGGCCGCTCCGACCGCGATCCCGGCGAGCTCACCCACCTGCAACAACGAAACCATCTATCAGGTCCGATCGAATCGGATCAGCACCAACAGGCATCCGAGAGCGGTCGAGATCGCGTACAGCGCGGGTGTCGGTGGCGACGGCAGTGACGACGAAGAGGAGGTTGAAGGTGATGATGAACTCGGTGAAGAACGCCTGGGCGGTGGAGATGGTGACGTCCGGCACGGTGACCCCGCCGGAGAGGAAGGGGTGGAAGACGCCCTTGAGCGCGAAGCTGGCGCAGATGGAGCCGAGCACCTGGACGGACACGTAGGCGGGCACCTGGAGCCAGGGGAAGTGGCGCAGCGCGGCGAAGGCGATGGTGAGGGACGGGTTGAGGTGGGCGCCCGAGATGTGGCCCGTCGACAGGATGATGATGGTCACCGCCAGCCCCGCGCACGCCGCGTTCCCGAACGGGCTGATCACGCCGCCGTACTTCTGGTTCACGATCGGCGCCGCCGTCGCGAAGAAGATGAGGATGAACGTGCCCATGAACTCCGCGCCCAGCTGCAATCAAAACGCACGCACGCACCAGTCGATTGCTGTCAGCTACAGGAGTTGTGCTACATTATCGTTTCCAATCAATGATCTTTTCCACCAACTTTTATCTGAAATTCAGAACAACATGCAGAACCGCGTATGATTGCAAACGACGAAATCAGCAAAAAAGGACGCCGGAACGTCCGGCATTCAGAGCTTCAAATGACAGCATGTCGTTGTTTTCCATCAACCAATAATCGCATGCCAAAATCCAATTGAACACCACAGTCCACAGTGCTATCATTCATTCATTCAGCCGCACCTCCTTTTTTTTTTCAGAAACTGCATGCGTCGCCGTGGGCCAATAATTCAGTGATGATCGTATCAACCCAACGACAGATTGGACGGACGTGACCGGCGGGAGAGCCAAAACCAGGCAACCACTCTCGTCACGGACGCCTGGAGCATCGTCCGGTCAACTTGAGTTTCTGCATTGGAGAATGGAGATAGAGGCCTTTCTGTTGGGTCACGTCACGTCCGAGCAACCTTATCACGAAATGATTGTACTTGGCCACCATTTCCTCTGGTTGGAAATACACTGTAGCTTCTTGTCTGATCGATCGACAATGCTATTAGGCTCGTGTGTTTTCAAACTAAAGATGACGGACACGACGGGCTACGATCTAGTACAATTCTTGCTCATATGGAGCTTTTGTTTAATTTTGAAGTACGGGAACTAGACCTCGCTTTGTCAAGGCTCATGACACATCACCTTTGGACTACAGAGAGAAGAATGGGATTGCTCTTGGAAGATGGATCTGATGAGATCTGACAATCAATTAAGAAGGAAAAAGTTTTACGATACACAGTGCCAAAAAAAAAAACAGGCAAACGAATACGTGCTGGGTCAGCAAAAGTTTATTTGTCCTGGAAAACTAAAAGTTTCGGATTTCACACGCAAGAACTTATATATTCATCACATGAAAAATCATTGATAGATTTGACATCTGAACACCTTATTACTAGTATATTTGATTGAGTACTTTAAAAAATTGGCCTGTCCTAGTGTCCTTATGTTTTTGTTATAGACTTCAACTCAAACTTCTCCGCAATTCACTGCTTCAAAAAAATGTTGGATCCACTACAAACTTTAAACAAGTATATCGTTTCCCGGAATTGGTTAACCGGAGAATGCAGATGCATGAAAGAAGCTGAATGGTGGCTGGTTAGGGGACATGATATGATGTGGACCCGCACGCAGCCTTCGTCGCAGGGTGGGCGCCGCCGAGCCAAGCCAAAAAATCCAGCAACTTGGTGTACTTCTAGTTCTAGGCTCAGAAAACCGTGACGCAGTCTGCAGGTGGCTTGGAGACAAGGCCATTACCCACGAGCCAAACTATGCTATACTTTTTTCTTATGCAGCAAATCATGATACCTGTCGATTGCAAAGCATGCTAGTTTAGGTGGTGAATATTAGTAAACGAAATATTCAAGATTTTTTGCCTTTCGGAGCAAGATTCCTTGATGCTTGAACACATTTCACACCCTGACACAGCCTGCCTCTGCATCTGACCGTAGGGAGTGGTTGGTGTACTGGCAGCCTGCACCGGATCCAACGTTCTGATGCCTCTTCACCCTTCGTTTATAGCTAGCTTGCTAGTATATTGATTCCAAAGAAAATACTAACTGGTTTGCAAAGTTTTATCTTACTATACTACTACGTGGTAGAAGCATCACCACCACTTCACCGATCGACTGAAACTGAAACCATCGTTAGTGGTGATGGTGCTCTTTTGTCTCATTGCTAGGTTAATCAATTATTAAGTTTAGAAGCTACGGTAGCTAGATGCAAATAATCAACTGTTTGCTTTCGCAAAAAAAAATAAAAATCGAGTGTTTGCAATCTAGAGGAAGGATCAATGTGGTGCTAAAAAAGAATCAGGATTATCTGCATGATTGATCCTTCTTCAGTTCTTCTAGAATGCAAATTTCAAATGAATAGTTCGTAGGCATCGTATATAAGATCACGCAAGCAAATTATCAGGAACTGGAAACAGGCACCCAAAAAAAAAAACAGTCAGCAGCTGGTGACATGGATCGCCGACATTTTTCTTTAACAAGTAGTACTGCCAGAGAAGCGTTGTTGGTACAGGCTTGCAGACACATGACTTTTGTAACGTAGCATTGACCTAATGCAGTATAAAATGTGGGGATCCATGTCTGTACCTCCAGTACTAATAACCAGCATAATGAACGCAGAAAACATCATCGAACAGAAACTTCAAAGATCAGACGCTTAGAAACATCAACAAAATAAACCGCGCACAAATAAAAATACCGCGCAGAGAAATGCAACGGCCATTAGTGGCCCTCTCAAGTCTCAAGGAGAGGGAGAGGGCGAGGAGGCGGAGGTGAAAAATGAGCAATGGGCACGTGCGGGGGGCATGTGCATGGGTGGCGTACCTTGCGGGTGAGCGAGACGTCCGGCGCGGGGATCTCGACGACGCAGGTGTGCGTGGCCAGCCCCCACCCCTCCACCGCCGGCAGGCACCTGCACCGCGGCATCGACTTGCGCTCGTACGACAGCGAGTCCACCCGCGGCCCGCCGGAGAACAGCGGCGCTGGCGTGCCCGGCGTCGCCGGCGCCGACCCGTTCGGCGGCGTCGACCCCGGCTCCATCACTGACGACCTCGAGGGAGCTCTAGCTGTTTCCTCTCTTTCTCTCTTCCTCTCACTCTCAAACACACACTGTTTTTTTGGGTTTTTTTAGACTACTGGCCGAGCAGCAGAAATGGGAGACGACGGGCTACTAATTACATGATTTGATGGTTTTTGCAGGGGTAATGCTACGACAATGGCCGGATTGGCTCCAGCAGGATCGCTGGACCGCGACTGCTGATGGACTCGGCTGCTGCTAAAGATATATGCTGGATTTTCTTCCTACTGCTACTTTTTTTTGTTTTTTTTTTCAGCTGGGCGTGTCAAGCAAAGATAGTGGCGAAACTTACATGATCCGGAGGCTTTTGTTGGTTTTGTGCTAAGGAATTAGTGGGGGTGTATCCAGTCTACCAACTTACGCTTTGCTTCGCACCGCCGATGCTTTTGGAGATCTTGAAAGTTGCTTCTTCTTTTTTTGTGATTTTTTGGGGTTGGGTTTGGATTTCGGATAGGGACTGCGTTACATGCTGCAAAGGTTTTTCTCGAGGTTGGGCTAAGGCGTAATGGGTGGGGAAGCGGTGTCCAGTAGGTCTCTCAAAAGAGCAGCATTAACTCTTTATCTAGATTGCTAGAAATGGATGAGCAGAGAGAGACACATGCGGAAGAGCAGCAAGAACTGTGTGCAAGAGATGCAAGAATGGTGGCGAGGTGAGGCGAGGAAGAAGGAGCGAATGGGGCAGGTGGGTGGTGATGGGTTTGGAGGGGGGGAGGCGGTATGGATGTGTGGGGCTGTGTATATAGGCTGCAGACGCACATGAGGGGGATGGATCGAGGTCAATGGCCTCCCTCCACTTGAGGCTGCAGCATCTCCCAACTGCTCTCGAATCATGCAAAATAAAAAAGTTAGGGCCCGGATGCAATGGCGTCATCTTGATTAAGGAGTGCTTGAAGTAGCTTGTTTAAGCCAAGAACCAAGCAAATGGAATCGAAGCTGCCAAGGTCTACTGTTTGGGGGGCCTGGATAAGTTTTTCTTTTAGAAAAAAGTATTCAGAAGGGTCTGAATAATTTG
Organism: Setaria viridis; assembly: GCF_005286985.2. NCBI lineage: Eukaryota > Viridiplantae > Streptophyta > Magnoliopsida > Poales > Poaceae > Setaria > Setaria viridis. Next base: position 13,637,078 of record NC_048271.2, on the reverse strand, counting down.
AATGGGAATTCTGAAGGAACTATGGTACCAACCAATGTTGCAAATAGCTGTTAGTTTCGTTGTCTCATCAGAGATTGCTCTCTTCTTGAAAAAGAATTGATACCCGAAAAGTAAAAAAACAATAAGTTTTTGTTGCATAATCCTTCTTACGTTCCAAATTGTACGTCGTTTTATCTAACGACCTACAACTTGGATCGGACAGATAGAGTATTGATCATGGCTTCGTTCTTTTCCCTGAAGACTTCCCTACGTACCTAGCGTGGGACGAGGAGTCGTATCAGGGCGATTTGAATATGCTGGTGCCTCATTTTTTTGACCAAATCGTTTCATCACCAAGCCTTTGTTTAGTTCACCCCCAACTCCCAACTTTAGCACTATGCAAAAAGAAGATTCCCCATCACATCAAACTTGCGGTACATGCATGGAGTACTAAATGTAGACGAAATTAAAAACTAATTGCACAGTTTTGTTGTACTTTGCGAGACGAATCTTTTGAGCCTAATTAGTCAATGTTTGGATAATAATTCACAAATACAAATGAAACGCTACAGTGTGCTACAGTGCTGTAACAGTAATTTGGCACCTCCAAACTTTGGCAACTAAACAAGGCCCAATTCACTATTGTATTAGTTCAGGGACTCATCATTGCACTCTGATTAATTTGGAACCCGCGTCCAGTGAAGCCCCCGTGCTAAAATATTTGGCGCATGTGCAATCTGATCGATGCTGCAATGGAAGATGCATGACACTTATTTTTCTGGAAAGAAAACTGAAGGTGATCTCATGCAGATGCGCAAAGTAGCAGGAGCAGGAAGCGAGAACAAGCCCATCCGAAGATTCCGAGCATAGGGGTACGTGTAAAATTGCGTTTGTCAGGCTGTCGATCGATCAGCAGGCACCTGATTAGGGCTGTCAACGAGCCGAGCTCGAGCGAGCTTGGAACCTCAAGCTCGAGCTTGACTAAACATCGAGCTGAGCTCGAGCCGAGCCTAAAATCTGTCCGAGCTTGTGATGAAGCTCGAGCTCGGCTGCTCGAGTAGGATCGACCTCGGCTCGAACAGGCTCGCTTCATGGAAGAAAATGAGAAAGCGTTGACCTTGCAGGCGGAGAACAGCAGTCCACTGCTTGGCTACTTGCGCCGTGGTGGTCTACAGCTACACAAATGAGTGTACACTGACCTACAGCTACACAAATGAGTGTACGCTGACAGGAAGGATAAAATCGCTGGGCCTCTTCCTCTCATTTATGACTGCACTGTTGGCCTGAGCATCACGTGGAGGATCAGAGGGAGTTGGCATTGTGCTGCGGTTGGCCCAACGGGAAACAGCACTATAGCGCACACACGTATATATGAGGGCTGTATAATGAAGCTCGTCGAAGGCTCGAGCTCGGCTCGCCAAAGCTCGCGAGCTTTTGTGTAAGCTCGAGCTCGGCTCGTTTCGCAGCCGAGCTGATCTCGAATCAAGCTTATAGCGGGCCGAGTTCGAATAGCTCGCGAGCCTCGAGGTTTTTTGACAGCCCTACACCTGATCTTAGTGTTCTAGCATGTAGAAATACTGCCATCTGCGAAGCGTGTGGCCCGCATGTCGGTGACTGTTCGCGTCAGTGGATTATTCGCAGGATCTTCGGAGGTCCGATGGAATGGAACATTTAATGCAGATCGAGCTTCCTTGTTGCTACACGATCTGGGCCATGTTTAGGCCATGTTTAGTTACTCCCAACTCCCAACTTTGACACTATGCAAAAAGAAGATTCCCCATCACATCAAACTTGCGGTACATGCATGGAGTACTAAATGTAGATGAAATTAAAAACTAATTGCACAGTTTTGTTGTACTTTGCAAGACGAATCTTTTGAGCCTAATTAGTCAATATTTGGACAATAATTCACAAATACAAACGAAACGCTACAGTGTGCTACAGTGCTGTAACAGTAATTTGGCACCTCCCAAATTCCCCAACTAAACAAGGCCATAGTTTTCCCGCTTTGGCACTATGCAAAAAGAAGATTCCCCGTCACATCAAACTTGCGGTACATGCATGGAGTACTAAATGTAGACGAAATCAAAAACTAATTGCACAGTTTTGTTGTACTTTGCGAGACGAATTTTTTGAGCCTAATTAGTCAATATTTGGACAATAATTTACAAATACAAACGAAATGCTACAGTTGCGCATTTATGACAAACTTCCAATTTTAGCACTCCCAAATTAAGAACTAAACAAGACCCTGAGCTCCCTGTTCATGGGCTGTGAAATCTCGACTCTGATGCGTCCTCTTCCTCTCTACAGTGAACCTGAGCGCCGGTAGTACAGTGACAGCATCGTTTTGGTCAGTGCCGTTACGTCCAGCTCCGACAAGTTGCCCGGAGATTTTCAGCCCCCACTGTGCGTTCCACTTGATCGCGTCCTTTTTTGCTCTTTTCGCGCCGTTCGCCCGTTCCCTATCCGAGTGCGGTGTTGCGGGAGGACTGTACGTGCACCGATCCAATGCTACTTGCTAGCCAAGTGTGCGTGGTTCTGAACTTGTCTGTGGTCAGCTCGAACCCTGTGTCTGTGACTGTGTGTGCACACATTGTCCACATGTTCAGTTCACACTTCAGGCCGGCGCCGATCGATAAGACTAGCTGCTGCGGCCGTGTTGCAGAGCTGATCGATCGTACACACACGTCGCGTGCACCTCCTGTGGTCTCGATCCAAAGGCACGTGATTGATTGGAGCTTTGATGAGCCAGGCATCAGCGCTTCGAGCGGAAACCTAGGTTAGCTGCTAACACGGGCACTAGAAAAAAGGATTATGCCTAGAACGTGGACGAGCAGTTTGCCCCACTGGTAGGATCCGCGCTTTACACTCCACGCCGAGCAACCGAGCGCCTCCGGCTCCGGGGGAAGTTCAGTGAACCGGAGCATCTTGGCCGATCGACCTGCCGTCTGCGGAAACCGAACCAAAGAAAAGCTCCTTCTAAAGCAGGAGCAGTTAGCACCTCTAAACAAACATAGTAGATGCGATACGAGGTGGGCTTTCCTGATCGTGCGCACTTAAGGAAGAAGATGGTCGTGCCCGACAGTTCTTGGACGGCGAAGTTTTGAGTGGATTGCAGAGATGATCGCGTCGGCGTCGCCGGCGGCTCCGGCTCCCGTCGCGGCGGCACGTTGGGGACGATGCCTTGCCCGCCTTGGTTGCCTTGACCCGCTTTGAGACGGTAGGCACTAGGCAGGAGCAGGATCGTCCATGCTGCAAGTGACTCTGACAGGATCACAGCGGTTACCGAAGGAGGTAGGATGGACAGATTCCCGCTTCCATGCGAGCTCTGACGATGTGTTTGCCGTGACGAGCGAACAAAGGTTGCAAAGCTCTCAGCTACTACACGCCCTTACGTGCGCTCGTCTGGCTAATGGTACTGTAGAAGTAGGTGGCCTTGCCGCTTTTGTCACCGGCACAGCACGGATCGGTACTGTTACGGCAGCAGGCACGGATGGACGAAAGAAGCCAGTGTTCTGTTCTCTTCTGTTCTGCAGCAGCAGGGGCAGGGCCTGCAGCGGCTCGGGCACTTTTGTTCTAGGCCATCAGTCCCACGCCGAGAAGGGATCCCTGAGGCCCCGCTTCCTTTACCCCGTCGGTAGGTTTCGTTTCAATTCAGCCCTGACGGATTTGACCGCTCGCCAACTCACCACCGATAGTCAAAGATGATGGAAATCAAGCGATCGCTTTCTCCCCCCCCCCCCCCCCCCCCCCCCCCCCCCCCCTGCCTCTGCCTGGAGAACGAACGAACGAACGAGACGAATGATCCGCGCGTCAGGCCTGATGAGTGGATGGTTGGCATGCCAAGGCCGCGCTGCGTGCGCCCGGGAGGGGCCCCGGCCCGGGCTGACGCGGACGTGAAGTGTGTGGCGCGCAGGGGGCCGAGGGCGCGTTCCTTCCAGGCCGTCCGCTGCGATCCGCCCGCGTGGGGGGGCAGGGGAATGATGGACCATCAGTTTCAGATGCCAAGCGAACAATCGAGCACGGGGACTCGGGGAGGCTTGGGGGGTTGGCCCCCCGCTCTGCTCGCCCTGTTTTTCGGCAGGGGAAAAGGCGCCACGCCACTTTCCCCTGGCGCCAGCGCCACCGCGAGCGGATCGGGCGGAGCAGGTGCGGTGGCCATGGACACGGAGACGGCGATCTAGCGCGGTCGTCGTCACAGGCTCGCCGAGGCCACATCAGATGTAATATAATGGCGACGCGGTTGCTATATCTTTCTTTGTTTGGAGGCAAGGAGCATGGCGTAATTGTTCTTCAATCTGTCGCGCGGTCTTCTCTGCTTAGGCCGCTCCTGTTCGGCGGTAGGACGGCGTCAGGACAAGAACTGAGCTGCTAACACTGCATGGCGATCTGATCTCATACAAGATCGGTCGAGGTCATTAAGAAAAGGGCCGCGCCTGCTTTAGCCCTTTCTCAGCACCCGTCAAATGTCCGACGGCGACGGATCTAGCAGGCCGCCTGGCGAAAAGCGCGCCGGCGATGCCAGCCACCCGAAAGTCGCCGGTAAAGGGGGAATAATAACAAGAGGTCCTCGATCGTCAATTGTCATCGGCAATCTTCTTCGTCGGGCCAATGATGCCCATGGGAGAAAGGAAAAGCGGGAGAGAATTTGTGCTCATCGTGGGGGCCAGGTCCAACAGGGCCCAAGACGGTAGCGGGGCCAGCCAGATGCTTGATCGCCGCAGCGATCAGGCGACACGGGCAGGCCATGGTGTATCGATTTGTCACCGGGAGACACATCACACATGGAATGTGCTGCGGTTGTAGAATGATCATTTGATCGATAGCGCTGCACACGATTGCTTGATTAGGATATTCTAGGTGCTAATTATCCAGGTTAAGGAGAGCAGAAGCGGTAGGTGAGAGCTTTGAACATGTGCAGGCAGCAGGCCTAACGATTTGCTGACGAGAAGATTCACACGGAACAAGACAGCGCCTGCACTTTTTTCATGGGACGGAGCGCGCGGGCAGGTGATGAGACGGCTGGTGCGGCCACTGTGCGCGGCGACCTCGAGCGGGGGAGGCTAAAAACGCGAGCACAGTGGCAATGCGGCATTTCCCGAAGCCTGATATAGTAAAAGCACCAGCACCTGCTAGCTGCCTGTGCGTGCAGGCCTGGGCCAGGAATAATGGATGTAAAGAGGCATGGATCGATCATTCAGCTGAGCTGATCGAGCAGAGCACCACGGGGCATCTGTTCCTGGCAGCTCGATCAGGATTCAGGCACACATGCGCTGCCGCACCACGCAGCACATCATGGACACCGGAACTGGCATGAGTACGTGACAGCACCAAAGCGAAGAAACTTGAGGCGGGGAAGGAGGCCGGCGGGCATCGCTTGGAGGTGAGCAAAAGCGAGATAGCTCGGGCCCGGCCATGGAGCGGAGCGACGCTGGCCTCTGGATTTCCCTTTTCCTCGCCATTGGTCACCGCCGCCCGGCCTTTTTGCTCTCTTTGGCGTTCGGCGATCACGCATGCGGCGGCAGATATGAGATACCTGACATGATCATCGCGCGGCGCGGTAGTGGGAGACAGGGGGGGAGGGGAGAGTACTGCACGGCTCCGCCAGGGACAGGGGCTGCTACTGGCCGTGGCTGTGGTGTTCGAGAATCGAGAGGAGCGACCGCGCGCACGCGCGCGCTGCCGAAGACGTGATCGCGGGCTGTACGCCACTCGTAAATTCGCGGTTCGTTCCACGGCGCAAGCCCGTCGTCTCGGCCGGGCCGGCTGCCGACAAATCCGTTCTGGGTGAGATCGATCACGTCGCCGCCGGTCAAATCGCGATCGCAGTAGCCTAGTCGTCCTAGGGTGATCGAGCGGAACGAGCCGAGCGCGCAAAGATGGGGCGACACTGAAACGACGGAACCGCGCGAAAGGCCACCCGGCCGGCCCACGGCCGGCGCCTGGCCTAGCTAGCTTAGCTACGGCTGCCGGCTCGTCGCTTTGCTGCATACGCACGCGTGGCCGTTGCCGGCCGGCTAGCTTGCTTCGGCCGCACTTCGGCGTCAGGCGTGGCGACGTGACGCCGGGTCGAATCGAGCCCGCCCGCGCCGGGCGGCGAGCTAGAGCCGTAGAGCGTAGCTAAGCTAGGCCGGAGCCGGCAGGGGAAGGCATCATCGCCAGCCGCTGCTTTACCCTACGTGATCGTGAAGCTTCTTCAGTTCGCTCCGGATCACCGGACGGGGTGATTTGATTTGATGCGAGCCAAGAGATTGCAATGTTTTACCGCGGTTGGCGAATGGGGCCCGGCGGCCAGCGGAGAATCATCATGCGGGTTTGAAAGGCAACGAGGGTGTGGTCGTGTAAAACTCTGCAATGCCGGCGACCAATTGGAACGTGCTGGTCGGACACTGCTGCCGATCGGCGATCATGGCGGCGGTGGAATGTTGCTGATCTTGCCGGTCAAGTTGTCTGAACTTGTGAGGCCACCAGCCAGTCACCGGGGGGGGGGGGGGGGGGGGGGGGGGGGGGGGGGGGTAGTCAACCGTAACGTAGGAGTACTTATTATCTTGAATTTTTCACTTTGTCCATTTAAAAAAAATCAATTTGTACGACAGGAACCAACAAACAGATGAGATTAGATTTGGAGGAAGGCACGATAAACCGGGAAAATGCGTGCCGCGTGCGTGTATATATATACCACCAGGCAGCGCAACGGTCGCCTATGGGCGCAAGGTCTAAACAAACCCTAAAATTTTAACTTTGGCACTATGCAAAAAGAAAATTCCCCATCACATTAAACTTACGGTACATGTATGGAGTACTGAATGTAGATGAAATCAAAAACTAATTGCACAGTTTGGTTGTACTTTGCGAGATGAATCTTTTGAGCCTAATTAGTCAATATTTGGACAATAATTCATAAATACAAACGAAACGCTACAGTATACTACAGTGCTGGCGCAGTAATTTTGGTTGTCCAAAATCAGGCAACTAAACAGGCCCCTGATTTCTGCGGTGGGCCTATTGGACCAGGTAGCTAGGCTTTTCATGATGCCCGGTCTATTATGTGGAGATGCATGGGCCTTTAGGGAGAAGGCGTTTAGCACGGCCCAAATAGTAATAAATCTCGATCTGGCCTCCGGCGACTGGCGTCCAAACGAACACGGCGAGAGGCCATCGAGAAAATGCAAAGTGGGTCTAAATGTTTCCAATATATCTGTTGGCGCTAGAAATCGGTCAACCGAATCCTTATCGTCTGACACACGACCCGGGAGAATCTGCTTAACTCCTGTTCGGGTGATTGCCCTGGTGCGGTTCGCGCGGCGTGCCAGCCAATCTGACCTGTTGATTGGCAAGGAAGAATACGTGTCAGGTCCGGAAGTCACGATCGGCTAAATTTCCGATCTCGAGAAAGCTTATCAGCGAATCGGTCGATTTGCCGTAATAAAGAAATCGGCTATAAAGCAGCCGATCACTGTAGCCGTGTAGACAAAAAATTACAAGAGTAATCGACACAATGCTTATAGTAACAACACTAGGAATAGATCTAATCGGCTATATGTGAAATAAGTGAATTTAATAGCGGAATGTAAAGAAAGCCGAAACCGCCGATTCCTAGCTGGATAACTGGTGATAAAACTAGAAAAACAGGTAAAACCTATGATCCTAGTAAATATCGATAACTAGTGAATAAATCTAAATGAAACGACAGCGATGCGCCCGAAGTTAAAGCTTAGAATTTACTCGGTAAACGGAACTTACAAGATCGGTCGGAGGTCAAGTTGATGCAGCCCCACCAACCTGTACGAACTCGTGAAAAAGGAGAAAGTATTTAGGGAAGTCGCCTGCTTGAAAGTAAGTACGAGGAAATAGTAGTTGGTTGTATTGATTTGTCGATGATTACAGATTTACAAAGGTAGCTATTTATAGCCCCGTACAGATGACTCCTTAACTGACTAGAACTCTATCCCTAATTCAAATAGAAAAAGAATATTTACAAGTACGATTCGTACTAGGTTGGTTATTATACGCTTCACGGGCTGATCTCCCCTTCATCCTTCTATTCCTTTCCAAGCCCATACCGGCCCAATTATTCCAACCTCCTAATCGGCCGATTCCTTATTGGCAAAAAGGTACCCGATCGGGAACCTGACGTGTCCGATCCGAACACCAAGGTTTAAGCGAGGCAGAAGTCATCGGCCGATCCCGTACTGTAGCGCCATTCGGCCGATTTCCAACTGTACTTTCCCATTTCCTCTACTCCTGGTGCCGATTTCACTCATGACGAAATCTGGCGTCAACACATGCCCCCCAGTTTCGGAGTAAAACATAATCTTTTGCTTCGAAATTCTTTTCAACTTCCCCTCCGAAACAGCCGCAATGAAAATATCCTTCCGTTTCGCGGTCTTCCAGCTGATGATTGCAATCTTTTCGAAACGGGCGCCCACGACAACCACTACTCTCGAAAAACTCGAAACGCCGGCGCGGTAAAAATTTCATTTTTACCCTTCATCGGGCACCCTTTAAATAGCAGTTCACCCCGCACTTCACTTTCGAGCTCACGTCCTTCTTCCTCAGTGCGCGCGCCTTCTTCTTCCCTCAGTACTTTTTCCTTAGCTCCGAAGCTTCCCATCGCCATCTTCCTGTTGCTTCTTCTCCTCTCCTCCAATGGCGGCACCTTCAGGCAACTCGCCCGCGCGCAATGTTCCGGAAATGGCACCTCCGGCGGAAGTGGCGACAGCGGTTGCTCCGTCGTCAGAAGAAGGAGCTTCATCGGAGATCCCAATGGCGATCCCCATAGCGGCCTCATCCTCCGCAGCTGCACCGGCGGTAACGCCGACTACTAGGAACTTCATCCCAGAGGTTATTACCGAATCCTCCCTCTATCGGCAATGCATTTACTTTAGATGTATTTCTTACTTTTGCACCCCCCCTTTCTCTTTTAGGCGGTTAGACATCGCATCACCATCCATCTTACGGGAAATCCTAGCCTTATTTGTCTCGGACCCATGGGGAACCCAGATCCAATAGAGCTCATCAATTTAGAAACCCACAGAATCCCCTTCAAACAATCCACCATGGACCTGGATCACTGGTTGGGCACCTTTAGGTCCTGGCCGAATGAAACCCCAGGTTGGAGGGAGTGGTACCAACGGATAGCCGAGCCGAAGAGAGTCCAATGGGACGAGCTCAAAATCGGCCAATGCATCAACCTATCTTTGTCCCAGATGGAGCGAAATGAACCATTGGTGATAGCAGCCTCTTACTTCTGGTCTGATGCCCTCAATGCTTTCTTATTTGGACATGGACCCATGACCCCCACACTGGCCGATGTGGTTCTACTGACCGGCCTAGACATCTCCTCTCCAGACACACCTTTCCGCCTTTTAGCCGCAACATCACATCGGCTGGACACAAAGGGAATCGGCGGGTGGAAAGGATTCATCAGATGCAACAAAAGGGCCGGGTCGGTTGAGAACAGGGAGCACACGGCCTTTTTAATGATGTGGTTGGAAAAACACTTCTTTTGTGGGAGAGCGGCCGGCCCATCAACCAACACCCAGGCTTTAGCCGAAACGCTATCGGCAGGAACCCCTGTTCCCCTTGGAAAACACTTGCTAGGGGTGGCCTACCACATGCTCCACCAAATCAGCACCAAACTTTCCAAAGGGGAGCCGATTGGAAATCCAGGCGGACCCTGGTGGTTCATCAATTTGTGGCTGAACCTTTATATGAGCAAGATCTCTCAGCAGAGGGTGGAACACATGATGTTCTCCAACATTGAATCGGCAGAAGATCCCACCGCTCGTCGCCGATGCACCTCTTATGGCGAAGCGGCGTCGGCCTTTCCAGGTTGCTCGTATTCTGCTACAAAGGTGGCCGAATACTTCCGATGCTTTTACAACAGCTTTAATGAAGATGCAACCGTTTGGTTCCCTTATCAGCGGGATGATCCAATCTTCGAACTCCCAACCTGCTTCGACTCAACCACTGGCCGATTCGACGAAGAACTCACCGATGAGCTAATCAAGCCAGGAATCCTGCCAGCCAACTTCTTTTCGGGGAAAGATGCCCCTACATATGAGTTCTACAATCCTTCTGCTGCAGCACGCCAACTCGGCATGGGTCAGCTGCCGATTCAAGCATATTTTGCTGGCCGAGTCAAATTCAGAGATGGGCTCACAACAGGTCTGGACTACAGTCGGGTGCGAGACCGGATCCCAGATTCCACCACTATTGACCTGAACAACTGGATAGTAGCCCCCTTCGCTGTCCAGCCATTCAAACTCTGGTGGGCCGAATGGAAACAATTCCTCTTCTGCAACTCCGCATCGGCGTACTGCAATCTCCTGGACCCAACCAACACGGACCCAAACGCCGATGTATTTTCTCTAAGCTAATTTTTTATTCTTTTTTCAACACGATTGAACACTAATGTTTTACTATTTCTTCAGGCTGAGAATCGTGTCCCTCCTACACACAGCCGGAGTGGTCGGCTAATAGAAGATCATCATCCATACACCGCCTATCCTCTCATCGGCTATGATGCTCCGTCTGTGGACGTGATTGCTGGCCGATCGAAGCAAACACAGAAGAGAGTTACCAAGAAGACCAGCCGCCGAGTCCGGGTTCGTATAGAATCGGCGGATCCTCCCATGCTCGTATCGGCAGAGACTTCGGCCGCGTCACCCCCTCAAGCTACCAGAGATATCGACACTCAAGTCGTCGCACAAGCTGGGGCAGCCGCCGCGTCACTGCTGTTAGAGGCCGTACAGGTAAACTCATGTTTAATCCTTCCGATTGTCATTTCGATATTAATCCTTCTTATCTTAGACTGCACAGAGTACCCCCGTGGACACACAACAATCGGCAGCAACCCAATCGGCCATCGCCGCGCCCCCACTTCCATCCGTTGAGGTACAACACAATTTCACCGATTCCCTTAGTATTTCAATAATATGCTTACTCAACCTTCTGACACAGGTCATCGGCACGCCAAGCGCTCCTCAACCATTGGCTCCCTCTCGGGAAGCTGGCTCAAGCATAGCGCCGATCATCGTGGAGTCTTCCTCTTCTGATGAACCCATGGTACCAGCCCCTAAGCCGAGGACGACGGCTTCCCGAATGCAACTTGAAGAGATTCGATTCAGAGAGGTAAGATATCTTTCAACTTCTTTTAGCCGATATGCTTTCACCATCAGCCGATTTATTTTTCTTCTTTACTATTTCCAGGAACAGGACACCCCTGACAACAGCCTCTTCACTTTTGCGGTCGCCCTCTCTGACGATGAAGAAGTCGCCTCCCGCCAGATCGCCTTGAGCTCCATCCCTGACGACGTCTGAGCCAAGCTTACCAACATCCGATCCCTTCTTCAAGGAGACATCGGCCGATTGGTAGAAGATGCCTCGCCGATTCGGCAGCTCTTTGGCGACGTTAGCGGACGAGTGCCGGAAGAAGCGGAGGAAGCATTGGCGCCGGCTGCATTTATCGAGTCCATGAGGATCCCAGTCTTCAGAGCCCTTCGTCACATGGCCGATCGCGCCAAGCTGGCCAAGACTCGTGAAGAAGAGGACGCGTACAAACGTCAAGCTCAAGAGGTGCACCAACGTATTCATTTTCTGGAGGACTCCCGCCCAGGGATCGTCGGCGAGATAGACCGCCTCAAACGCCGAAGGGCAGAGCTCGCCAAGGAAATGGAGCAGGTGACCAAGGCAATCAGCGCCGAAGAGAAAAGGCTCCAAGAACTCCCTTCTGTCATTGCCGATTTAAAACAGGAGAGGCAGCACTTGGCCCATGAAGCCCTGAAGCTCCACCGTAGCGCGTCAGAAGTCCCCGGATCGGCGGATGAAGACCAACGGGTCTTGGACTCTGCCGATCAGATCCGGCGTCGGGCGATTGCGGCTATCGATACCCTTCTGGGTAATCTGTAAAAGCACTGACTATTTTGTACGAACCTTTAATAACTGCTTTGACCGTCCTTCGCGACGCCTCTTTTATTTATTGCCCCTCTTACTTCCGATGGGACGCACCCTTACCAAATATCCACGCCTCTTTCTCTTATAAATGCCGGCCTAGACTCCCCCTTCCGAGAGTACCAGTTTGGCTTCGGCTTTATTTTCTCAACCCGTTCTCGCCGGCGCGACTTTCTGTCATGTCTTCATCGTCTTCCTCTTCCTCTGTCAACCAGGTGAAACTCTGGCCTTGATTCTCTTCTTTCTTTTTAATTCTTTGGAAGAGGATCACCCTTTTTAATCTTTATTTCTTTCAGCCACGGCGTCTTAGCCCCGAGCTCGAACGCGCCATCGAGCTCATGCACTCTGATGACCCGTTGTCGTCAGAGGACAAGGATTTCATCAGGGCTCATCGTGACGAACTTCAAGAACATGTCTCTGCGGACGCCTGTCGGGTCTTGGAGTTTTTGACTGACAACACCCGCCGACGACCTCAAGCCGACAGAAGTCATCCGCTCCCTCCACAGGTCATCCTTGAAGATGCGGCGGCAGGAACTTCGCGCCCGGCCATGGATCGGAGCCACCCTCTCCCCCGTCAAGTCGAAGCGGAGGCTTCGATGAAAGAGACAGAAGAAGAGTACATTCGTCGTATGATAGAGTTAGGTCGGGCTGAGAGAGAGCGTAAGAAAAAGAGCGGCGAGGCTTCAACGAAAGAGATGGACGAAGAGTACATCCGTCTCATGATAGAATCAGGTCGGGCTGAGAGAGAGCGCAAGAAGAAGAATGGTTAATTATTATTTTTGTTCTAAGGGCGACTTGTAGCTTGTCGGCCGTGTAACCCACCGTCCGTACCGAATGAATACATCGGCCGATTTGGACGATTACATGTTTTTTGGGGCGTTGTATTGTGGCTACTCCTTTATGCTCCGACCCATATACTAGGGTAGTATCTTTTCAAGTACCTTCCGTTCAGAGCCCTAGTAAACTCTTCTCCCTCGATTGTTTCCAAAATATAAGCATTTCTGGAGCACATCTGCCGATTTTATACGGCCCTTCCCATGTAGGAGACCATTTTCCGAATTTAGGATCTTTCGACCCAATCGGCAACACTAACTTCCAAACCAAGTCCCCAGGGGAGAATTGTTTAACTCTGACCTTCTTATCGTACCACCTGGCTACTTTCTTTTTGTTTTCCTCAATGCTTATCAAAGCTCTCAATCGCTGGCCAACCAAGTCATCAAGTTCCCTTTTCATGAGTGACGAATAGTCATCGGCCGTTAGCTGGTCTTGGAGCGAAATGCGCCTTGATCCCGCCCTTGATTCCCATGGTAGTACTGCATCGTGACCGTACACCAATTGATAAGGGGATAACTTGGTGGCCCCATGACAAGCCATCCTGTACGCCCATAGGGCTTCGGTTAAACATAGGTGCCATTTCTTCGGCTGCTCCTCTATTTTTCTTTTGATTAACTTAATTATCCCTTTGTTGGAAGATTCGGCCTGGCCGTTGGCCTGGGCGTAGTACGGAGAGGAGTTTAACAATTTGATCCCCATATCGGCTGTAAATTCTTCGAATTCCCCCGATGTGAACATTGTTCCCTGATCGGTTGTAATAGTCTAGGGAATGCCGAATCGGTAGACGATATGATCCCTTACGAAGTCGGCCATGATAGCCGATGTTACGGCTCTTAATGGAATTGCTTCCACCCATTTGGTAAAGTAATCGGTAGCCACCAGAATAAATTTGTGCCCTTTGCTTGATGGTGGGTAAATTTGGCCGATAAGGTCTATTCCCCATCCTCTGAACGACCACGGTTTGATAATGGGATTCATGGCCGATGCAGGTGCACGTTGGACATTCCCAAATTTCTGACAATCCTGGTATCCCTTATAATATTTGAAACAATCTTCGAGGATCGTTGGCCAGTAATACCCATTATTCCTGATCATCCATTTCATCTTATGGGCCGATTGGTGGGCTCCACATACCCGTTCATGGATTTCTCCCATCAGAGTCTTAGCTTCCTCCGTTCCCAGACATTTGAGCAGGACGCCGTCAATTGTTCGGTAGAATAAGTCGTCTTCGAGCAGTACGTACTTAGTAGCATGAAAACGCACTCGTCGTTCCACCTTCTTAGACGGATCTTTCAGGTAGTCGGCAATTTCTTTCCGCCACTCATCGGTCGCGAGTTCCAGAGCCATGGCGCCTAGAATTGGCCGATATCCAGATGCGTGCTGGGCGAGCTTGTTGGCATCCTCGTTGTGGTCCCTTGGGATGCGCTCGATTACTGCCGATTTAAATTCTTTTAAGAGCTGCAGGCAATCTTCGTATTAAATTCTTAGTACATCGTCCTTGCATTCGGACCTCCCTGTTAATTGATCCACAATAAGCATGGAATCCCCGAAGACTTCAACAGAATCGGCCTTCACTTCTCTTAGTAGTTGTAAGCCCTTCAATACAGCCCGGTACTCCGCTTGATTGTTAGTGGCGGTGGCTTCTATCGGCAGAGAAAAATCATAGCTTGCCCCCCGAGGCGATATGAGAACGGTGCCGATTCCTGATCCGACCCCACATGACGACCCATCAAAGTATAAAGTCCAAGGCACCGGTTCTACGAAGGTAATCTCCGGTCCGCAGTGTTGGGCGACGAAATCGGCCATGACCTGACCCTTGACGGCTTTTGCCGATTCATACCGCAGGTCAAACTCTGACAAGGCTAAGATCCATTTACCGATTCGCCCTTTCAAGATCGGCAGTGATAGCATGTATTTTACTACGTCGTCTTTGCATACGACCACGCATTCTGCCGACAGTAAATAGTGCCTGAGTTTGGTGCATGAGAAGTAAAGACATAGGCACAACCGCTCCACTGGAGGATATCTTGTTTCAGCGTCCAGAAGTCTTCTATTGACATAATAAATCACTCGTTCCTTTCCTTCGAATTCCTGTACTAGAGCCGACCCAATAGCTTTTTCATCGGCTGATAAGTATAATTTAAATGGCTTACCAGTTTGGGAAGGAACCAATACCGGTGGTGAGACCAAGTACTGCTTGATATCTTCCAATGCTTTGCGCTGCTCTTCCCCCCATATGAACTCCTGGTCAGGCTTCAACTTCAACAGTGGTGTGAACGCCTGAATCCGCCCAGATAGATTAGATATGAATCTTCTGATGAAATTCACCTTGCCGATTAAAGACTGCAATTCAGTTTTATTCTGCGGGGCCACGACTTTGTTGATAGCCGCTATGGTCTTCCGATTGATTTCTATTCCCCGCTCGTGCACCATGAATCCTAAGAACTGTCCGGCGGACACGCCGAAGGCACATTTATTGGGGTTCATCTTCAGCCCATGTTTCTTGGTGCACTCTAGCACTCCTCGCAAATCGGCCAGATGCTCTTCGTGTCCTTTGGACTTAACCACGACGTCGTCGATGTAGATTTCTACCAGAATGCCGATGAGTTTGTGAAATATGTAATTCATGGCTCTCTGATACGTGGCGCCGGCGTTCTTCAAGCCAAAAGTCATCACCACCCACTCGAATAAACCAAGGTGGCCCGGGCATCTGAAGGCCGTTTTGGGTATGTCCTCTTCGGCCATAAGTATTTGATTGTACCCAGCGTTTCCATCCATGAAGCTAATAATCTTGTGTCCCGCGGCAGCGTCTATCAGCACATCGGCCGTCGGCATGGGGTATTCGTCCATCGGTGTGGCCTGATTAAGATTCCTGAAATCAACGCATACGCGTAACTTTCCGTTCTTTTTGTACACTGGTACAATGTTGGAGATCCATTCGGCATAACAGCATTGCCGAATAAATTTTGCTTCGATTAGCCGAGTTATTTCGGCTTTTATGTCTGGTAGAATTTTAGGATTGCAGCGCTGTGCAGGCTGTTGGTACGGCCGATACCCTGGTTTTATGGGTAGCCGATGTTCAACAATAGATCGATCCAAACCGGGCATCTCATGATACTCCCAAGCAAAACAATCCTTAAATTCTCTTAACAAGTTTGTCAATTTACATTTGTATTCTGGGTCTAAATTTGCACTAATATAAGTCGGCCTTGGTTTGGTACCATCGCCTAAGTCTATCATCTCTAATGAATCGGCCGACGTGAACCCGTGCCCTAGCTTCCCATCTTCTCGGGCGAACTGATCCATTTATTCTGAGTCTTCGGAGCCGACTGCTCGGATCGGCTGTAGGCCAAAATCGGACACCTTCAGGAAATCGGTATCCCATACTCTGCCGGATATGCACTTGACGGTTTCGCAGCTCCACTGTTGCGTGTCGGCTGCTGCGATGCTGTATGCGGAATCGGCGTTGACTACCTCTATGTTGTCGCTGACCCATTGTACAAGACATTGATGCATTGTTGATGGGATGCAGCAATTTGCGTGTATCCAGTCCCGGCCGAGTAGCATGTTGTAGGATCCCTTGCCATTAATAATAAAGAAGGTAGTGGGAAGGGTCTTACTGCCGATGGTGAGGTCGACGCAGAGGGCGCCACGAGCGGGAGACACGTTGCCTTCGAAGTCTTTGAGCATCATGTATGTCTTGGTCAAGTCATCATCGCTCTTCCCAAGCTTCCGGAGCACGACATATGGCATGATATTGACTGCAACTCCTCCGTCTACCATTAATCTGGTGAGGGGGCGGCCGTTGACATGCCCTTTGAGGAACAATGCTTTCAGGTGTTGTCGTTCGTCGTCCTCAGGCTTCTCGAACGTGGCTATCATTGGCTCCAAAGCCAACTGTGCCATCTGTCCTTCTATCGCCGACACATCCTGTCGATCGGCAGGAGTCATAAATTCCATCGGCAGTATGAAAACCATGCCGATATCGGCTGCCGATTCATCACCCGTCGATTCGTCGCCCCCTCTATCGTTTCTTTTGGGGCGCCATACCCGAGGCCTTCCTTCCTTCTTGTCCGTCGTGCTCTGTTGTTCCTCTTCCTGCTGTTCCCACTGGCGGAGACGTTGGATCCTTCATTTTTGAGATTTGGTCAATCCGTCGGGACACCACCTGGGGTTTATTGGTTTGGTTCCTGACTTGGCGCGTTCCCACTCCGGCTCGCGTCCTAAAGGGTTTTCGTCTGTCACCCGAGCGTCGGCCATCTCTTCGAGCCGACTGTGAACGTTGGCCCTGTTTTCTGGCCGGTCGTGTCGATCAACCCTGCCCCCCGGTCTGTCACGGCGTCTGTCTTCTGACCGGTCATATCGGTCACTTCTGCCCCCCAGCCGATCACGCACGGGAGGGCGCTGGTCATCTTGGTTGCGCTAGTTCCTACTGATCGGTTCTGGTCTTCCGTCTCTGGAGCGAGACCTGTTGAACGGCCGATTACCACGATACGGGCCGTTGCATTCTGGGCAATTATCGGCCGAAGGTAGCCTGAGGTTGCTTTCCCAACAGTGGATGAAGAACGGGCATCTCCAGTGATCTTCGTGCCGCCGCATCGCTTCTTCCCGGGATCTTGAGCGTTCATGTTGACGCTGATATTTCTGGAGCAGGAACTGGGAAGTAATGTGTGGCTCTTCTGATTCGCCATCGTCGTCCTCCATCCGCCGCTTTCCCTTGACGTCCTCAGGCGTTGCTTGATTTCTGGGGTCTACGGCACCACTCTTTTTAGCCGATTCGGACGTCAGCACCTTCGTTTGGAGTGAGTTCTTCCCCGTATCAACCATGTTGGTGGGGAAGGGGTGCTGGTCGATCTTCATCGACTTGGCTGATTTTGTTGGCACTTCAAATTTTAGTCTGCCCTGCTCAATGGCCGACTGTATCTGCTGCCTGAAGATTTTACACTCATTAGTATCATGGGATGTAGCGTTGTGCCACTTGCAATATTTCATGTTTTTTAGTTGTTCAGCAGAAGTTATTGTATGATATGGCGAGAGCTTGATCTGTCCTTCCTGGAGGAGAAGGTCGAAGATTTTATCGGCCTTCGTCGTGTCAAAACCGAACGCTTCTGGCTCCTTTTTGCCGAACGGGCATGATATTGGCTTCTTTCCCTTGACCCATTCCGCAAGACCGACCTCAACATCTTCTTCGGCCTCCACCTCTTCCAGGAACGCCACCTTCTTCTGGAAGTTCCTCCGTGGATCGAAAGAACGTACTTCCTGTCCAGACAATCGGTGGACGATTTGGCTTAAACTCTCGAACTCCTGTGAGGCGTACTTTTCTTTGATGTGGGGCAGGAGGCCTTGAAAGGCTATATCGGCCAGCTGCGCGTCGTTTAGAGCCAAAGAATAGCATTTGTTCCTGATTTCCCGAAACCTCTGTACATATGAGGATATTGGCTCATCACTTCTCTGCTTGAGGCTGGTCAAATCGGACAGCTTCATCTCATGTACCCCGGCGTAGAAGTATTTATGAAACTGTCTTTCCAAATCGGCCCATGTAATAATCGAATTCGGCGGTAATGTCGTGAACCACTGGAAGGCCGACCCGGACAAGGATGATGAGAATAGCCGCACCCGTAGAGCATCTTGTGTGGCCGCTTCTCTGCATTGGATGATAAATCTATTCACGTGCTCCACGGTTGAAGTGTCATCCATCCCCGAGAACTTGGTGAAGTCAGGAACTTTATACCGATGGGGAAACGGTAGTAGATCGTATGTGGAAGGGTATGGTGTCCTATAGGTGTAAGTTTGTACCTTCGGCTTCAAGCCGAATTGTTCTTGAATCACTTCTGCAATACGTGCCGACCAATCCGGCTGTTGCTGGTGAACCGTCGGCTGAGGTATTGACACGTGCTGGTATACCGGAGGTGGAATAGCCTGATGCTGAGTGAAAGCAGGTGGCATTTGAGTGAAAGCCGACTGTGTATTCAGGGTCCGCTGTTTGAATGAGCCACTCGTTTCATCATATAGTACGAGCTCTGCTGCTTTGCTCATCCCTGGTGCAACAGGCTGGTACGGCGGCATGGTTGGTCGAGTGGCCGCTTGGAAAGATGCCTGGAATTGGGGACTTCCCTGACTGGCCGATTGATTTTGACCGGCCGTGGCTGATGGTGCCCCCCAAGGCGCTGGGCTAACCGGAGGGAACGGCGCAGAAGACATCTGGACGGAGTTATACCCCATAGGAATTAATGATGAGGAAGCGCCTGAACCCCCAACAGGAAATTGGATCGGCTGAGAAACCGAATTCAAATAACCCTGGTTAGGTGGAATCGGCTGAGTATATGCCGGTCCCTTGTATCCTTGAGGTACCCCGCTAGCGAAGGAGCTGATAACGGCATTGTACACCGTATTTGCAAGCACCGGGGATTGATCAATGAAGGCGTGATAAACGGACTGTTGGACCATCTCGGCCATTTTGTCCGAGTCCTCGGAGATTGTGATCTGGCGGGGAGTTGGAAACGGAGACTTTTTGATAGTCTCCCCGCTTCTGGAGCGACTGAAAGACTGCAAGCAAGCTTTCCGGAACTGTGCCGTATGCTTCTCCAGTTCTTCCTTCTGGTCGTCCTTGAGATCTGCTTCCGTCACTTCGATGACATTATCTTCGGAGACTTCAGCAGCTTTCGACATGGCGGCGGTTGTATTGGTCCCACCGAGCGTGCCAAAAGTGTGTTGGCGCTAGAAATCGGTCAACTGAATCCCCAGCGTCTGACACACGACCCGGGAGAATCTGCTTAACTCCTGTTCGGGTGATTGCCCTGGTGCGGTTCGCGCGGCGTGCCAGCCAATCTGACCTGTTGATTGGCGAGGAAGAATACGTGTCAGGTCCGGAAGTCACGATCGGCTAAATTTCCGATCTCGAGAAAGCTTATCAGCGAATCGGCCGATTTGCCGTAATAAAGAAATCGGCTATAAAGCAGCCGATCACTGTAGCCGTGTAGACAAAAAACTACTGGAGTAATCGACACAATGCTTATAGTAACAACACTAGGAATAGATCTAATCGGCTATATGTGAAATAAGTGAATTTAATAGCGGAATGTAAAGAAAGCCGAAACCGCCGATTCCTAGCTGGATAACTGGTGATAAAACTAGAAAAACAGGTAAAACCTATGATCCTAGTAAATATCGATAACTAGTGAATAAATCTAAACGAAACGACAGCGATGCGCTCGAAGTTAAAGCTTAGAATTTACTCGGTAAACAGAACTTACAAGATCGGCCGGAGGTCAAGTTGATGCAGCCCCACCAACCCGTACGAACTCGTGAAAAAGGAGAAAGTATTTGGCGAAGTCGCCTGCTTGAAAGTAAGTACGAGGAAATAGTAGTTGGTTGTATTGATTTGTCGATGATTACAGATTTACAAAGGTAGCTATTTATAGCCCCGTACAGATGACTCCTTAACTGACTAGAACTCTATCCCTAATTCAAATAGAAAATGAATATTTACAAGTACGATTCGTACTAGGTTGGTTATTATACGCTTCACGGGCTGATCTCCCCTTCATCCTTCTATTCCTTTCCAAGCCCACACCGGCCCAATTATTCCAACCTCCTAAATGGCCGATTCCTTATTGGCAAAAAGGTACCCGATCGGGAACCTGACGTGTCCGATCCGAACCCCAAGGTTTAAGCGAGGCAGAAGTCATCGGCCGATCCCGTACTGTAGCGCCATTCGGCCGATTTCCAACTGTACTTTCCCATTTCCTCTACTCCTGGTGCCGATTTCACTCGTGACGAAATCTGGCGTCAACAATATCCTAATATCACTTTAATCGTTATTGAAAAAGTTGCTTTTGCAAGCTTCTAATAATTTCATCCCAATCCAACTACCATATTAGGAGAGTCACAACTCGTCATTTATCTAGTGAGAATGGGGGGTGAATTATTAGGTTGTTCCAATAATTATTGGAAAAATGGAAAGGTAAAAGGAGATTGATGTAGCACTATTTTCTTAACAACTCTCCTAATATAATAATTGGATTGGGAAAAGGAAAATTGCTGGAGATGCTCTAACGCTGGACTCGGATGCTCAGAGAATTGATCAGGATTTCGTTCCTTTTTATTTTATGAAACCTTTATAGAATTCTCACTAAGAAATGCTATACCACCGTAATTTCTCTCACTTTCACGATTACAACTTTTCAAGGATGGAAGTGGGTGGCTAGCTGCTTCATCTGTATCGTTGTTTTATACCCGGCAACCTAGCAAGGGGGTACCCGAGGTAGTAGATTGGTTGGTGGGGAATCGCCGGATCTGGAACTTGAAGGTAAACGTAAGGATACAAGACACGGATTTATATAGGTTTGGGCCGCTGGAGTAGTGTAATACTCTACGTCCTATTTGTGGTGTTGTATATTGCGCCCTGCGCTTAGGTATTGAGATACGAGGATTTGATCCTCTGTTCTGAGGGTTGTGCCAATCTAGGTACCCATGCACTCCTTTATATACTCTAGGGAGCAGGATTACTAGTCGGTTACAGGGAGAAGTCTTAATAGGATTACATGGTATGAGTCCTAGTTTGAATAAAGGAGAATCCTAGTAGAAGTCCATCTTCCTTCTTCCTTGCGGGTACTGGGGATCTATCCCCGACAAGCCCCCGAGCTCTTCATAGTCGAATGCAGCAGTTTTCGAGTAGTTTTAAGATCCTCGCCGAGTAGTTCTGGTGTTCTTTGAGTACTTTATCTAGCTGAATCTTCAAAGTTTGTCAAAGCTGCCATGAGGCTATGGTGTGCTCAAAGCCTTTGATCGTCTTGATTCTGTAATCTTCATATATGGAGGGCGGTGAAAGTCGTACTCCATATGGAGTAGCCGCCGAGCCTTAGGTTGAATTGTAGAATTAGGCTGAGGGTCAATAAAATCTTAAATCTTCTTCCTTTACCTTAAAAAAATAATTGTTTGGGTGTAGCTTATCAGCCCCCCGAGCCTTGGATTGATTGAATAATCAATTTAAGGATTTGAATCTTCACACAAGTCATCATTCGATTAGTTTTTTTGCGGCATCCTACCCCCGAGCTTATGTGCTAGGTGAGCCGTAGGAGCCACGTCGAGTAGTTATTGGTGCTTAGCCCCTGAGCTTGGAAGCTAGCTGAGCCACTGAAAGTATTCTGAGTAGTAATTGGCGCTTAGCCCCCGAGTTTGGGTGCCTTTGGAGGTACGCTTAGCGTCCTGGAGTATCATCACTGAAGCTTGACCTGAAAGAAAAGATGTGTACATTATGTAGTATATTTATAAAATATTGAAACTACTGAAATTTATTCAGTGATCAATATAAATATTGTGTGTCATGCTCTTGTTTCGGCCATATCTCTCCTGAGTAGTTAGCCCGTTAGGTTTAGACTCTCAGTCTCTGTTTAGTCGTAGCAACTGCGTGGCGAGATCTTTATCTCTTGTACGCGTATGGGTACTGCCATTTGCATAGCTGAGATCTTTATCTTGTGTATGTGTGCTGGCACTTAGGTGTGACAGATGCACATGAGGATTTTACGAATTAAGGCGTGTTCTGCTCAAGGAGATTATCAACGGCTAAGAGAAGACATAAGTAGTCGGCATTGCGACAAAAAGAGAGTGCGATTTCACTCAAGAGTTTGCTGTCCTCCGGCGAATAGTTGGCAAAGTGTAGCTCTGTAGGGTAATTACCGTCGAGTGGCGTACAAAAATAAGTAGTCGGTGTGAAACAAGCCAGAAAAAAGCAACTTAGCTTAACTCGTGGTTGATTGTCGACGAAGCTGTAGTGATTGTTGATGAAGCCAACTAGTCGGAGTCGATTCTATCTAGTTGTTGATCATGTGGAAACCGTCCTCGACTAGTTTTCTAGTCGAGACGAGGAGTTGACGTAGCCGTTGGCGACTTGATGCGGGTAGACGTTGGGGTAGCAGTGCTCGCCTGCCAGGTAGTCGAGATGAGTAGTTGAAGTAGATCGTCCTTGACTATTTTCCTAGTCGAGATGAGTAGTTGAGGTTGTCGTCGATGAAGCCGCGACGGTTATTGGTAAAGCCAACTAGTCAAAGTCGGTTCTGACTAGTCTTCGATGGTGCGAGGCTTGTCCTGACTAGTTGTCGAGACGAGTAGTCGTTGAAGTTGCTGGTGTGGTGACAAGCATCATGGCGAGTTCAGCATCGTAGTTCATGTAGCCTTCTTGGTGCATGTGCCAAGAGTTTGGAGCCTTCTGGTATGATCTTTTGGGTGCACGAAGCCACATAGCTAAATTGTCATGATGCACCGTGAATCAATTTTTGGTAGTAGCGCAGCAGATTCTCTTGTCGGTCTTGATGCGTGTTTTCTCTTCTTTCTTGATCAGCAACGACACGACATAGCGTGATAATATTGATATGGTGGATCGATGAAATCTGACCAGACTCCGTAGATCAGGATCTTTGATCGTGTTTTGCTTCATGTCGGTCAGGGAGATCGATTCTTGCTCGGAATCCGCCCTGATGCTGCAACAGGAACAAGTCGCCGAGTAGTAATCCTCCGTGAGCTCCTATCGGTGATGTGATCAGATTGAACAGGAACATTGCGTCGCTTGAATCCGCCTTTTGACTTGACGCGTGCAGGGTCGTCGATTTGCCGTACGGAATATCAACCACACGCGCTGAATAGATTGATCTTCATAAGTAGGTCCTTCAGGCTCGCCTGATGATCTCGACGATCACCCCTACCTGGCGCGCCAGATGTCGGTGTTTTATACCCGGCAACCTACCAAGGGGGTACCCGAGGTAGTAGATTGGTTGGTGGAGAATTGCTGGATCTGGAACTCGAAGGTAAAAGCAAGAATATGAGATAAAGATTTATATAGGTTCGGGCCGCTAGAGTAGCGTAACCCTACGTCCTGTTTGGGGTGTTGTATATTGGGCCCTTGGGTGTTGAGGTATGAGGATTTGATCCTTTGTTCTGAGGATTCTGCCGATCTAGGTACCCTTGCCCTCGTTTATATACTCCAGGGGGCAGGATTACTAGTCGGTTACAAGGAGGAGTTCTAGTAGAATTACATGGTATGAGTCCTAGTAGGAACATAGGGGAATCTTAGTAGAAGTCCGTCTTTTTCCTTCCTTGCGGGTACTGGGGATTTGGTCCTCGGTTACCACCCGTATTTTCTTCACATTCACGATTACAACTGTGCAAGGATGGAAGTGGGTGGCTAGCTTCTTCATCCGTGGAGTAAGCAGCCAGGACGCCAGGTTCAAATCCTGTCGGGCGCATCTTCACTAGAGCAGAAGGTGGTAGGCTAGGGTAATCTCGGTGCCTAGCATTTTTAACACAGGGATTCCCTACAACTTTGTAAGGATTACAATGCCTATGACACCAACACGCATGCTCAATCAGCTACACCACATTTTTCCCGTGCGTTAGGGAATCTTGACTATTAAGAGGAGCTCAATAAACCTTTTTTTAGCGTGCGTAACAAATGTGATTGCATATGTGTGCGTTTTCATCGTACCCGAAAAACCGCACAAGTGGTAGTAGCAGTGTAGCACGTGGAGGAACGCGGGCGAGGAAGGAAGGCAAGCTTCACAAATGCCAGCCTCTCCTTAAAATCAGGCAATCTTTAGGCATTAAAGCATCACACCCGGGATTAAGCAAGGCCACGTCACCAATTCCTGGCAAGAAAATGACTCGCCACGACGAAATACATAAAAAAAAACAATGGGCCTAATCGCGCCGACCACAAAACGGTAAACCAACCGGCAGGCGGTGAGCTGGCGCGCCCATCCCGTGCCTGATGGGCCCCACGTTGAAAAAATATCAGAGGCTCAGAGCCCAACGGCTTGCTATATTGCTACCACCACGGCCCAACCCAGCTCATCTCAACGGCCGTCTGGATCTTTCCACCGTTCACATTGCCTTTCCCCTTCTTCTCTCCTCCCTTCCCAGCCTCGCGCTCTCACCCAACGAACGGCAAAGGAGTTAAGCGCACACACCACACAGCGAGCCTTCGCAGCTTTTGCGAACGCAACCCCCGGTTCGTCGAGCTCGCATCGAGTCCGCGCCCGCGCCCGGATCCAGGTATGGGGATCCCTTTGCTCGACCTGCAGCTTTGGCTCTCGATCTGGTCGTTATCGGGGTCGAGGGGAGCGGTAGATTTCGCTCAAATTTGGGGAAAGTCGAGGTGAATCTGTGGGCAGTAGATTCGCTGTGGCTTGTGATTTGTTCGATCCTGCGGATATGCTATTGTATTCAGAGGCTCGCATGGCCGCGTTCTAATAGCCCCGCAATTTTTGCTAGTGTAGTACTCTAGTGCGTTTAGGGTATGAGGCGCCGACGCGGTAGGCAACTTCCTGGTGTACCGCGCTTGCTGATGTAGTGCGCTCAAGTGTGCTAGGAGTATCACTAGGGTTTTGTAGCTTGAGTGAAGGCTTGTCCTTGAACCGAATCGAGGAAGAATCTTCCAGAAAGATACCAAGCGTGGGTAGATTTCACACTGCAGAGTGCTATTAGCTTATTAACATCACGTGTGGTGTTTGTGTCCATAGAGCTTATATGTTATTTCGTGTTGTAAAGATTTGCTTCTGACCTGCTGTGTTTGTGCTGTGAATTCCTGAACTGAAGCTTTGCTTTGATTGCAGCGGAGATGAGCCGCGCACACGACGGGCACAGGTCCTTCTTCCCCGTCGGGAACCCCTTCAGGATGATCCTTCCAAGAGGAGCCCGCCTGACGCCGAAGCTGACCGAGGTGCTCACGTCGTACGAGGATGGCCTAGCCTCGAGCTTGAGGAAGCTCAAGCCAGAGGCTGCCTCAAGTGTGCTCACCCTGTCATGGATGAGGCTTGCGGTGGATTGCTTATCGGAGCTGCACACCAACATAGCGACCCTGATCACCGAGCTTGAGCTGCCTGTCTCGGATTGGGACGAAAAATGGGTGGACATTTATCTGAACAGCAGTGTGAAGCTGCTGGACATCTGCATCGCATTGAGCTCTGAGCTTGCTCGGTTGGATCAAGGGCAGCTGCTAGTGCAGTATGTCCTGCATGTGTTGGACTCTGGAAACCAAGTGCCGTCACAAGAGCAACTGAAGAGAGCTGAGGTGTCGCTTAAGGAATGGATGGAGCGCTCAAGCGAGAGGTCTCCGAGGCTTGATAATTGCTCGACAGCATTACAGGAGCTTTCTGGGAACCTTTGCTTGATGAAGGTTAAGCATTCTGCTAAGGGGAAGGTTCTCATGCGGGCATTGTATGGAATTGAGGCCGTTACGGTCTTCATCTGCAGTGTGCTTGTAGCCGTACTGTTGGGAAGCTCAAAGCCGCTGATGGAGTTCAATGTCCCTGAGAAATTTGGTTGGTCTAAAGCCTTCAATGATCTCCATAAGGCCATAAGTGGGGAACTTAGCAGGCAACTATCCGGAGATCGTGTTGCAGCTGTAAAAGAGCTGGAGGAAGTTGAGGTATGTGCTAGACAGCTGCATGCATTGACTAGTGCTGCTCAGCTTGAAGAGGATAATGCCAGTCTGGTTCATGCTGTTAGTCATTCAAAGGAAGTGGCCATGTCAGATACTACCTCCCAGGAAGGAGGCCATGAGGATAATCTTAAGCTGACTGAGGACAATAGCCGTGAGCGTGAAGTAATCATGCTTCAGAGTATTACTAAAGAAGATGGAATAGATACAGCCGACATTAAGGAGGATGGCAAGACTATCAGCCATACAAAAGAATTGATGGTGCTTGAGGGAACCAGTGGTGGACACCAAGATGATAACAGAAATCAGCAAGATGATAACAGAAATCAGTCCGCTGGTGTCGGCAGCGAGATCACTGGCTTGGAAAGGAGAGAGCAGCTGCTGAACTGCATCTCCAGCATGTCGAAAAGCGCCAAAGGGCTCCGGCTGGGGTTGGACTCGCTGTCAAAGCGGGTTGGGGACTTCTTCCAGATCGTGCTTACAGGCCGCGATGCATTGCTCTGCAACCTCAGGATTTCAGATGGGAGCAAGGTTGGTGCTGAGGTCAGGTCTTAGTATGCTACGTCATGTTTGTGCTGTGTAATGTGTGTATATGCAGCTCGACAGCTCATCTTTATGATAGGTGCTTCTGACTTCTGGCACCTGCTCAGTCTCAACAACACTAAGCTGGGGCCAGATCTCAGAAGTATTGTGCATAATCATGTGCTGCTAGTTGCAATGAAGCTTTTATTTATGCCTTGTAGCACGAGGTTTCTGTGGAGCGGGACTGTGGTATGTAGGTTATTTACAGTTCTTGCCCTCATTTTGGTGAGTAGTAACTAGAGTGTTGTGAGTAAATAGTGTGGTGTTGAGATGGTGTTGGTGGAATGCACAATGGCGAGACTAGAGTAACCGTATGTATGCTCAAGTGTGCTGGTAATGGAGATGAAAATGAGTTGCAAAATGTTAATCCCTGTCTTAGTTAACTTGGACTGGTGCCTAACGTTTTGCTTTGTTCTTGCCTTCTGGGGCGCTTCCACGAATTTGTGTACGAGAATGAAGTTCAGAGACGATTTTAGCAGTCCTGGGCTCCTGGCCACATCACCTGTCATATCTATCCATTCCAGTTCTGCTGTTTGTTACCGAGGAAAGAAAAGCTCTGTTGGCCCCACCAGCGGAGCCACCCCTCAAAGGCTCAAGCTGATTGAACCGGGCCCATCTGCCCAGTTTCTCTCGATCTCGCACTTCGCTTGCGTTGCGCGATCTCGAGTTCTCCGCCGCCACCGCTGATGGACGTGGACGACATCGTCGAAGAGATCCTCTGCCGCTTGCCGCCGGACGACCCCGCGAGCCTCGCCCGCGCCGCGCTCGTCTGCAAGCGCTGGTACCGCCTCGTCACCGATCCCCACTGCCGCCGCAGATTCCGCAGGTTCCACCGATCTGCCCCCATGCTCGGCGTCTTCTCTGACGGCGCCATTATCAATGGCCGCTTCTTCGTCTCCACCACCTCCTTCCGCCCGCCCAGCCGTAGAGACTTCGTTCGGGACGCTCGCCACGGCCGCGTCCTCCTCCAAGATTCGTGGCCTCGTCGCACTGGCTTCGTCGGCCTCGTCGTGTGGGATCCCATCACAAACAAGCAGCGGCAACTGCCCGATCTGCCTCGCCAGTGGCTTCAACATGACACGTTGAACTGGAACACCGCGGTGCTCTGCGCCGCCACTGCGGACCGCACCTGCGACCATCTGGAATGCCACCACGGACACTTCCTCGTCGTCTTTGTGGCCAGCACCTTCGAGCTGGTACAGACCTGCGTGTACTCATCGAAGTCCGGTGCTTGGAGCAATCACAGCTCTGCTCTACTCGGCGGATGTCGTGGTGTCACTTTGGGGCCGTGTGCTCTTGTGGGAAGTGCCCTCTACTTCGACACGCCAGATAAAAGTATCCTCAAGTATGATCTGGGAACGAACAAAATGTCCCTGATTGGGGTACCATCGGAATGCTGGCATAGTCGCAAAGTCCCCACTGCTATGGAGGACGGCGGCCTGGGATTCGCTTGTGTGAAATGTAATCCTCTACATTTGGTCGAGGGTGGTTGCTCCTGAAGGATGGGCACAAAGGAGAGTAATTGAGCTAGATACACTCCTCCACGTTAATGCTCATCCAACTTCGATGGTTGTGTCTGGCTTTGCAGGCAGAGTTGGTGTCATTTTTGTGCATACCCATGGTGTATGTTTCATGATTAATCTGAATTCCAATCGGGTCACAAAGCTATTCAGGGGCGTTAATGTCAACGGCATTTTCCCTTACATCAGCTTCTGCACTCCAGGTACTGGCGTCCCCTGTCTATCTGTGGTCTAGTTCAGGTTTCTGTATTTGAAATTTATATCAGTGTTCATTGTGGATGATAATTCGGTTGGTAACATGAAACTACATTCTTGAAATTGTCTAAGCATGCCTAGGAATTTATCTATTTATTGCACCTGTTATGGACAGATGATGGGGTCTTGAGAACTCATCAAAACTAAGGCTGAGCCCATAAGGTACTCAAATTGGGAAGAAACGGAAAAAGAAAACGACGTTACCTACATAAACATCTGAAACCCTTTACATTCCTTGCTATGATCTGGCAATGCCACTTAACAACAGAGGATATGGATGATGATATGTCTGTTAAACCCAAGATAGGTTTTCCTCTTTCTCAACATGGCCTGATGGCAGTTGCAGCGCAAGCTGCATGACTGGGCATTGGCTTCTTACTTATATGGGAATGACTTGTTCTTGGACTTTGGATCATGGTCTTCCATGCTCCTCTTTGTTCATGAAAAATGGTGTATTTCAGTGTATTGTTCTTTATTTCCCAGCCACTGGCCACATAATACAGATGCGCCATAAAAATTCAGCTGGTCAGGATGTAATGTAACATATGTAGGTCCTATCGACAATGAAATCAAACGGTCTGTCATGCTCATGCAAATGCTTGGGTGGATTATGAGTTTACATATTGTAAGCCTTGGCCCTAAGCTAAATGTTAGGTAAAGGGAGGGTCACAAGATCTTCCATTGATTTTTTTTTGAAATGCAAAAATCAAATGTTCTATAATCTTTCATGTGACTGATGCACCAAATGCTCCCAAGGAATTGAAACTCCAATTGCCAACACCAGTCATTTCCTAGGTGTTGCTCTTCCTGGAAATTTAGTGCCTTTTAGTTTTGATAATTGTCAATCACTTGGAAATTTAATTCTCGCCAATTATGTAAAACTGCATATTATTTAGCTTAATGAAGTGACTTAGCCTTCAAGTGACTGAAAGAATTGGTGTTTTTGTTAGTATTTATTGTCTTCTAAAGAAAATGCCAAACCAAGTGGGGGCTATGGCCACCTTTTGTCTCAAGGAACTCCACCACTCAGTGCTCATTTATCTAAATTTCTCATGACAGGTGGCTGTGGTGAAGATGATGATGCAAATGCTATTGCTTGACATCAGCAACGTGATCGATAATGCAGGAACTTTTTGTAACGCTGCTTATTTCTCTTCAATAAGGTGTTGAAAGGAAGAATTAGTCTGTCGTCCTTTCATTCAGCACTGCTTTTAGTCGTTGGCCTTAAATCTGTGTTGTGGTGGTATTTACACAAGGGTGATCAAGGATTAGTGTGCTGTGCTATGCATTGAGCATTTCTGCTAATTTTGGAAGGCAATAACTTCTTAGTGCAGAAACTTATTTTGTTTTTTGGCTACCTTATTACTTAGTTTGCTTCTTGTACTCATCAGTCTGATGATTGTTAGAAGCAGCTTTTACAAGTGGTCCTGTTTTCGAGTGAATTTTGTTTGAGATCAGTTGCATTTGCATCAACGTGTGTTTGTTGTACAAAGCACAACCAGAAACCATTAGTCCTGATCGTCAAGACAATCTGGATTTTGATAGTGAAATTGGACTTCACATGCTACATCCTACCGTTTTCAGATGGAGGCAAAAGTTGCTGCCGAGATCAGATCATATATAGGCTCCCTTTGGTTGGGCTTTTCAACCTGCTTTTTCTTTTGCAAAAGTCAAAAGCCAACCAAAGGGTTCCAAAACCATTGATGCTTTTGCCCAAAAGCAGCTTTCATAGTAGTACAAATCCAAAAGAACCTCTCCCCCTACTTTCAAGTGCTTTTGGGGCCAAAAATTACCCACCTGCCACTGTTTATGATGTACCCTTTCAGATCTATTTTTTCTCCCGCACGCGAAAACAACCAGACCTCTCCTCTCCCCCGTTCACCCGCACAGCGCCATCTCGCCACCCGTCGCACCGTCCGCCTCCCCTGGCCGCCAGGCCTCGCGCCGCCGCCCCCTAACGGCCGTCCGTGTGACGACCGACCCCTAAATCTTCCGAGTTAATCTTAATCCGAGCCCCTGATCACCTGTCTTAGCTTTCCAAGCCGAAGTGATCAACCTCCAGTCCGGTCCCGACCCCTGAGACCCGACCCCTCTCCGCTGGCCTCCAGTTCCGACCCCGCCGACACCAACTCACCCGCCGGATCTTTCTGAGTCATCCCCCAACACCTCCCTTCGGTTCGACCGGTGGACCCACGAGATCTTTTCCCCCAGATCCTCCACCACAGGCGCACTCGAGTTGCATGCCCGCTTCAGAGTTCCCCCGCCGCGTGGCTCGACTCCTCCGACGTCCGCCGCTCCGCCTCGTCTTCGGCCCGCGACCGAATGGATTCTCGCGCCCCCTTCCCCAATCGCAGCGGAAGCCCCTCTGCAACCTTTCTGCAGCACCTCGACGCCCGCGCCCATCATCACATCTCCAGATCCTGGCCGCAGAGCCCGATGTCGCCCGTCTTTTCCGTCACCTCCCCACAGTCGCGCCGCCTGGTCTTCGCTACCCGACGATTCCTCCTCCGCCAACCTCGACCATGGCAGCGACAGCTCCTTTTCCCGCCCTGTCAGAAGCCGCCCGACAATCTGTTGCTCCGTGCTCGCCCGCGCGCCCGCGGCCGCCTGTCTTCTCACCTGTGCGCCCTCGTTCCTAGCGCCGTTATCCCGGTCACTTCCATCAGCTCCACCGCACGACGACGCCCGCCTCCGCCAAATCTCAACCACCGGCAAACCCGCGCCTGCGCCGCCTTGACGCCAGAGCCCAATGACCGCTGGCGTCATCCCCGAAGTCCTGCTCTACCGCCCTCGTCGCTCAATCGCCGCCCGGGCAGAGCACTCCATTGCTTCTTCCCCGGCCTTCGCGCCGCTCCCCTTCTCACTCCCGCGCCGCTATAAAAGGGAATGCGCAAGCCCCGCCGGAGTTCCCCTTGCCCTAGCTGCCATTTCTCTTGCTCCCTGTTCGAGCTCCCAGCGCCACCACACTAAGTCCCTGAGGAACTCTCCTCTCAGCTCCACACCATTTTCTCCAATCCACCCAGCCGCTTGCTCCTCCGTGCTGCGTAAGAGCTTACTTGTGATCCACAAGAAGCACCACCGCCGCCGGAGCACTGCCGGACCTCGCCGCTGTTCAAAGCCTTAGTCCCTCCGCCCAAGTCTGCTTCTTCCCGACCCCAAGCTCTCCTTGTAAGACGAAGGTAAGCTGCCGACCCCTTGTCCGCCTCGTCCGACCCCCTTTGTTCGTCCGACCTTTTTCCGCCTCGTCCGACCCTTGTCCGCTTCGCTCGACCCCTCTTATCCGCCCGACCCTGGTTCCGTCTCGCCCGACCCTGTCTGTTCCGCCAACCCTTTTCCGCATCGCCCGAGGACTCGGCTGTATCCTTTTTCTTCGAACCGAGGGTGTATGTGTAAAACTTGGGGACCCTTCAGCATTGAGTCTGAGGAACCCTAGCCCACCAAATCCTCTAGATTAAGGGTCAGATCATAAGTTCCTTTCCTCCGACCCTTACCTCTTGATCTCCATCAACTCCATTGAACTTCCCACCCTCCTGTATCTTGTCGCAAGTTTCTGGGCTCAGACTTGCAAGTGTTGCTGTTGAAATAACCGTCTATACTAACTAATGCATTGCATTCGTGTAGAGCTGCGTCTCGCCGACGGCTACTACGAGCTGCACCCGGCGCCAGAAGACGAAGCTGTAGCCGAGCTCCTGCCCCCAGAAGCCGAAGCTGCCCCAGAAGTCGAGCGGTTCCCTTCCTCTTTGCTTGAAGGCAAGCCCCGGATGCATGAAAACCCCTATGTTTTTCCAAACTTGCGCATGCCTTCTGCTTTTTGTTTGTGCATTTACGTATAGGAGTTGTTTGCAACCCTAGATGCATGACTTAGCTCCCATGATCTGAACACTAGCTGTTGGACCGAGTAGATGCCTTGCTTAAATAGGAGACGGTAAAAGCCGAGTGATTTCCTGTCACTCGCGAGTTGTAGGAGTTGGATGTCTACCCTTCTGTTACAACTGTAAGGACGATGGACGGGGCAGGGTTTTTGGGTAACTCTTTGGTGGTCGGTTGATCACCCCGTCTGTTTATGAAACTTGCTAAGGCCCGACAGTGGTGGTGTTCGTGATCAAGTGTTTGAAGGTACTAATCTCATACCTAGTATGGGATGGGGAAGCCTAGTACCTGATTGAACTAGGGCGCGGCTTATACCCCTGCTGTCCCTGGAACGAGGTTCCCATGGTGCATCATGTGGGTGCAAGTGCGATCACAGTACGGTAGAGGCCGGGACTGTGGAGCATTGCATGCCAAGGGAAGTTTGGACCTGACACGCGCCTGGGAATTGATGGGGACGGCCGACACAGGAAGCGGCCCTTGTGGTGCGCGGATGTCGTGAGATTAGGTCCGTCATGCATGGTTAAGAAACTCGAATCGATTCGTCTGCCTCTCACAGTTTGAGACTGCTTGATCGCTATGTCACCCTGAGTAAATAAGGAATCTAATGATGACATTGTTTTGTTGATGATGTATATACCTTTTGGTTGGTTCTATGATTGCTTAGAATAGGTTGCAAAACTTAGACCGGACAATGAACTTAGAACCGGAGCTAAAACTTGAAAATAGGGTTTTACGTAGTGCTTCTTGGCAAACAAACCCCCCCCTCAGCCAAAGAGCCTTGCATGTCTAGAAGTGGTGGAGTAGTTACTCCCTGTCGGTTAAGTCTTGTTGAGCTTAGTAGCTCAGCCTTGTTGTGGCTCCTGTTTTTCAGGTAAAGTTGCTGCTCCCGAGCCCTCCTCTGTTGGCACTTGGCCGCCCCAGCTCCCTCCGGGTTGGACGGTCGAGTGGGATCCCTCCTCGGACGGCGAGGAGAGGGATCAGTGATGTCCCGGTTGGCCTCACCAGGGATGTCCGACCCCGATGTTCTGCTTCCGCTAGTGGATTTACCTTCTGTTGTTTTTCTTTTGAACATTGTAAAACTCTGATGTTTATTTCATAACCAAACTAAACGGTTAAGTTGTTAACTCGGTGGACTTGTTGTATTCGCTGGAACCGCTCACCTTCGTGTGGGTTTGCTAAATGGTCCTGTTCAAGTGGTTAATCAGTTGAAATCTGACGGCACTTCGTGTTAACTTGGCTTAGGCATGGGTGTCGCATGTTAGGCGGCTTAACCCTGTTTAATCAAGCTAATCCGAAGTGGATCCACCACAGTCCGCCACCCCCATCGTCGGGCCCCCGCCGCCGTCCCCCATCGCTGGGCCGCCGTCGCCGGGCCATCTGACGGCTGCCACCGCCCCCTAATTGCCGCCGCCAGGCCCCATCACCGCCCCCCCGACGCTCGCTGCCGCTCCCATCATTGGGCCCCGCCGCCGGCCCCGTGACGCCCACCGCCGTCCCCCATCGCCGGGCCGCCGTCGCCGTCGCCGTGCCATCTGACGGCCGCCGCCGCCCCCTAATTGCTGCCGCCGGGCCCCCATCGCCGTCCCCCCGACGCTCGCCACCGCCCCCCTAACGGCCGCCGCCGGGCTCTCGTCGCCGCCCCCCTGAGGCCCGCCGCCAGCCCCCTGATGGCCGCCTCCTCCTCCTGACGCCCGCCGCCGGGGCCCCATCGCCGCCCCCCGCCGCCCGCCGCCTTCCCTGGCTGCCGGGGCTCCATCGCCGCCCCCCGACGCCGGCCGCCCGCCGCCGGGCCCTGAGCGCCCCCCTGAGCGCCCTCCGCCCCCTTGAACAGGAGGGTGCCCCATTGCCAGCGCCCCCCATCGCCGGCTCCTGCCCCTGCTCCTGGTGACTGACCAGGAGCATATACACCCAAGGTATGTATCAACTAATTTTTTTATAATTTATAACACTTGTTTCGTATAAATTATTTACACTAATTCAATTGTTTTATGTTGTCAGGTACAATTACAACACAAAATCAAATAGGAAGCTACCTGCGAAAAGGAATTTCTTGAGGTATGAACAATCAATTGTACTGGCCTCTTACTGTTTCTTTTCTGAGATAAATCTCATTTGTTGTTGCTGGCATCCTCGGTTGTTTTGTCAGAAGTTGAGAGGGGAACTTTTTATATGTATTGTACTAGTATTTGACTTACCTATCAACATCCACTATAGCCTGCTTATGAGATAAAGCACTTCTCTACTATCAGTGATAATTCAAAACTATATAATGGATGAACGTTTGTACTTTGACATCTATGCTTATTTATTTCTCATTAGTTTAATAGTTGGATAGTTGGCTTCATAGTTATGTCTTAGCTTAGTTCTTATGAGTTTTCTTTGATTGGTTGAAGAATGGGTGATAAGGTGGATTGGGGTGATACTTTCTAAGGTATTTGATTGATGCTTGCAAAGAAGAGATTGAAGCAGGGAATAGGCCGATGGGAATGTTCACTACTACGGGTTGGAAGAACGCTGTTTCCAAGTTTGCAGAAAAATCCAGTGATACAAGAAAAATAATAATTGAAGAATAAGTTACATCTTCTGAAAAAGGAGTATGTCACGTTTATGGAGTTCAAGAATTGTGCAACTGGTCTTGGATGGGATGAGGCAAAACAAACTGTTGACTGCTCAGACGAATGGTGGGACGAACACCTTGCTTATATTCTTCCCATTCTTTGTTATGGTGTGCCTTGCTAATTTTTTTTCTAATTGTAGAGATGCAACAATCATGAGAAAGGAATCAAATGCCACCATATTAAGTTTCGAAAATAAGGACCCAAGTTTCTTGATGACCTGCATATCTTGTTTGGCAAGGCACATGTAACTGGGTCTTCTGCATCCTGTCCTGGAGATATATCATCCGATGAGGCAAGTGATGAGAATGTGGATGAGGTAGTGAAACCTACGCAGAAGGATATGACAGTGAACCTAGGAAAAAGGAAACGCAAGGGTACCTCTATTGGTGTTGAAGAGAAGGATGAGAAGAGCCCATTCTTTCATTTGTACAAGTCCACTTGTTTGAAGACCTCTATTGGTGTTGAAGAGAAGGATGAGAAGAGCCCATTCTTTCATTTGTACAAGTCCACTTGTTTGAAGATAGAAAATGCTGCAGAGAGGATCTCCACAAGTGTTGAAGCATCATCAGCTCCTTCAACTAACCTAGTTCCTACCATTACAGAGACTATGAAGATTGTGAAAGAATGTGGGGTGCAAGAAGGAACTGCTCTAATGCACACAGCCGCTTCCCTAATTGTTAAACCTGAATTTAGGGAGCTCTTTAGCTCTCTAGAAACAGCAAAAGGCAGACTGGATTTGATTGAGAGGGAGCTAGAAAAGGAGTTGATGAAGCGCCACTGATTTGTTTCCATGTTTGTCAAATTATTTATTGTCATATGTGACAACAATTTCCCTATGTTGAACCATAATTTGTTACCCTATATTGAAACATTATTTATCTATTAGTGTGTTATGTTGAGCTTTTTCATTTAGTATTGTCAAGATATTTGTTGTATTTAATTATTAATGTACTAATGTCTCATGTAGATGGATGATAGATTGGGAGATGTGGCTAAAGGAGGACAAAAAGGACTACTACTGCTAGCTGAACTTGCACAGCATGCTAGTGCTATTGGAGAAATGGGCAACTTGTATACTGAGCGGTATTTGCACAAAGCTGAATACAGGAAACGTCAGAAATTGGAATTCAATGGGTGATGAGGTGTATGTCACGTCCGATATATTTTTATAAGATGTTTCGGATGAGCACCGAGATTTTCGATAAACTTCATAATTTGCTAGTCTCTACTTACGGATTAACCTCAACCAACAATATTTCGTCTATTGAGTCATTGGCAATGTTCTTATGGATCATCGGAGGACCACAATCTTTTTCACAAGCTGAAAATCGTTTCACACGGTCACTTTGGACAGTTCACATGAAATTTCACGAAGTGTTGAAATGTTTGCGCAAGTTAGCTAAGGATAATATTAAGCCGAGAGATCCTACTTTTTCTACGGAGCATGAAAGGGTGAGAGAGGACCGTTTTTGGCCATACTTTAAAGGCGCAATTGGAGCAATAGATGGTTCACATGTCAAAGTGGTAGTACCAGTGGACGAAGTTGTTAACCACAAATGCCGTCATGGATATACATCTCAAAATGTGCTAGCTATTTGTGACTTTGATATGAGGTTCACCTTTGCGGTTGCCGGGTGGCCGGGTTCTGCACATGACACACGTATCCTCAATCATGCATTGGCAAATTTTCCTTCATTTCCCATGCCTCCTAAAGGTATACATGGTTTTTTCAACAAATTAGCAATATTTGTATTATTATGTACCTTAACCACTGATTTTGTAGGAAAGTATTATCTCGTGGACTCAGGTTACCCAAACCGAATTGGGTATCTTGCGCCTTTCAAAGGAAGCACATACCATATACCAGAATTTCAGCATCGTTCGGGGCCTCCTCAAGGAAAGTACGAGATGTTCAATTTTTTGCATTCATCTCTTCGTAATGTCATTGAAAGGTCTTTTGGAGTCTTAAAGCAGAAGTGACGTATTTTGAAGGACATGCCAAGTTTCTCACCTCGTACTCAGAAACATATCATTATAGCTTGTCTTGCATTGCATAATTTTATTCGTGATAGCAATTTGTGTGATAAGGAGTTCAAGAGATGTGATGATGATGAGGATTACTTGGTACAACATACATGTGGTATGAGACAAATACAAGGAGATGATAGTGACGATGTGGAGAATGAGGATACCATGAATACCATTCGCACTAGGATAGCTGATGCTTTGGTTAGTGCGAGAGGAGGAGAGTAATGTTGAGGGATGGCATCCTTGTATAGAACTTTTTGATGGATATAGTTCTATTTATGTGGACCAATTACTTTAATGGATGAAAAACATATAAAATTAATTTTTTTTCTTCCTAAAATAGTGGTTTACATTTGAACTAGTGAACGCATCATTTTGTTACGAGCAATTTGCATATAAACACACTCACAGACCTTTAGGGGCATTACAGGTATTTCTTACACAACCTACAGTTTCACAGCTTCTCTACCCAAACGGTCTTCTGCTTTTCCTACAGCTGCTTTCTCACAGCTGCTTCTTCACAACCCACAGCTCACAGCAGCTTTTTCCAAAAGCCACAGCCCAACCAAACGCACCCATAGTATGCTTTATAACAAATTGTGATAGTGCAGCTTTATACGTGTCGCTTATGACTTCTGTTCTCCTGCTTAGTCCAATCAAAACATTGTGTTGTGCGAACCTTGTGCAGTGCATAGCATGCGGTCTTTGGTGATGTAGTGCAACTTTTAGAGGTCGACAGTCTGTTGTCTTTGTGCAAATTACGGTAAGTAATAACTTGAATGTTGAGTCAATTTGTGTGTTGTTGAATTGGTTTCAGTGTAACATACAATGGCGAGCTTACAGTAACCGTATGCATGCTCATAGGCGCTGCTGCTGCTTGAGATGAAAATGCTGATCCGTATCCTATCCTTTCCTATGCATCGGGCCGCTCGCTCTTCACACTCTCACCGTAAAGGCATCCTGTTTTGGTGCAGAATTTTTAATATTTTTGGTGCAGAGAAATTGCCGCTGGCGTCTTCTCTTCGTTCGCCTTGTTTAGCTGCTCGACTTTGGGTGCTAAAATTACTGGAGCAACACTGTAGCGTTTCGTTTGTATTTATGAATTATTATTCAAACATTGACTAATTAGGTTCAAAAGCTTCGTCTCGCAAAGTGCAACAAAACTGTGCAATTAGTTTTTAATTTCGTCTATATTTAGTACTCCATGCATATACTGCAAGTTTGATGTGATGGAGAATTTTTTTTTTGCATAGTATCAAAATTAGGATTTGGGGAACATGGAAAGAGATGCGTGCCAGCCATGACCTCGATAGCCACGAGAGCCTGAAGCTCCATTTCCTCCCCAGCTACACATCAGCGTAGACAGACTTTGGAAGCAGAGCACGAGGACTTCGCCATGGGCACACAGCTCCTCCTCCTCGCCGCCCTCCTCCTCCTGCCCCTCGCCGCCCTCCTGCTCGCGAGGCAGCGCGGGGTCCGCGGGGGCAAGAGCGGCGCCCGCGTCCCGCCGGGCCCACCGGGCCTGCCGTTCCTCGGCAACCTGCTCCTGCTGAGGCGCTCCTCGTCCGACGTGGAGGCCCTGCTCCGGCGCCTCGTCGCGCGGTACGGCCCCGTTGTGTCCCTGCGCGTGGGCTCCACCCTGTCGATCTTCATCTCCGACCGCCGCGTCGCGCACGCCGCCCTGGTCGGGAGCGGCGCCGCGCTCGCCGACCGCCCCGCGGTCACGCGCGGGCTCCTGGGGGAGAACGGCAACACCATCTCGCGCTCTAGCTACGGGCCCGTGTGGCGCCTCCTCCGCCGGAACCTCGTCGCCGAGACGCTGCACCCGTCGCGGGTGAAGCTGTTCGGGCCGGCCCGCGCCTGGGTGCGCCGCGTGCTCGCGGAGATGCTCGGGCGGGAGGCCGAGGAGGCCAGGGCCCAGGCGCGGGCGCCGGCCCCCGTGATGGAGACTTTCCGGTACGCCATGTTCTGCCTCCTGGTGCTCATGTGCTTCGGCGAGCGGCTGGACGAGCCGGCGGTGCGCGACATCGCCGCCGCGCAGCAGGCCTGGCTCATGTTCGTGGGCCAGAATGCCACCGTGCTCGCGTTCTGGCCGGCGCTGACCAGGATTCTCTTACGCGGCCGCCTCCAGAAGGGGCTCGATGCGCGGCGGCGCCAGAAGGAGCTCTTCGTGCCACTCATCGAGGCGCGCCGGGAGCGCAAGAAGCAGCTGGACAGCCCAGTTGGCGGCGGGGCCGCCGCGGCGGCGCCGGAGAAGGAGACGTTCGAGCACTCGTACGTGGACACGCTGCTCGACCTCAGGCTCGCCGACGAGGGGAACCGCGCGCTGACCGACGAAGAGATGGCGAACCTCTGCTCCGAGTTCCTCACCGCCGGGACCGACACGACGTCCACGGCGCTGCAGTGGATCATGGCGGAGCTCGTCAAGAACCCGGCCGTCCAGGAGAAGCTCTACGGCGAGATCAAGGCGGCGTGCGGCGGCGAGCAAGAGGAGGTTGGCGAGGAGGACACGCACAGGATGCCGTACCTCAAGGCCGTCGTCCTCGAGGGCCTGCGCCGGCACCCTCCGGCGCACTTCCTGCTGGCGCACAAGGCGGCGGAGGACATCGAGGTCGGCGGGTACCTAATCCCCAAGGGCGCGACGGTGAACTTCACGGTGGCGGAGATGGGCTGGGACGAGCGGGAGTGGGACAGGCCCAGAGAGTTCGTGCCGGAGCGGTTCCTGCCCGGTGGCGACGGCGAGGGCGTGGACGTGACGGGCAGCAGGGAGATCAAGATGATGCCGTTCGGCGTCGGGCGGCGGATCTGCGCCGGGCTCGGCATCGCCATGCTTCACTTGGAGTACTTCGTGGCCAACTTGGTCAGGGAATTCGAGTGGAAGGGGGTGCCCGGCGAGGAGGTGGACTTGACCGAGACGCGCGAGTTCACCACCGTCATGAAGATACCACTCCGCGCGCGGTTGCTGCGCAGAACCGCTGGCTGAATGCCCCAGCCATCACCGCGTCTGAGGAGGAAGCCATCGGCAGAGTAGCTATCTGTTGGACGGACGGCCAGACGGGAAACGCCTGCGAAAACGAAGCCGACGGGATTCCTGGGCCGGGCCGAGAACTCCAGGAGTTTTGGGCTGCGTAAATTGCTTTAT
Source organism: Setaria viridis (assembly GCF_005286985.2). Taxonomy (NCBI): domain Eukaryota; kingdom Viridiplantae; phylum Streptophyta; class Magnoliopsida; order Poales; family Poaceae; genus Setaria; species Setaria viridis. The sequence goes on along the minus strand of NC_048271.2, from coordinate 13,596,860 downwards.
CTGGTGGACGCTTTTAATGGCTCAGATGGTCTAAAGTGTTGGGATGGGCCATACCCATAAGGCCCTACTGTCAGGAATGTTTCGTCAGGATGTCAGAGCTGAAATTTCATTCCTTCTACCCTTCCCCTTCATTTCACCTCTTGTCGGGATAGATCCCATTACCTCTACCTCGCAACGAACTGCAAGGAACTGTAATTCTAATAGAACTACTGGAACTCATCCTTATAACCGACTAAAGGGATCATCCTTATAACCGACTAAAGGGCTTATAACCGACTAAAGCCGACTAAAGGGCTTATAACCGACTAAAGGGGTCATCCTTATAACCGACTAAAGAGCTTATAACCGACTAAAGGGGTTCCTAGATTGGTAAGTTAAGACCTCATACAACCACAATAGAGGACCAAATCCTCAACACCAAACAACACCTAAGCGCATGGTACAATATACAACACCCCAAATAAGATGTAAGGTATTACACTACTCTGGCGACCTATATAAATATGTATCTTGTGTCCTCGCTTTTACCTTCGAGTTCCAGGCCCGACGATTCCCCACCAACTAATCTACTACCTCGGGATATTCCTTGGTAGGTTGTCGGGCATAAAACACCGACACCTCTTTCTATTTTCTCTTCCTAAAAATAAGGAATCGTTGGATATAATACAGGACAGAGCAATAAAAATATAAAAGGCAGTCCATCAGGAGGTTACCCAAGTGGTTGATTTGTAGGTGGAGGGGATTGCAAAACCAAGAACTCGAAGGTGATTGCAAGAACACGAGGGACATGAGGGTTTTAGACAGATTCGGACCTCTGGAGACTAATAATCTACGTCCTGTATGCTGATGGTTTGTATTGCTTGAGAGTCGATGTTGTTGGGTTGCCCTCGAGAGGCTCACTTGGCCGCCTTATATAGGCAGACGACCTAGGGTTACCAGTCGGGTTCAATCTAATTTACTTGGTAGTTACATGGAAGGTGATCTGAGTTAGGTTACAATACGTATCCCGCAATATCCGGGCTGATTTAAATCGCTTGGCCTCCTTGACATGTACTCCAAGTATCTTCATATCCTTAACCCGCACATTCTGGTCGGGCGGGCCCACTTGTTAGGATCGGTCAGTATCATGGTCCGGTAGGGATCCCATGAGGTACCCATATCCCTCGAGCCGCTGAGTGGCCGGCGCCGTCGCGCGTGATGGCCGGAGCCAACACAGCTGGGCGGGAGGGAGCGGAGGCGGAGTGGTCGTCGGTGCGGCTTCGCGTGGGGTCGGAGCAGCCGCCCGTGGGGGGCAGAGCGGCCGCCACCGCGCATGGTGGCCGCCTGGCCGGAGGCCCAACGCCCGTGGGGGCTTGGTGGCTTCTGCAGGAGCTGCACAGGAGCCCACTGCACGGCCACCGCTCGTCTGGATTCATGGGCGGAGGATAAGAACGGATGGGCTGTTTTCTTTTTTTTATTTAACTCCCCCACCTTATCCTTTCACACCAGACCATCAGCTCCTCGCTCTTTCCCTTGGGTGACGTTTGGATGCATCGTGGAAAAGCGAAATAAGGTGTGATATGTTGAAGAAAAAATGGGATAGGGTCATGAGGTTTGTATCCGTATCCCATGTTTGGCTATTTGTTGGGTTTGATTTGGGTTACGTGGGTCCCTTGATTTTTTAGAGTACGTGGGTCCCATGATTAAGGGGTTTTTGGGAGCACTCCACTCCACAAAAAATTGCTTCACTCCACCAACTTCGAAAATTTCGCAGCCAAACGCGTCTAGCTCCAGCAACTCTGGCTCCAGGAAAAAGGTGGAGCAGGGGGTAGATCCACATTTTTTGTGGAGTACCTCAAGAGGTGCTCAAAAACCCCATGTACAGACCTCCTCGTGAAGTTGGTGGGTATTTACCCACCATTACCATTCGTTACACAGTACCGGTTTGTGAAAAAAACTCCCGTCGCCCCGTCCTACCCGCGCACCGCCCGCCGCGCCGCTTACCCGCCGCCCGCTAGACAGCCATCACCTGCAGCAAGCGTTCCAGTAGCAACTCTTTGATCAGATCCCAGCTGGTGCAGTGGACAGTGGCGACAACATCATCCATGGCCGCTCCGACACACTGGCAGATGAGTTTGAGAGCAAGTCATGCAGCGAGAACCCCGATGGCACCTCTGGCGATGACGGCCAGGAAGACCCCAACCAACGGCCGAACATGTAGCACTGTTTAAAACTGAGAAGAGAAGAGGAGAGGAGAGAGAGGAAGAAGAGAGGAGAAAATAGAAGAGTATGCCATGTGAGTCCATTCACAAAGGGTAAAATAGACCATTCACAACAAGTGCTCATATTTTAGAGCTGGAGCACTGCCATCAGCCAAACACGTGCAGCAGCTCCATATTTTTTTGGAGTTGGTAGAGTGGAGCTAGGAAAGTGTGGAGTTGGTAGAGTGGAGCTGGTTTTTCTAGAGTGGAGTGCTCCCAAACAGGCCCTAAGTTATCTCCCCTTGTTTGGATAAACCGAAGAGAAAATAGGGGTAAATTTGCAAAGTTAGAAAAGGAGGGCAAACCTGTAGTTAGAGGTTAAAATTAGGATACATAAGCAATTATCCCTAAAATAAAATTCCCTGTACCATTTGATCCCTCGGTAATACCTGTTTGGATTCGCCCATCTAAATTTTAGCTGGAAAGTTTAGAAATAGCTAAATTTTAGTTGGAGGTGTTTAGATCCACTAAATGCTACTTGTTACCATACTACCTTTTGTGGATAAAATCTCAACTAGCTCATCAATATTGTTGCTCTCAGTTAGTGGCCATAGCCACTGACATCTTGATCAACAAAATGAAGGTGCCCATGTATGACATGTGAATAAACAAAACAACTCAACTCCTCTTATCCTCATCTCTATCCTTCCGTGGCTTTTATCCACTGCCTCTCTCCCTATTATTCCCGTAGCTACCGATGTAGAGATCTAGGTTGCAACAGGCAAAGGATGTACATGCAGATGCAACAGGCGGAGGCTGAGCAAAGGAGCACGAGGGTGGCCCCACAGCGCCCAGGATGCAGGGTCGAGGTCGATCTTAAGGTCGCAGGATGCCAAGGGTTGGGGCCGCCGCCGCTGAGGGGCGCGACGCGGGGAGGCGGCGCCGGAGGGAAAGGGAGCGCAGAGGCTGACGGCGCGCAGGGAGAGGCGGGAGCGCGGGGGAGCAGGAGGGGAACATCTCTGGATTTCCCGAGGTAGGTGGGGAGCTAAAGTTTAGGATGGTTATGTTTGTTTTCAAAGTGGCTAAATTTAGCGAGAGGGATCCAAACAAGGTCTACTTAGCAGTGAAGCTCTAAATTCAATCAACCACGTAGGTTAGCAAATAAGGCCTAATTCGCACCCGGCCTTGGGTGTGCATAGATCAAGAATACCACATACAAAGAGGATGTTCAATATCCGGAATAGAGATAAAGAATTAGAGGTACACGATTAAGAAGGTTGTCTAATAATTGTATGGCTATCAATTTCAAGGTCAAATAGGATGATCACGTGGGCATGCTACTGGGCCTTGATGAAATGTCACGTGAACTTCAAATTTATTACTGGTAAGTTTAACTCTTCTTAGCTTTATGCGACCCTTAGCGATGTTATTTTTTTAAGAAAAATTAACACACATTCATATCAAGAGAATAAAATCCGAAATTATTGATTTGAATTCACACGGGTATGAAATCTTCTGCACGTAATTTTAGTTGTGAGTTGTTTATTGATTGTTGGGTCAATAATTGTTGCTGCCCATCACGTCACAAGCACGGCCATTACCTAGTCCAAGAGAGAGAGAGAGAGAGTTTATTTAGTACAAAAACTAAAAAGGGGGCAGATGATGAAGAAGAGGAAGGGGTAAGGAAGAGGATAACTTGATCAAAAACCACATTGAGAAATATGGCATTGGGCGTAGTTGGTAGGCGCTCTGCAACACTGTAGGTTTGCATTTTTGAACCGCATCAGGCCATCACCAATCATTTATGTTGATGTATGACTGGGTAGCTATGCCTCCCCACTCCCCCAACGCGCCGCTCCACCCCCTATCGTCGGCGTCGCCAACCCCGGCGGCACTGCCCAAGCTCCTCCGCTGCTAGCCTACGCGCATCCGCACGCCCTTGTGGATCCCTCCCGCCTCCGCCGCCCCATCCCCTCCACGCTCCACCGCCTCCACCGTCCCACCCCCTTTGTGTTCCCCAGATCCAGCTCTGTTCTGGAGAGAGACCCCTCCTCCGCCGCCACGCCCCCGCCGCACCGGTTCGTGGGATGACCTTGTCGTCCTCGACACGCCGGAGCACGAGCTCCCATCCTTCACGGAGGTGGTATGGAGAGGGGTGTCCGCCTTCAAGTCGCTAGCTCACCCCCAACAACCAAGACCATGCTACCTCAGATCCACCATTACCATACCTCCGAGGAGCACTTACTACCCTGGCCAAGCCATGCCTCGCCGTCCTCCAGGCGTCATCTCTAGGAGTAATGACCCTCTGCGCCACCATGCTCCTTCGAGCCCTGAGCAGCGGCGCCCCCCGCGCGAGATCCGCTCCGGATCCGTGTCTAACTCCACGCCTCGCCATCCCCCACCAGTCACCTCAAGGAGTAATGGCCCCTTGCGCCATTCCGCTCCTTCAAGCCTCGAGCAACAGCGCCCCCCGCACGAGATTCGCTTCGAATCCAAGTCTGAGCCAGAGCGAGGGTGGACCCACATAAGTTGGCGTTAGCGACAGGGACGGACACGGCGGCTTCAGCCCGCTGTCATCAACCACGCCCAGGACGATTGGCATTCAAGGCGCTCCTCAACAACCGACACCACGACACCATTCAACACCACTCCAACACTGCTGCCCGCGCTGCTTTCTGGCAGAAGACCCAAGGCCGCTGCTTTAGGTGCCTTGGCCGCGACCATAGAGCCAACGCGTGCAGCGACCCCATCCGGTGCCTGCGCTGCCTCTGCTTGGGGCACAAGCAGCGGGATGCCGCTCTGATCTATGTCTGCAGGCTGCCCGTCCACCGCGACACCGGCAACATCGATGGGAGCTGCGGCCAGCGGCTTCCACCGACAAGATGGTGACAATCCGAGTCGGCGACCCTACCCTGCGGCCCAATGAGGACACCCTCCACATCCCCACCTCCTTCGAGATCGACCGCGAGCTACGCAATTGGGAGGGAAACGCCCTGGTCACTTGAGCCATGCGCATTCCGCCGAGCACCACTGTGAGGAACATTAAGGACCATCCTAGCTGAGTTTCGGCTTCGCCCTAGCGAGGTCACCATAACCAGGCACCACCCGGAGGGGTTCCTGATTCGCTTCCAGTTCCGGCAGCACTGTGAAGAGGTCAACGCTAAGGGCTCCATCAAGGACCATGGCAACAAAGTCTACATCAGGCCATGGCGTAGTCTCACCGGAGCTCTCGGCGCGGCCTTATTCTACCGTGTCCGCGTCTACCTTGATGGGGTGCCGACGCATGCCTGGCTACTGGACATCATTGAGCGGTTCATCGGCCGGAACTGCGCAGTGCAATGCATCGACACCAATCTCCTTCATCCGATGGACACGCGCGGCATTGAGCTATGGGCATGGACGGTCGACCCAAGCAAGATCACAAAGGTGATGTGGCTTATCTTCACAACCCGCTCCATGGATGGCTCGTCCTCCTCTGTGCAGATCAAGGAAGTCCCGCCCGAGCGTTGGCAACGCAGGATAAAGCACCGTGTCCTCATCCATTTGTGGGAAATCCACAACTACTCCACGGTCACCGCGGACCCGCACGATCCAGACGTGCTGGTTGGAGAGCTGGAGAAGTAGCGGCTACCCTGGTACTGGGGAGTCAAGGACGGTGACCTGGAGCTGGTGCCAGCCTTCCCACCGTTCCAGCACCCGCCTCCACCACGCATGGAACAACGCGATGAGCGCAGGGATAGCGACCGCTGTGGCGGTGCACGACATGAATGCGGCGACAACCACCCTGACTACCACAACTAGCAGGGATGGCGGGAGGCAACGACGACAACGATAATGATGACTGGTAGTGTGACACGCGTGGCCACGGAGTTTCCAGGGACTCCAGAGGATCCAAGCGCGACACGCAGCGGCGAAAACGCTCTCACTCGCAGCGGTGTCGTGAATGGGGCACCGACAACCATGGAGGCAGGTGCGGGAACATGGATGGAGAAGCCTCGTCGTGTGCTAAGCATCGCAAGGCAATGTACTTCAAGCTCCTCTTCGACCTTCAGGTCGGCTCCATGGCGGAAGCCGCGCAGAAGATGTTCAACTTGCAAGGGGTGCGTCCCCCGTCAGCTGCGCTACACCCGGTACTAGACATCCTTGGGAAGGCTGTGGCGTCCCGCCCCCCCGGGGCTAGGCCCGCATACACCTGGCAGCTCTCTAGGATATCAAGAATTCCCTCACAGACCAACACAAGTCTTTTCTACGCACTTTGTCCTCACTCGTGCGCACCCGGGAAGAACTTCCCGATCGGTCACCCATCTCGAAATTGCTCCGGGCCAAGCACGCTTAACTCCGGAGTTCTTTGAGGATGAGCTTTCGGAAAAGAAGTTGCAACGTATTGGTATGAGTATTCTATCAATCCTATTAAGCCTTGGGCTAGGATGTCACATACTCACCCCCTTAGAAGACCGCCCTCGTCGGTCAACCCCAAGCCAGGAACGTCCCCTCTTGGCCACGTCCGTGTGTTCGGTCACCCATCCCAAAATTGCTCCGGGCCAAGCACGCTTAACCCCGGAGTTCTTTGAGGATGAGCTTCCGGAAAAGAAGTTGCAACTTATTGGTATGAGTATTCTATCAATCCTATTAAGCCTTGGGCCATAATGTCACAAAGGCATCAAACATCGTTGAGATATTCGGGGATGAAGCCTGGTTCGACGACAACGGCAACAACAAGGACACCACAGAGGTAACAACACCAAACGTTCAACCGGATGTGCCTCTCCATCGAGTTATCACCAGAATCACCTCTGCCCTGCCTCTCCCAAACTACCCATCGGTCAAGGAGGTGGGTGACACGCTGCGTAGGCTCTCTATTCAGCTGGAGCCGCCCGAGCACACACACCAGGGGGACCAGCTTGTGGAGCAGGGGGCGTGCGACACCGGTACGCACGAACGCTTGCTCACTGCACCGCCGAACACGGAGCGTGTCATCGACGAACAAGCCCTACCGGTAGAAGTAGAACATGCAAGCCTCTTCACCACACCTGCACAGCTGATTCTGCAACCACTGGAATAGCCAAGAGCACCTTCACCAACACTTGCTCCAGCTCGTCGCCGCCAACATCGCGTCTTCGACATGACTTTGGTACGTCGCATCATTGGTCTCTCCACGGTTCGTCCTATGACGGCAATGCAGCGGGCGCAACGCAAGCTATGTAGGAAACTTGGGCTCCTAGGTGATGAACTTGACCCTATGGAGATTGCCCTGCAGGAGTTCCTTGCTATGTTCACAGGAGTGCTGCCATAGGACATCATTGCGGCGCTGACAGAGATCTTCAACATCAACAATGACGACACTGATGAGCTGGATGATGCCATGCTTGCAATGGTGGGTGGACCTTCCAGTGGAGATGGCTGCTGCGCAAGCCGTGGCATGACCACACACCGTCCCTACCGTGCATCATTCTAGTTACAAATGAATTGCAAAATTCATCTACTATCTTGCTCTTTAGAGGCAGCGTACTGCGGAGGCCTCATGTATCCTAGCTCAGCTTTCAATTGGGTTGTAACTCTTAACATAACAATCTGCGGTCAGAACTTTGATTTGGTTGTAACCTTTAAGACAATATCCTGCCATAGTTTTGACTGGGCGATGATTGTGCTATGCAACGGTTATGGTTGAAGCCCACACCCGCAAATCGCTTATGCAACACTCCTGAGATATTCATCCCCTCATGATTGACGTCAACTTGAATATCATTAGCTGGAACGTGAGAGGTCTTAACCAGCAAGCCATAAAAGATACAGTGCACCAGTTTATGACCTCCACTTTTTGCCACTTAGCCTGCCTACAGAAAACTAAATTGGCCAACATCGATCCGTTCACAGCTGCGTATCTAGGCGGCTATCGTATGCGCAAACATGCATATAAACCGGCTAGGAGTCCTTCACGAACAAGAGGTGGCATCCTCCTCCTTTGGAACGAAGACTATATTGAGATTTCCAGCATCGCAATAGGTGAATTCAGCATAATGGCAGATGTCCTAGTTAGAGAATGCCTACAGAGTTTTAAACTCATGGTAGTCTATGGTCCTTCACGTCAAAATGAACAACAATGGTTCCTCAGCGAACTTCGGACAAAAAAACCTGTTGAACCAACCAAATGGCTAGTTGTGGGAGATTTCAACCTAATCTACAAAGCCTTGGATAAAAACAACAACAACCTCAACTGACGCCTTATGAGCGACTTCAGGGACACGCTCGATTGGTGTGACCTCATGGAATTCCTCTACAAAATCGGAAATTCACATGGAGCAACGAACAATTGCAACCAGCTATGGTAAAGCTAGACAGATTTTTTTGCAACCCCGACTGGGACATAAGCTTCAGGTCACACACACTACAGGCGCTATCCCGTAACATTTCGACCACTGCCCGTTGTTACTATCAAATCGCACGGGGCCAAGGAAGCCACAATCGTTCAAATTCGAAACTTTTTGGGCAAAAATACTGAGATTCAAGGAAATTGTCACGAACACATGGAACGTGCCAACGGAACATCACGAGCCTTTCCACATAGTGTACCATAAAATCCTTCGCACCTCACGGGAGCTGCGAGCATGGAGCAATGGTCTCATATCCAACGCAAGACAGCAACTATATATGGTAATGGAGGTCATCTTGTGTCTGGACATTGCGCAAGAGCACCGAACACTCACCCAAGGCGAGCAACAACTACGAGCACAACTCAAAAAGAGGGTGCTAGGGCTAGCTGCAATTGAAAGAATGAGAAGGAAACAAGCATCACGCATAACAAATCTCAAGGCAGGAGATGCGAACTCGCGCATCTTCCATCGCAAAGTAAACGTAAGGATACAAGACACGGATTTATATAGGTGTGGGCCGCTGGAGTAGCATAATACTCTACGTCCTATTTGGGGTGTTGTATATTGCGCCCTGCACTTGGGTATTTGTGGCGGAACTGCCCAAATTAACCTAACTAAAATGCATTTAAGTCGCCTGACACGCGATTATGCACTTTAAGCAAGTCAACCTGGTTGACCATCGGATTTCATCCGATGAACCACATACACAGGATCGAGAAGCATCGCTCACACGAAGGTGAGTAGCACAGAGATTACAACATTCCCATCACATTAACTTAGTTCCACAATTTATTACATCAGAGTTTCTAAAATTCAAACAAGTTGCAAGGTTCGAAAAGTCAGATAAAACAAGCGGAAGCTAAACGTCGATACATGATATCACGACGAAGCCGATCATGACATCAAAAATCTCTACCCTCGCCGTCCGAGGAGGGATCCCACTCGACTGTCCAGCCCGGAGGGAGCTGGGTAGGCCAAGTGGTGCCAGTAGCCAACTATTAACATCACCTGAAAAGATTAAGCCACAACAAGGCTGAGCAACTAATACTCAGCAAGACGGACCCGTCAGGTAAATTGTTTTACCAAGACCTAGACATGCAAGGCTTTTCTGGCTCTGGGATTGCTTTGCCAAAAGCGTCTACAATCGGTCCTTACTTTCAATATTTTAGCTCAAGTTCTACGTTTTTTAACCAGTCTAGATTAGCAACTTATACTAAGCAAGCATAGTTTCCAAGCAGTTAAAGAACAAGCATCAACTTAATCTTGTAATCATGTTTCATCGTTACTCAGTGCAGAATAGCGATCAAGTAGTCCCAAACTGTGAGAGGCAGACGAATCGATTCAAATTTATTAACCATGCAAGACGAACCTAATCTCATGACATCCGCGCACCACGAGGGGTCGCTTCATTTGTCAGCCGTCCCCATGGATCCCTTAGACACGTGTCAGGGCCAACTGCCTTTGGCATGCGATGCTTCATAATCCCGGCCTCTGCCGTACTATGACCGCACTTGCACCCACATGATGCACCATGGGAACGACGTTCCAAGGACAGCCGGGGGAGTATGCCACGCCCCAGTTCAATCAGGTACTAGGCTTCCCCATCCCATACTAGGTATGAGATTAGTACTTTCAAACACTTGATCACGAACGCCGACACATTTCGACCTTAGATCAATTTCCTTTAGACAGACCCTGACCCCGTCCGTCATCCTTATAGTTGCAACATAAATAAACATTCAACTCCTATAACTCGCGAGTGACAGGAAATCACTCTTCTTTTACCGGAACCTATTAAGCATTGCAACTACTCGACCTTAGCAACTAGTATTCAAATATGGTACTAAGTTCATGCATCTACGGTTTCAATCAACTCCTATCAACGTTAATGCACAATCATAAGCATCAACAATTTGCATAAAGTAAAACAGGGAAATCATGCACCAGGGCTTGCCTTCAGGAAAAGTTAGCGGGTCCTCAGGGTCTTGATCCAGTTCGAGCTCACCTTCCAAGTTGTGAAGCTCCGCAACGGGGTCTTCCTCCGGTGCCGGGTAGAGCTCGTAGGTTCCGTCGGTGAGATTTGCTTCTATACGACATGCACATGTAAGAGTTTAGTTGGACTCGCGCGTTTATTCAATGACACAAGGTATGGCTTAAAGACAAGGAGTTGCAACAGCCACATTCACTTTGACGAGGTTTAACTTTCTTTTAACTTCAAACGAATGTGGTCGGTTTAAACTTGAGTTCGAGTTGGATGGCGATTGTGTACATATATAGTTTCTTGCAACTTAGAGTTGCATAAAGAGAGTCAAAGGTCGTGTTTGGGTGGTTGAAGTGCATTAGGAGAGTTACTTACTTCTGAATGTTTTTATGTACCTCTTTCAATTTCCACTTATTTATCGTATTAGGATTTGTGCTTTTCTTTTATTCCTTTAGTTTGATTAATTAACCAAAATGACTTCATAGCCAAACAATAGCTAAAGGTACTGATAAAATTACAGCACCTCACTTAAGCCATCACTAGGTTACTGTAAAATTTTGGGGGCCATTGGATGACTCAAAAAGGAATTACATGCATTTTATTATTAAAGGTAATATGAGCTTAACTTTTTCTATCTTCAAAGTTACAGTGCAAAAGAGGGTGAAATTTAACCAGTATGTTAAGGGTATGTTACAGGAGCTTTGGTGAATTTTTCATAATTTTTGGAGAAGGATAACTATTTACTCTATTTTCCTTTTAATTAAACATGCTTAACAAGGAAGGTGTTTTTCTTTCTGATTTGCACAACAACTTATATTTTTCCTGCAAGCTACACATCAAAACAAAATTAACCCAACTAGTTTCACATTTTTCTGAGCTCCGGATCAAAACTTATGCAAAAAGGAAGATTTAATCTTAGATTCCCAAATTAAAGTTAAATCAGTGACTTAAAGTGCTAGACTAGAGCCCTAAACCATAGAAACAAGCATCACAGAGTTGGTTTTACATTTTTCCCACTTTTCTTCTATTTATTAGGATTTAAAAGGCCTAAACCATGATTAAAATCATAGGATATTATTTACAACATTAACATGAGCAAACTTATTTTTCTTAGGAACTAGACAGAGCAAGGATTCCAAGAAAAGTGGTTTGGCATTTTTATGATTTTTCTACGATTTACTGGGCATTTACAAAGTTCAACTATATTTCTACCTATTATTAAAAGAAAAAGGCGTGGTAAACTTACAAGCTAGCCCTTGAGTCTACGGGTTAACTACGCAGAGGTCCCTGAGTTTTGCGCCCAGGCCCCTGGAAAGAATGGGGAAGACGCAATGTCATCCCCGGGGCGCGCGCGGTGGCGGCGAGGAAATCCTCGGCGGTTCGCCGGCGGGGAAGGGGCAACAAGTGGCTGGAGTGGCGCAGGGGCTCACCTGAGCTCGGTTTGGCGGGGTTGGAGCGACGGAGATGGCCGGCAGGGGGTTGAAACGCGGCGGCGGCGGCAGAGCTTGGCTGGCGGCGGTGCAGGCGGCGTTCCGACACACCGGCGGCGTTGGGGAGGCCACGGGCTGCTCGGAGACGTGCGCGGAGGGGTGGTGAAGTGGGCGGAGAGGTCGTCGGAGTGCGGGGTGGCGCGGAGGTGTGAGCTCCACGGGAGCCTAGCGGCGATGCAGAGGAGGAAGCAGAGGCGCGGTTGCTGGCGGTGGCAAAGGGTGGCGTTGACGGCGAGTGTGACCCTTTTATAGGGCAGCGGTGGAGCGGAGGGTCGAGGCGGGGCTCCAGTGGAGGGAGGATAAGGCCGGGGAGCGGCGGGTGCGCGGGCGAGGCGGCCATTGGCCAGCGGCGCCATTGGGCAAGGGAGGCGGAGCTCCGGGCGTTCTCTTGCCACGATTGGCCTTGGGCGATGCGTGTGTGAGGGCCTCCGGTTTGTCGGGCGGGCGAAGCGGAGGGCCACCGCGGGGGTTGGGCGAGCGGGCGGAGGCGCGGGACATCGTCGGTGTGGCGGCTTCTCCGGCGGGCGGGCGAAGTGTGGTTGGGCGGAGCAGATACGTGGCAGGGGGAAAGGCACGCGCGCGGCCGGTGGTTGGCCAGCCCGGCGTTCGTCCCGTCCTGTCGTAGGCGCAGGTTGGGCGCCGTGGCTCTCGCCTTGTCGCTGTCTCACCGATGATAGGGTGCCGGCGAGCTGCCGGTGGCTGGCGGCCACGCGGCGCGCGGCACGCGGATGAACATGGCCCGGCGCGCGGGCGTCGAGGCTCCTTCGGGCAGTAAGCCCGACCAGCTTGGAGAGCTCCTTACTCAAGGTTTTGCAACTAAAGTTTCAAAACTCTTTTAAGCAAACTTGTTCAACTCTGGACATAGTTCAAACTTGGTTTAAGGTGCTTGTTTATATTGTGAAAGGATTTGGAGATATCTCGTGCCAAAGTTTGCCAAAAATCTGGGAATCCAGACTTAGCCAAATCGGCCGGAGAGGTGGAATTTCAGAGGTTTAGCTATCTTTGACTCGATTTTTGGGTAGCTTATGAGTTGAATTAGACTTAAGCGTTATTGAAGGAGTTGCTCTCCAAACTGAGCACTTCAACTTCTATTTAGGGTATTTATTGAGTTTAGTTCAGAAATTTGGAGGAACGCCCTCGCCAAGAGGTGCACTCTGAGCAGTTTTCCAGACTTAGCGTTGTGGTGCTCAGGGGTTGAGTTGACCATTTTACCCAACTTTGACCAAGGTTTTGAACAGGTTCTGATTCGATTTGGACCTGGGTTAGTGTAACAAAGTTGGAATACACTCGAGGGACTAAAAGTTTTATTAAGGGTCCGACTTGAGTTTAAATATGAAATCGTGAGATAACAGGTTGCAAAGTTGGAGGAAAACTTGAATTCCAGGACTTAGGAGGTTTATATGGTTCTTTAGTACTCCGGTTTTGATTCCTGTTTTTGACTTCCTCCCACTCTAAATTAGTCAAAGTGCCTTTAACAAATGTTATTTGAAATTAAAAGGTTTACAACTCTTATTTGGGTAGAATTCTAAGTTTGCATATAAAATCTCAAGTTTTATTTTAAACTCCAAAAAGAGCTTCTTAGGGTTAAAATGGTCATTTCACCTCTTTACTTAGTGATTAACCACTGGTTTATATTTAAAAGCACTTACTTTAGGTAGTGTTGTTATAGCCTACCCCCTTAAAGGAATCTCACCCCAAGATTCAAGTGCAGAAAGGAACTAGTGTGGCTGGTGCAACGTACCTCCCTGGTCGAAAAGAAAATCGCGGAAGTTAGTGTTGAGATACTCTTCCGTCTCCCACATCGCTTCGTATTCTGTATGGTTGCTCCACTCAATTTTGTACATTTTTACCATTTGCCTACGAGTATGTCTTTCTTTCCGGTCGAGGATCTTAACAGGATACTCCTTGTATGATAAATCGGGTTCGATCTCCAATTCTTCCGGGGCAATGATTTCAGTTGGAACCCGAATGCACTTCTTGAGTTGTGAGACATGGAAAACATCGTGTATCGCTGCAATCTTCTCTGAAAGTTTAACTCGATACGCTACGGGTCCACAAATTTCTACAATCTCATAGGGACCAATATAGCGCGGAGCCAACTTTCCTTTTACTCCAAAACATTGTATGCCTTTGGTCGGTGAAACCCGCAGGTATACAAAATCCCCAACCTCAAATTGGATAGGTCTTCTTCTTTGATCGGAATAGTTCTTTTGTCGAGACTGAGCGGCCTTGAGATTTTCGCGGATAACTCTCACTTTTTCTTCGGCCTCCATGACCAGGTCAGGTCCATACACTGTTTGCTCTCCGGGTTGCGACCAGCTTAGCGGGGTTCGGCATCTACGTCCATACAAGGCTTCAAAAGGTGCCATTTTCAGGCTGGCTTGGTAACTATTGTTGTATGAGAATTCCGCTAATGGCAAACACTTATCCCAATTCTTGTCATAATGAATGGCACAGGAACGTAGCATATCCTCCAAAATCTGGTTAACCCTTTCAATTTGTCTATCGGTTTGAGGATGATATGTGGAACTACGAATCAACTTAGTGCCAAGTGAAAGCTGCAACTGCTCCCAAAAGCGTGCTACAAACTGACTACCTCGATCAGAGATGATCGTTTTAGGTACACCATGCAAGGAAACAATCCAGTCTAGGTATAGTTCTGCGTATTTCTGTATGGTGTGGGTGGTGTGTACTGGAAGGAAATGCGCTGTTTTGGTAAGTCGGTTTACTATAACCCATATGGAATCATGCTTGCGCGAGGTATTGGGTAGTCCGATTATAAAGTCCATACTTATGTCCTCCCACTTCCACGAGGGAATAGGCAGCGGCTGCAAGGGGCCAGCTACCCTTAAGTGGCTTGCTTTGACTCGCTGACAGGTATCACACTCTGAAACATATCGTGCAATGTCGGGTTTCATCCCACTCGACCAGAAATTTTGTCGGAGGTCGTGGTACATCTTGGTACTACCAGGGTGAATCGAAAACTTGGAAAGGTGTGCTTCATCCAGGATTTGTTTCTTAAGATCGGGATCATTTGGAACAACGAGTCGAGCTTCATAATGTACCACTCCTTTCCAATCCTGTCGGAAATGCTTATATCCTTCATCCTCCTGTGCGAGTTTCTCCTTGGTAAGGTTTATCTCTTCATCCTCCAATTGTGCTAAAACTATTTGGTCAAGCAGGGTAGGCTCCAGAGAAATATGACTTAAGGTGTCGTGAGGAATAATTTCCAAGTTAGGTTTAGCCATTTCATGACACAAGGTCTCGGCATAATTAATCGTCGATAAGCAGTTATAATGGATCTTGCGGCTGAGAGCACACTACTAGATTTATGGTCTAATGCAACGGCGGAAAAATGTTGCAATATGCCAAAATCGATGCAATATCTAGCAATTGCAACGGCGACTGGTTGGTTAGCAGGCGTGGCAAGTACTGGCGTGGCAATAGCTCTTTGCAACGTTTTTTGTGGGCCGTAGCAACTTATGGTAATTGCCACACACATTTTCATTGCATTATAGAGTATGGCAATGGAGGATTTCGTTGCATTAGCATGTATTGCAACGCAAGCAGTCATTGCTATAGTACGTAGTTGCAACGTACAAACTCTGTGGTAATATGGTTTTTCGCAACGATTTACATGGTGGTAAGAGAATATATTGCCACGGAAATTTGACGTAGTGACATATCCTATGACAACTAAATTTCTTTCGTGGAAATACACTATATTGCAAAAACCATTTTCGATGGCAATAATTAGTTTTGCAACGGAAACGATTACGTGGGGACTTTTTGTATGGCAACACAAATGCTTTCGTGGCAATAACTTATATTGCCACGGAAACATGTTTGGTGGCGATAATTTGGTTTGCAATGGAAAATATTACGTTGTGACAGATCATATGGCAACACAATTGGTTTCGTCAAAATAAACTATATTGCCATGGAAACATATGTGGTGGCAATAACTCATGTTGCAACGGACAATATTTAGAAGCAAGATGATATGTTGCAACTAATTAGCGGTGAAGGTTTTTATGTATTTTTGCAACTTTTATCTTCCGTGGCAATAAGTTGTTGTGCAATTGAAAGTATATAGATGCAATAAAAGATGTTGCAACGAACTGGGGTTGCTGCAATTATTTGTTTTTGCAATAGGTGGATGTATTTCTTTTCGCAACTGGAAGATGTTTTTCGCATCGGATTGGATTTATATATTTGTATATCGAATCGTTTGTGCAACGAAATGGTTTAACCAAAAAATAAATTGCATCATCATGAATATAAAACCAAGCCATCTTGACATTCATAAAGTCAAAGTGCCAAATACATATTCCAAATTGAAAATAGTTCATAACTAGTGTTGGTATATCAATAATACTAAATCCTTGTAATGTAGGCTACAGGAATCATGCAATACATTGATTTTCCTTGAGTGAACCATGTCATGACTCTGAGCCCATGCGATCCATTGAAGAAGAATGTTTCTATCCAAAAAAAAGAATGCAGTGCATCAGCAAAAGGGTCTCATAGTGCAGTAGTATATGTACTAACAAACATGATCTTGGTAATTTATCTTGTGCTTGTGGACACGTGGTCTGACACAGAGCATATTATTCGCACACAGGAGACTGCTCTAAGTTTACTGATGCACTTAAACATAGATTATAAATCAGGTTTACTTCTGCATGCCTGTTGGCTTCTTGTGCGCACATGTTTTGTAGCAGCATTCAGTAGTTGCCGTGTACTAATATATGCTCCTGCAACATTGTTGCTTTTGCTATTTTGAAAAAGACCTCGAGACACTGTACTAGTTCTATGTTTGCTAGCATTTTTCTCAACTGTTGGCGTAGCATCACTTGGGATGATGCTCCTTGGGTCAGTCTGCATAGGAAAAATAGGTGGAAGTAATTTAGGGACAAAACACATTCCAATATGCTAATTTGTGTAACAAATATCCAAATTGCCTTTACCTGTAGTAATGGGGTTTCTCTCTGTTCAGCAAACTTCGATAGCATCTCTTTCATGATATCTTCCCTAAGTGCTTGCCTTTTGTTATTTTCCTCTTCTTGAATCTGTAGCAATTTTTCTTCCAATATCCTTTCCCTTTCAGCCTTTTCATTTGCAAGTTGTTCTTCTAACTTGTCAACCTTTTGTTGGAGCGTATTATTTTTCTGGTTGGCCACTTCTGTAGCACGGGCTTGCTCTTGGATTTGAGCTTTCAGCAATTCACTGCGTGATGGAGTTTTAGACAAGTAACCATGACCATGGGTTCTGTGGGTTTTGCATCCTGTACTTTGCTTGTAGCATATTTGGAAAACATTGTTTTCCTCTGCAGTGGAGATGGGATTTGTATCATCATTGCGATCTCTCTCGGAAAGCCTTAGGCATGCATTGTCCTAATTTAAACAGCAGCATTGGTGTCAGTATTGGACATTAAAAATAATAAGAATAATGTTGTTAATAGTGAACTATGTAGATTACTTACATACACAGCCTTAGATGCTTCATCTGACCATTGCCCATTCTTCATATGAGTACTAAACCAAAGATTTAAATCACTTGGTTCTTCTCCCATATCCGGGTCTCTCTAAAGATGGCATGAATGAAGCACATTAGCTTGACATGTCTGCAAAAAGACCATACCATACAGCAAGTCTAAGCATTACCTGCTCATGGCTCATGTTGGAAAATGATCTGGACCCCATGACATGGTTCTTCTTTGCTTCTTTACGATTCTTGGAGTTCTGGTTGCTAGCTTTCTATACAGGGTGTAAGTAAAAAAGTACATCAGTAGTGCATTGATCGAACTAGTAATAAATACATGGGATATATGGAATGACGAAAAGGAAATGCTATGAGACCTTGAAATCTGGAGATCCAAAATGCAAGATAAGGTAGTGCCATTCTGCAATGTCAAGGTCTTCTGGCTTGTGTTTCATTCGTGCTGCGTAACTATCGTATGCCTTGTACGTGGCACTAAGTGATGATCTCCATCCTTTGTATCGCGCCATCGCGATGGTCCAAATCTTTTCCTTTTCATCATCAACGTCTACAAGCTCCCACCTATTCTGTTTATGTGATAACACATTCAGACGGAGAATTATTTGGCTATTTGAGGATTATTATAGCAATCATGTAACAGAATTAAACATCGTACGTACCAGTATGTCGGATGCTATAGAATTTTTCACATTTTCATGTATGTCTTTCCATTTGTTGACTTCAATAAGAGGAGCCCTTTTCCTTGTAAACATTACAATTTCATCCACAAATGACCGGACGTTAGGGCCTACGAGACCTCCCAGCTTTGTGGAAAATTCAATTTTTAGTTTCTGTGAGCCGCTCCTTATCCTCTTTATGGCTGCTGATAAACCCTTAAGGGCACCACGTCCTCCTTTTATCGCTTTTTTGTCACGCCGAGCATGAGTTGGTCTATCTGATGGTGGTGATTGCACGGCTTCAAGACCTTCATCATCGGGAAGGTTTTCAACTTTGTCATTGTCATCTTGATCTAAATAAGATACTACATATCATACAATTGATCCACATCAGTCTATACATTTTTTGTTCACAAGTAATATTAACTTTGATTGCTGAATGAATGAATAGAAATTACTAATGTCTTGAAGATACTCTTTACGCTTTAACCATTCTTTATATGTCTCGATGGTTTCATCCCTGTAATCATCTTTAAATTCTGCACATAACGAATATGTAAGTGCAATGAATAATACAACACATAGCTTATATAAATTGTGACTGGAGGAATTGTACCTACCTGTGTCCGGTTCATCCTGCTGCAGGTTTTGAAGCCATATCTTGTAAGCATCTATTTGTTCTCCTGTCCTTCGTCCTTCTGTAGTTGTTTGCCTTCATCAGTTCAAGGGAGTTATGGTTACCTGCAAGTTAGTCTGTTGATCCCTTGTTAGGAGGATCCTGATTTTCCTGTCTTTTGAATTGCTTTGTAACATGGCTGGGATTTGGTGGTCATAATCAAGAGGGATGAGGGATGCTGTGTTCCTGCCACATCGCTCCTTATAATACAAGAAGGCACGTCCACAGTAGCCGAGCTTTGACTTCAAACAAACCAAGTTAAAAAATGTGATATTAGCCCTATCACAGGTGAACTGGGCAGTTTCATGACCCGAAGGTGCCCCGACGCAATCGATAATTACACTCCACCTCTCACCAGTGAGTCTGCAATCAAACTCATATGCAATCATTCAATGACCAAGGTAATGTCCTTACTCTTACACAAGAATATTAATCTATAAATTCAATAGAGGACTATATATAACCCTAGTAGTAGAAACTAGGCATGTATCGAGATCTTCCAATTTGAGATAGGAATATAACCCTAGGCATGTATCCATATCATCCAATATCACATAGGACTATAACCCTATGCGAATTTTCGATTGGATTTGCAATAGTCTAAGAAAACATACCTGGTTCGGGGAGGTTCAAACAAAAACTCATCAGGACCATCGTCTTCAGTCGCCATCTCTCGGTCGCCGGCGGTGTGGGGCGGAGTCGGCCTCCTGCCGTCGAATCCAGTCGCCATGTGTTGGTCGCCGACGGTGTGGGGCGGACTCGGCCTCCTGTCATCATCTTCAGTCGCCATCTCGACAAGGAACCGAGAGTCGTCGGGTCGCGTCACCCCCCTCTGCCCCACGAACGTCAAGGAAACGTGATTAATGGCGCCGGAATTTTAGTAGATGGGGATTGGTAAAAATATATGGAAGGGTTATTTCGGCGGGCTAGGGGGAAATTTGGGCAGGGCAAGCGGGAAAAATTTGGCTGGGGAGGAGGAGGAGGTATTTTGGTATATATCGACACGTTATGTTTCTTGCGTGTTTAATTGGAACATTTGAGCAATGTGTTCAATATTGAAATCACTATGCACATTGCTTCATCTGCACATGTATATATTCACGTGGCACACAATAAGCTCCCCTTTGGCATGGCTCATCCAAATAAAACGGCTTCACCGGTAAAGCCAATGCCTGTGAAGCCAATAAACATAAGGCATATCCCTTAGTGAGAGAGAAAGCATTAAGATTGCATTGGAAAGTATATATCAATTAGCGTGGAATAGAGACGAACAATCTAATGAAACTAAGTTGACACCATAAAGTTGAGATACTTGACTCTCCAATATTCTTGGAATGACTTACAATTTGGTACTTTGAAACTCCAAGGTTCTTGGAATGACTTATAATTTGGTCAAAGTAGAGATACTTGACTCTCCAAGATTCTTAGAATGACTTACAATTTGGTCAAACTTGAGATACTTGACTCTCCAAGATGGAATTATCTTCTAGTAGAAAAACAAGCATAAGCACTTAAGGTCGAGAACAAGGGATACACTAATGCATATGAAACTACACCATGAAATTTTCATCTAGATGAAACTATGTATGCACAGTTACCAACACAGTTTGTGTCTTAGCTTGCATGTACTAATGCATATGAAACTACACCATGAAATTTTGCATTGTATAGGTAGTTTCAAACACAATTTCATTTTCATGTTGCTTACGTACTCCGTATGTGGCTATCGTGCAGCCCCTCCTAGTCGAAGCAGGCGTGTAGCCCTTGTCTTGTCTCCTAACGAAAGCTTAAAGTGCTACGGATTATAAGAGGCGACATCCACTCAGCCTGTCTTGTCTCACGACATCAGCCCAACTGAGTGGTGGGCTGGGCTTGATGTGTAGTAGACCGTCGCGGTGTCCTCGCCGCGCTTGCACCACAGCGGCAGCGAGGGTGGCGCGCAGGCTTGAGTTGGAGTCGTGGGGCCATGTTTAGAAGCTAACTTTGCAATCGTATATTTTTAACTAGCCGTGCATCCCAATTTTGTGAGGTAATACACGGGTTCTGCGTGTCTGTCAACACTGCAAAAGCAAGCTTGAAATCCGGCACCGTGCAAATAAGAGTCGGTCGATCGGATCTGATTGACTCATTAATCATGCGTCCCATCCTTCTTGAGAGAGAGAGAGAGAGAGGGAGCGGGCGAGCTCGACCTGCGACACACGGTGAGAAATGAATGAGGAACGGCGCGGCATGCGAAGCGGGCGACACACGGTGAGTCCAGAATTAAAGCGTGCCATTAGCTCCAAGGAGTTGTTGGCACTGTGCCATTGCGCCACATGTGCCAGCGGCTCTGCGGTACTGCGCCCGTGCCAGGATTACGTCGCGCGTGCAGGTTCCCCATGCATACCCCAATTAACACAGCAGTTGATGCCCTGCCTCGCGACGTTTCGCGCCGTCCAGCCACCCTTTAACCGGTCCTTCGGCTGCTCTGTGTCCCTTCAGTTCCCCAGTCAAGAGGCGTCTCCTCTCCCGACGTGCGCGGTTGCGTTAATGCTCTATCTCTCATGCACGCACGCATATATAAGGGCCCTTCCACCCGCGCGCAACAAGCCCTCTACACACTGCACCCTCCCGCAACAAGCCCTCGCCATGCCTCGCCGCTTGAAGACTACTTGAGCAATGCTCAGCCCTTCCTCCTCCGCTCCTCGCTCCCCGATGACGCGTCCTCCCCCGCCGTCGTCCGATGATTCGGAACGCTCCTCCCCACCTCGCTCGCCGACGCCGCCGCCTCCCCTGCCGTCGTTCGACTCATCAGACCTCGACGTCAACCTCGAGGAGGATCCGGATCGGGAGACCAATTCAGAAGAGGAGGATTTGGTGATGGCTTAGCAGGGGCCATGTCCGGAGGACGTTGCTGTCGTCCACTCCTTTGAGACGGCACGCCAGGAGGAGGAGGACTGGCGCCTGCGTGCCATCACACAAAAGGAGACTGAGGACTGCATGCTCAGGCGCACACTGGAGATCTCCGCCGCAGAAGCGGAGCAGGCCGCTCAAAGGGAGGAGCAACGGGTGGCGATGGAGGTGGAACGCCGCCGGCGCGTGGCTGCAAGGAATGAACGGGAGGAGGAGGCGGCAGTTAAGGAGCGGAAAGCGCACCAAAACTAGTTTATATGTAAATGTTGTCAATGTAATGAACTGGTCTTTTGTTTCGGTTGTCGAAGTTGTTCTTTTTATGTTTTAACGATAGTGGTATTGTGAACCAGTTAGTAGTAGTTTTATCTTGTTCTTGGAGTTTTTGCCAATGTTACCAGTTAGCAAATTAACCTAAAAACATGGAGTTTTATCTTGTTTCGGTTGTCCAACACTCACTTGAGTAGGCGACGATCAACATCATGTCACAGCAGTGTAAATGTGGCGATCAACATCAAGTCACATCAGTCGTCGCCCAGCCCATTTTCACGTAAAACACTTCTATTCCGTACGTAGTACTCACTTACTCCTGTAAGTACTGCTGAAACGGCACATCTACACAAGCGGCTTAAAACCAAATGCGCATCTACACACAAGAAGAGACCTCAGAGACAGTGGCATGAAATCATACATAGTGACATGTAATCATATGTTTCACAAGTCTTAACTAAAATTATTGGGAATTTGGTAGGTTCTACAATGTTCGTTAATCTAAAAAAATGCACAATGTATGTAGTAAAAAAAATGAAAGGTAAAAAAAAGGACCACTACCGAAGGGGGCCCGATGAGGCTCAACCTCATAGGGAGCCTAATAGAAGGCTCAACCACAGAGGGAGCCCAACTGAGCCTACGAAGAGCAAGCAGTCAGGTAGCTAATCAGGTGGCATATCAGATGGTAGGTCGGAGGATTTCGATGCTGCTTGTGCACCTCCCTTTTTAAGTATGGCAAGGAGCTTCTTCGTGAGCGAGGTGGTACTAAAAGTTGTGGCCATGAACTCTGGCGCAACAGATTTTGTACGTGGGCTGGCCCATTACAAATTCTTCCTCGTTCCCCTGTCTCGATTGGTTCTTCCCACATAAGGCCCCAAATCGCTCCGCCCCGAGCTCCTACGTCGGCCGCCGCTCTTCCACCGCACCGAGATCAAGCGCCGCCTTCCGGTGAACTTGAGATTCGATGCCGCCTTCCGGTCAACGGGTAGGTTGCCGGCCAGCGGGGAATGGGTAGGTCGCCATATCCCAAATCTTCAGTTTATTATATTGTCAGATTCACCGTTAATTGCAAAGAACTAAAAATTATGATAGTTAAACAAAAAACACATCTTTCGCTCCGTCCACAGTAGAATTGACAGGCGCAATGTATCCATCATCGATGTAGTCGTCCGTGTCATCTTCTTCATCTTCATTTGCTAAGTCAATAGTTGTTGGTTCGGGTACAGACTCAGCAAGAGCCTTTTCAATTACAGATGCGTCACCGGTGACACCTTCAACGCCAGTCCTAGTCGAGTTTGTCAAATCTTCATGTGTGCCCGATTCGATCATATCTCCGACTCCGACATCGATTGAATCAACATCAATTTCTTTCGGGTTGTATAATTCGGGCATGAAGAACACATTTCTGGGGTTCATTCTAATAACAGTGCTCCAATCTTGTTTCTTTGAACCTTTCACATAAAACACTTGCTGAGCCTGTGTCCCAAAAATGTAAGGTTCATTTAAATATCACAATCGAGTTGTATCGATATCTATAATACCATACTGATCCTTGTTGAATCCTCTACCTTTGCTCCTACTGGCAGCAGGCACATCGTACCATTCACATTGAAACAGGATGACTTCCTTTTATGTCGGAAAATCTAGTGCGTAAATTTTTTTGACCACACCATACCAGTCGATGTTGCCAGTACTAGGATCACCATTCACAACAACACCAGAATTTTATGTAGTCAGATTCTTCTCTACATGAGCAGTTCTGAACAGAAATCCATTGATGAAGCACCTATTGAAAACACGTGCCCGATGCTCTGGTCCCTGAGAAAGTGCATGCATGGCATCACTTGTTTTTCTTTCTGCATAAAGTATGTTCATCTGCAAGAAGTATAAAAGAACAATGTATGAGTACATGAGCACTACAAGCAATAAAACCTGTGAGGAAATTGTACTTCACCTTACGCTCGAACCAGCCTACAAATTGTTCTCTATGACGTTGTTCAACATTCCTGACACACTGTTTTCTGAGTGAATCCTTATGCATGTATGTGCATACTCCAATGTAAGTAAATTAAAGTTACTACTTACTTGGCCCATGGAAAAACCTCATCACAATTTGTTAATATCCAGTACCTCATCCGCTGCATATCTAGCCTAGTAAGTTGCTCAATTGCAAATCCTTTCTTAGTATAATCAATGTTGCTGAATATGCTTAAACCTGCTGGTGGTTCATTCACTGCTGCCCTTTCATGATGCTCTGGACGATTAATCTTTGTGTCCACGTCATCCAAAAAGTGAGAGCAAAACGTCATGCACTCCTCTAGTATATATCCCTCTGCTATTGAACCTTCAGGATAGGCTTTGTTCCGCACATAGCCTTTCAACGTACGTAGATACCTCTCTATTGGATACATCCATCTATAGCATACAGGTCCTCCTAGTTTAGCCTCTTCAGCAAGATGAACTTGCAAATGCATCATGATATCAAAAAAAGCTGGTGGGAAGATCATCTCCATACGACAAAGAGTCTCTCTAATCGAAATGTTCAATTTTTCTAACTCTTCGGTGCTCAACTCCTTAAAACATATTGCATTGAAGAACCTACTAAGCTCAATCAGTGGTTTAACAACCTCTTGTGGCAGTATTTGACGAACCACAATGGGTAATAGTTTCTGAAATATAACATGACAGTCATGAGTTTTAAGTCCAGAGGGCTTACACCTGGGCACATACACACATCTCTTGATATTAGACGCGTAACCATCAGACATCTTGACACCTTGCAGAAATTTGCATAGATATACCTTGTCATCTTGACCCAAACTGTACAACGTTGGAGGCAAAATGTATTTGTCATTCATCACCAAAGGATGTTGATCCTTCCTCATGCCCAAATGTTGCATGTCCAGACGAGCCTTCTCGCTATCCTTGGATTTTCTTGCCATGTCAAGCAAGGTCCCCAGTATGCTCTCACATATATTTTTTTCAATGTGCATCACATCCAAATTATGCCTTACAAGCAACTTTTCCCAGTAAGACAGTTCAAAAAAAATACTCTTCTTCCTCCAATTGTGCCATCTAGTGTCCTCTTCACGCTGCTTCCTCTTTTTAGTCGTGTTCCCAAATATCACTTGCTCAAAGCTTTCATACTGGTTCAGTACACCTTCCCCATCTAGTGGCACTGGAGGCTCCCTCTTTTCCACCTGGTTGTTAAAGCTAATCTTGTTGCGGCGCCACCTATGATCCATTGGTAAAAAGCGGCGATGACCCATGTAGCAATGCTTTGAACCAAATTTCAGCCATAAATAGTCAGTATCCTTGTGGCAGTATGGACATGCAAACTTGCCTTTTGTGCTCCAACCAGATAGCATGCCGTATGCTAGGAAGTCATTAATTGTCCAAAGTAGAACAACACGCAGAGTGAAATTCTTCTTTACCTTTGCATCCCATGTCTGAACACCGTTGAGCCAAAGATCTTTAAGCTCATCAATAAGGGGCTGCAAATAAACATGAATGTTATTTCCTGAACATTTTGGCCCCGGTATCAACATTGACATCATCCAGAACGGTTATTTCAAATACAACCAAGAAGGCAAATTGTAAGGGATTAGGATCACAGGCCATGTAGTGTATGTCACGTTCAACATCCCAAATGGATTGAAACCATCATATGCAAGACCCATCCTAACATTACGAGGATCCAAAGCAAATTCCTTATAAATTTCATCCACATGTTTCCATGCCATGGAATTAGCAGGGTGCCGCATTTTTCCATCCTGAACAAGTCCCTCCTTATGCCAACGCATATATTCAGATGTGGTCGCATTCATGTATAACCTTTGCAGACGAGGGGTCACTGGAAAATACCTTAGGATTTTCTGTGGAACACGCTTCTTAGGTGCAGCATCACCACTAGCTGCCTCCTTCTCACTTGAACCACAGGTTTCCATCTACTCTCTCCACATGTTGGACATTTATCCAAGTCAGCATATTGTTTTCTAAATAAAACACAATCATTGATACATGCATGTATCTTTTCGTAGTCCAGCCCAAGATCACGAACTACCCTTTGCACTTTATCCAAACTATCTGGAACACAATGACCTTCAGGGAGCACAAGCGAGAATAGCTGAAGCACAGCCTCCAGAGCACTGTTACTGAGACCAAAGATGCACTTAATCTAAAATAGCCTAACAATGAATGAGACCTTAGTAGCCTCCTTGCAACCTGGATATAGTTCTTTCTGTGCCTCAGTTAATAACTTAAAGAATTTCTTAGCGCTTTCATTTGGCTCTTTAGTTCTGATTTCACCACGTATTGCACCACTGATTAGTGAGGAAACCAAATCATTCATAGAAGGACCATCCCCTGATTCACCATCAGTGCCAACTCCTTCAGTGATGCTCGCATATGAATCCTTTTCTTCTCCTTCCCCTTGGATGAAACATTCAGAAAATCCCCTAAAAAGCAAATGATTTCTAATTTTCTCAACTGTTCTGTATGACATGGAACGGCATCTTGTACATGGACATGGTGCCGTATCTCCTTTACAAGTGCCTGCAAATCTAGTCTCCATAAATTTCTTCAATCCTTTTTGCCACTGATCTGATACTTGTGGCAGCCGCATCCAACTCCGATCAACATTATGCGACATTAAAATCCTGCATATACAGTTAGTTGCTCATATGAGTACGCTAATAAGTCCCTGCTTTCTCCATCTATATATAATTATCTCCACGTCGTCCGACGTCCGGCCGTCGCCGCCCTGCTGCCGCCGCAACCAGACCTGGTGCCGTCGCAACCAGACCCTGGTGCCGTCGCCGCCCTGCTACCGTTGCAACCAGACCCTGGTGCCGTTGCCGCCCTGTAATTACCCTAGGGCAACGACAAGGGTAGCGACGCCAAATATTAGGCACGAATGCAACGACCAGGGTAATAAGATTAAGCAAAGCCCAGCACCGTGAAAAAACTAAAGCCCAACCCAACCGGTTTTTCCTCCGACGCCTCCCCTCCCGTCCTCGTCCAGTCCGCCTCCTCTCATCGAGCCCAAACCTCCTCCCCATCCTCCTCCAGTCATCCTCCGCCAAGATCCGCACACCTCTCCCTAGATCCGGTCCCCTCCCAAGTCCCCGCCGCTCCCCATCCGCACCGCCTGGGTCAATGAGGGAGTACCATCGCGATGCTAGGGGTCGTTTTGCCCGGGGCAACAAGCTCATAAAGTTGGAGACGCCGTCGAAGGCCCGCACCGCGAGAGGTCGGGGCTGCCGTGGCGACGCTTCTTCCTCACGTCGTCAACAATTACACAGCGGCGTCAACAGGTGGCCTACCACGCGGTCGGTTTCGAGGGGGTTTACCCTGGGGAAATCTTTTCAGGTGAAGATAACTGCCGACTCCGACTACGAAACTAAGTCCAACACAGAGACGGATGATGATATTGACCACATGTGCGAGCAGTGCATCGATGAAATCGTAATGTTCTTACTTTCTTATATGTTTTTATCTATGTATCCCTCATTTGTACTACAATTCAAATATGGTTAAGATAGTCATTGAACATGACAGGAATGACTGTTTCTTCAAAAAAGCATGATAGGAATGTGAACAGGGGAATGTCTATATTTTTACTTATGTATCTATGTCTGATTGTCGGTCATGCATAAACCCCTGAAACATTAGTCATTGAACATTAAAATAATCTGAACATTGAATGTCAGAATGTATTGTAGACTGATTTTATTTAACTGTTTGATGTATTGCAGACTGATTTTGATGAGTTAAAATCTCCTTTCAAGAAGTACGCGAATCATTCCAACAAAAAGTACAACAAAGTGGTGCGGGAGCGCCATGACCTTGCCAAGAAGCTTGACATAACTAAAGAGAAGGTAAAAACATTAGTTGCAGCAGTTAACAGGCTTGGCAAGAAGAAGGTAGACATTAAGTAGGTCTTGGTTCACAAAGTGTTTAGTTTCGTCTGTAACATAACCTCTAGTGCTATGATCCCCATCTGTCATGTTCTTTTGGACTGCCTGTGTGCATGGTGGAAAAACGTTGCTTGATAAGCCTCATTTTGATCAATGTCTTTGCTATGATCCCCATCTGTCATGTTATGTTTCATCAATCTGTTTGTCTAGCTGACAAATACATTTACAGTATTAAATTACTGATTGAATGAGGTTACTAGAGTAACTGTCAAAGCCTTGCAACATTACCTACCTATTGCAACAAATTTTCATAGAATTTATTTCTGTAACTAACATAAAATTTGTTTGTTTTACTTCAGCTCCTATCCATCCCCCAACTATTGTGTAGCGTGGTGGTGAGGTGCTCGAGTCCAAACTCCGGAGACCCTGGTTCGATTCCCTCATTGCGCATCTTTTAATTTTTCCATTAAGTAAAACTCGCAACCATTTCTCAACTCGTGGCAGCAACACCAATCTATTGCAACAAATTACTTGTTGTTGCCATGAGCTATGTGGCAACGTAACAAATTCGTTGCAATATTGCTTCCTACTTGCAACATTACGTATTTCGTGGCAATAACCCTTACATATTGCAACGCAAAACAAAACTTTATAACAACACAAAAAAACCGTGGCAATTTGTTCAGCAACTCGCAACCATCTTCCACTCGTTGCGACAACACCCACCTATTGCAATAGATTTTCCGTTGTTGCCTTGGGCTATGTGGCAATGTGACAAATTCGTTGCAAAAATATCAAAGCCTTGCAACATTGCGTATTTCGTGGCAATAACCCGTCGATATTGCAACGAAAACAATTAATTATCGCAACAAAAAACAGACGTGGCAATATCGCCTACCTATTGCAACGAATTTTCAAATGGTGGCAATAACGCCTACCGGTTGCAACGAAAACTCAAAATCGTTGCAATACCCCCTCCCTGTTGCAACGAAATTTGAGTTCATGGGATGATGGCCATGGCAATAGCCCTAAAATCTAGTAGTGGTATCTGCAACTACGTTGGCTTTGCCTGGGCGAGAATGCACTTCTAGGTCATAATCTTTGATTAATTCTAACCATCTTCTCTGACGCATGTTGAGGTCTGCTTGAGTGAAGATATACTTAAGACTCTTGTGATCTGTATAGATGTTGCATCGAGTTCCCATAAGATAATGCCTCCATATTTTCAGAGCATGAACGACTGCTGCTAACTCAAGATCATGGGTAGGATAATTCAACTCAAGATCAGTTGCATTTGAATCAACGTGTGTTTGTTGTGCAAAGCACAACCAGAAACCATTAGTCCTGATTGTCAAGACAATCTGGATTTTGATAGTGAAATTGGACTTCACATGCTACATCTTAGGGGGTGTTTGGTAGGGAGGGGCTAAATTTTAGCCCCTGTCACATCGGATGTTTGGACACTAATTAGGAGTATTAAACATAGTCTAATTACAAAACTAATTGCACAACCCCTAGGCTAAATCGCGAGACGAATCTATTAAGCCTAATTAGTCCATGATTTGACAATGTGGTGCTATAGTAACCATTCGCTAATGATGGATTAATTAGGCTTAATAGATTCGTCTCGCGATTTAGCCTATGGGTTCTGCTATTAGTTTTTTAATTAGCTCATATTTAGTCCTCCTAATTAGCATCTGAACGTGTGATGTGACAGGGCTAAAGTTTAGCCCCTGACATCCAAACGCCACCTTACCGTTTTCAGATGGAGGCAAAAGTTGCTGCCGAGATCAGATCATATATAGTATGCTTTTATAACAAATTTGTGATAGTGCAGCTTTATACATGTCGCTTATGACTTCTGTTCTCCTGCTCAGTCCAATCAAAACATTTTGTTGTGCGAACCTTGTGCAGTGCATAGCATGCGGTCTTTGGTGATGTAGTGCAAATTTTAGAGGTCGACTGTCTGTTGTCTTGTGCAAATTACGGTAAGTAATAACTTGAATGTTGAGTCAATTTGTGTGTTGTTGAATTGGTTTCAGTGTAACATACAACGGCGAGCTTACAGTAACCGTATGCATGCTCATAGGCGCTGCTGCTGTTTGAGATGAAAATGCTGATCATCGCTGTTTTTTCTTTTACAATCTAGCCAGCCACTGTTCGTAACAAGCAGGAACGAACAAGATTTTTGCACTACTTGTGCGAACCATTTGTACGTAGGTCCCAAGCACTGGTGGTTGCGAGGAGATCATTTGATTGGCGTGCTCAATTCTGGTCATGACTCTGATGATCGCTTGGAGACCCCAGCTTTGTCAGCATCTCTTTCAGCTCCGCCCAACGACGTTAACCAGTGGCTACACATGATCTGATCCGTATCCTATCCTTTCCTATGCATCGGGCCGCTCGCTCTTCACACTCTCACAGTAAACAAAGGCATCCTGTTTTGGTGCAGAATTTTTTTTTTTTGGTGTAGAGAAATTGCCGCTGGCGTCTTCTCTACTCATCATTCAAGTTGACGGAAACATGGAAAGAGATTGCGTGCCAGCCATGACCTCGATAGGCAGAGAGACTGAAGCTCCATTTCGGCCTAGCATTGTTTAGTTGCCCAACTTTGAAATACCAAAATTACTGTAGCAACACTGTAACGTTTCGTTTATATTTATGAATTATTGTCCAAATATTGACTAATTAGGCTCAAAAGATTCGTCTCGCAAAATACAATAAAACTGTGCAATTAGTTTTTGATTTCGTCTACATTCAGTACTCCATGCATGTACTGCAAGTTTGATGTGATGGGGAATCTTATTTTTGCATAGTGCCAAAGTTAGGATTTTGGAGTGAACTAAACATGGCCCTGGATTGGTTCGAGCAACCGTCACATCGAATGTTTAAATACTAATTAGGAGTATTAAACGTAGACTATTTACAAAATCCATTACATAAGCGGAAGCTAAACGGCGAGACGAATCTATTAAGCCTAATTAGTCCATGATTTGACAATATGTTGCTACAGTAAAGATTTGCTAATGATGGATTAATTAGGCTTAATAGGTTCATCTCGTCGTTTAGCCTCCAGTTATGTAATGGGTAGCCTATGTTTAATACTCCTAATTAGTATCTAAACATTTGATGTGACACCTGCTAAAAATAAGGAAAGGGACCAACGCACCCTCCTCCCCAGCTACACATCAGCGTAGACCAACTTGGGAAGCAGAGCAAGAAGACTTCGCCATGGGCACACAGCTCCTCCTCCTCGCCGCCCTCCTCCTCCTGCCCCTCGCCGCCCTCCTGCTCGCGAGGCAGCGCGGGGTCCGCGGGGGCAAGAGCGGCGCCCGCGTCCCGCCGGGCCCACCGGGCCTGCCGTTCCTCGGCAACCTGCTCCTGCTGAGGCGCTCCTCGTCCGACGTGGAGGCCCTGCTCCGGCGCCTCGTCGCGCGGTACGGCCCCGTTGTGTCCCTGCGCGTGGGCTCCACCCTGTCGATCTTCATCTCCGACCGCCGCGTCGCGCACGCCGCCCTGGTCGGGAGCGGCGCCGCGCTCGCCGACCGCCCCGCGTTCACGCGCGCGCTCCTGGGGGACAACGGCAACACCATCTCGCGCTCCAGCTACGGGCCCGTGTGGCGCCTCCTCCGCCGCAACCTCGTCGCCGAGACGCTGCACGCGTCGCGGGTGAAGCTGTTCGGGCCGGCCCGCGCCTGGGTGCGCCGCGTGCTCGCGGAGATGCTCGGGCGGGAGGCCGAGGAGGCCAGGGCCCAGGCGCGGGCGCCGCCCCCCGTGATGGAGACTTTCCGGTACGCCATGTTCTGCCTCCTGGTGCTCATGTGCTTCGGCGAGCGGCTGGATGAGCCGGCGGTGCGCGACATCGCCGCCGCGCAGCAGGCCTGGCTCATGTTCATGGGCCAGAACGCCACCGTGCTCGCGTTCTGGCCGGCGCTGACCAGGATCCTCTTCCGCGGCGGCCTCCAGAAGGGGCTCGATGCGCGGCGGCGCCAGAAGGAGCTCTTCGTGCCACTCATCGAGGCGCGCCGGGAGCGCAAGAAGCAGCTGGACAGCCCAGTTGGTGGCGGGGCCGCCGCGGAGGCGCCGGAGAAGGAGACGACGTTCGGGCACTCGTACGTGGACACGCTGCTCGACATCAGGCTCGCCGACGAGGGGAACCGCGCGCTGACCGACGAAGAGATGGTGAACCTCTGCTCCGAGTTCCTCACCGCCGGGACCGACACGACGTCCACGGCGCTGCAGTGGATCATGGCGGAGCTCGTCAAGAACCCGGCCATCCAGGAGAAGCTCTACGGCGAGATCAAGGCGGCGTGCGGCGGCGAGCAAGAGGAGGTTGGCGAGGAGGACACGCACAGGATGCCGTACCTCAAGGCCGTCGTCCTCGAGGGCCTACGCCGGCACCCTCCGGCGCACTTCCTGCTGGCGCACAAGGCGGCTGAGGACATCGAGGTCGGCGGGTACCTAATCCCCAAGGGTGCGACGGTGAACTTCACGGTGGCGGAGATGGGCTGGGACGAGCGGGAGTGGGACAGGCCCAGAGAGTTTGTGCCGGAGCGATTCCTGCCCGGCGGCGACGGCGAGGGCGTGGACGTGACGGGCAGCAGGGAGATCAAGATGATGCCGTTCGGCGTCGGCCGGCGGATCTGCGCCGGGCTCGGCATCGCCATGCTTCACTTGGAGTACTTCGTGGCCAACTTGGTCAGGGAATTCGAGTGGAAGGGGGTGCCCGGCGAGGAGGTGGACTTGGTCGAGACGCGCGAGTTCACCACCGTCATGAAGAAACCACTCCGCGCGCGGCTGCTGCGCAGAACCGCTGGCTGAATGCCCCAGCCATCGCCGCGTCTGAGTAGGTAGCCATCGGCAGAGTAGCTATCTGTTGGACGGACGGCCAGACGGGGAACGCCTGCGAAAACGAAGCCGATGGGATTCCTGGGCCGGGCCGAGAACTCCGGGAGTTTTGGGCTGCGTAAATTGCTTTATCTGGTGGACGCTTTTAGTGGCTCAGATGGTCTAAAGTGTTGGGCTGGGCCATTCCCATAAGGCCCCCACTGTCAGGAATGTTTTGTCAGGATGTCAGAGCTGAAATTTCATTCCTTCTACCCTTCCTCTTCATTTCACATCTTATCGGGATAGATCCCAGTACCCTACAAGAAAGTAAAAAATTGGATTCCTATTAGAATTTTTCTGTAATCCTACTAGAACTCTAATCCTACTCTCATCCTTATAACCGACTAAAGGGGTCCATAGATCGGTAGGTCAAGACCTCATACAACCATAACAGAGGACAAATCCTCAACACCAAACAACACCCAAGCGCAGGGTACAATATACAACACCCCAAACAGGACGTAAGGTATTATGCTACTCTGGCGGCCCTAACCTGTATAAATATGTATCTTGTATCTTCGCTTTTACCTTCGAGTTCCAGGTCCGACGATTCCCACCAATCAATCAACTACCTTGGGATACCCCTCGGTAGGTTGCCGAGCATAAAACACCGACACCTCTTTCTATTTTCCCTTCCTGAAAATGAGGAATCGTTGGATATAATAATCGTTGGATATAATACAGGACAGAGCAATAAAACTATAAAAGGCAATCCACGAGGAGGATACCCAAGTGGTTGATTTGTAGGTGGAGGGGATTGTAAAACCAAGAACTCGAAGGTGATCGCAAGAACACGAGGGACACGACGGTTTTAGACAGGTTCGGGCCTTCGGAGAGTAATATCCTACGTCCTGTATGTTGGTGGTTTGTATTGCTTGAGAGTCGATGTTGTTGGGTTGCCCTCGGGAGGCTCAATTGGCCGCCTTATATAGGCTGACAACCTAGGGTTACAAGTCGGGTTGAATCTAATCTACTTGGAAGTTACATGGAAGGTGATTTGAGTCAGATTACAATACGTATCCCACAATATCTGGGCTGATTTGAATCGCTCAGCCTCCTTGGCGTGTACTCCAAGTATCTTCATATCCTTAGCTCACACATTCTAGTCGGGCAGGCCCACTTGTCAGGACCGGCTAGTATCATGGTTCGGTAGGGACCCATGAGGTACCCATATCCCTCGAGTCCCTGAGTGAGGGATATGGGTACCCCATGGGTCCCCATCGACCAAGATACTGGCCGGACCTGACAAGTGGGCCCGCCTGACCAGTACGTGCGGGCCAAAGACATGATGTTACTTGGAGTACACGACAAGGCAACAAGACTGTCCAAATCTACCTGGACATCATGGGACGTGTTTTATAGTCCGACTTAGATTGCTTTCCATTTAAAGACCAAGTAGATTAGACTCAAACCGACTTGTAACTCTTGGTCGTCAGACTATATAAGGCGGGCAAAGGGCGCCCTTAAGGGTAGGAGGGATCATCAGATCAATCATGAGCAATACAATCTACCAAAGTAGAGGATGTAGGGTATTACTCTTCGAAGGCCCAAACCTGTCTAAATCCCTTGTGTCCCTTCGTGTTCTCATGATCACCTTTGGGTTCTTAGTTTCACAATCGCCCTCACCTACAAATCAACCACCTGGGTAACCCCCTGGTGGTCTATCGGGCTTATAAATCCGACAGTTAGCGCGCCAGATAGGGGTGGTTGCGAGATCCTCTTAGCAAGCTCGATGGCATCCCATCCTGGTGTTATTTTTCCCGAGAGCATGAAGGACTTCCTCACCAACCTGGTCCAGATTCAGTTCGGGACCATGCCGGCGGATTCCGTCCTGACCAGTTTTTCCGTTGACTCGGCAACTCCCGTCGGCTTGGCGACTTCTGCCAAATTGGCGTTCATCTCTAACTCGACCTCCGTCGGATCCGTTCCAGCAGGACGGATTCTTTACCCAAGGATCGTCATGCCCCTTGCCCAGCAAGTCGGCAAACTTTCCCTCTCTAAGAGGGTTCTAGATCTGGTCGTCAACGCTCGCCCACCCATGCCCTCCGACCTGATCGCGGGGCTAGATTGCATCAGCAGCACTATCGCCGAATGCATAGAGCTATCCGAGGCAGCGCTGGGTGAAATTAGGTCGGCGCAGGGTCCGTCCCACGTCCCCTTTGGTCTACGGAACTCGTCCTCCGAGTACTCCGCCAAGCTTGGCAAAGTTTTCCAGATCCAACGACGGCTTGACACAGAGTCGATGTGTAGACGAACTAGAACCTGAGGTCACCGCAGCGAAGGTTGAAATGTGGTCAGCTGAAACTATGATGGCGTCATAGTGACAGAGAGGCTGTGAAGTGCTCAAATAATAAGAAAATTCGAGCGAACGCAGAGCCATACGCGTAGAGTGAAGTCGAGTGCCAAGTCGATGGATGTGGGGCATCCAGCATGTTGAAGCGAAGGACATGGAGGGTGTCGCAAGATGCACTCCATACAGGGCTCCCGAGCATTGAAGCGATTAGTATAATCGGTCCAATGGTCAAATAAAAAAAATTGATCCCAAAAGCAGATCCTAGTGCCTGTACACAAGGATAGACGAAGCCACGAAGGCTTGCCGACCAGAAGGAGGCACCTAGCCCCCGTGGACGAGGACTGGCGGAGCCGCGAAGGCACGCCGACATAAAATAGGTGTCCTACCCCCGAGGATGAGGACTGGCGGAGCCGCGGATGCGCGCTGACCTGAAATAGGCATCCAGCCCTTGAGGATGAGGACTGACGGAGCCACGGAGGCACGCCAACCTGAAATAGGCGGCCAGCCCTCAAGGATGAGGACTGGTGGAGCCGTGCCGACCTAAAATAGGCACCCAGCCCCCAAGGACGAGGATTGGCGGAGCCGCGGAGGCACACCGACCTGAAATAGGCGCGCAGATCCGTTTTCATTTCTACCCGCCACACTCGTGTCGCCGCCGCCACAGTCCACAAAGCACATTGCTGCCGCGCCCGCGAACCCTAGGCCGTGCCGCCGTGGTTCCCAATATGCTCGCTCGCACTTCGCCGCCGCCGCCCGCGCTACCGCGACGCTGTATGCGCCTCAAGACCCACCATCGTATGCGCATCAAGACCCTTGCAGGTATTAGATCCAAATCGCAAGGCATAGAAACCAAAGAAATGGCACAGGCGCAGATACCAGATCCATCTGCAGTTTGGATGAAGTCGGTGATGACGGAGGAGCGCATCCAGGTGCTCGTCGACCAAGGCCTCCTGGGGCCCAAGGCGCTACTGGACTGGAAGCCGACCGCCGTGGAAGAGTTCCCCACAGAGGACAAGACGGAGACAATGGTCTTCACATCATTCTTCGAGCGCGGATTCGGGATCCCGTGCGGGGACTTCTTCTGGTGTCTGCTCCACTACTACAAGATTGAGCTGGTACATCTGAATCCCAACTCGATTTTGGATATTGTTGTCTTTATCCATCTGTGTGTGGCGTACTTGGAGGTATTTGTATCAATTGAAGCCTGTGTCAACCAAGGGGAAGCAGCCACGAGTGATTGGGGGTTGTGGTTTTTATCTACGGTCGATGAAAGTCCAGGAGTACTTCAACATCTAGTTGAAGGAATCTAACAAGGGCTGGGACAAGGAGTGGTTCACTGATACTCAGATACCTTCATGGAGGGCCCAGCCGACTACTAATGGGTCGGACCGACTTGATAAAGAAGGCAGAAGATAGAGTCCGGCTAGAGCTCCCCACGTGTTGTAATCCAACTAGATCTCATCTATAGTAACCGACTAGGGGTCCTGCCATGTGACCCTACCTCTGGAAGTATAAAAGGGGAGATAGGGGAACCGATCTAATCCCTCAACACAACAACCAACACCTAAGCGCAGGTGTGGCGACCAGCCCCAAATCTCATGGGTTAATCTTAATCCGAGTCCCTAATCCCCACCTCAGCTCCCCGAGTGGAAATGCTCAACCCCCAGTCCGGTCCCGACCCCTGAGATCCGACCCCTCTCCGCTGGTTCCCCAGTCCCGACCCCGCCGACCCCAACTCAACCGCCGGATCCTTTTAAGTCTTCCTGCAATGCCTCTCTCTCAATCTGAGCAGTGGACCAACCGAGACTGACCGGTGGACCCACAAAATCTCTCTCCCAGATCTCCCGCGACAGACGCACTCGAGTAGCATGCCCGCCTCAGAGCTTCTCCGCCACGTGGCTCGACTTCTCCGACACCCGCCACTCCACCTCGTCGCCGGGCACGACCGGATAGATTCCCGCGCCCCCTTTCCCAATCGCAGCGGAAGCTCCTCTGCTACTCTTTCTGCAGTACCTCGCCCCCCGCGCCCATCAGCACCCCGCCGGACCCCGGCTGCAGAGCCCGACGCCTCCCGTCTTTTCCGCCGCTTCTCCACAGTCGCTCCGCCCCAGACACGCTACGCGACGATTCCTCCTCCGCCAACCCAGACCACGGCCGCGACAGCTCCTTTTCCGCCCTGTCAGAGCTACGCACCCGACAATCTGTTGCTCCGCGCTCGCCCGCACGACCGCGGCCTTCCTGTCTTCTCACCTGTGCGCCCTCGCTTCTAGCGCCGGTCCCCCGGTCACCTCCGTCAGATCCACCGCACGACGACGCCCGCCTCCGCCAAATCTCAACCACCGGCAAAATCGCGCCTGCGCCGCCCCGTCTCTGGTGCCCAATGACCGTCGGTGTTATCCCCGAAGTCCTGCTCCGCCGCCCCGCTGCTCAATCTTCGCCCCTACAGAGCACTCGATCGTTTCTTCCCGATCTTCGCGCCGCTCCAACCTTCTCTCTTCCGCGCAGCTATAAAAAGGAATGCCAGAGCTCCACCGGAGTCCCCTTCGCCATCGCTGCCTTGCTGCTGTTCCTCTGCTTTGTGCTCAAAGCGCTACAGCCTAAGTCCCTGAGGAACTCTCCTCTCCACTCCACGCCCGCCCTTCCAATCCACGCCTAGCCGCCTGCTCCTCCGCGCTGCGCACGAGCTTGCTTGTCTCCACAAGAAGTGCCGCCGCTGCCGCCGGAGCACCGCCGGGCATCGCCTAACCAGTCTTGGTGCTCCAGTTCCTCCATCCAAGTCTACTCTTTTCCGACCCCAAGCTTCACCTGTAAGACGAAGGTAAGCTGCCGACCCTTTTTTCGCCTCGTCCGACCCCTCCTATCCGCCCCACCCCTGTTCCGTCTTGCCCGACCCTATCTGTTTCGCCGACCTTTCTCCGTCTCGCCAGAGGGCTCGGCTGTATCTTTTTCCTAGACCCAAGGGTATATGTGTAAAGATTTGGGGGACTTCTCTGCGTTAAGTCTGAGGACCCCCAGTACGTCTATTCCTCTAGTCTAAGGGTCAGATCATAAGCTTCTTCCCATCCGACCCTTTGCCTTGTTCTTCTCCAACTCACGTGAACTTCCCCACTCTTTCCGTGGCTATGCTACAAAGTTTCTGAGCTAGAACTTGCAAGTGTTGCTGTTGAGATAACCGTCTAAATGCTAACTCTTGCATTGCATTCGTGTAGAGCTGCGTCTCGCCGACGGTTTCTACGAGTTGCACCCGGCGCCAGAGGACGAAGCTGCAACCGAGCTCCCGCTTCCAGAAGCCGAAGCCGCCCTCGCAGAAGACCCCTTCCCCTCCTCCTCGTTTGAAGGCAAGCCCCGGATGCATGAAACCCCTATGTTTCCTAAACTTGCGCATGCCTTCTTCTCCATGTTTGGGCATTTACGTATAGGAGTTGTTTGCAACCCTAGATGCATAACTTAGATCCCTTGATCTGAACACTAGCTGTTGGACCGAGTAGATGCTTTGCTTAAATAGGAAGCGGTAAAAGCCGAGTGATTTCCTGTCACTCGCGAGTTTGTAGGAGTTGGCTGTTTCCTTTCTGTTACAACTATAAGGACGATGGACGGGGTAGGGTTTTGGTTAACTCTTTGGTGGTCGGCTGATCGCCCCGTCTGTCTATGGAACTTGTTAAGGCCCGACAGTGGTGGTGTTCGTGATCAAGTGTTTGAAAGTACTAACCTCATACTTATTATGGGATGAGGAAGCCGAGTACCGGATTGAACCTAGACGTGAGCGGTCGCCCCATTGTCCTTGGAACGGAGTTCCCCTGCGGGCCGCACGTGGTGGCAAGTGTGGTCACAGAACGGTAGAGGCCGGGTCTGTGGAACATTGCACCAAAGGAAATGGGCCCGACACGGGTTAGGGGATTGATGGGGAAGGCCGACACAGGAAGCGACCCTCGGTGGTACGCGGATGTCATGAGGTTAGGTTCACCATGCATGGTTAAAGAACTCGAATCGATTCGTCTGCCTCTCACAGTTTGAGACTGCTTGATCGCTATGCTACCCTGAGTAATAAAGGAATCTGATGATGACATGGTCTTGATGATGATGTATATCTTTTGGTTGGTTCTATGTTTGCTTAGAGTAAGTTGCTAACTTAGACCGGATAATGAACCTAGAACCTGAGCTAAAACTTAAGAATAGGTATCTACTTAGTGCTTCTTGGCAAACAAACCCCTCAGCCAAAGAGCCTTGGATGTCTAGTAGTGGTGGAGTAGCTTTACTCCCGGTCGGTTAAGTCTTGTTGAGCTTAGTAGCTCAGCCTTGTTATGGCTTTTCTTTTCAGGTGAAGTTGCTGCTCCCGAGCCTTCTTCTGTTGGCACTTGGCCGCCCCAACTCCCTCCGGGTTGGACGGTTGAGTGGAATCCCTCGTCGGACGGCGAGGAGAGGGATCACTGACGTCCTGGCTGGCCTCACCAGGGATGTCCGACCCCTGCGCTTAGCCTCCGCTTGTTTTACCTTCTGTTGTTTCCTTTTGAACTTGTAAAACTCTGATGTGGTTTTGTTGTTGAACTAAAATGGTCAATTTGTTTAAATCGGTGGACTTGTTGTATTCTCTGGAACCGCTCACCTTCGTGTGAGTCTGCTAACTCGGTTCTGTTCAAGTGGTTAAATTGGAGGAAATCCGACGGCATCTCAAGTTAGTCCGATTAAGGCCGATCGTCGCATGTTAGGCGACTTAACCGTCCCTTGATTTGGCTAATCCGAGGTGGATCCGCCACAGCTGGTACCAGAGCTGGTTTAGCAAGACAGAGAACACAATAGGCCCTAATCACTTCTTCTAATTAAAAAATTGCAAAGAAACCTTTTTGAAAAATCTCGTACGATCGTTAAGGATGACTTTAGTACGAGAGGCCCTAGGGGATTTTGGGGTTGTTTTTAGGTGGCTAATACCTACTGGTTATCTTGCTAACCTTCCAGCACTTCGCCACGTGTATCATACGTGTGCCGAGTCCGCATCACGAGCATGCGAGGGTTGATAGGGAGTCTATTCAAAGGACCCTGTCATCGCGGTTATCTCGCCCACGTTTATCATACGTGCGCAGGTTCCGTATGTTTATTCATACGAAGGGTGGTATGGCTCGATTCCAACAAGCCTATCATCATGGTTGTTCGCCACGTCTATTATACGTGCGCTGATTCCGCATCGCGAGTATGCGAAGGGTCATACGGTTCCATTCAAAGGGGACCTATTTCCACGGTTGTTGTGCTGTCCATGCAGCTTTGAACGCATGGGTGTCGTTCCTATAGTGAACGGTAATATTTGGGGACGCTTTCGTGGGTGCTGGCACGAAAGGTTCATGTGGTTGTGTTTTTCTGCAGGTACACTGACCGCGTTCACTTAGGAGACGTTACTAGAACCGACTAGCTACTATAGGGAGAGACGTAACTATTGCCTTGCCACCGGCACTAACTGCGTAAGACCACGTTTGGCAGTTGTTTTGGTTGAGAATGAGGTAGGACGTGCATGCGACATAAACAAAAATCTGTAAAGCCACCCCTCCCAAAAGTAACCTTGCTCGGAAAAGCTCTTCTTCGGTTCCAAGGATTTCTAGCTTCTTCCACCTTGTTCTCGGTCAAATTCGGATGCTTTCTGTCTGACCCCTTTCTTCTTAGAGTTCTGTCTCATGTTGTCTTGGTTCTTGGTTCCAGATGGCCGCCCTCGGACACGTTCTGTATGGCGCCGATGGTATCTCCCATTCGACGTGCTTGCACTTCGAGGGTTTTCCCGCTATTCTGTGGGACACCTTGAAGTGGTTCGGGTACCAGTCTCCGCCCTTGTATGTGGGACGGATGTACCTGGAGCACGGCGTCCAGAGGTGCAACGTGCAGGCAGTGGTACCCCCACCTCCGGTACGACCCGAGTGGCCCCAGCTTGGAATCTCAACATACGGTCACACCCTGGAAGATACATGGGAGTCAGCTGCTCTACAACTCCTCATTCAGTTCTGTCAGCTGCACCCGCTAGAGGTCACCCTGGACCCAATTGGCCTGTTCCCTGCCAGAAACTGTATGGACCCGGCGTGGCTTGATCGTGTCAACAACATCGAAGTGTTGGCCACATCCCACTCGATGGTCACCATCTCCACCAACATAAGATGCATGTCAGCCCTATATCGGCTGATCGAGCTTCAAGGACGGGCCATGGCTATCTTGGCTCGGATCGCTGTGGACACCCAAGGACACCTCAACACCGCCAAAAGGGACATGGTGGGACAAACCTATCAACTCATCCAAAGAGGCATCCAAATCCACGACATGCAAGACTTAATCTCCGAACTTGAGGGAGAAGTAGCCGATCTGGTGGACGGCATGATTGAGCTTTCCGAAGAGAAGATGGAGGTAGAGATGGAGCTGGCAGTTGCTAATGCTCATCTGGACGAGCACCACGCCGAGCTCGACGACATGCATGCCCTTCAAATGCAGTTGGAAGAGCAAGAAGACCCTGAGGAGGTCGAGGGAGCGACCAGCATGGACATTGAGGATCACGACGCCCCTTCTCCAACCCACAATGTTCCCTCGTAGATGGAGAGTTGTAGGGAGCTAATCTTTTGTTGTACTCCTCGGTGACCTAAATTTTGGATAGTCATGTAATAGGTTAGCCTTGAGTTGAGTATTCCCTGTGTTTTGGGAACAACCATGTAAAGATCTCAGTTGAAATCAGATCTTAGCTTGGCCTTTGACTCCTTGCAACACGTTTGGGATGCCAGACTGTGTCAGTTTGTGCTGTGACCACACATACCATTTTCTGTGGGTCTGTCCAAGTTTGGCCGACCCCGGGTCGCGAGGTCGGATGCGCCCGACCCCTCGAGGCAATTCTCCGCCTCGCCCGACCCCTTTTTGGTGTGGTTTGTTTTGCCGACCCCTTTTCTTGAGCTGTTTCGCCTAGCCCGACCCCTTGGCATAAGGTCAGATAATGGAACTCCTGGAATCTGGTTATGGTTCGCCCGAAGTCGTGTGCAGAGCTAAGATAGATGCTGACTAAGATGGCAATGTGAAGTGTGTATCTCCCTTATAAGGCTGTGTGTTGCATTGTCGGCAAGAGTTGCATTGGAGGATTTAACTTGTATGTTCCCATCTGTTAGGGAATACTTCCGAGGTTATGGAATTAATGGAATGTTGGCTCTTGCAGATGGCGCATCGCACCAGATCCGGCTCTGCGCCCAGCAGCAGCGAGCAAAGACAAGATCTTCCCCCGCCCCCGCCTCCGTCTCCATTAGAGGCGATCTTAGCGGCTCAAACCGAGCTGCTGAGGCACCTCATGCAAGGACAACAGCAGCAGCCCCATGGTGGAAGCGCTCAACAGCAACCGCATGTTGCTCGCTATGAGGACTTCTTGGGGACGCAGCCCCCTTTGTTCCAGAAGACACAAGACCCGCTCGACGCAGATGCCTGGGTTTGCACAATCGAGTCCAAGTTCGAGCTTCTCACCGCCCAGTGCCCCGACCACAACAAAGCCGGTTTGCAACCCAGCAGCTACGTGGTTCCGCCCGGCTCTGGTGGGATCACTACCATGCCATGCTGCCAGCCGACCATATCGTCAGCTGGAACGAGTTCAAGACAGCGTTCAGAGGGCATCACATCCCGGAAGGTCTCCTGGAGCGCAAGCTCAACGAGTTCCTGGCTCTTACCCAGGGAAACCGAGATGTCCTGCACTATGCCCAAGCTTTCAATGACCTGTGCCGTTATGCCGGCTATCATGCGGACACAAACAAGAAGAAGCGGGACAGATTCCGTCGAGGACTAAGTTTGGAGCTCAGGGAGAGGTTAAACCCCATTAAGGTGGACACCTATAACGAGCTGGGCAACTTGGCCATCTCGCAAGAGGATTGCATGCAGGCTCTCAAAGCCGACCAGAAGAGGAAGGCCTCTGTGGCATATCCGAGCCCGCCTGCTCGAAGGTTCCGGATGGTTCCTCCATAGGCACCCAGCCGACCCCAACAGTCGGGAAGATGGGTTGCCCGACCCACGCCCGCGGCAGCACCTCGTTTTCCTGGCTTCCAACCACAAGCGCCCCGGCCGATCCTACAGCCACCACAGCGTCCTGCAATGGGTAACCGCTGCTTCACCTGCGGCAATGAAGGGCATTTCGCCAAGGACTGCCCCAGGAACAGAAATCAGCAGCCTAGCCAGAACCCCATGACGAACAGAGGAAGAAGGCCCAAGGTGCAAGTCCGCCAAGGACGGCTCAACTACACCAGCTTGACCGAGCTCCCCGAAGGTGCGCCAATGATGACGGGTATATTCCTTGTCTTAAATCAAGCTGTTGTTGCTTTGTTTGATTCGGGAGCCTCCCATAGCTTCATCGGGAGTAAGACTAGAGAAAGATGTGAGCTAAGTATCGGTCACACTAAAGGATCATATGTGATCTCCACTCCTGGAAGGAAGATAGCCTCAGACCAAATTGTTACTCTTGTACCTATCCAGCTAAGCCAGACTCTTTTCAAGGAAAATCTTATCATCCTTGACCTGGAAGGAATAGACATCATCCTTGGGATGGATTGGATGACCAGACACCAAGTGGTCCTAGATGCAGCTGCCCGAACTCTCCACATCAACTCACCCTTTCATGGCAGTTCTACCCTACCCTTGAAACCCCCTAAGTCCG
Source organism: Setaria viridis (assembly GCF_005286985.2). NCBI lineage: Eukaryota > Viridiplantae > Streptophyta > Magnoliopsida > Poales > Poaceae > Setaria > Setaria viridis. The sequence goes on along the minus strand of NC_048271.2, from coordinate 13,553,106 downwards.
CACTTCCTTGTGCGTACCCTCTATCGGAAGCTCGGCTAGAAAGCCTCCCTGTTGTCTGTGAGTACCCGGATGTGTTTCCAAAAGACTTGCCCGGCATGCCACCCGATAGAGATGTGGAGTTTTCCATAGATTTGGTTCCCGGCACCGCTCCAATATCCAAGAGACCCTATCGGATGCCACCAGCTGAGCTGGCCGAGTTGAAGACCCAGTTGCATGATCTGTTGGAAAAAGGCTTCATCCGACCCAGTGCATCACCATGGGGTTGCCCAGCCCTGTTTGTGAAGAAGAAAGACGAGAGTCTATGCATGTGTGTGGACTACCGACCCCTCAATGCGGTGACTGTCAAGAACAAGTACCCACTCCCCCGCATTGATGTGCTGTTTGATCAGTTAGCTGGAGCAAGAGTGTTCTCCAAGATCGATCTTCATTCCGGTTATCACCAAATCAAGATCCGACCCTGTGACATTCCCAAAACAGCCTTCTCCACAAGATATGGACTCTACGAGTACCTGGTCATGTCTTTTGGACTCACCAATGCACCCGCCTATTTCATGTATCTTATGAATTCGGTGTTCATGCCCGAGTTGGAAAAGTTTGTGGTGGTGTTCATTGATGATATCCTAGTGCACTCGAAGAATGAAGAAGAACATGCCGATCATCTTCACGTAGTTCTCCAACGGCTGAGAGATCATCAGCTCTATGCTAAGTTCTTCAAGTGTGAATTTTGGTTAGATAGTGTCAAGTTCTTGGGACACACTATCTCTAGGAATGGCATAGCCGTCGACCCTAGCAAGGTACAGGAAGTCATGGACTGGAAGCCTCCCGCCTCAGTGCACCAGATCCGCAGTTTCCTTAGACTAGCAGGCTACTATCGGCGCTTCATACCGGATTTCTCCAAGATAGCTAAGCCGATGACTGAGCTACTGAAGAAAGATGTCAGATTCATGTGGGACGACAAATGTGAAGAAGCCTTCAAGACCCTGAAGCACTTGCTGACCACAACCCCGGTTTTGGCTCAACCCGGCCCCTCTAGGCTGTTTGACGTGTACTGTGACGCCTCTGGCACTGGACTTGGGTGTGCCCTTATGCAAGACAACCGAGCCATTGCCTATGCCTCACGGGCGTTACGACCTCATGAGCTGAACTACCCGACCCATGATCTTGAGTTGGCAGCAGTGATCCATGCCTTAAAGATATGGAGACACTATCTGATGGGCACCCACTGCAACGTCTACACCGACCACAAGAGCCTCAAGTACATCTTCACCCAAGCCGACCTCAACATGCGCTAAAGAAGATGGTTGGAGATGATAAAGGACTATGATTTGGAAGTTCACTATCATCTCGGCAAGGCCAATGTGGTGGCCGATGCTCTTAGCCGCAAAACCTTTTGCAACTGTTTGTCAGCAATAACCTTCACCGAGACGCTGTGTCACGAGATGGGAAAGCTCAGTTTGGAAGTTGTTTCCCATGGCACCCTCGGCCACATATCTCTTGAGTCTGTTTTAGAAGACCAAATCGGGTCAGCCCAGTTAGAAGATGAAGAAGTAAGGCGGATCATGAGGAAGATTTCCTTGAAGTATGAAGGGTATAAGCAGTTTCGACAAGATGAGACTGGGAAAGTGTATTATGGAAACCGACTGGTTGTACCGTCCGACCCCAAATTGAGGAACCAAATCCTAGATGAAGCTCATCTCTCCAAGTTCTCAATCCATCCTGGCAGCAATAAGATGTACCATGATCTCCGTCAAATCTTCTGGTGGAGTGGAATGAAACCAGAAATTGCCCGGTATGTTTCAGAGTGTGACACCTGTAGGGATACGAGGTAGGCTACACTAGCGCAAATCAAAATTTCTATCGCGTAAAACCAGGAAGAACTGCCGTATAAGGATCACGGGATTACCACTCGACGCACTACTGGTGCGGAAGATGTAGATTTGCGTCGATGCAGTGAAGACGATCAACGTAGTCGTACGTAGTCGATCAACGTAGTCGTACGTAGTCGATCACGTCAACGTCCAGCAGCTCCTCAGCAGCTCGTCCACGTGCAGCAAGATCGCCCTCGTGCCGCGGCTCGTCGTCGGCTCGTTGTGGCTCGTCGGCGGCTCGTCGTGGCTCGTCCAAGTGCTGCAGGCGCAACACCTCCAAGGTATCCACACGTGCAGGGAGGAAGCGTCGCAAGCCGGACTGCTAGATTCGCGAGTTGCAACAGGCGAGGGCGTGGGAGGCGCGGCAGATGTGTTTCGCCAAAAAGGTGTAAACCCTAGGGCGCCCCCACCCCTCTATTTATAGAGGTTCCTAACGGGCCTCTGGGTCCGAGGTCCATTAGTACTTCTAAGCCTAATCCAACTCGGATCAGATCCGAATTGGGCTTCCAGCCCCTTAAGTGTGTGACCCTATGAGTTCGGATACGTATAGACATGGCCCGAGTACTCCTACTCGGCCCAATAGTCGGTAGCGGCCTCTAGCAAGACGTGCCAACTCCTATACGCACACGAAGATCATATCAGACGAACCATCACAACATAATATACATGCTATTCCCTTTGCCTCACGATATTTGGTCTAGCTTCAAGCCGACCGCTCTTTCTCGATCCTGTGATTCGGAATCCCTTTGTAGGTTAACTCTTAACCGTATGTAGCATGGCCATGCATTTTCGGATCCGATCACTCGAGGGGCCCAGAGATATCACTCTCAATCAGAGAGGGGCAAATCCCATCTTGATTGACCATGTCTCATAGCATGCTTCTTGACAAACCCGAAAGCTACCTTTATAACTACCCTATTACGGCGTAGCGTTTGATAGCCCCTAAGTAGGTCAATCCACATCTAGAATACATGCGACAATCTCAGGTCTAAGGAAAAAGCGTATATGTTGTTTAAAGAGAGAACTACTTCCCGTGTTGGGTCAGTCCTAGCACATGTCTCCACATGTGTCCACATTATTAGTTTAACATCTCCATGTCCATGACTTGTGAAACATAGTCATCAACTAATACATGTGCTAGTCTAATATTCATGTGTGTCCTCACATGAACTCCGACTAGGGACAACTTTAGAATAACCATACAAGTAAAGAGTTTCACATACAATTCACATAATTGCAAATCAATTCAAGTAGCCTTTAATGGATATTCAATGAACACAATATACAAATCATGGATACAAATGGAATATCATCATCTTTATGATTGCCTCTAGGGCATACCTCCAACAACACCTGCCAATGCGTCAAGGCCAGTCATCTAAAGGTAGCAGGTACCCTGCAGCCCCTACCTATTCCCTCTTGGAAATGGGAAGATATCAACATGGATTTCGTTGTTGGACTGCCCCTTTCATCGCAGCGACATGATTCCATTTGGGTTATAGTGGACCACCTGACCAAGTCTGCCCACTTCCTTCCTGTCCACACCACCCACACGGCCAAGAAGTATGCGGAGTTGTATCTTGACCGCATAGTTTCCCTACACGGTGTGCCTAGGACGATCATCTCTGATCGAGGAGTTCAGTTTGTAGCACGCTTTTGGGAACAGTTACAAGCATCCATGGGCACTAAGCTCATCCGTAGCTCAACCTATCATCCTCAAACCGACGGTCAAACCGAGAGAGTTAATCAGATCCTGGAAGACATGTTGAGAGCTTGTGTCATCCATTATGACAAAAATTGGGACAAGTGCTTGCCATTGGCAGAGTTCTCCTACAACAATAGCTACCAAGCTAGCTTGAAGATGGCATCGTTTGAAGCCTTGTATGGTTGGAAATGTCGGACACCATTGAATTGGTCCCAAGCTGGAGAAAGACAAACCTATGGTCCTGACTTAGTAGTAGAAGCAGAAGAACAAGTGAAGGTGATTCAAGCAAATCTCAAGGCTGCCCAATCTCGACAAAAGAGTTACACCGACAGGAGAAGAAGACCCCTGCAGTTTGATATTGGTGATCACGTGTATCTTCGGATCTCCCCGACAAAAGGAGTGCAACGGTTTGGAGTAAAGGGGAAATTGGCCCCCAGTTACATTGGCCATATGAGATTGTCGAGATTTGTGGACCAGTTGCCTATCGGATCCAACTCCCAGAACAGCTCTCGGCCATACATGATGTTTTCCATGTATCTCAACTGAAGAAATGTGTCCAAGTCCCAGCCGAGATCTTAGAGCAAGAGCAGCTTCAGATCGAGCCCGACCTAACCTATGTTGAGTACCCGGCCAGAGTTCTTGACCATAAGGAGAGGCGCACCCGACGCCAAGTGGTAAAAATGTACAAGATCCTGTGGAATAACCACACCGAGGACGAAGGAACGTAGGAGACAGAAGAGTATTTGAACAAGCTTTTCCCAGGTTTCCTTTCCAACCAAGGAGGTAAGGACTGCACACCCCCACCGGTTACTTCTACATCCAAATCTCGGGATGAGATTCTTTTTAAGGGGGGTAGGCTATGGCGACCGGCCCCAAATCTCATGGGTTAATCTTAATCCGAGTCCCTAATCCCCACCTCAGCTCCCCGAGTGGAAATGCTCAACCCCTAGTCCGGTCCCGACCCCTGAGATCCGACCCCTCTCCGCTGGTTCCCCAGTCCCGACCCCGCCGACCCCAACTCAACCGCCGGATCCTTTTAAGTCTTCCCGCAACACCTCTCTCTCAATCTGAGCAGTGGACCAACCGAGAATGACCGGTGGACCCACAAAATCTTTCTCCCAAATCTCCCGCAACAGACGCACTCGAGTAGCATGCCCGCCTCACAGCTTCTCCGCCACGTGGCTCTACTTCTCCGACACCCACCGCTCCGCCTTGTCGCCGGCCACGATCAGATAGATTCCCGCGCCCCCTTCCCCAATCGCAGCGGAAGCTCCTCTGCTACTCTTTCTGCAGTACCTCGCCGCCCGTGCCTATCATCACCCCGCCGAACCCCGGCTGCAGAGCCCGACGCCTCCCGTCTTTTCCGCCGCTTCTCCACAGCCGCTCCGCCCCAGACACGCTACGCGACGATTCCTCCTCCGCCAATCCAGACCACGGCCGCGACAGCTCCTTTTCCGCCCTGTCAGAGCTACGCCCCCGACAATCTGTTACTCCGCGCTCGCCCGCACGACCGCGGCCCGCTTGTCTTCTCACCTGTGCACCCTCGCTTCTAGCGCCGTTCCCCCGGTCAATTCAGTCAGATCCACCGCACGACAACGCCCGCCTCCGCCAAATCTCAACCACCGGCAAAACCGCGTCTGCGCCGCCCCATCTCTGGTGCCCAATGACCGCTGGTGTTATCCCCGAAGTCTTGCTCCGCCGCCCCGCTGCTCAATCTTCGCCCCTACAGAGCACTCAATCGTTTCTTCCCGGTCTTTGCGCCGCTCCAACCTTCTCTCTTCCGTGCAGCTATAAAAAGGAATGCCAGAGCTCCACCGGAGTCCCCTTCGCCATCGTTGCCTTGCTGTTGTTCCTCTGCTTTGTGCTCAAAGCGCTACAGCCTAAGTCCCTCAGGAACTCTCCTCTCCGCTCCACGCCCGCCCTTCCAATCCACGCCCAGCCGCCTGCTCCTCCGCGCTGCGCACGAGCTTGCTTGTCTCCACAAGAAGCATCGCCGCTGCCGCCGGAGCACCGCCGGGCATCGCCTAACCAGTCTTGGTGCTCCAGTTCCTCCACCCAAGTCTACTCTTTTCCGACCCCAAGCTTCATCTGTAAGACGAAGGTAAGCTGCCGACCCTTTTTCCGCCTCGTCCGACCCCTCCTATCCGCCCGACCCCTCTTCCGTCTCGCCCGACCCTATCTGTTTCGCCGACCTTTCTCCGCCTCGCCCAAGGGCTCGGCTGTATCCTTTTTTTAGACCCGAGGGTATATGTGTAAAGATTTGGGGGACTTCTCTGTGTTAAGTCTGAGGACCCCCAGCACGTCTATTCCTCTAGTCTAAGGGTCAGATCATAAGCTTCTTCCCATCCGACCCTTTGCCTTGTTCTTCTCCAACTCACGTGAACTTCCCCACTCTTTCCGTGGCTATGCTACAAAGTTTCTGAGCTAGAACTTGCAAGTGTTGCTGTTGAGATAACCGTCTAAATGCTAACTCTTGCATTGCATTCGTGTAGAGCTGCGTCTCGCCGACGGTTTCTACGAGTTGCACCCGGCGCTAGAGGACGAAGCTGCAACCGAGCTCCCGCTTCCAGACGCTGAAGCCGCCCCCGCAGAAGACCCCTTCCCTTCCTCCTCGTTTGAAGGCAAGCCCCGGATGCATGAAACCCCTATGTTTCCCAAACTTGTGCATGCCTTCTTCTCTATGTTTGGGCATTTACGTATAGGAGTTTTTTGCAACCCTAGATGCATAACTTAGATCCCTTGATCTGAACACTAGCTGTTGGACCGAGCAGATGCTTTGCTTAAATAGGAAGCGGTAAAAGCCGAGTGATTTCCTATCACTCGCGAGTTTGTAGGAGTTGGCTGTTTCCTTTCTGTTACAACTATAAGGATGATGGACGGGGCAGGGTTTTGGTTAACTCTTTGGTGGTCGGCTGATCGCCCCGTCTGTCTATGGAACTTGTTAAGGCCCGATAGTGGTGGTGTTCGTGATCAAGTGTTTGAAAGTACTAACCTCATACTTATTATAGGATGAGGAAGCCGAGTACCAGATTGAACCTAGACGTGAGCGGTCGCCCCATTGTCCTTGGAACGGAGTTCCCCTGCGGCCGCACGTGGTGGCAAGTGTGGTCACAGAACGGCAGAGGCCGGGTCTGTGGAACATTGCACCAAAGGAAATGGGCCCGACACGGGTTAGGGGATTGATGGGGAAGGCCGACACAGGAAGTGACCCTCGGTGGTGCGCGGATGTCGTGAGGTTAGGTTCACCATGCATGGTTAAAGAACTCGAATTGATTCGTCTGCCTCTCATAGTTTGAGACTGCTTGATCGATATGCTACCCTGAGTAATAAAGGAATCTGATGATGACATGGTCTTGATGATGATGTATGTACCTTTTGGTTGGTTCTATGTTTGCTTAGAGTAAGTTGCTAACTTAGACCGGATAATGAACCTAGAACCTGAGCTAAAACTTGAGAATAGGTATCTACTTAGTACTTCTTGGCAAACAAACCCCTCAGCCAAAGAGCCTTGCATGTCTAGCAGTGGTGGAGTAGCTTTACTCCCGGTCGGTTAAGTCTTGTTGAGCTTAGTAGCTCAGCCTTGTTGTGGCTTTTCTTTTCAGGTGAAATTGCTGCTCCCGAGCCTTCTTCTGTTGGCACTTGGCCGCCCCAACTCCCTCCGGGTTGGACGGTTGAGTGGAATCCCTCCTCGGACGGCGAGGAGAGGGATCACTGACATCCTGGCTGGCCTCACCAGGGATGTCCGACCCCTGCGCTTAGCCTCCGCTTGTTTTACCTTCTGTTGTTTCCTTTTGAACTTGTAAAACTCTGATGTGGTTTTGTTGTTGAACTAAAATGGTCAATTTGTTTAAATCGGTGGACTTGTTGTATTCTCTGGAACCGCTCACCTTCGTGTGAGTCTGCTAACTCGGTCCTGTTCAAGTGGTTAAATCGGAGGAAATCCGACGGCATCTCGAGTTAGTCCGATTAAGGCTGATCGTCGCATGTTAGGCGACTTAACCGTCCCTTGATTTGGCTAATCCGAGGTAGATCTGCCACAGCAGGGTGCAATACAATCCCCAAAACAGGATGTAGGGTATTACAGTATACTAGCAGCCTCAACCTGTATAAGTCTCTGTGTCTTGTGCCTTGCGTTACCATCAAGTTCATGATCTTGCAATCCTCTCTGCCTACAAATCAACCATCTGGGTACCCCCTAGGTGGACTGCCGGGCTAGAAATCTGACAGTTGGTGCACCAGGTAGGGGTGATCGTGAGATCCTCCCCAGTGAGCTTGATGGCAGTTATTATCAAGATCTATTCAAGAAGCCTGGTGAGTCGTTCCCAGCATTGGTATTAGATCTATTTGATCTCCGCAATAGCTAATCTCATATTCTTTATTTTCAATCTCTACCCTTGGGGGCTTCTAAGCCTAAACGTGAAGACAACACGCGGGTTCTCCAACTCGACCACGAATCAAGCTAAGTCTTATTTACAATTAAATATTTTACGTATTCCGTATACCTACATACGCCTCAGCTCCTCTATGTCTCCATGACTTTCGTCGATCGCCTCGGCTCCTCTGTGTCTCTATGACTTTCACCGACCACCTTGGTCACACCCTGACTACTTATACAGCTTGGTCCGTCCACTACACGGGCAGTCGGGGGCTACACCCCATGGGTGCCCAGCTCATGCTGGTGCTTTTCCGCACAATTCCGACTGCTTTAGCGGCTTGTCCGTCCCTCTTAACGGTTGCTAATGTACTCGGGTAGCACATGCCTTAATCCGTGAAGCCTGACCCTCATGTGTCGCTTCCTGCTAAGCACGCTCTAGTCCGCTCGGCAACACCCCAGCAGGATTAGGTGCTTAAACGTAACGGGCTAACTTTTCGAGGAAATTACCTGACCTACAAGAGATGGATGCGCAAGAGTTTACTTCTACAACGAATCAAACTTTCGAGTTATGCAATCATTAAATATTCTACATTATACTACATAATGTTTGCATTGTCTTTTTACAGATCAGAAACTACTCGACGTGCCTTCTGCCGCTCGGCCGACCTCTTTAGCTTGGGGCAGGAGGCGACTCGGCGAGCCTCCTGCCGCTCAGCGGACCTCCCAGGCTCGGGGGCTGGGCGCCATAGACGACTTGGCGGCCTCCTGCTGCTCGCCCGACCTCTCTGGCTTGGGGTAGGAGACGACTTGGTGTACTTCCGCGACTTGGTCAGCTCCCAGGTTCGGGGGCTGGATGACATAGACGACTCGGCGTGCTTCTTGCCACCAGGCCGACCACCCAGGCTCGGAGGCTGGGTGCGGGAGGCGACTCGGCTTGCCTCCGTGACTTCGCGAGTGCTCGCGCTCGGGGCCTGGATGCCTACTTCGGGTTGGCGTGTCTTCGTGGCTCCGCTAGTCCTCGCACTCGGGGGCTCGGAGGCTGGACGTAGGATATCACTTGACGTGCGTCTATGGCATTTCACAAGACAAAGACTACAAGATCAAGAATTTTTCTTTGATCACTGCGCAGCTTCTCGGCAACCAGATAACGAAATCACTCGGGCGAAGCTTATCCAACTCGGCATTCGTGTCAGGCTGCCGTTCAACTCCACACCGCTCGAGGGCTTGACGATTATAGATACCCAGATACCCTCATGGAGGGTTGTTGACGCCAGATTTTGACACGTATGGAATTGGCGTCAAGAAGGATTGGCCGATGCGGCAAAATAAGAGGTCACTATTGGGAATCGGACGATTGGTGCTACAGTTGGAGATCAGCTGATTTGCGCTACAGTGTTCTGATGGATAGAGTTGGTAGAGATCGGCCAATTGAAAGGCTGGAGCAGTTGGGCCAATATGGGCTTAAAGTGGATCAGAAAGAGAAGACGAAGGGAGATTGGCCCGCAGGAGTGCAATAACCAACTCCAATACGAGTTGTACTTGTAAATATTCGTTTTCGTTTAAAATTAGAGATAGATCCTAGTCGGTTAGGAAGTTGGTTGTAACAAGCTATAAATAGCCACGTTTAGAGATCTGTAAATAACACATCAATCAATACAACAATCTACTATTTTCTCGTACCTTACTTTTAAGTCGGCGACTTCGCCAATACTTTTCTTCTTTCACGAGTTCGTACGGGTTGGCAGAGCTACATCGACACGATCTCCGGCCGATTCTGTAAGTTCCGTTTATCGAGTAATATCTAAGCTTAACTTCGGGCGCATCGCTGTCGTTTCGTTTAGATTTATTCACCAGTTATCGATATTTACTAGAATCCTAGGTTTTACTTGTCGTTCTAGTCTTATCACCAGTTATCCAGCTTGAGATTAGAACTTTCAGCTTGATTGTCATTATTTTCATCTATTATTTTGGCATAGCCGATTAGATCTATTTTCAAGTGTTGCTCCTGTAGCGTTATCTAGTTTACTCCAGTAGTTTTCTTTATAATCGCTACATAGTTATCGGTTGTATCATAGCCGATTATCTTGTTATAGCAAATCGGCCGATTCGCTGATACGCTACCTCGATATCGGAACTTTAGCTGATCGCAACCCCTGAAATTTGACACGTTTCTTCCTTGCCAATCAACAGGTCAGATTGGCAGGCACGCCGCGCGAACTGCACCAGGGCGATCACCCGAACAGGAGCTAAGCAGATTCTCCCGGGTCGTGTGTCCGACGCTGAGAGTCAATCGGCTGACTTTTAGTGCCAACAAGGACCCAGCCAACCACTAATGGGTTGGCCCGACTTGATGAAGAAGGCAAAAGATAGAGTCTGGCTAGGGCTCCCCACGTGTTGTAATCCGACTAGATCTCATATATAGTAACCGACTAGGGGTCCTGCCATGTAACCCTACCCTTTGAAGTATAAAAGGGGAGGTAGGGGTGCCCCTAGGAGGGGAATCGATCTAATCCCTCAACACAACAACCAACACCCGAGCGCAGGGTGCAATACAATTCTCAAAACAGGACGTAGGGTATTACGCTACACTGGTGGTCCGGACCTGTATAAATCTCTGTGTCTTGTGCTTTGCGTTACCATCAAGTTCATGGTCTTGCGATCCTCTCTTCCTATAGATGGACTATCGGGCTAGAAATTTGACAGACAAGAAAGTAAGAGATATCACTGTGCTCTAAACCATTAGAGAGATTATCTCGCATTAGGTGTTTTACGATACCAGGGGCTATCACACTATAAATGGGGGCACTGTACTCGCAATGCTGAGTTGCAGTCGTCCGGGAGCTGACAACTGCATGGTCGATTAGACCGTGGCTCTCACTCCACGTGCGAGGGCCCCACGATAATTAATGCGTCGCTATCCTCACCAGTCACCACTGAAGCCATCCCGATCCTTCCATCTCTCTCCAATTCCTTCTCACTCTTTTCTCCATTTTCCCTCCTTCAGATCCCACCGAAGGGCCTTCCATGGAGAGGGAGCTCCACGAGTGGCGGCACCAGGCTCGGGGGTGAGGCGAGCTCTGCTGAGGGGGCTTGGCGGCGGCATCGAGGGCCTCGTGACTGGTGAGGTTGTTGCCTCGGGGGCACGGCGGCTCGTAGCAGCGAGCTCGCGACGGGCTAGCATGCGAGCTCCCCAGCAGCGAGCTCTCGGGGGAGAGGGGCGCATGGCGAGCTCCACTTCGGGGAATCCGGCGCATGTAGGGAGCGACATTTTATTTTTTTTATTTTTTTCTATTTTTTTGCAATTTTTGATGCAAAAGGTTTTTACACAATATTTTATTCAATTTTCAAAACTTTCTTTCCATTTTTTTGAAAATTTTTCCCAAAATTTTTCTTCAAAAGTATGTGTCGGACTTTTGTTCCGAATTTTTTTTATAATTTTTTTGTTTCAAAATTTTTGACAAAATCTTTGTGCTTACATTTCTTTCAAAAAATTTTCCCAAATTTTTCTTTCAAACTTTGTTCCAAAATTTTCTTTTGAAACTTCTTTTTACTGATTTTTTGTTTCAAACTTTGTGTCGGATTATTTTCTAGATTTCTTTTGAAAAACTTCTATTTTCTTTTTTTTAAGTTTTTGATGTTTTTTTTTCGTGTTTCCCTGTGACTTTTTTTTTTGCATGCGGGATTTGCCATGTGCCCACGTGCGGAGTGGATCAGCAGGATCGACCTTGACAACCCACACACACAGTACAAATAAAAAATCTCCTATCTATACTACGGGGTGTTTGGTTCCTCCCCCTAAACTTTAGCTCCCGTCACATTAAATATTAAATATTTAGATACTAATTAGAAGTATTAAACGTAGACTATTTACAAAATCTATTACATAAGTGGAGGCTAAACGGCGAGACGAATCTATTAAGCCTAATTAGTTCATGATTTGACAATGTATTGCTACAGTAAATATTTGCAAATGATGGATTAATTACATTTAATAGATTCATCTCGTCGTTTAGCCTCTTTATGTGCTATTAGTTTTATAATTAACTTATATATCCCGTCCTTCTAATTAACCTCCGAATATTCAATGACTAAACTTTAGCTCGAGAAATTAAAACGCCCCCTACCTCTCTCTGCCCCCGCGTGGCTCTGCCTCGCTCCGCTTCTAACCGCGCGTGACATATGGGACCCATCCGCGTGGGTCTGCGCGCCCATCCACTCCGCCTCGTCCCCCCGGCCTCGCGCGCCGCGCTGCTCCTGGGCGTGGGCGGCCGCGCCGGATGCCTCGCTCGCCATCGCAGCTGCTGGCCGCCACCTTCCCCGAGGACGCCGGCGTGGCCCCGCACTGCGCGGGCCGCCGCCCTCCCCCGCTCGCTCCGCTGCCTCTGCCCGGCGCTGCAGCCCCGCACCCGGCCTCGTCGCCGTCGCTCGCCGCTGGCCGGACACGGAGGGCTCCCCGCCTGGGAGTGTAGGCGGGCAGGCCAGCTCCTGCTCCTCCCCTCGTTCCGGCCGCCGGCTCCGGCCCCCGCCTCGCGGCGCTCCAGGCGCTAGCGGCCACCGGGCCGCTCGCCGCGGGACAGCCTGCTGGGGCACGGCGGGGAGCGCGGGTCCCGGAGCCGCGCCGGGAGCTGGGACGCCGGGCGAGGGAGTTTGAGCCCGCCGCATAGCTCCGTCGCCGAGGGCTTGGAGCTGTAGGAGCAGAGGTGCCGCAGCCGTCGCGCGTGGTGGCCGGAACCACCGCAGTCGTGCAGGAGGTAGCGTAGCGGCCGTCGCCGCAGCCTCGCCTGAGGGCCGGATCAGCCGCCGCTGCCTTGGTGGCCGGAGCGTGCATGCGGGAGGGAGCGAAGTGGCCGTTGGCACGGCTTCGCGTGGGGGCCGGAGCAACCGCCGTCGCGCGTGATGGCCGGAGCCAACACAGCTGGGCGGGAGGGAGCGGAGGCGGAGTGGTCGTCGGTGCGGCTTCGCGTGGGGTCGGAGCAGCCGCCACCGCGCATGGTGGCCGCCTGGCCGGAGGCCCACCGCCCGTGGGGGCTTGGTGGCTTATGCAGAAGCTGCACAGGAGCCCACTGCACGGCCACCGCTCGTCTGGATTCATGGGCGGAGGATAAGAACGGATGGGCTGTTTTCTTTCTTTTTTATTAATTAATCGTGGGACCCACGTACTCTTAAAAATCATGGGACCCACATAACCCAAATCAAACCCAACAAATAGCCAAACATGGGATATGGATACAAACCTGACGACCCTATCCCATTTTTGCTTCAACGTATCCCACCTTAAGGGCCTGTTTGGATTGAGGGTGTTAAAACACCCCCAAAAACTTTAACACCTCAAGGGGGTGTTAAACTTGTTAAACTTTGGTCCTCATTCAGCTATTCCCTGGGTACCCTCCGTCTCTCTCCTCCCGCATCGCCCCCCGTCGCATCGCCTGCGCCTCCGTCTCTCCTCTCGCATCGCCCCCCACCCCGCCGCCAGCCGCCGCCTCCCGCTCCGCCCTCACCCCATCCGCCGCCCGCAGATCCTCCCCGCCAGCCGCCGCCCGCAGATCTTCCCCGCGAGCCGCCACCTTCCGCTTCGCAAGCCCCCCATCCACCGCCCGCAAATCTTCCCCGTCATCCGCCGCCTTCCCCTTCGCCCTACAGCCATCTCCGGCCGCTGCCGCATTCCCCTTCCTCCCCTCTGGTTCCAATCCCCATCCACAACTCCTCCTCTCCGGTTGTGGATCCACTCCTCCCCACGCCGATCCAGATCCCATGGATCCACACCTTCCGCAGTCAAGCAGCTTTGCTCCACCGGCTTCCATGGAGGGCCACGGCGACGATGGCCTTCAAGACTTGTTCTCTCAGGCCGATTGTTCTAGGGTTCCTCACCAAGGTCTCCAAGCTCTGGATCTAAACTCTCAGGCCGAAGACTTCCCCGACTTCCCCGACATGGACTCGTACGCGGAGATGCTTCGCAAACCAACATTCGTTGGTCGCGGAAGCCGTACACTAGGCTTGCGCGCGTCGCGCCGCGGAGGAAGGGTTGGAGGAGGCGGCGGAAGAGTCCCTGTCGGCGGCAGCAAGAGTGGCAACGCAAGCAGAGGAGCTGGCGGCGGCAGCAAGAACACCGGCGCAAGAGGAGCTAGCGGCGGCAGCAAGAACACCGGCGCAAGCAGAGGCCGTGCAACAAGGTCCCTGTTCGTCGGTGAGCGCCTTGACGGTGCTACCGCCGGCGATGGACGAGCTCACATGAGAGGTGCCGCTGCTCGTGGTAAAGGCCTTGCAGAAGAGACATCTCATTTTGGTGGAGATGAGTGGTATGATGTTGATGAAGACAACTCCAATGCACAAAATGTGGAATGCATATTCCTAGGCTCGAAGGTAATTTCTGGAACTCATCTTCTTCACTGTGAATGAATGGTGCAATGCTTCATATGCTTGGATACAATGTGAATTGAATTGTGTGTGAATTGAACTATCCTAAGCTACTGTATATTCCTTCTTGCTTATGATGGTATTTAGATTTCATTTACATCAGGGGACCCATTTTTCACTGATACGCACTGCTGATCCATGTGTGGTCCTTTCTTGAACTAGATTACTATGCTTATGTGCAATGTGAATTGAATTACTATATCTGTTGAATTTGTGTGTGATTGGATTGTACGTTTGTGCTATGAACTAGATTACAACTGACAAGGCACAATGGTCTGAACCAAATACCCATGTTTTGTGTGAATTATGGGTTGAGCAAATTAGAGGCGGCAATTGCCACAAAGGGACCATGTCAGCAAGTGGTTTCAAGATAGTTGTTGACAAATTCTCTAAGATCATTGGTTTGAAACATGACAAAGGACAGTTGAGGAACAGAATTAATCAACTAAAAATTCTCTATGGGTTCTGGAGAAAACTTCAAACACAGAGTGGCCTAGGAAGGAGAGCAGATGGCACTGTAACAACATCTGATTGGTGGTGGAAACAGAACACAAAGGTGAGGGGCAGTATGTACAGTATCATGCAGTCCCTTTGTTTGAATTGTTGTATAACCTGAAAATGTATTTGCAGGGAAAGTTTAGGGAATGCAAAAAATTGCAGCATGGTACTCCTGCATATATGGATCATCTAGAGGAAATGTTTCATGATGTTATAGTGGATGGGTCTACTTCTTTCCTGGTTGGATTTGATGATGAAGACGGGGACCAAGAACAGGAAGCAGATGATGAAGATGGTCAGGAGGAAGATCAAGAAGGGCCTTTCCCACTATGCATCCAAACGTCACCCGAGGGAAAGAGTGAGGAGCTGATGGTCTGGTGTGAAGGGATAAGGTGGGGGGAGTTAAGTCATCTCCCCTCCTTTGAAAGGATAAACCGAAGACTCGAGTTAAGAAAATAGGGGTAAATTTGCAAAGTTGGAAAAGGAGGGGCAAACATGTAGTTAGAGATGTAGTTAGAGGTTAATATTAGGAAACATATGCAATTATACCTAAAATAAAATTCCCCATACCATTTGATCTCTATGTAATATAGATTAATATCTTGTTTGGATCCGTCCATCTAAATTTTAGCTGGAAAGTTAAGAAACTTAAGTTTTAGCTGGTTAAAATTTAACCAGCTAATTATTAGTTGGAGGTGTTTGGATCCACCAGCTAAATGCTACTTGTTACCATACTACCCTTTGTGGATAAAATCTCAACTAGCTCATCAATATTGTTGCTCTCGGTTAGTGGCCATAGCCACTGACATCTTGATCAACAAAACGATGGTGCCCATGTATGACATGTGAATAAACAAAACAACTCAACTCCTCTCATCCTCATCTCTATCCTTCCATGGCTTTTATCCACTACCTCTCTCCCTATTGTTCCCGTAGCTACCGATGTAGAGATCTAGGTAGCAGCAGCCAAAGGATGAGATGCAGCGGGCGGAGGCGGAGGAGAGGAGCATGAGGGTGGCCCCACGACGCCCAGGATGCACGGTCGAGGTTGATCTTGAGGTCGGGATGCTGGGGGTCGGGGCCGCCGCCGCCGAGGGGCGCGACGTGGGGAGGCGGCGCCGGAGGGGAAGGGAGCGCAGAGGCTGACAGCGCGTAGGGAAAGGCGGGAGCGCGGGGGAGCAGGAGGGGAACATCGGGAGATTTCCCGAGGTAGGTGGGGAGCTAAAGTTTAGCAAGGTTGTGTTTGGATCCAAAGTGGCTAAATTTAGCCAGAGGGCTAATTAGCACTGAAGCTCTAAATTCAATCAACCATGTAGGTTAGCAAATAAGGCCTAATTCGCACCCGGCCTTGGGTGTGCATAGATCAAGAATACCACAACCAAAAGAGGATGTTCAATATCCGAAATATGGTACACGATTAAGAAGGTTGTCTAATAATTGTATGGCTATCAATTTCAAGCTCAAATAGGATGATCACGTGGGCATGCTACTGGGCCTTGATGAAATGTCACGTGAACTTCAAATTTATTACTGGTAAGTTTAACTCTTCTGGGCTTTATGCGACCCTTAGCGATGTTAATTTTTTTAAGAAAAATTAACACACATTCATATCAAGAGAATAAAATCCGGAATTTTTTATTTGAATTCACACAGGTATGAAATCTTCTGCGCATAATTTTAGTTGTGAGTTGTTTATTGATTGTTGGGTCAATAATTGTTGCTGCCCGTCACAAGCACGGCCATTACCTGGTCCAAGAGAGAAAGAGTTTATTTAGTACAAAAACTAAAAAGGGGGCAGATGATGAAGAAGAGGAAGTGATCCAAGGAAGAGGATAACTTGATCAAAAACCACATTGAGAAGAATGCATTGGGGGTAGTTGGCATGCGCTCTCCAACACTCTAGGTTTGCATTTTTGAACCACACCAGGCCATCACCAATCATTTATGTTGATGTATGACTGGGTAGCTATGCCTCCCCGCTCCCCCAACGCGTCGCTCCACCCCCTATCGCCGGCGTCGCCAGCCCAGGCGGCGCTGCCCAAGCTCCTCCGCCGTCAGCCTACGCGCATCCGCACACCCTTGCGGATCCCTCCCGCCTCCGCCGCCCGATCCCCTCCACCACCTCCACCGTCCCATCCCCTCCGCGCTCCCCAGATCTAGCTCTATTCTGGAGAGAGACCCCGCCTCCGCCACTGCCACGCCCCCGCCATGCTGGTTTGTGGGATGACCTCATCATCCTCGACACGCCGGAGCACGAGCTCCCATCCTTCACGGAGGTGGTATAGAGAGGGGCGTCCGCCTTCAAGTTGCCAGCTCACCCCCAACAACCAAGACCGTGCCACCTCAGATCCACCATTACCATACCTCCTATGAGCAATTACTACCCTGGCCAAGACAAGCCTCGCCGTCCTCCAGGCGTCATCTCTGGGAGTAATGACCCTCTACGCTACCATGCTCCTTCGAGCCCCGAGCAACGGTGCCCCCCTCCATGCGAGATCCGCTTCAGATCCAGGTCTGACTCCACGCCTCGCCATCCCCCACCAGTCACCTCGAGAGTAATGGCCCCTTGCACCATTCCGCTCCTTCAAGCCCTAAGCAATGGCGCCCCCCGCGCGAGATTCACTTCGAATCCAAGTCTGAGCCAGAGCCAGGGTGGACCCGCATAAGCCGGCGTCAGCGATAGGTGTTATAGCGTAAAGAGAGAATTACATAAATTATGTAACCAGCATTGAGATAGAAATCTCTAATATAGGCAGCGGATCTCCAACAACTCCACAGGTAGCTGACTGGTGGACTCGCCTAAAACTCTTCCAAAAACTTTAGTAATCTTCAAAATTCTCTGGGTCTGAGCAGCAATCCGGACGTTGTAGATGCAATATATAAAACACAAGCGTGAGCACATGTCGTACTCAGCAAGAGAGAAATATATATGACAAGCAAAGACTTTATATGGTCGAAGGCTGACAAGATTAACTATGATTAGCACTTATAGTTGGCCAAATTTTATTCATCATCTAATTACTAGCAAATATAAGTTTATACCATCCCACAATTAATATAGATCATGGATGTACCACAAGCATGAATATAACATATAACACAGTAGTATCATCTTCAAGTAAATTAATCATGTGAGGGTCTAGGCCGCTCTTGACCGTGAGCACAGCTGTCATAACAGTTTTACACTCTGCAGAGGTTGTACATCTTTACCCACAAGTCGCGTAAAAGTTCAGGTGAACTTTAGACCCAACCATGCTGTGCAAAAGTAGGCACAATACCACACTTCCGATGTGTGATTGCATAGGGACGCTACGAGACCTTTACAAAGACTTCCCTAGTGTGTGTGCACGAGGTTCCGCGAGTCATGCCCCACCTTAACACCAGTCCAACACTAGAGTCCTCTAATTAGTTAGCCAAGATCAGAGCCATGTAGTCCTTGTGGTTGTATTGTTTTCCTGGGTGGTCGCTCCATGTTCATGTTCCGATTAGAATATATGGTCTTGTAATTAAATCAACATAAAGGAACATTGAGTAAATAGATAAATTAACCATGTTGTTTATTTACCAACCTAGTTGAGCAAGCTATGCATAATCTACCCTCAAGATTAATTAAACAACCCGGCTGCAAGGTATGATCAAGAGAAACTAGGCATTGTCCTTAATAGGAACCCATCATGTTAATGCACGTGGTAAATAAATATTGTGAATCAATGCATGTCAATTAGGTATAAATGAAAATGACCAAGGACACTTGCCTTCCTCAAAGCCCTCTTCTTTGGGTTCCTGGAACTACGCTCCTACACGCGTCACACAAGCACATACAAGCAAACAAATGCATTAAATTAAAAACAGTACACCAATCATAAAAACAGTACTTAAAAGCAGTACCAAACTAATCTACTCGTTAAGACGAACGTGTGAGCGAAAGAATCACTCAAAACGGAGCTGGAACGAAGAAGTTATGAGATAAACAAGGTGGCAGGGACCCAGACGCAATTAACCATAGATGGCAGGGGCTAGCAAGAAAGATTTGCAAGACACACGTAAAAGTGCTTGCAAATAACAGAATTTATAGGGTTATATTTGCAAAAGATCTCGGGTAGGACTGGAACTTGATAATCTAGCTTTTCCAGGGTCCTTTTTACAAAACCACAAGACACAAATCTTCCTTTCAGAAAATATTTTTTTCCGAGGGCTAAATTGCAAAACCGTCATCTTCTTCCTTCAGATGCACACTGATGCGCTCACCAGGAAGTCCTCCTGCCAGCGGCGACGGCCAGGCCGGGCGGAGTGCACGCCTGCGGCGACGCCGGGCAGAGCGGCACGGTTGGCGGAGTGGTGAGCAGGGCGACGCTCGTGAGGCAGGCCGGCGGCATGGCCAGACCTTGGCCCTGCCATGGCCATGGCCGGAACAGGAACGGGAAGAAAGAAAAAAAACAGAGAAAAAAAAGAAGAAAACAAAGTTCGATCTCGCGCATGAATGGCAAAACGGGATCTCACGAGATCGACGATACGAACGCAACGGTGCGCTCACCTTCGCCTGAGGACGAACGGATTTGCTGGATCTGCTCGTCGAAGTTTCGCGGGTGGCCGGACTTTGACTTCAGATCTACGGAGCTCAGAGAGTCAACTCGTGACAAAGGGTTTTAGATCTGAAATCCTTGCTTCGAGACGAACGTGGGATATATATAGAGAGGCTGGGTGGAAGGTCGGGATTTATTTCCTTTTTTCTTAATTTCAGGAATTAATTTCGGATTTAAAAAATAATTCCAGAAAATTCTGAAATTATAATTAAATCACGAAAAATACTCCGAAAGCTCAAAAAATTAGGAAAATTGTTGGAGATGATTTGGGACACACGGAACCCAAATAAAAAGACTTGGAGCTCAACATCCAAAAAATTGGATTGAGCTTAAGGAAAATGAGAATAAATCCCACAAAATCTGAAAAATTCTCAGAGAAAACTAAACATCGTCTAAACGTATTTTTAAATCTTTTTCACACTCAAAGAATAAGAAATGCAACCGGCATGCAATGCAACGCACTTAAACCTATGGTACATTAAGTTACTTTAAGAAAAACATTTAATGCCTAATAAATTCACGGAGAAACCTTAAGGCCCTAAACGAACTCAGGCCCTGTTTGGGAGGAAGGTGCTAAAATTTAGTCCTAGACTAAAACTTTAGCCCTCCCAAATAGAGTGCTAAATTTTAGCCCTTTGGGGTGTTTGGGTGAGGTGCTAAATTTTAGCACCTGTGTTGATAAAAGACTCATTTACCCCAATTTTCTCTCCTCTTCTCTACCCCTCCTCTATTTCTTCCTTCTAAGTGCAAATCTTGCTCACGCCGTCCCGTGCTCGCGCCGGCATCCCCGACTCCGCCGTCCGCACCGGCCTCGGGCGGCGCCGGGGGCGGCAGCACGGTGCCCGTGACGGAGAGGAGCTCGAACCGGCCCCGGAGTGGCGCGGCGGCGCCGCGCACGACGACGTCCGCGACGGCGCCCGACGCGCCCAGGACGCAGACGCCGCGGCCACGGCGGCGCGCGTACTCAGCGACGCACGCGGACACGTCGGTGCCCGGCGCCACCTCGAGGACGCCCTGCTGCTTGCCCTCCAGTGAGGCACCGGTCGCCACGGCTGCGGGCGCCGGCGCCATGGCCAGCGCTAGCATGGCCAGCGCCGGATCCGGCCGGAGGGGGTGGGGGCCGGCGCGGAGGCCGCGGGGACGGGCGAGGCTGGCGGAGATTGCGGGGGCGGGCGGGGCCGGCCGGAGGCGGCGGCAAGGCGGAGGCGGCGGACGAGGTGGAGGCGGCGGGGCTGGCTGGAGGCGGCGGCGGCGGCGGCGAGGCGGAGGCGGCGGGCGAGGTGGAGGCGGCGGGACCGGCGCGGAGGTCCGGGCGGCGGTTCAAGCGAAGGAGGCGGGGAGAGAGAGAGAGACGGGCGGTGGCAGGCTGAGAAGGATGGCGGCAGGATCTGGCGCGGAGGAGAGAGAAGAGCGTGGGGGGGAGAGAGGGGAGGGTACCGGGTGGAATTTTGGACGAGGGGACCACTTTTAGCACTTTTAGTCCATTTTAGCACCTCTTGAGAGGTCCATTTTAGCCTAGGTGTTTGGGAGCACTAGTGGCTAAAAGTGACTAAAATGGAGGTGCTAAAATTTAGCACCCCTCTCCCAAACACCCCCTCAAACAAGTTCTAAAGAGATTCTAATTAATTTTTATTAAATCGAAAATGCTGAAAATTAGGGTGTTACACATGCTACAAAATTCTTCGCTTGGTATGCTCATCGAACAGCTGGTCCGTCATCGCTGCCCAGCTCCCGGGGAGGACAGACCTGGCCATCAAGAACTACTGGAACAGCACGCTCAAGAAGAAGTTCCCGGCGGCGAGGACCCCCGCGGCCTACCGCTGCCAGAACAGCCCGGCCTGCAGCGCGTCGTGTGACGCCGGGACGCCGGCGCGGGACCTGCAGCTGTTTGCCTGCAGCAGCGAGGAGAGCTCCACGGCAGGGTCCAGCCCGAGCCCTGCCAAGCCCGTCTTGCCCGGCCCAACGCTGGTGCAAGCAGTGAAGCCGCCGGTTCCGGTCGTCGCCGCCGGCCAAGAACCGATCGCGGCGGTCCCGCTGAGGATCGAGCAGAAGCAGGCCGTGGTGGGCCGACCGCGTCTGGAGAATAAGCCGTCTCCACCACCACCGGCCTGTGATCAGACCGGCAAGAGGGTCATGGACATCGTCTGCGCGCCCATGTCTCCTGTTCCTCTAAGCTTCATTGAACCGGAGGAGCTGGCCTGCATCTACCAGTTCGATGATATCGATAGCTTCTTGCCGTGGTTTGATCATCACTAACCTGACCGTGTCATCGTAGTCGTAGCTCCATGATTAATACACAACACAGCTTAGAGTTAAGTTACCAATTGGTGGTTCAGAGTTAGCTGCAGGATTTGTCATGTGTGTGCGTGTGTCCTATCTCTGTTGTCTTTGCGTGTTAATGTGGAATTAGCACTGTCTGCTGTTTAGGGTTAGGGAATGTAGTAGTGTGACTCTGGTTTATCAGAAACTAAGAAAGCTGTGCGTTGATCTTCATTTCACCTTTTCTTTGTTTCTGAACATTGCACATGGTTCTTCAGCCATGTTCATCTTTACTGACAAGGCATTTGGGAGTTCAATCCTGTATGCCAGTGGCTCAGTGCCTTTTATTTTCATTCTGCTCTAATTTGTTCTGTTTTGGATTCAGGCATCCAGCAAAGGCATCACTGCAAGTATGGCAAAGTTATTTATCTCCGTGACTCTGCAATAGGAATCAAACTATTCAACTTTGAATTGAGCAAGTAGTTTGCACATACAACATGTTCTTTTCCCTTGCAAGCTTACAAACAAGAAAAATAATATTGCCAAGAATAAAAACAAGAAAAGAATATTTGGTGCTAAAAACAACCAGAAACTGCTTGAACTCATCAAGCAACCGGGTCAAACGTGGTCAAAACTCCCGGCTTTTCTTAACCATAGTGTACAGCTCCTTCAGAGTTCAGATTTAAGTGCTTGAGTATCCGACCTCCTCCTCCTCCTTGCAGTGTGGAACAACGATCGTCGGAGCATCAACGTGCATCCTCAGGGAGCTGAATTCCAGAGCGAAGATGGGCTTCTTAGCCATTGTATAAGCATGTCGTAAACCTATATTTTCAAACAAACAAACAAACATACAATGCCGCGTTCAATACTCTCGCACGCATACTACAAAATTATTCGAAGCTTTTCCAGCTGGGGCACGCAACTTAGCCCCAGCTGGTGCCAAAGTGAACTGCCAAAAATGTTCAATTCATCGTATACGGCTCAACAACTACTGAGTCTGAAATAGTGAAACTTTACTTCGTCTCTTGCTACTTCGTCCAGAACGACCGGCGAGTCAGTCTCACACGCTCACGTAGCGTACTAGCAGAGGAAGAAGGCGCCGCCATGGACACACCACTCCTGCTCCTCGTCGCCCTCCTCCTCTTCCTCCTCCCGCTCCTCCTGCTCGCGCAGCACGGGGTCAGAAAAGGCAAGAACGGTGGCCGTCTCCCGCCGGGCCCACTGGCCGTGCCGTTGCTCGGCAACGGGCAGAGGCACTCGGTCCAGCACCTCGTGGCTCGGTACGGCCCCGTCGTGTCGTTGCGTGTGGGCACCCGCCTCGTCGTCCTGGTGTCCGACCGCTGCATCGCGCACGCGGCCCTGGTGGAGACCGGCGCGGCGCTGGCCGACCGCCCGGCGCCCACGCGCGCGTTCCTCGGCGAGACCGGCCACACCATCTCACGCGCCAGCTACGGGCCCGTGTGGCGCCTCCTGCGCCGCAACCTCGTCGCCGGGACGCTGCACCCGTCGCGGGTCCGGCTGTTCGCCCCGGCGCGCGCGTGGGCGCGCGGCGCGCTCGTCGACAAGCTCCGGACGTCGTCGGAGGCGCCGCCCCACGTGGCGGAGGAGCTCCGGCACGCCGTGTCCTGCCTTCTCGTGCTGATGTGCTTCGGTGAGCGCCTGAGCGAGCCCGCCGTTCGCGCCGTCGCCGCCGCGCAGCGGAACTGGCTCCTGTTCACGGCCTACCGCGCGCACGTGTTCGCGTTCTGGCCGGCGGTGACCAAGCACCTCTTCCACCACCGCCTCCAGATGGGGCTGGCTGCTCGGCGGAGGCAGAAGGAGGTCTTCATGCCGCTGATCGAAGCTCGCCGGGAGCGCAAGAAGCAACTCAGCCAAGGCGGTGGCGACGGCGGCGCTGGGGCGCCAAAGAAGGCCACGACATTCGAGCACTCGTACGTGGACACGCTGTTCGACATCAAGCTCCCCGACGAGGGGGGCCGCGGGCTCACCGACGACGAGCTAGTCAGCCTCTGCTCCGAGTTCCTCGCCGCGGGGACCGACACGACGTCCACCGCTCTGCAGTGGATCATGGCGGAGCTGGTCAAGAACCCGGCCATCCAGGAGAAGCTCCACAGCGAGATCAAGGCGACGTGCGGTGACGAGCAAGAGGAGGTCGGCGAGGAGGACACGCGCAGGATGCCGTACCTCAAGGCCGTCGTCCTCGAGGGCCTGCGCCGGCACCCTCCGGCGCACGCCCTGCTGGCGCACCTGGCGGCGGAGGACATAGACGTCTGCGGGTACCTGATCCCCAGGGGCGCTTTCGTGCACTTCACGGTGGCGGAGATGGGCTGGGACGAGCGGGAGTGGGGGAACCCGATGGAATTCTCGCCGGAGCGGTTCTTGCCCGGCGGCGACGGCGAGGGCGTGGACGTGACGGGCACCAAGGGGATCAGGATGATGCCGTTCGGCGCGGGCCGGAGGATCTGCGCGGGGCTCGGCGTCGCCGTGCTGCACCTGGAGTACTTCGTGGCCAACTTGGTGCGCGAGTTCGAGTGGCACGAGGTGCCCGGCGACGAGGTGGACCTCACCGAGAGGCATGAGATCACCACCGTCATGAAGAAGCCGCTCCGCCCGCGCCTCGTGCCCAGGAGGATCCACCGTGTTGCTGCTGCTACACAGTAGCTGTGTGCGATTACGGCTCATCAATCATAAGCAGTTTACTCGTGCTTTTAGCTGTAAATTGATGGCGAACAGAACGAGGCGTCCGGCTCCTCCTTCGGGGAAATGCTCATCTGGCAGGGATCCTACGCCCGAGGTGTACCTGGCGTCGCGTTCCTGAAGTAGCAGGTGCACAAGCGCGCATCGTGCGTGTGCATCATCAGTTAATCGTGTTCGTTCGAACTGGACAAACTTGCATTTGGTCACCGTTGGTGCATCCCGGCGGGCCTGCTGCACGTAACAAAGTCCTATTTTCATAGTATGCTTCCATGTTAACCACCATGACCTTGCTAAGCTAGCTAGATGAAGGCAGGGAGATATCTTGCTATGCTTTCGTACACGACAGCTAATGATCCCCGGCAACGGCGACGGCGACGGCCGCGAACAGCGCGGCGCACAGCATGGCGACGAAGAGACCGTAGTAGACGGCGATCGCTCCGTGGCCGTGACCGTGGCAGGCGACGACCCTCGGGAGGACGACCACGGCGGCGTAGGCGGTGACGGCACCCAGCGCGCAGGCGAAGGGCGCGAACGGGCGCGCCGGCGCCAGCACGGCCACCGTGCCCGCGAGCGCCAGCGCCGCCACGGCCAGCAGCATCAGCACGGACGAGGCGCGCAGGGCCCCTGCGTTTTGCAGCAAACTGACTAAGCAAGAGGCAATCGGAACAAAGTGATTTGTGTAGCAGCGAGAGGAAGAGGCGATCGGAGCGCGCGCGAAGCCGATCCATCGGCCGGCGGGAACGAACCAGGAAGCCGGCGTCGGCCGGGTTGAGGGACAAGGCGAGGAGGGCGAGCGCCGTCGACGCACACCCCAACACGAAGAGAGTCGCCGCCGCAGCCGCACGCGAGCTCAGTGGGCTCAGCGCCGGCGGCGCTGCCGCTGCTCGTGGTCGTGCCGGCGGTGGAGCTGCTGCCGGCGCCGCCACAGCAACCACGACTGATGCCCCCGCTCCTGCTGGATGTACCAAGCTATAACAATCAAAAAGGCGTCGACCACAGACCACTCGACCGATGGAGCGCGCCATCCACCGGTAATATTCCTAATAATAAAAGAGAAAGGGAGGGGACGAGCTCACCAGCATTGCTCGTGGAAGGATCCATCAGTGAAGCTTGCAGCCTGCTCAGTTCACTCCAGCTCCGGTCCGGTGGATTGTGGTCTGTGTCTCTGTGACACCAACTCCTTTTCCGCTCCGGAATGAGCAGATTATATGCGCCGGCCGTGCACTGCACCGAGGACAGCATCCAACGGCCACGATCGAGGTGAGCCGTAGGGCTGGAAGGTGCGAGGAAATTGCGTTCTGCCCCATGGACGGGAGGCTCAGGCGATCGACGGCGACACCACACGGAGAGGTAGCTACGAGCAGTCATGGCCTCAGAATGACCACGGGGCTCGCATCGAAATGGCAACGTCCATCCGCCCCGATCTGGGCAGCCACGCACCAGGGCCGGAGCCGGGGGACCCTCTCTGCCTCCGAGCTGAAACCGGCTACGCGGCTCTGGCTTCCGGGTAATGCTTCCAGGCGAAGCGTTTCCATTATCGCCTCACTGCATCGATTGCTCTGACGGAGTTGCAGCGAATACACCACTGTCAACATCAGACGCTGAGTTTTGTTTTTTTTGAAGCAACAGGAGGGGAAGTACCCTGCTGATTATATCTTTACTTATTATTAAAGCAAGTAACGTTTCTGCCTGGATTTTTTATCCGTCGGGCTATTTTTCAAAAAAACCCTGACATTTCGTGATATCAACCCGCAGTCCAATTCTGAGTTTAGGGGAGCTCGAGTGGAAAAAATAGGAAAACGAGGGATTAAAGCGAAAAGCGTTTCGCTCCCTCGTTCCCCTCCCCTCCCTCGGGGGATCGAGATCCGCCGGACTTCGTCCGGCTCCGGTCCCGTCCCACGGGGGATCTAGACGCCGCCACTCCGTCCGGCCCTCCACCCAGCTCCCTCGTTCCCCTCCCCTTCCTCCGCCGCCCTCCCTCTGGGGATCTAGCCGCCGCCGCTCCGTCCAGCCCTCCACCCCATGTCCACCGACGACCTCCCGCCATCCTCCGACATCGACGTCATCATCCTCCGTCGACTTCCCGCCGCCGCTCCGTCCGGATCCGGGGCCTGCGGTCGGTTCCCACCTTCGCCCTCCTCCCCATGTCCATCGACGACCTCCCCCCGTCCTCCGACATCGACGCCATCATCCTCCGTCGACATCCCACCGCCGTTCCGTCCAGATCCGGAGCCTGCGGCCGTTTCCCACCTTCGCCCTCCACCCTTGGTCCCGGGGTCGGATACGCCCGACCCCTTGAGGGTGGAACTCCGCCTCGCCCGACCCTTGGTCCCGGGGTCGGATGCGCCCGACCCTTGAGGGTGGAACTCCGCCTCGCCCGACCCTTGGTCCCGGGGTCGGATGCGCCCGACCCCTTGGTCCCGGGGTCGGATGCGCCCGACCCCTTGAGGGTGGAACTCCGCCTCACCCGACCCTTGGTCCCGGGGTCGGATGCGCCCGACCCCTTGGTCCCGGGGTCGGATGCGCCTGACCCCTTGAGGGTGGAACTCCGCCTCGCCCGACCCCGAGTGAAGCTCTACCTCGCCCGACCCTGAGTCCTGGGGTCGGGAGTGTCCGACCCCTGAGCGGAACATTGGAGTAGTCCGAGGCGAAGTCGAATCCGACGCGTAGTCGAACTCGAACTGGTTGACTTTGAACGTCTCCTCCTCCTCCACTTCCAGGAGGAGGCTCCCGCCCGTCGAGAATGGCCACGGTAGCGCAGGTCTTGCAAATGAAAATTCTTGTTCAAAGTTCAAAAATGGTACGAACAAACGTATAATAACGTGACAGCAAGTAATGACCCGTAGCAACGCACAGGCATTTCTGCTAGTATATTAATATAAAAGGAAAGTGGAGTTACATCCAAGAATTCAGGAAATGAAAAAAGAAAGAAAGAAAATTAGGAAGATTACAGATTCTGGTCTAGCCATTGAGACATGAGAATTTTTTTTTGGGTGTCCTTGGCTCTATAAATCGCCTCAGTAAAAACAACTCTGAAGAGGCCTAAACAAGACTGAAATGTGGAGATAATCCCTTTAAAGATGATATCATTTCTACTAATCCAAATACTCCGGCACATGAGTACTATGATTTCCATGAAAAAAGATACTCTTAGCTGATCTCTGAGTTGCTCCATAATATGATACGGTTGAGTCTAAAGATCAATGAAAAGTCCCAGGTGGAACCAACATGATTGTGCAAAAGGACACTGTAAAAGAAGATGGAAAAGAGTTTCTTCCACGCTGTGTGCAGAGGACACAGTCATAGGATTGTAGAACCATATTTTTTTCTCCGGAGAACATTTCTTGTGCTTAACCGATCTTTAAGTACTAGCCAAAAAAATACTTTATGCTTGTTCTGACATTTAGATTTCCATAGACATTTTGTAGACTGGGTGCACCTGTGCAGTACCTGTTAGGTGTTTGTATGCTTTTCTTGCAGTAAAATGAGAGTTTCCCCAAATATAGGACCAAATGTCTTGGTTATTGTGAAGCACCAGAGCCTCCAGTTTGGAGGCTAATAAAAGTAACTGATCAAATGCTTGAGCTGACAATGGGAGATGGAAGAGTTCTCCAACTTCAGAAGTTTGTTTCACAGTGTGCACCGAGACCCATGTGTTTTTAGCAAAGGAGAGTAGCTGTGGGTATTCCTGAGCTGGGATATGATCCTCCCAAATATCATGCCATAAGGAGCAGGTCTTTCCATCCTTGATGCTGACCATAGCCATACCTTTAAATTTGTCCATCAACTTTAGAATATCTCTGAACCAGAAAGATCCCTTTCTGACATGGTTAGGAAGCCTTCTATTTGAATAATGTTTCTCCCATACTAGCTGCACCTAAGGTATGTCAAGTCTGTTAAAGAGCTTATGCAAATACTTTAATAACATAGCTTCATTTTGTGTTTTGATATTTAGGACTCCCAGCCCACCTTGTTCCTTAGGAACACAGACCATTTCCCAAGCAGCTTTTGGGGGAGCTTTATTATTTATGTCAGACCCTCGTCATAAACAATATTTTCTGTACTTATCAATCTGCTTGTATCCTGACTTGTGAAGGAGAAATGTACCCAAATGAAACATGGGTAGGGAAGTAAAGATTGAGTTTGTCGGTTGTAATCTGCGAGCTTGTGATAAAAAAGAGGATGTGATGACCAATCTTTTTTCACATTTGGTAATCATGGGTAAAAATTCCTCCACTTTTGGTTTAGTGAGGCCTAAGGGAAAACCCAGATATGTAAATGGTAGTAAGCCTATTGAGCATCCGAAAGTTTGGGAGAGAGACTGAAGCCTGGTTTCCTCCATATTAATTGGTATCATCATAGATTTTGAGTAATTGACTTTGAGTCCTGTGGATGTAGCAAATGACTGCAGAATCTCTTTAAGTACTAGCAGTTGTCTTGGACAGGCTTCCATGATGACTAAGGTGTCATCAACATATTGTAAGATAGGAAAGTCTTGATTATGCAGTAAAGGAATTGGCAAAGACAATGATCCTTGATTTTTTGCCTCATTTATCACCGATTGGAGAAGGTCTGCTATCAGCACAAAAAGAAGAGGAGAAAGAGGATCCCTCGGTCGAACACCTATTTTACAGTGAAATGTTTTCCCAGGCGCACCATTAAGAAAGACTGAAGATGTTCCTGAAGTAAAGATGTATTGCATCCAAGCTAACCACTTAGGCCCAAATCCCTTATGTTTCATAATATTGAGCATAGCCTCATGTTCAACCTTATCAAAAGCCTTCTCAAAATCTAGCTTTAGAATGGCAATCTCTTTTTTTGATTTATGACAGAGGTGAAGGTATTCAAAAGCCCATGCTAAACAATCTTGAATAGTTCTTATCTTTATGAACCCATATTGATTTTTATGTATAAGATCCATAAGAACCTTTTGCAGTCTATTTGCCAGAAGTTTAGTTATCAATTTCATTGATATGTTCAGTAAAGAAATAGGCCTGAAGTCAGATACTTTGGAAGGCCCTTCAATTTTTGGGATCAAAGTAATTAGAGAGCCATTTATACTTTGCAAGCAAACAGAACCAGATTGAAATGCTGTACGTAGCTCATAGAAATCCTGTTTAATAATTGACCAACATTTCTTCATAAAATTTGTGTTGAAGCCATCTGGTCCAGGGGCCTTATCAGAAGGCATGTTTAGAATAACTGTATCTATTTCTTGAGTGGTGAATGGTTCTTCCAGACATTGGAGATTGTTTGAAGTATGTAATAATTGTGGAAAATTAAACATCATGTGTTGTGGAGCAGAAGAGCCTAATCTCTCTTTGTATGCTTCCCACAGAATGGCTGCTTTTGAATGATGATCATGAAATGGTGTGCCTTGATTGTCTTGTAGTCCTGTGATGAAATTTCGTCTGTGCTTTATAGAGGCATTTGCATGGAAAAATTTGGTTGGTTCATCACCAAACTTAATTCATTTAATATGACCCCTCTGCTGCTAATATATCTTTTGTTGCTTTAATAGTGATATTAGCTCATCCGACATAACCTTTTTGAAGTTCCATTCTATCACTGATAAGTCTCTGTTTCCTCAATCACTTCTAGAAGATGAATGATGAGTTTGACCTTAGATATATTTCCTTTAAGACTTGAGAGCTGTTTTTGCCATGCTTTCAATACTCTTCTGAGATTCTTGCATTTAGCTGTTATAGCCTTTGCCTTGTTTGAATGTTGAGCTGGAGCCGACCAACCATGTGCCACTACATTCATAAACTGTTCATGTTCCATCCAATAGTTCTCAAATCGAAAAATATTTCCTTTAGGGATGTCTGTGCCAATAGATATGATACATGGAGAGTGGTCAGACGTTTCCATGACCAGTGGGTATGTTGAAGTATTTGGGTAAGCAAGAGTCTAGGACTTTGAAGTGAAGAACCAGTCTAGTCTTTCCAAAAGAGGGGATAGCTGTTTATTGGACCATGTGAATTGCTTCTGTTTTAGAGGAATTTCAACTAACCCAAGAGCTGCAATTGCAGTATTGAACATAAACATTTCATTATGATCTCCTCCAGGTTTGTTTCTGTTTGAAGGATCGCACATAAGATTTAAATCTCCCAAAATAATCCAGTGTATATCTTCAGGCATTCTAATATTTTTAAACCAGTTAATGAAATTTCTCTTCCCTTCTGTGGTGCAAGGGCCATAGACATTAGTAAGGACCCAATCAGTGCCATTGAGCTGTGAAGTAAATTTGACAGAGACAGCAAAGGAGTTTCTGAAAATGAGTTCTCCTTCAAATAAAGTAGATTTCCATATAATGGCTATACCCCCCGAGGCACCTTGTGATGGCAGGAATTCAAAGTGATCAAATGATGGAGGGCAGAATTTCTTTATAAAATGTATATCCAAAACTTCCTTTTTAGTTTCCTGAAGACAAATAATATCACAATTACCTTCAATTATTTTATCTCTTATTGAGTTCCACTTTTTATCTGAATTTATGCCCCTAATATTCCAGCACATAATATTCTAGGTTCTTTTACCATTCATATGTGATAAACCAAAAGAAGAAATTATGTATCATACAATGACCAACACTGCTGATAAAACATTCTTGTTCAGAGACAAGTACAGAATTATTGCATAGACCAACCCAATAGGGCATACTTAACAAAATAAAAGTCTTGCACAGAAGACTGTGTTCACTTCTTCTTTGGCTTTTTTTTGAGACCTTCTAATCGTCTTCATTTTTTGATGGATTAGGAATCTTCTTAGAAAGCTTCCTACCAGGTGGAGCAGTCATCTTTTTCTTGCTCAGATTCTCAGCTGTTAGTTTTGATGCCTCAATGTTACAGAAAGTAGCTCCAAGATTTTTTATTACTGATGGTGTTAAGGCAGGTGGAGTAATAGAGTAGCCAAAGCAATTTCTGTCCCGACAACCAGTTGCTTTAAAGCCTTGGTTATGAGCTTGCTTCCTTTTGCTCCTTCTTAATTCTTCCTCTGATAACAACTGGTTACTCGCTTTTAAATTAGAGGCTTGCTGTAGGAGGATGCGAGATCAGGGTCCAGGAGATGAAGAGATCTTATCTAACACCTCCTTCATAGGTGTTATGGGGGAGCCTTGTTCAGCCTGGTGCACAGAAGAAAAAGAAGACTGACTCTGTGTCGACCCACTTGCAATATCTGTCAGAGTTGCTCCTTCAAAGATTATATTCTTACTCTTAGCTGTTTTGTCAGAAGCTCCATTTGAGGAGCACAAAGGTGAGGACAACCTTGGACATTTGTCAGGAATACTGAAAGGGACATGACCATAGTTTGTTTGCAGGAAATTGACTGCTGGGGAGGCTAGAAATGCTTTTGCCCAGACAAAACTGAGAGGGTTAAGAAGTTGAGCAGTAAAGAAGTCAGACCACAATAATGGGATATCCACTTTATGATCAGAAATGTTTGCAGAAAAGTGAGTGGCCCATTTTCTGATTGCTTCTGGATGAGACTTGAATAAGTGTTGGGGGTATGCAGAGAAAACTAGGTCTTGTGGAGGCTGAAAAACTTCGACAAATCCAAGCTGCATTGCATTATCACTGGCATCATGTTGTGGCTGTATCACATGAACATTTTCATCACCCAGTAACTCCTATTCTTGAATTTCCTCTTGAATCATGTGCATTGACTGCCCACTGTTTTGTGGAATGAAAACCTCAACTTGGATATCAGCTTCATCTAAATGGGGTCCTTCTATATGTGACATGGAATTATCAGAAGAATCTGTAGCTTCAATAATTTGTACCTGTTGAGGTGGGTCTTCTGCCTCTATATTCTCAGCTTCCTGCAAGAGGTCATCAATACCCCCAAGATCCTCAGGAGGTGCCATATTCAGATCAAAGTCAAGAGCATTTGCATTGGGATTGATATCAGTAAGTTCCAGAAAATCGTTGCCATTTTGCTGTGCAGGCAAGTTTGGACCCTGAGCATTGGGCAATGCATCCTGTTGTGGTTGAGGCCCAATAAATGGAGCATTGTTCTGTGCTTCTGGCCCATCAGGCCACAAGCCCCACTGTGGATTAGGCCTATTATTTATATCTTGATTTGGCTGAGCATTGGAAGGCTGTCCAAACCCAAAAAAATCAAACAAAGTTGGCTGTACTTCATCAGGAGGCTGTCCTTCATCAGCAGGTGCATCACCCAGCAGTCTGTATTGGAGTATTTCCACTTAAGCTGTCCAGGAATCCCCTTCGAAGCTTTCACCTTCTGAACACACAATAAACCAAGGTATTTCTGACAAATCCACCACTCTTGCCTTAACCACAATTCTGGACAAATTATGAGGATCCTCCTCCCAAACCATGAGTCTACCAAATGTAGCAATAGCTTTTTCAATATCAGCCTTTGACCAGAAATCAATATTGAAACCCAGAAGCATCAGCCACACTTCACAATTCACAGTTGTTGTTTTATTGTTGCATCCCCTATTGTGTTCAGTAAAAGATATCCTATACTGACCATAATTATGTGGGCTGCCTTCAATCAGAAAGTCACGATCATGCACAAAGTGGAATCTAACATATGCTTGTCCATATGGGCATGGCTGGATCGAATGGTATGTAACTCTTCTATGATTGCGCAGGAAATCATCAACCAACTGTCGTATGGACTGAAAAGATACCTGTTGCTCAGGAAGAGGCTCGATGGTGACAATGGCAACATCGCAGTTTAGCCTTCTTGGACCTCCAAGGACCACACGCGACATTGGCTTTCTGAATCCCACTAGTTGACGATGACATCCCCGTGGCATAAAGGGCTCAGGGTCCACAAACCGATAAGCCATTAGGGGGTCTTGGATTGCGCTCAGCTCAGGAACAGTAGCAGTGGGGTTTGCTTGAGGGAAAACTTTGCCAGAGCAATGCGGGGACAAGATTGAGCCTGCGGGAGCTAATGCGAAGCAATCTGTGCCCAAAGGAAAGTGCTGGGGAATTGAGGAAGGGGATGGAGCACCTACCAAGATTGGCGCCTCCGCTGGAATGGAAGAAGGATTCCCAGCCGCGGAGACTCCGGTGGCTTTCCAAATGACTGTAACCGGAGGCTCCGAAGAAGAATGACCCAGCACTGTCTGTCCCAATTGTTGGAGAGAGTTGAAGACTGGGACCTCACCATTGTTGGGCCCATATGTCATTGGATTGGTAAACTAGCTCACTCTGTTATGGTTGATCCAATGTTTCTGAAGAATGGCTGAAGAGAAGGTCCGGTCCTTGGAAAGGCCTGGAAAACGAGGAGAGTATCTAAAGTGGGCTGAGATATGGCCCAACCTAAAACAGCTTTCACATCTCACCGGCCTTGTACAGTTGGACCGAGAATGAGAGAAAGAGAGGCACCTTGAACATTGTCGGTTCACCCTTTTGAAATCTGAATTAAAAGTTGTAGACTGAAAATGAGGCACATGATTTCCGTCTTGCACATAATTACCACCCAAATTAAGGTTCAAATCAATGTCATGCTGAGACAAGAATGAAATCCGCGTGTTGAGGATGAGAAATAAGTGGGAGTATGCAAAGGATGATTTCCCAAGCGAGAGAAAACTGATCCATGTTTTACTAGAATGGCATTAGCCCCTGTCAAAGGATCTAAAGTAGAAACATGATTGTTGACTGGTGCCCATTCTGTAGGCTTTTTTGCCCCAATATGTTTCCAAGGAAAATGTAAACCCTGTGATACAGAGATCACTTGTTTTGCAAACTGAAATCCTCTATCATTATATAGATTAAAAACCACTTTGAATTGCTCACACTGAAAAGAGCCCAGGGAGTAAATCATAAGGCCAACTTGTTTAGAAGAAACTCTGAACTTGAAAATTCAATCAAAAATTTCCATTGGTTCAAAATGAGAAGCAGAGCCCCCAAGAGCCGATTGAAGAAGGAAAGCCACATTATCTTCTGAGAGCTTGATCTTAGACCGGGTGAAAGAAGCAAGAAGCCAGAAACAAGAGCAATCTGGATTGTCTGAAGAAACCTTGGCACCAAGAGAGTCGCGTACCTTTGCAGAGAAAGTCAATCCCGATCGAAGGTCCACCGAGGAGATCATGGCGACAAAGGGAAGGGGAGCAGCAAGAGGGCGCGAAGGTGGATGCCAGGATCAGGTGATCACCGGCGGTGGGAGAACCCGGAGGTCCTCCCGGAGGGGGAGGCGCTCTCAAGAGTCACCATCTAGTCCTCCCCTATAGGGTGCCGCGCGGGGGGCTCCGATCTAGGATACTCCGATCCTCGCCAGGTTCATGCACCGCATCTTTCTGGAGGGCGCTGCGCATCCGCATGCTCCCGCGCATGTATAGCTAGCAGCTAGGACTACATGGGCGATGCCGCGGCGACCGCGACTCGATCCCGGCCGGCCCCCGCAGCCGTGTGCCCCGTCCCTTTCGCAGCGCTGCGCGTATCAGAGGGTCAGGCTCGATTCCGTCTCATGACACTGAGTTTTGTTGACGTGACACAAAATCCGGCCATGTAGGTGTCTCCTCTCCTGTCGGCTAGTAGTCCCTTTGCAATAGCCATTCAATCTTCGTTACAGCTCGGCCGGCCAACACTTGAGGTCCGGTCCAGCTGCTCACGTGAAACAAAGCCTGCAAATACATAGTACGATTATCTTACTTTTACCCTTGCTTCGTGTAAACTGTTTATATGAAGATGGCATCAATTTCACCATACAAAAACATAATGGCCACATGAGCTGAAATCAGAAACACTAGAAACACCAGCGCGGCTTTGCCGCGCTCTCCTTGGAGCACCAGCCCATTAGATTTGTAGCTGCAGTCTGAATTAAGATAATGATAATTTCAAGTGGTTTCTGAAGTTCATGTTTATTATTAGTGGGGTGATATAGAAATCAAATGTTCAGAAGAAATATCTTTCAGCTAGATTCATGACCTATACTCTGAACAAATGTTGTTGTAGACATCTCTGATTCACCGTGTAATTCATTGAGGTAGGGAAATGTTTTTTATGAAGAAGAAAACCAATAAAAATAAGAGTAACAGTGCAACCTATAATAACAAGGGTAGAAACAATTCATAATAAAAATATGAGTAGGAACTGAACCATAATGTGCTTGTGATATTAATTTCGCCCATGGAATTATGACCACTTCGGACAACCCAAAGCGAAGATCAAAACATCATGATAAAAAAAAAGAGGAATTGCTCTTGTAAAGTTCTAACTGTCATCCGGAAATCAATGTCCGGAGAGCCAAGGCAGAGCAACAGTTTTCAAGCCTCATCTTGTGGTTATGCTACTTCATCTCTTTGGCTAACTTGGCAGCCAGCAATTTCTCGTGGGCTGGCACTTAGATCCTAACAATAACAGGGGACTCTGTTAGCAAAGACATTTCACATTTTTTTTCTTACTCTATTTCCTTTCTATTATTCCTTTCATCTTTGTCATGTGTGCTATCCTTACTGTGTAAATTTTAGTTGCCAATGGATAATGATTACTTACATCGAAACAGAACAGAGTGAAGATCTGTTGACTAGTATATATCATCAGTTACATTAAAACTTTTGGGCATCATGCCCTCATGCCTACATTTATGAAATGGCAACGTGAATCCATATAAGCATTAATCATAATACCTGGTTAACATTCGTACAATGAAAGGGACAACAGCATTAGAATTTATTGAAGGAAAGAAACCATCACACCAAACAAATTTACGAAAGTTTTCTGATTCCAAATAGTTGATATGTTTACAAAAGTAGGTCCAGGTCTCGTTTGGTCCAGGTCAGGCAATGTCGAAGTAGAGGGGGTAGCAGGGGACTATGGGAGAGGGAAGTGGCCAGTGGCGAGCCGGCGACGGCCCCCACGGCAGCACCTGGCGAATCGGAGACCGCGCGAGGACCACGCATTGGCCATGCTACAGGCGGAGGGAGGAGAGGGCGGCAAGCGGCCGGGCAGGCGGAGAGGCAGAGGGACGGGCAGGTACACGAGGATTCGCGAGTACCCGATTTGCGGGTTAACGGGCGAGAGGCCCGCGCCGACGCCGATCGAACGGCCGATATTGGGAGTTTGCTGGATCCAGGGGCTCGCGGGTTAACGGTTGACGTAGACCCGCTGCCCGCCTCGGGAATGACCCAGAATTCGTTATGTAAAGATTAATTAACCGGGGTATTACAATTTCATCGTATGAAAGAGTAAAATATCATGACTATCACTATGTGAATGGACACATAGTGAATGAACACAACGAGAATAATTTGCTTTCTTTTTCACAAATTGTGCTTATACTCTCTGACCGGTCATAGAATAACTTGTTCTGTAGCTAGATTATAGAATAACTTATTCTGTTATTCTGTAGCTGGACCAACCGACCCAACCAGCCCAGGCCCAACCACTGCGGCGCGTGCCCATTTGTCTGTCCAGCGCGAGGTATAGCTCCTAGTAATGAGCGGTAATTAATGCGAGCCAAGCTGAGTGAGCGAGCCATTTACTAGCTAATGAGCCGAGATGCAACCGAGCTACTATACCGGGCTGCCAGCACAACAGTTGCTCCCGGTCCGTGATCAGCGGCATTTACTGACATGCCTGGCCATTGTATTTTTGTCTACACATGCAGATGAGAGTGCACGACAGTAGTACATGATTACCAGGAAACGTGCTGAGCTATTGTGTTGTCCACGATACATGCAAGATGTTATGATAATATAAGAACCATGAACTATATATATATATATATATATATATATATATATATATATATATATATATAGGTGTTTATCTATGACTAGCCATAGAATAGTTATCATGTGGCCGGATCAAATGGTGCACCCGAAGCAATTACTAGCGCTATCATTTTATCGGCTTGGCTCAATCTGGCGTCCTTCCATCGGCTTGGCTCAACCAGGCAAGCAGGCGCCCACCCATCCTGAGCTCCATCCGCAAGATATCCGCGGCCGCACAAAATCATCGTCACCCATCCCGCCCGCGCCGCCCAAAATCATCGTTATCCATCCCGCCCGCGCCGCCCGGCCGCCTGACCCTTCTCCAGCTGCCGCTGCCCTGGTTCATCCCCACTGACGCCGCCACCGCCAAAAATCGCGCCCGCCGCCCTAGTTCGTTCGCCGGATCCGGGATGCCCAAAATCATCGTCATCCATCCCGCCTGCGCCGCCCGGCCGCCTGACTCTTCTCCAGCCGCCGCCGCCCTGGTTCATCCCCGCTGCCGCCGCCACCGCCAAAAATCGCACCCGCCGCCCTGATTCGTTCGCCGGATCCGGGATGCGCAATCTACCGGAGACGCGGCCGATTTCGCATCGCGGGAAGAGATTCTCCTCGATTGCCGAAGCTTCCTCAATCCACGGCATAAAAAGATTGCCTGGCCCCCGAGCCCCCCAAAGGAACATCGCATTGTTGTTGCTGGAGGCGCCCCAATCCTCCACCGGCGATGCTCCTGGCCGGTTCCAACCTTTGCCCTCACGCCAGACTGTTGCTGCCGGCTTTCTTGCAGGAGAATCCCAATCCAAGCCAGCGTAGGGACCCTGAGGTAAGCATCTCGTAATCCTACCTCAATGGTTCACCATTCTTATGTTAACATCAAAGTTAGCTGCGAGTGTTGACAAAATTAAGATGCCAGCATCTCAATTTGAACTGATTATGATGTTGTCGCCACGGACCTAGTTGGCTTCTGTCGGCTGATTATGATGTTACTGCACAATCCTGATTGCGAAGCTTTTATTTATTTGTCTGATTAGCCCGGTTGCTTTGCGAATTCCAAATGCAGCCATATCTTGTGAATGACGATGTCATGGAAGTCTCTGCATTTTTGTTTGTTTCAATGGTCTGTATATAGATGCAGGTTGCCTAGCACCTATATTTGTTCGGTTCCATCTATTATCTGTTCATGAACAAGTAGGTCTACTACTCCAGGTACCATGCACCATAGATAGCTACTCTATGTGGTAACTCTTTGTAGTTATGGTAAATAACCATTTGTAGTAATGCCTGGTTGTGGTAACTCTATGTCTGTAGCACAACCTTTCGCTCAAAACATAAGATTATTGTAAATAACGTGTAACGGGCATATCAATTATAAAATCATCGTTACCAGACTCTTACAAATCGGTTGTTGGATCTACTAAGTTAGCAAAAGCGGCTATTCTTTTTTTTTGGAAAATCCAAAATAGACTTATGACTGAATACAACTGACAACCATGGCCTTCTGACTTGTGTTGCAGATTTGATTGGACCAACGTTGCTACTCCTGAGGCAAGACATTCACCAAAACATCCAGCTAATTCATCTGTACGAACCTGGTAATTACCCAGCAGCATATATTTTATGTACATATTATCTTTGTTTAATGATGCATCATTGTTATAGCATAGATATTATAGTAAATCCACAGTACTCCAATTACCAGGTTACACAGTACTCCAATTTCTTTTTGCCATTTTTTACGTGTGCACCAATATTATAGTAAATCCACGCTGGCCTGTCGTACATTCATAGTCAGATTTCAATACTTACATTCTGTGGTTTTACTACTGCACTGCATGAAAAAAACTTACACTACTTTCACCTGGTTATAGCATGGAAGCTCCGTTTCAATGCTACATTAGGTTGCAAAATATCTATACAATTTACCACTTCTTCATATTCATGTCGTCTCTGCATTTTTTTGTTCACTGCATATATCATGTGGTAAGTTAACCATATATTTTAATATTTATTGGATATAGACTGGAAGTTCCATCAAAGGGTGTTTGTCCTGATGCAGTTTTGACAGATACATTAGGTTATGCAAATATCCATGTTACATTGTTTCATGGATAATAATATCTTCCTTTCTAAAAAACAGGACATGAAGAAAATTCAGGGCAGATTAAAATCTTTCGGGATCCGCACCACACAAGGCGAATGGACCTTTGATGTTAGCGCGGTCACCGGGGCAGCCGATGCACAGCCAGTTGCAGGAGCTGATGCACAACCACAACCAACAGCACCCCCTCAACAACCTGGTGGCCAAGATGCAAATCTTGCAAATAATATTATCAAACCACCGACTAGAAATGGGCAACAGTTGCACGGCGAAACAAGCAGTGACAGGGATCTCCCTCGAAGTGATGTTAATGACGATGACGATGCCTTCATGGAACCCCCACCGAGGCAACCAGTAGCGAAGA
This sequence comes from Setaria viridis, assembly GCF_005286985.2. NCBI lineage: Eukaryota > Viridiplantae > Streptophyta > Magnoliopsida > Poales > Poaceae > Setaria > Setaria viridis. Next base: position 13,513,554 of record NC_048271.2, on the reverse strand, counting down.
AACAGTGTATCAATGCAACTTCCAAGGTACAATAGTAAATCAACCTTCTCTTTTTTTACTTTCAAGGTACAATTTACTTCATTTTCAATTTTGTGGTAAATTACCTGATTCAGCCTGCCCAATGATCAACCGTGGCATTTTACTACATTTTGACATGTGGTTCATTTACATACATAAACATTATGAGAACCGATTCTTCCACCACTCACACTTACTACAGCCTTTTCATATCTTCATTTGGCAGCTTGCCAAGAACCCTATCAAGTATGCTCACGCACCTACAGTTCGATGTGCACCATCAACATTTAACTCCTTTGTCGACCACCTAACACTTTGGCAGCGTAGGCGAATCAAAGATATGGGTTTTGGTGGACTCCTTTGTGTTGCAGCAGAGAGGTTAGAGAGCAGAGAGCTATTGAAGTTCCTGTTCGACAGGCTAGACCCCAAAACCATGGTACTGAATGTTGCAAAAGATAAGGGTATCCATGTCACCCCGTTCGTGGTAAAGCAGGTGCTTGACTTACCAGAAGGTGGTGAAGATATTGTGTTGAGTACACACATTCAAGCATCCAAGGCGTTATCTGCTTTCAAGACTTTGTTGGGTTTACAAGAATCCCACGACCTGAACGCTAGCCATCTACAGAAGACCCTGAAGGATGATCTGGAGCTAGGGTCTGGCATGATTACTGATGACATGGCAATAAGATTTTTCTTTATCATTGCTTGCAACAAACTTCTGTTCCCAAGCACCGACAACAACATTAGGTGCAAGGATGTTTACCTCACTAGAGATCTGTCTTGCTTACCAGCTCTGAACTGGTGTAAGGCTGTTGTGGATGACCTCCGAGAAGCTGCACTCAATTGGCAGTCCGACAAAGCAAAGAAATCATTCTCAGGATGCGCAATATTATTGATTGTAAGTACACCATCTTGCCATCCATATGCATGCCGTGACTGGAGTAAATTAATTACTGATTTATATTGCTGTAAATTAATTACTGATTTATATTGGTTGTAGATACTGTATTTGGACAACCTACAATGCCAACATCAGGTTCAACACATGGACACTCCTCGTGCAAAGTACTTTACTCAAAATGTGATAAAAAAGATAATCAGTGCCGATAGGACCAAAGATCAACAAGGGAAGGCTACATTTGGGCTGTTACCGGTTCGGTCTATTCACACATGTCCTCTTTTTATTATGTCAAATATTCTCCAGTATTTCCCCCCTAATACACTTCGTGTGTGCAGCTTAGGAACATCATCGATACTTGCTACCATACAACTGAGAACCCATCTTCAACTACCCCACCAAGCATTGAACCATTGCCCACAACACGTATCCATAGTATGCAAGCAGAACTGCGTGGTATAGTTCATCAGATTAGTGCTGAGCCTAGGAAGACGCAGGCAATGCAAGCCTTGGCAAGTTTTGATGCCAAAGCTAAGGAAGCATCCAGATATGTAACCATTGCACAACAGATGCTATCAGATGCACATCAGTCAGCCACTCACATTCTACAGGCAATTTTGAATGACGAGATTCATGGCAATAATAGTGAAGATCATGATAATCAAGCCCACGCTTCTGATGCAGGTACTGAAAAACATATTGGTTTACTATTTACCAGGTTTTAATACTAAAAATATTACTGCCCACTGCCATCATATTGATTTACTATTTCATCATTTTCCATATACTATCTTACTATATGCAGCGCAAGCCAATGACGTCGATATGAATGGACACATTGCACATAATGTCGGATCTGAAAATGTATTTGGTGCAGCACATGACAACATAATGGAAGGCGACCTTTCACCCGTTTGTACTCAGGTTTCTAATGCATTGTTCAGTAACAACACTACTATTTTAGCACCAGCAGTGCCATCTCCTGAACACATATTTGATTCTTCATGTATAGGTTCACACAGATGTGATGATTGATCACATCGTGCCTCATGTTCTGGCTAAAGGAGACCCTGTCGCACCTTCACCAAATGGCAGTATGGATTCTTCTCAAATATTTCCATCATCTTTTTCTCCTGCTACTTATTTTAGATCAGTTGTACACACTCACACCTGGACCCCCTAGTACATGCATCCCACCCCTGTATTTTTTATGCATCAACCTTACAGTAAACTATCTGTTCTTCAACCACACTTCTGTGTGAACCTATATATGAATATGTAACATATTATATATTCTGCTTGCGGGCAGCAACAGGATTAAAATTAATGTCTTCAGAATATAACATTTTCTTCGTGACATCACAACAGTACTGATTGCCTTAGATTACAAGAGCAAGTTGCCCATGATCAGCAGCTACCTGCTACGTTTAGTAATGGTTGACTATAATATCACAAAGTTATTAGTCCTTGCTTACCACGACATGGTCTGGGATTTTGTGACAGATAAATTATGTTTATGTACTACCAGATTTATTATGTTGTGCAAATATACATGTTAGTCTCTTTTTCCAAAAAATAACAGGAGATGAGGAAAATATTCAAGCTGCAACCAACAAAGATGATGCACTTGGCCCTATTCTTCTACAGCCTTGCACACAAGATGAGTTCATCCATCGTCCAGCCATTGCTCCTAGGCCACAATGGCTTACAAAACGACCAGCCAGGTATGTGTCCCCTTTCAAAGGCGATCCACAAAGAGCTAAAGCTCCACAGTTAACAGCACATGCTGTTAAGAAAAAGTTCAGATCCAATGCTGCATGCACACACTTACGAGTCATTTCTTTGCATACCAGCGATATTTTCATCCGCACCGGCTTGAGAAAATTCAGTGGATTAGATATAGAGGAGTCTTTCCTTGATGGCGAGATGCTTTCCACTCAGTTCATGTCATACCTTGTGGCCTGCATGAGCTATGATGAATGCCACATGCCTGATGGTGGTGGGTATAGGGTCTTTCTATCTCAAGAGCTTGGGGTGAGCGCGTACCTAATCCATTCACTACACAATTCAATAAAAAAATTTACACCCTCTAATGCCATTATATTATACATCTAGGAATATGTCAATATTGAGGAAGATGAAGAGTTCTCTCAATGGGAATCACATCAGGCACTAGCTGTCTTACAGCGAGATATTGGAGATCTTGATGCAACCAAAGTGAAACTAGTAAGTACTATCTACTCCCGACAACCACATCAATGTACTACAAAAAAAGGCTGCCAACTGATTTTGAACTTACAGATTCCGCACTTCATTTTACCTCTGTCATGTCTAGTTCCTTTTGCCGGTTATGGAGGAGGAGCACTATACCATCTACTGCATCAACTTCATACATGACCGCATTGATGTAATTGATTCTAGTCCAGACGACCACACAGATTACCACCAAGTCCTTGGTGACCGAATTATTCGACACCTTAATCTCCTGTTCCAGTTGGTAACAGATTTTAAAATGAAGCAATTTACTAGATTCAAACGTCCTATCATTGTTCCATGTATGCATACGGACGACAATGATTGTGGATTCTATGCCATCAAATCCATGGAGCTATGGAACGGTGACTCTTTCCACGTTCCAATCCTAACAGTACGACTAACCACTCTTACCAAAACTCAAGGTTTCTAATTATTAATCCATCTACAATAGTCTTGATTGCTGTTTACCTATGCATTGCAGGAAGACATTCGGCAGTATAGGTCCCAGCTCCTATTCTACGGCATCTACCATCCAATCAACGAGATCAAGAAGCTCCCTGGTGGTCTAGAAGCACACAGGCGTCGCATGTGATCCTAGTGGTCTAGAAATATGTTTACTGTCCCTTCATTTGTTTACTGTCCCTTCATTCTCGACAACTTCCAGACATAGACATTCCGTGTGGTCGCTTGAATTTCATGGATCCCAAATAAGTTTACTTATGTTCTTCACAAATTTGAGTTGTTACTGTAAATGGAATACAAGTTTTGTGCTTCACATGCCCAGTAAATAACAGTTGCCAAATATCCATACTGTAAATGGAATACATGACGCTCTTTGCACATTCTCACATATGCACAGCTAGAACACGAATGCACATGATAATTATGCTTCTTGGGTCAATTTTCCAGTCTGAATATGTGTTTGGGTGGTGAGGCCGTTGCTGAACCGGCCGGTCGCGCCGCCGGGGAAGTCGATGTCGTAGGGCGGGTAGTTGTTGTTGCTCGGCCTGGACGGTGGCCAGGACGAGGAGCAGCGCCGGCTGCATCCACCGCATTGCAGCTGTGCGCCCCATCCTTTTAGCTAGCTGAGCTTTCTCCTTGTTCGGCAGCGGCAGGACCCTGCAGGAGGGAGTGCGTGGAGAGAAGAGAAAACAGTTTCGGTGTGGCCGGCGTCCATGTTGGCGAGCTCTCTGCATGCATTTTCCAGTCCGAATATGTTCAGCTGCACCTGTGACCTGAGCAGAGACATTCTGATTTCTGCTGAATGTTCTCATGCACACTTTGTGATAAAGGAAATTCATCTCTGATAACAATTTTAAAAACACAATTGCCAAATATCCATACAATTTATTAGATGATAATGTCGTACACTAATTTACTACAACTGCCTCCATTTCTACTCCTAGAATCTCAATTACACAGTACATAATTACTGCTCCATTTTATTATACAGTAAAGCAAAAGCTCACTTGCAGCTGGATACAGTAAAACAAGTGTAAACGATTATACAGTCCGAACCTGAGCAACATTGGCAGCAAAAAAAATTTAACAGATGCAAAACATGCTGCGCGCACTTGCAGATGGGCGCCAACAACATCACAGTTTAGTTGCCAACAACATCACTGATAGCAAGTGGGTTCACAATACTCAAGACACGAAGGAACCAGAAAGAATAAATTCATGATGCACAAAAATCTCATACAACCATTCAGTAATTATCCAAACACAACCATTAATTTGTTCCAAACACACCCAATTAGTAAACACAACTCATGCAACACCATTAAACTCATCCTCCAGTTGCCTTTTTGTGGGTGGTCTCCCCCTCTTCCGTCCCATCTTGCCCCGCAAACTCCCACCTACACCTCGTTTCTTATTGATGTTATCCAGGTTCAAATCACACCCCGTACTATAATGACCCAAAGATCCACAATATCCACATGTCCGCTGCCCCTGTGCCTTACTGGAACTTGCATGTTCATTAACAACCTGTCTCCCTCCACGCTTCCTCCCCTTTGTTCTTGCCTCCCTTGGTGCACACTCCGAAATTTGGACTGCAGTTTCAACTGCTGCATCTTGTTCAGCCCAACTAGCCGCAGGTTCACCTATAGTATGCGGGATCACATCACTCTGTTCTTCTGTATGATCCCCCACATGTGATGCTCCTGTACCTTTTGCAATACTTTCACCCCACTCAACCAATGCAGACAGCTGCTCACAGCCTTTCTCGAACCCAAGACTTGTTTTGCGGCATGCCCTCACAGCAGCCATCGCAATTTCTACTAGTTTCTTTGTTTTGTATTGATCGCTCTCACAACCCGGTACCGAAGTCGCAATGTCATGCCTGTCCCACGGTACCATCATTCTTGCACCCCTCGTGTATCTCTTCATTATGTACTCTGCAGGTATATTGTCGATCTGAAGGTACGTGAAGGCTTTAATAAGATGGGCGCAGAACAAGCCTGTAACAATAAAATTAAACATAATCAATGCTACTTTTTCACCAGGCCACAATATACATTGAAATGCTGAGATGAATTTTTTTCAAATTGCACCATCTTACCTGTATGCTCCCATGTCTTGCACTCGCATGTATACCTACCGGATCGTACATCAGCCTCCACTCTAAATGAATGTTGAAACCAAGCATATTGCCATGACTGATCCGTGTGCGTCACCAGGTAAACATCAACCTCGTTAGGATGAGGATCAATACGGAAAGCAGTACTATAAATATAAGTTTCCATGTATTTTTTGTACACGGCTCGTGTGTACACTCTGCTAAGATGGCCATCAAAGGGCTGCAACGTCAGCCGCCAGTTACCAGCCTATTTCATGGACAACCACTTAAAACATTAATCCCTAGTAAACGATAGTGAATGATATTTTTCAAACAATACACTGTCATTATTACCTGAGACCAATGGGTTTCCCCACCCGCTGTGTGATTTGTGTGTTGAATGAAGTCTAGCATCCTGCGTGCAAATTTACTCATGCATGTCATATGTCCTGTGAAGCCACTCCCCTTGATCATCTTATTTACACTTTCACTTCTTTGTGTAGAGGTCATCCTGCCACAATACAAGGGCTTGAAATAAGCAACAACCCACAATTTCCTACTCTCCCAAAGTCCCTGAATAGGGTCATCCTCCCGTATGCCATACTCATCGACCAACTCATTCCATGCAAACTCAAACTCTGTAGGCGTAAGTGGGTGATTGATTACGGTGACGAGCTTTATCTTCAGACCATCATGAATCTTGTACAGTTTTTTCAGCTCTGCTTTATACTTCTTAAGCATGTGCCAACGGCACAACCTGTGCTGTGTTTGTTTGAACACCTTCTTGATCGCTGCCGCCATTGAACTATCCTGGTCTGCAACACAGTAAATGCGACAAAGTTACCAATTATTTCAAGTTACGTATCACTCATGACATTCGTGTATAAACATTCCTCACCTGTAAGTATACACCGTGGGTCCCAACCTCCGGACATACAGTTTTTGAATGCTGCAAACAACCACTCAAATGTGTTAGCTTGCTCATCCTGCAACAATGCTTGCCCAAACACGACATTCTGCAGTTGATGGTTTGACCCAACAAACATGGCTAAAGGCATGCTATACATGTTTGTTTTGTATGTGGTGTCGAATGTAACCACATCTCCAAAATCTATATATTCTGCACGCTGGCTTGCATGACTCCAGAACACATTCTTGATAACATTTTCACTGTCTACCTGCAACTCATAGTAGAAATACTCATTATGGGCCTTCATCTCCCTGAAGAACTCAAGCAACTTTGGTATATCATTTTCCCTCTCCTCCCTGGCAGTTGCAGCTTTCCTGCAACCATGAACACATACATCAATTTAATTATAATGATTTCCATGTATTCAACAACAACATCAACAATAGTACATCTGAAGACATTACCTATTTCTCAAATCCATTTCCGTGAACGTGAAGTTCTGCCGACCACCATATAATTCTGCCAGCACATTTACTGTAGTGTTGTGGGAAGCATCACACCTATGCATCTGATCAATAATACCCATGACTATAGGGTCCTTGTCCTTTTGTATCCTCAAGAACTGTGTTACGGTCGGCGAGGGATGCAATGGATGATTGTGCTCCAACCTTATCCTCTCAAAGAACCAGTAGTCCTTCTTCTGGTTCCATTTAATCTTCACAAAAGCTTTGCAGCCACACCTCATTGACATTTTCTCACGTACCCTCTCCTCACCAGGCTTGTAGTAATCCCAGTGTCCTTGTTTGTTGCACGACAACTCCAGTACCGTCTTCCTACTTGTCTTGGTTATGCGCACATCAAACCCTGCCTTGCCCGTATAGAATTTGTAAAATTCCTTGGCTTCATCTCTACTGTCAAAACGCAGCTCCTCGGTTGGCACAATTGTCTCTGGCAACAAGGGATCCTGGGAAAAAAACACATATCAGAAAGGCAGTACCACAACTTCTAAAATACACATATCTCTACTACAGAATGTTTGGAGCACAATCTTTATTATTTCAAACTACACTAGGATGAGATAGGGGACAACAGCTGCATCAGTAGGGCTACATGGCATGTTACTGAACCAATCATATCTAAGATTTCTGAAATTCTGATAACATAATCAGGAATGAACTATGTAATGAAATTCATGCTGTACGCTTTGGTTCCTGAATTTCTGAAAGCTAGGTATATATACACCAGGAATCAACTAGGTAATGAATAATCATAATGCAATTCATGCTGGACGTTTCTGATTTCTGAATTTCTGAATAATGGCACCAAGTACTGTTTCCTGGATTTTACTATCAAGGTTCATTCAAATGTGTCCTGAACTTTCAGACCTTTTGGGGGGGTCACCTAAAACATGAATTTGGAAATTTAGCTATGCGACACCATTTAGCTTTTAGATGGATCAGCAAGAAGAAAAGACTAAAAGCTAGCACACTCACATGCAAGTAGGTCCTCTCCGGATCGGGCGTTGCCATAGTCTCTGGTGACACATGTTGGAGAGGAGTCACCCGTGTGCCATTTACCTCCGGCTCCGGCGATTGCGGCATCAGCAGTACAGGAAACACCTCCGGTGTGGCCGTTGAAGTTGCGCCATCCATGGAATCGGATTGTGCAGGAGCGAGACCCAACCTGCTGATGCAACTTCAACCTGCAGGAAGACCTCCGGATTCTTGCAGGCACAGGAGATGGACTCACCATTGACGACAGCAATTAATTATCGATTGATTTCCCTGCTGCCGTAATTGGTGCCACAGCCACAAATTCATCCGAGCACCTCGCGCTGATTGAGTGAAGCCAATCAATGTCGTAATGGACTTACCCTGTCAGCTCTGTTCCGTCCAACAACAGAGGCTCGGGGAAGTTGGCTCCAACCCACCGGCGGCCTCCCGCACGAACGCGGCAGGAGTGCCGGCGGCGTGATCTCTGCCGGCGACTGCCTGCGCGGGCCTGCGTGGGAAACGGGATGTGGTGGGGCTGCATGGCACATTGGGTGGCGGAGGATGGCCAAGGACGCCGGATCTGAGCAGGAGGTGGCGGCGGCCAGGGTGCTGTGGCGGTGGATCTGAGCAGGAGGATGGCACATTGTGCTGTGCCGTTTTACTGGTTCGTTCAATCCTGAGCTCAATCAGCAAACCAGATCGTTTAATTTACTGGCTCGCGCGAACGGCTCGTTTACTGGCTTGCGTGATACTAGCTTCATGGTCTCGCGCGAACGACCAGACGTGGGCGGGATAGCCAATCGCCACATGCCACGTGCACTGGCTACAGAATATCCTATTCTATAGCTGGTTACGGAGTATATTGACCGTGTATATATATGTATATATATATGTGTATATATATATATAAAGAAGCCCTAGAAATTGGACTTCTTCCTCAATTATTTTCTATGCTATCAAAGAAATACAATTACATAATTTTCAATTGTTTAAATAAATCTTCCAAATATAAATGTTCATGAGCAGAAGAACGTTCTGAAATATAATGTTGAGGTACATATGATTCTTGAGAAACTTAAAAGTTCCCAGATTTGTATACGCATACGCTCCACGACTAACCAAGGTTTGAATATGATACTCCTGTTCTATGATTTCCATTGTTTTTGGAATGCTCGAAGTTATTTGACATTTTTACTAATTAATAAAATTCCTTGAGTATATTGTTTAAGACAATGTCAACGTAGGAGGGTGCTTGGATACAAGCCGTTTCCACCACGCCGCATGTGCTACAGCACCGAAAATGTGGCACAAAATTCTGGCGCCTAAGGTTTGGCGAGAATTTGTGTGTGAAAAGTTGTGGCAGCCGAAGTCAACAAACCAACCAAGCAGCAGGCTTTGCAGGTGTGGCTCACCACCCGTGGCGTGGCGTGGCAAGCTGTGACTGGTATCCAAACTGCCCCAAGTCTCGGTATCAAATCATTTCGCGACAATATACAATTATGAACTCACAAGATTAGTTCAGTAATCAACAATTGATCCAATCTGTGACACTATATTATTTCAAAATTCAATTATACAGGAAGACATGACATAGTCTTGACAAACATCCTGTAGAGCTACTTACTCTCACCGTCATGCGTTTGTAAAGGAAATAAACCATTGAGAACTGCATTAAAACAACGTTTTGTGTTGACTGCCGTAAACTTCACCCTAGAGATAATACCATATGGGCATATGACCATGAAACTATAGACACGACACTGTAGTGTATAGACTTCTGAAAAACCTAACTATAAATCTCGCAACTGAAGCTAACAAACATCCTCTTTAATTCCTGGGCACAAGACGGGGCCGGAGCGGCTTTTTCATGACGGTGGTGAACTCGCGTTTCTCAGCGAAGTCCACCTCGTCGCCGGGCATCTCCTTCCACTCGAACTCCTTGACCATGTTGGCCACGAAGTACTCGAGGTGCAGCATGGCAATGCTCAGCCCGGCGCAGATCCTCCGGCCGACGCCGAACGGCATCATCCTGATCCCCTTGGTGCCGGTCATGTCCACGCCCACGCCGTCGCCGCCCTCCAGGAACCTCTCCGGCACGAACTCCATCGGCCTGTCCCACTCCTCCTCGTCCCTGCCCATCTCGGCCACCATGAAGTTCACCGTCGCGCCCTTGGGGATCAGGTACCCACCGACGTCCATGTCCTCCGCCGCCTTGTGCGGCAGCACGAAGTGCCCCGGCGGGTGCTTACGCAGGCCTTCGAGAATCACCGCCTTCAGGTACGGCATGCTGTGGATGACCTCCTCCGAGACCTCGCCCTCGCCGTCTCCGCACGTAGCCTTGATCTCGTCGTAGAGCTTCGCCTGGATGGCAGGATTCTTGACCAGCTCGGCCATGATCCACTGCAGCCCGGTGGAGGTGGTGTCGGTCCCGGCGTTGAGGAACTCGGAGCATAGCGCGACGATCTCGTCGTCGGTGAGCGGGCGGTTCCCCTCCTCCGGGAGCGAGATGTCGAGCAGGGTGTCCACGTACGAGTGCTGGAACGTGGTTTCACTCGTCGGCGGCCGGCCTTCCTTGGCCAGCCTCTTGTACTCCCGCCGCGCGTTGATCAGCGGCACGAAGAGCTCCGCCTGGCGCCGCCGCAGTGCGTGCGCGTCCCGGAGGCGGCCGCGGAAGAGGTGCTTGGTGACGGCGGGGAAGAAGAAGAAGACGCTCAGCTTCCTCGAGATGTAGAGCAGCCAGGCACGCTCGGCGTCCTCGATGGCGCGCACCGCCGGCTCGTTGAGCCGCTCGCCGAAGCACATGAGCACGAGGAGGCAGAACATGGTGTACTGGAACGCGCCCATGACGTCGCAGGGCGCGCCGCCGTCCCCGGCCTCCCGCAGCTTCTCCAAGAGGACGCGGCGCACCCAAGCGCGCGCCGGCGCGAACAGCCGGACACGGGACGGGTGCAGCGTCTCGGAGACGAGGTTGCGGCGGAGGAGTCGCCACACGGCGCCGTAGTTGGCGCGGGTGATGATGTTGTCGGTGACGCCAAGGAGCGAGCTCGTGGCGGCGCGGGGCCGGTCGGCCAGCGCGGCGCCGGCGCCCACGAGCGCGGCGTGCGCGAGGCGGCGGTTCGCCACGAAGATGGTGAGGCGGGACCCGATCCGGAGCGTGACGACGGGACCGTACCGCCTGAACAGCCGCAGGAGGAGCGGCTCGACGTCGGCGGCCGAGTGGCGCAGCCACAGCAGGTTGCCGAACAGCGGCACGGCCGGCGGGCCGGGCGGCAAGCGGCGGCTCCTGCTGCTACGGAGCAGGACGAGGAAGGGAATCAGGATGGCAGCGGCGACGAGGAGCCAGGTCTCCATGGCGTTCGCGTTCGCGCGGTTGCTCTACTCGTGTCGCTGCGATGAGACGATGAGGAGATGGGCATGACCGGCTTTCCATGATCGTTTTATAAGGCGCCGGCCGCCGGCGGGCAATCCTGTCGCGGTACGATTAGTTCGGATAAACGCAAGGTGTCCGTTGACGTGACGACGGCACGCGAGCAATTGAAGAGCTTCGATTGTAGATAACTATTTTGGGTCGGACTCTGGCAAGTATTTATTACAAGATAAATGGGGCTGTCTACGGGGCACTCGAACCCTGACACCTGATTTTTATGGGCCTAGAATATAGATCGAATGGTAGGAGTCTTTCTTCAACCTCCAAGCATTTGCTCCGTTTCTTTAACCATGTTGCTCCGCCGCCACCCAGATGAGCCACCGCCCCCCGCCCTCCCGCCCAGACGAGCCGCTGCCTCGCTGCGGCGGGCTAGGGTCTTGCCGGAGGACCCCATCGGTCCGCCAGTGTGGCCCTCCAACAAGACCCTAGCCCGTCCACGGCAGCCACCTCCTGCTCGTCCCATCGCCGCTTCGTGCTACCACCGTCACCCCCGCTGCCCACCTCGCACCGCAACATTATCACCATCGTCGCCCCCACCCCTACCTGGCCCAACCGGCCTCCTCCACCACCCGGGCCGGCGGCACCACCACCACCGGCCTCACTGGCCCCGCGACCGCCACCTCCGCCGGGCAGGCCTGCCGCCGCCGGGTTTCCCTCTAAGGCCGTCAATGAGGTCTTAACCCCCAAAATCCGGAACCCCTGACCCCCGAACCCCTAACCTCATTGGAGCTCGCCAAACCTCGTCGGACCTCACCGAGCCTCATCGGAGGTGGGGAAGATGGGTTCAACAGGAAGAAGAGAAATTCGAGTGTCAGCTTCAAACTGCTCGAGCCCCAAAAGAAATATTAGAATGTTTTCATTGTGCACTTGAGAACCGTGTTAGAGGGAGAAAGTTCAGGTCCTCCCAAGGGTTAGGGTGCTACTGTGCTCCGAACCCGCAGATGCACCTCAAAATATGCATAAAAAATCATCTAAAAATTTGAATGGATAATTCTTGCCATCTTCTACCGTCATGAAAAAATTGAGCATGAACAAAAATTTGTGCAAGAAGAAAAAAAAAAGAAAAATCAGTGCATTAATATTAACGGGTGCAAGTCCAGTTAGATCCGCAACTATTCTGCTCTGAAACCTGAACCCGTGGGTTAGGAGCATGGTAGCACCTGAACCTTTCTTGTGTTAGAGGTGCTTCTTGGGAGGATGGGAGCACCAAAACCTGCGGGAGTACCAGAAGGGTTGCAGTACCCGGTTGCTCTCTTAGCACACTCGTAAGTGTCTAATGTATTTGACGTGAGCTTTCAGCTCCGTGTCGATGTAACCAACTTTCTCGATTTCATTTCATCTTAATACAATGATGTTCTCCTCCTACGCCTCCATTTCAGAGTGACAAGAGCAAGACGGTGCGCCGAGCCGCTCCATGCCCCTACCTCCTCCTCCTAGTGCGCTCGCTCCCTCCGAGATAGCCTGCTCTTGCCTACCGCTCCCATTGCTCCCGCACTCTCTCTCAGATAGCCTGTGCAAATCGTCCAGGAGCATTCTGTCGCGGCGGCTTGCGACCGTGCCGCTGGCCGGCGACCACAGTTGGCGCTAGCAGTCGATTTCTTGCCTCTTTTTGCTGCAACTAGTTTCCTGATGTGCCGACTTTTTGCGGACTCAAAATCTTGGTTGCTTCAACCCACCAACATTTGACTACACATGATTCTTTGCTTCTCCCTGTTCGTTCGTGCTGCTTATTGGGTTTAAGCAGCTTGAGGCCCCGTTTGGACCAAAGTTTTTACACAGGAAAAGTAAAGGAAACCAAAACGGAGGAAAGCAGAGCGTTGGGAACAAAAGAAACAAGCTATCTAACTGTAGCCGCAAACGATTTCGTAGGACAGAAAACATCTGGTCCCACATGTGTGGTTTTCTTTTCTTAAAACCCAAGTCAGCTTCGGCACCGATAACAAATAAGGACAACATATCTATTAGGAACTCTTTAACCAATATAACCAATCCGAGTCATTAAATTATAGGCGTACCAAATAGGCGCCGTAGATTTTTAACATTGATTATCAGTCATATTTTTCTTCTTTTTCCGATTATCGTGCTAATTTTTTAGGACTAATAGATAATCCAAATATCAAACGTTCGAGGATTAGCAAATCTGACTTTTTAAATCCTCTCGGTTAACGTGTTAGTTTCTTTTGACATTCCTTTATTAATATGCAGATAGATAGATATAAATATATAGATAGATAATTCTAGATTGTTGTTAGTGATTACTCGTGCTCCGAGTCCTCCTAGGCACAAGTCGCGGGCGTAGCGGCTTCTTCGTGACAACGGTGAACTCCCTCTCTCGGCTAAATGAATGAAGACGGTGAACTAATCTATGCCTCGCATAGATGAATAAATATGGCGATATCCAAAATCGAGTTGAGATTGAGATATTCTAGTTCGATCTTGTAGTAGTTGAGAAGACCCCGGAAGAAGTCGCCGCTCGGGATCCCGAATCCGCTCTCAAAGAAGGATGCGAAGACCACCGTCTCCGTCTTGTCCTCACTGGGGAATTCCTGCCTGGCGGTCGCCTTCCACTCGAGCAGCGCCTTGGCCCCAGGAGGCTCCGGTCGATGAGTGCCTCGATGCGCTCCTCCGTCATCATCGACTTTATCCGGTATGTGGATGGATCTGGTGCCTGTGCTTGGGCCATCTCCTCGATTTCTACTCCCTGTGACTTGGATCTAATAATCGCGAGGCTCTTGGTTCGCATACGGCGGCGCAGCACCTGACTTGGGTGGCGGTGGAGGAGTGCGCGCGAGCAGATTGGAAAGCACAGTGGTGCGGCCTAGGGTTCACGGATGCGGCAGTGGTGTGCTCAGTGGACTGCGGCAGCGGTGGCAATGCGAGTGTGGCTAATGGAAATGAAAATGGAACCGTAGCCCTTGGGCTTTTGAAGGACGTGACGGCGTAACTCTAGCGATGGAATGTGCGGGTTTCCTGTTATTGCGGCGCACGCGATGGACAGAGTCCGCGGGTTTTCCGTTATGTTTTTTGCGGCATGCCTCCATGGCTCTGCCAGTCCTCGCGCTCGTACTCGGGGGCTGAGCGTTTCCTTCAGGTCGGCGTGCCTCCGTGGCTCCACCAGTCCTCGTACTCGGGGGCTGGGCGCCTCCTTCAGATCGGCGTGCCTCTGTGGCTCCGCTAGTCCTTGTACTCGGGAGCTAGGCACCTATTGCAAGTCGGCGTGCCTCCATGGCTCCGCAAGTCCTCATACTTGGGGGCTGAGCGCCTATTTCAAGTCGGCGTGCCTCTGTGGCTCCGCCTGCCCTCATACTCGAGGGCTGGGCGCTTACCTCTGGTCAGCGTGCCTTCGTGGCTTCGCCTATCCTTGTGCTCGGGCACTCGGACCTGCTTCTGGGATCAATTTTCTCTTCCTTTTTGACCATTGGACCGATTATACTAATCGCTGCAATCCTCGGGGGCTACTCCATATGGAGTACATCTTGCGACGCCCTCTATGTCCTCCACTTCGAACTGCTGGATGCCCGACGTCCATCAAATTGGCGCTCGACTTCGCTCTGCGCGTATGTCTTTGCATTTGCTCAAATGTTCTTCTTTTTTGAGCACTGTGCAGCCTCTCTGTCACTATGACACCATCACAATTTCAGCCTATCACATTCCAAGCTTCGTTGCAATGATTTCAAGTTCATGTTCGCCTACACATCACTCGGGGGCTTGAGGGATATGGGTACCCCATGGGTCCCTACCGACCAGGATACTGGCTGGTCTTGACAAGTGGGCCCACTCAACCAGAACGTGCGGGCCAAGGATGTGAAGATACTTGGAGCACAAGTCAAGGAGGTTGGGCAATTCAAATCAATCCGAATATTGCGGAATACTTGTTGTAATTCGACTCAGATTACTTTTCATGTAACAACCGAGTACATAAGATTCAAACTGACTTGTAACCCTAGGTCATCAGCCTATATAAGGCGGCCAAGGGTGCCTTCCTAGGGCACGTCAACTCTCAGTGAACCATACCAGCAAAACACAGGACATAGGGTATTACTCTCCGGAGGTCCAAACCTATCTAAACCCTCGTGTTCTTGTGATCACCTTCGAGTTCTTGGTCTCGCAATCCTTTCTGCCTACAAATCAACCACTTGGATAACCCCCTAGTGGACCGTCAGGCTACTAAATCGAATAGTGATGTCGAGGCCCATCTTCTTCATGGTCTTGGCGAACAGGACATTGAGGCCGCTACCACCGTCAATGAGTACTTTGGTGGTGTGGAGCCCGCGACCATCTGGTCTAGGATGAGAGGACAGCGTCTTGGATCTGAGAAACTAGTTCATTGATCTACCCTTGAGAAGGTCACGGGGACCTCAGACCACTTGAGGAACGTAGGTGCTGTAGGCTCAATGGACATTATCTCCCGTAGGGTGAGCTTCTGGGACCACTTGGTAGCAGTACCTGGGGTTCTGCCGAATATGACCTTGATGGTGTTGGTTGGGTTCTAGGACTTGCTGTTATCCCCATCGTCTTTATTTTCCTTGGCCTTGCCTTTGTCTTTGGTGCCTGATGGTTCCGATGCATCCTTCATGGCTCTGTACTGGCTGAAACAGTCCCACACAGAGTGCTTGTGGTACAGGTGCCATGGGCATTGCTTCTGCAAGAGTTGGTTGAATGAAGGCTTGTCAAAATTCTTGTTACCACTACTCTTGGGCGGGTGCTGTAGTGCCGCGGCTGTATTGTGTGGCTTGCGCTCGCGGTTTTGACCTCTTGAGTAGTTATTTCGGTTGTCGTTGTTGCGGCGATCATTCTGGTTCTTGTCATTGCGTTAGCCACTGCTATTTTGATTGTTGTTGCTTTGGCCCTTGTTGCAGTTGGGCTCAAACCTTTCGATCTCCCGGTCTTCCTCATTCGCCCAAACTGAGCCATGATCTTCAGAGATTTGACATCGCTGGGGCGTCTCCTGCCAAAATCTTGGAACATCCGGCGGTCGCGGAGGCCGTTCTAGAAGCAATCGATGACGTCGCGCTCCATAACATACATGATTGTGACCTTTTGTTGAAGAAGCGGCGTACGTAGCTCCGTAGGGTCTCACCGTCTTGTTGGTTGACCTGGGATAAGTCGATCCTGTTGCTAGGACGCTGCATTGCCCCCGCGTAGTTGCTGGTGAATGTCGCCTTCAAGTCTTGCCATGAGTTAATGGAGTTCTTTTCTATTGATTCGAGCCATGTGAGAGGTGCCGCCTCCATGTAGATAGGGAAGTAGACTACTTTGGTGTCATTATTCCTGCCAGCTGACTGGACTGACAGCGAGTAGCACCGGAGCCATTGCACTGGGTCTTGCTTGCCGTCATACTTGCTGATACCTGGGGGCTTGAACTTCTTAGGTAGAATCGTCCTTATCACATGTCTTGAGAAGGCAGACAACCCATCGACGTCATCCCCTGGTTGTTCAGCTTGTTTAGCTTCCTGCTCGCGCTCGCGATGCCGATCCTCAATTATGGTACGGGCGTTGCGGCTGGCATTTATCTTGCTGCAGAGGTCTTCTGCTGGGCGTTCTAGTGCGCCCCCATGGTGGCCGCGGCCTCCCGAGGGTCCTGCCCGGCTTCCCTCAGCTCCTGCTTGGCTAGGTCTTCTACCTCCGACTTGACTTGGTCTGGCACCACCATCTTGACTTGGTCTGGCGTCTCTGGCTCCCCCTGGGGGAGGGCCTCTATGGTTGCTGCCATGCTGGCTTCTGTGGACTCGGAGGGTTGGACTAACTGTATGGGGTTCATGCGATCGAGTTGTTCGTACGCAAGTTTCGCCAGGTCAGCCAGTTGTTCCATGTACTTATTTTGGGGCATCATGTGGGTGATGAGATCTATGGACGCGATGGTGGCGAGTCTGAACCGCTTTGAAAGCTCTGCTCAGATTCTGGATTGGTAGATCTGCTGCGAGAAAGCATCGACGCTCTGCTCTCGCAATGTTCCTCGCCCTTTGTCAAGTTTTTTGAGCTTCCATTTCTTCCCCAACGACGTTAGCAGTGTGTTCATCTTGAGAGACATTATCTGGGTGACGTTCACGTTGAGGGTTCCTATCCCGTTGTTCTTCTTCCTGATCACCATCTTGGTTTGCAAGAATGGCGAAAACTTCCCGCTCTAGTAAGAAGCTTCCCAAACTAGAGGTGATGACTTCTGTAGAGCCACCTTCTTCCAGAATAGGAGACAGAGGAGCTCCCTCCTGATATGGGAGAGTGTCAAGGTAGGTGATGAGGCGTGGATCGTCATCCTTGGCTAGAGCGGATGGCTTTATGTTGGGTCAGTAGATGAATCTGCCTTGTGGAGTTGATGTGATTAACAGGCTCTGCTGTGGACCTGATAAAGCAGTCTCCTCATCCGGATCTATAGTAGTTGAGGTCCTCGATCTCATCCGTATTAGATTGTGATCTGGACAAGGCCGCCTGGTAGACACTGGCCATGTTGCGGAGTCCGAACAGGAATTGACTCTGGGAGTAGTCCGACTTGCATGATGGCTATTGCGTCGGCTCATGCAAGTCAATCTGGCTGGAGGGAGAAATCAAGTTGTACTCGGACTCGTCTCCCCAACCTCTGACTAGGTCAGAAATTAAAAATTCACCGAAATTCTCAACGAGATCTTCTAGCGCTTCACGATGGAGCTTCATGGTTGAGTACTTCTTCTCTAGGGCCGACACGATGTGGTGACGAAAACTTCCAGTGCCGTCTGCGATGCAAACACAGGAGCAAAAGACGAATGTCGCACCTTCTTCAAATGCTACAATTGGCTTGATGATGACTTGTGCCATCGAGTTCGCCAGCGGATTCTCATCGAGATCCCCTACCTGGCGTGCCAGCTGTCGGTGTTTAGACCCCGCAACCTACCGAGGGGGTGCCCAAGGTAGTGTTTTGGTTGGTGGGGCTCGTCGAGATCAGAAACTCGAAGGTAAACGCAGACACGCAATTTAGATAGGTTTGGGCCACTGAATAGCGTAATACCCTACGTCCTGTGTGTTGGTTGTATTGGATTGCTTTGGAGGGAGTCCCTACCTTGCCTTATATACACGGGGGCAGGATTACATGTCGGTTAGTTATAAGAATACTAGTCAGATACGACTAGAGAAGTCCTACTCAGTTACAAGGAGTACTTTCCTAATCCTCGACTAGTTCTTATCTTTTCCATGTAGATCATGCCGTCCGGCACCATGATCTCCAAACTTTCTAGTGGGTTCATAGATGTATGTACGACAGCGGGTTAGTTCGGTGGTGGGTGGCAGCGGCGGATCCGGCAGCTTCCCGCTGCCGGAGATGAGGAAGATAGGTGGGGTGAGGGCGAGGATAGGGCTGGTGAGGTCCGTCGACCACGGGAGGGGTAACGAGCAGGGCTGTAAATAGATGAAAGAAAAATGGCCGGACGTTGAAGAAGCAGGCAGAGCTGCTCTGCCTGATCTTGATCGTACGGATCAAAAAATCGTGTGCTCAGCTTCTGTAGAACCCTCGGTTGTGGAATAGACAGCCCCATGTTCTAACAAATTTAATTATATTCCTCGACCAAAGATTCAAAGAACTTATATGTATCTACAGTTGGACGGTGGTTAGATGTGGACAACCGTTCACGATTAAGTCCTTCCTAGACCTGCAAGACAACCGGAGATTATACACGTCAAAATTGCCAAGAAACTCAACAATCACAAACATAGATGTTTGTGTACACTCGGAAAAAAAATAGATGTTTGTACTTCTAGATTTTAGTCCAAAGGACAAGTGCGTGAGTTGACATTCGCCCAGCACGTGTGCAGCCATGGAACCTTCTATCGTCCCATGGCGCCAAGTCATCATTCATGATGTCAGCAAGACTCCATCCACACGTCAAAATTGCCAAGAAACTCAACAATCACGAACATAGATGTTTGTGTACACTCGCAAAAAAAATAGATGTTTGTACTTCTAGATTTTAGTCCAAAGAACAAGTGCATGAGTTGACATTCGCCCAGCACGTGTGCAGCCATGGAACCTTCTATCGTCCCATGGCGCCAATTCATCAGTCATGATGTCAGCAAGACTCCATCCAAATGGATCCCACCTCCCCCTTCGCTTTCTCCCAAGCACATCCAAATCACCCATAACCATACTGCACGGCGATGTAAAACGCCATTATAGAGAAGCTTAATCACATAACGTGCCCGTGTCGCACGCACGTGATATAAAAAGAATTGCATATAAGATCATGTATAATGTAATAATAAATAGTTACTATATTATTACCGAAATTGAAACTGAAATAACATATAACTAACAATCCAAATTCAAATATTTATTAAAAAATAAACAAACTACATTGATCATTTGACACTCCCACATGTACGAGTATTATTTTCTTCGAACACCTCCGCATCTTGATGATTGCCATTAATCATATGCTCGTATACGTCCTCCATAGAAGGTTTTTCCAAGATTGGACGTAAACGTTTTCCTAGGCTCCTTACACGGTAAGAGCGGACGTCAACAACTTTTTTATGTCATCACGTGCACCAGCGCAAATCGTAGCCCTTCTCTGATTCCTGCACGGTCATGAATGAAAAATATATATCAGTGGAATATCTATCATTTAAAAAATAAATAAATCATGATATCACCTTCCATCGATGATTCCCATGGGCATGTTTCCTTATCAAAAAAATAATGGTACTGTCTGGATAAGCCTCCAAAGAATCTGTGGGTGTACATCGGAGAAAAAATCAATTTTGTTTTATTTATGATTAAGATAAGATTTAAACAATGAACTCATACTTCTATCCAGATTGACAAGAACCTTGTAACCATTACAAACTTATTCTTCATCTCTACTTCAATGAATTCTGCACTATGTCCCTGTCCGTAGGTAGTTAGAACTTGGAGGAATGCGATGCAACAGCTACACAGGGAAAGTGATATAATATTGCAACTAGTGAAGAAAATGCATAATCAATTACATGAAGTTTAGACAGGAAGCCCAACCTTGTGTCTTTCAAGCAAATTTCGCGAGTACCAAATGGACTATATTGTTGGTAGTCCCAAGGGCCAACTGAAGCAACAACTGCAAAGATGTCTACCTCGGTGCCGTGAGGTTCTAACATAGCATCTGCTAGATCCACTAACGAGGCAGATGAGATCATCGTCATCATCTTCGTTGGGTATAGAGTACAATCTGAATATGTGGATCTGTGATTGCAATTATCACGAGTTTATATAGAGGCTCACGCTCACACCGAGCCTTCAGAATTGTGTTTGGAAGGAAACTAAAGTGGAATCGCCATAATCTCTATGTTCCAATTATGGTTAAATATGACAAAGCAAAGTCATATTTAACCATGCAATCGGATCAGGAAGGCTTTATATGGAAGCAAACAATTTTGGTTTGAATAGTGCATCATACTTACATGCAATCCGATCCATCATTTTGTCAATATGGCAACCAACTCAAACATTACCAAACATTAATATATGGCAACCAATTCATTAACCACCATGACATTCTTGTTTGTACCGGCACGTGTGTTTGAATTAGATACCTTACATATGTAAAGCTTGATTAATGATCAGAATGAAATCGTGCGATCTGAAAACAATCATGTGATTCCTAACATACTATTTGATTCCTTATTATATATATTGGTCTCCACGTGCACCTACAGCGCAATTTGATTTGTGACCTATTTAATTTGCGAATGAATTTGATACACAATCATTTACAGGATTGGCCTGTGATCATTTGATGGGACACGCAACCATTGCTATTGCCGGCTGCGATGATCCGATGCTGATTGCGGCACGATCACCCTCGTTGTTGGCATCACCGAAAAATACTTCGTGCACCCCTCGGTTTGCATCCAATCACGAGCTTTGGTGGCCATATTTCCATATTCATGTTGTATTAATTCAAAGATGACATGCATTTTAATATAATTCAAAAATGGCATTATAATTATTTATATTTAAAGCAACCAGAATTAAAAGTTAGTTTATGTGAACTTGAGTTGCCGTCCAATTTATATACTTAATCAGGTCATCATATTTGTTTTTATATATCTATTATACTATAAAGAGAATTTATTTAGCTACATTTGGCACTGCAATCATGTATGTATTTTGATAATTCTCATGATGCCTATAATATCCACCTGCCGCAGAACATTACGTTGTCTTTGAGGTTAACATTGCATATATTAACAAATATCATCAACTAACTGTAATCATATTCATGGAATGCACTCTATATGCAAAGCAATTGGACGTGTAGTTTGTTCTTCACTGTTTTACTAGAAGTTTAGATATGAAAAACTGAAACTTTGAAAAAATGAAACATTTGGACAATTGCCAGATCGGGCTACAAAACGCGGATGCATTTGTCGACTTCTTCACCTGACCTAAACATATAGTCATACATATACTTCAAAGATCTGACGTATTTTATATCAGACTTCAAGGGTGGTGTATCAAAGTATGTACAAATATAGTCAGATCGAGCAACCACTACCTCTTTAACGCATTCATGAACCTCGAAGTCCATTTGTAAAGAATTTCTAACATCTGCCAAAAAAATAACATCATTTTTTTTACAAGCATTACTTTTCGTGGAATTATATCAAAATAATGATAATGGTTTACCTTCAAGTGATGTGATCCACACGTGCGCTGTAGTTTCCGCCAGCCACCCTGTAATTGGAGATCATGGTAACATCAAAATGCATCATAAGTCAAAATAAATTTAATCCACAACAAAATAGATGGAACGTTGGTACTTACGCATATTCTGGTCTACAACAACCTTTGCAACCATTGCAATGTGGTTGTGGACATCTGCTGCGACAAATTGTTTATGCCCATCAACATCGTTTTGATGGACGACCAAACGGAGGAATGCTAGTGTACTTTAAGAGAGATGGTTTATAATGTAGATGGGTTATACAAAATTATAGAATAAGACATGCTCTTATTTAAATAAATGTGTAACTAAATAAAACTAACTTTGTGTCCGCCAAACAGATCTCCCTTGCTCCATATGGATGAAGTAATTTGTAGTCTGTTGGACCAACAAATGCTACCACCGCTACTACATCTACCTCAGTCCCATGAGATAGAGCCATCGCAGTCACCAGATTCATGAAATCATCAGAATTGTTCTGAATAAATATATAACAGATGTTGATGTAGTGGATGTGCACGTGCGTGAGTAATCAGGTTTACAATAGTCAAAGAAGAAAGATCAATTAAATATCAGATGAAATATAGCATGAGTGTTCAACTAATCTAAAAATAACAGGTCCTTGAAATAGCTTCTACCTCTATAATCTATGTCTATAAATATATAAATAAACATATAAAAACTAAACTGAACAATTGAATTGACGCACGGAGCACTTCTCACC
Organism: Setaria viridis; assembly: GCF_005286985.2. Classification (NCBI taxonomy): domain Eukaryota; kingdom Viridiplantae; phylum Streptophyta; class Magnoliopsida; order Poales; family Poaceae; genus Setaria; species Setaria viridis. The sequence goes on along the minus strand of NC_048271.2, from coordinate 13,490,604 downwards.
ATCCTGGATTCTTGTGCAAGAGCAGCAATGAATGGATAACACAACTTTCAGTGTTGCAACACTGAAAAAACCGAACGGGTATGAGTGGGCTAGCAAGTGCCTCAATAGCATAGGACTCGCATATATATAATTGGGTATAAGGTTTATAATTGGTAATAAAACAATTGTCCATTGCTGCCCGGATTTTTGCCTGCTGACCAGCACGTCTTCTTTCTTTTCCATGTTTGCACTTGCCAAGTTTGCTAGCATGCCATATTGCTCATGCCTAATTGTAGCAAAATGTTATATTCTTTCCTTCTTTGCATGCATGCGGATCCATCTCTAATTGTTGCGTATGATTTTATGTTGGCCGCAACATGTTGGTTAATTTCCTTTATTTACTTGATTTACTTGATGTGTCTCGTGCATGCTTTCCTTCTTAACACGTGCGGATGCTAAAAAGGCATCAGATCTTGGATATAATACTGACTTATATATGGTTATTAATCTCAAAAAGGAAACATCATTTTTAGGGGAAACATAAAGCAAATTGTCCATTCCAATTATCCAAATCATGACACGACACACAGAATTAGCCAAAATTGACGAAATAGTTAAAAACAAAATTCAACAAAATGTGCAGAGTATAGCCATTCACGATTACATGTTTCATAAACAACAGTTAATACATGTAAGTAATTCTGCTCGACATCCATAGGCATTCCGACTACAGATAGACAACCTATATTTACAAAGAAGATTGGAATTAATCCAATATATCACAACCTTTGGAAGGTCGGCCATGAGATTACATGGCGTCGTCGTACCGGGACCTCCACCATTCTCACTCGAGTCGTCCACACAACAGCATTTGCTAGGTGGTCTGCTGTTGTTGCTATGATTGTCTTCATCGTTTTTGTTGTCATTGTCTTCGGCCATTGCGTTGTCGTCATCTTCACCATCATCACTTTCGTCGTTGTCATTGTTGCTGTCATTGTCAACACCTTCGCTGATGTCTTCGTCACTTTTGATGCTGTAGAATTCATCGGCCGAGGACCCACACTCACCATCAGATGACACTACGGCAGAGTCCTTCTCCTCCTCGTCATCTGAGACAACCTACGGAAGCTTGGGAGGCCACAGCCTTGAAGGATCGATTTGGCGGGGTTGACATTGTTGTCGTACGTGTGAGGCTCTACACCTCCTACACTGCAAGGAACAGTGCAATTCAGGAATGGAACTATCAAGGAGGAAATGTCGTGGTTATGCATCGCCGCGGTAGTGCAATGGCATATTTATTAATGGTGAAACAACGTGACCGATCGAGATAAGTTGCGTCATTTCATTCCAATGATTCGCCAATACTCAGTGGTCCTTTCGTGGCTTCTGGCAACTACACAATACAGTTCTTTCTGAACACATGCGACTACTAAAAAGACATTAGATCTTGGATATAATATTGTCTTATATATAGTTATTAATCTCAAAAAGGAAAAATCATTTTTAGGGGCAAAATAAAGCAAATTGTCCATTCAAATTATCTAAATCATGACACGGCACACAGAATTAGCCAAAATCAACGAAATAGTTAGAAACAAAATTCAACAAAACACGCAGAGTATAGCCAAACTAATGGAAATTCAAGAATTAATATATCCAAAATCGACGAAATAGTTAGAAACAAAATTCAACAAAACACGCAGAGTATAGCCAAACTAATGGAAATTCAAGAATTAATATATTATCCAACAATCCCTAATCAACTATATCTTCTGTGCCTTTAGTGTCGCTGCTCTCCTCATGGCCCTCTTCACTGGAGCTACCTAGTTTGTCCACGTTGTCCTTACTATTGGAACCCTGGTTCTCGCTGCGTGGCTGCTCATGCACTGCTCCAGCCATCTCTTGAACACCATCTTGATCTAGACATCTTCTCCTCTTACGTGGCTTGTCCTTGTCTTCCTCTTCATCATCTTCTTCGTCGTAGTCATCCTCATCCTCTTTGGCCTCATCTTCTGCTTGATAGTCCTCATCTTCTTTGGCCTCATCACTGTCCCAATAATTATCGTACCCATCCTCCTCATCTTTTTCTGCTTCGTCATTGTCCTAGTCATCGTCGTGCTCATCCTCCTCCTCCTCTTCTGGTGCAGTTGTGTGATCATCTTCTTCTCTGCACTCCTCTAGTTCAGAATCAGTGTCCTCTTCTTCATCCTCTTCCAAAACCCATTCACCATCCTCTACTTCATCTGTTGGCTTTGCCTTGGTGCTTTCTTCTTCATGATACTCTACATCAGTCGACGCGTTGCTGCCATGCGTGGCAGACTCAAGCAGCTCTTCGATCCTCCTGTTAGAGGGAGAAGGCGGTTTGTCAGCCAGCTCCATTGAAAGTTTGTGTCTGATGGGAAAAATAAACTGGCTGTGATTATGACGTATACAAATCTTAAATATAGTTTTCCCCGTAACCATTTTTAGCTGACTATCAAAATTGATTGATTAATTTCCTTTGCGGTGTAATATGATTGGTAGATTAGTTTCCTACCATACAATTGATTGATTGATTAGGAAACTAATCAATGAATTGGTGATTTACTTTCAATCAATGAAGTAATATGCTGAATATTAGTTTCCATACAACATATAATTGGTGATTTACTTTCACTTACCTTGTTTATTACTTGACTAACACAAACTTGTGTGAATAAAATTACATGATCTCTGAGCATAAAGTTCCTTTTAAGTAGTACTTAAAATTGTATGCAATGAGATAAGAGGGATAGACTAATTGCTGCCATGATTATTGATCAACTACATGCGATCCTGCTTAATTAGCAAAGTTTCCTAGCATGCAGGATCAGGTGATGGTGGATAAGTACTTGAATTTGTGAGCAGCGAGAGATGAGATATAGACTTATTGCTACCACAACTATTGGTCAATTACATGAATCCTGTTTATAATTAGCAAATTTTCATTGCATGCAAGATCAGGAAGGCATTATGCATGTGTCAGAGCTACACATGCGATACCACGTCCAGTTATTCATAGATGGATCAACAATTATTCGAATATCTTTCGTCAATGAGGCAGTACAAAAGCTCAATTCCGGGCGAGAAAACTAATTGTATTATTGATACATAGATGGATCAACAAAAATCCAAGTTCATCGACTGATGTTCATCTAGGAGTAATTGGATACATAGATGGATCAATAAAAATCCAAGTTCATCGACTGATGTTCATCTAGGAGTAATTGGCCATGCTGGGAAAATAAACAGTTACAGCTGTGCATGGCTACGCTTCCGAGCAGTAGAAACAAATAATATTACATCTAGATGAATCTCTCGACATCTGTGGCCCTTATGGAGCAAACAACGACTCTTACACTTCTGGTATGTTATCTACGCTCTCATTAAAGTTGCATTTCAGGACTTCAATAAGAAGCCACTTCCTGAGGAGTCTTGAATCCTTTCAATAAGGAAAAAAACAAAATTAGCTATCAACACTCAGGAAATTAAGTAGAGATGGAGATTGATGGATAAGGAAATGTCAATACTAACCAAATTGAGCAAACGATGAAACCGTTCACCATCCCACATGTTCATGAGGTCAATTACTAAAAACTCAGTCAGGTACCTGGGCAAGTTAAGAGAAACATTTAAATTTAAACTTCTCTAAAAAATGATTTATTCATCTTATGAGGTAAAGTTGTATTGTTACCTATCACATGTCTTGGGAACAAGGCACGGATATACATGGTTCCAATCGTAAATGTCATCATTCCAAGAGGGATATATTTCATCCATGTCACGATCATACGTTCTAGCAATCTTCTGTATTCTAGGAAGATAGTAGTAGGATGGATGATTATACGCAAGATTGTAATGAACTAGAGAAGGGTCAATTATAGCTATCATTCTAGCATGTTTGTCGAATGCAAACATGCTGAAACTTCTGCATGCATAGTAAGGCACCACAACCTACATTGGTAGATGTTAACATAAAATGTGTTCCATTCAACGTTAGCTGATACACAGGTTGAGTTCAACTTACCAGCCGACATTCAGAAAATGAAACCCAACGGCAAGGCCAATCATTAAAGAACTTTGCAAGCGACTTAGGATCATGCTTGACATGGTTACGAGGATGGCGTCTATAACCACAAATGTACTGCAGAGAGGCAGAATTATAAAACAAAACAATATCAAATAAATAATATGAGCATGCAAATCAATATTATTATTAGTTATTATTAGAAGATAACTTACGGAAAACATCAAGTCCATAAAGTGACTCTTTGGTTCCCTCAGCGCCGTAGCCATATCACATGCAAGCATGCGCATTGCTAGGTTGAATACATCAACGTCCATAGATCTATTGACATCAAGTATGTCTTGGAGATTTTTCAAACTTAAGCTTATAGGATAAGGATCTGAACTATATATATATATATATATATATATATATATATATATATATATATATATATATATAGAGAGAGAGAGAGAGAGAGAGAGAGACCAGGATTATGAAAGACATAGATCTATTATGGATATAGATATTGTAGATATAGATATAATTAATTGACACTTCTACAAATTAGTGACAAAGTCATTCATATACGTGTGACTTACACTAAAGCATCTACATCTTTAATGGACAAGACATAGTCACAAACTACTGCAGCTGTATCTTTGTACCTAATGCACGTCAGCTGGGACAGCTGTGTTTGATTTTCAATGACAAATTTAGTGGTGTCAAATGTATAGTCATCTATGATGCCGTCATCCGGTAATTCCTTTACAATGTTAAGTGTTGAATCACAGAGAATGGCAGCGAGCTTCAATCTGAAGTTTGTCATGTCGCTCTGCGCAGTAGTATATATCTTGTAATTTACTTTTACTGTAGTATAAATTATAGCTAGTATATATACAACAAAAATTTTCATAATATTTACCTGCGTAAAAGTGTCAGATAGCTTCTCACCCGTCCATTATTCGATAAAGTTTAATACAAACAAACCTATAACACCCTAATTTTCAACTTTTCCAATTTAATAAAATTTGTTAGAAATTAAAAGCATGTGTCTAAGGATTTTAAGGTTGCATTTAATTTTCCTTGGCCATTTAAATCTTTTCAAAATAAATTAATGAATCATAGGAGTTCATTGTTGCATTCATGCTGGTGCATTATTTTTGGTTGCTTGAGTTCAAATTTGTGTTTGAACTCATTTGTTTGAATCTTTTTGAACAATAGGAAAAACCATCTTCTCTCTCTCTCTTCTCTCTTCGGCCCACCTTCCTCTTTCGGCCCAGCTCGGCCCGACGCCCCGCTCCTCCTCCGCCCACCGCAGCACTATGCCAGCTAGCCCAGCAATGGCCTGCCTCCACCTCAACCCAATGCTTCACGCCAGCCCACTCCCGCACTGCATCAGCCACCTCCGCCTAGGCCCAGTTTCCGTGCCGTCCCGCTCCCGCGCCGTTCCTCCGCTTCCGCTGCTGAGACCCAGGGCCCGCCCATCATCCCCTACCTCCCGTCTTCTTTACACCGGACTCAGGTTCAAGTCCGAGCTAGCCGCGCCACCCTCCGCGTTGCCTCCGCTTAGCCCGCACGCCAAGGGTGCCCCTCTCGAGTTATATAAGCAGCCGCCGCCGCACCCCTGAGGCCCCACCAAAACCTAGCACCCTACCTTGAGCTCCCCAACGCCGCCGCCACCCGAGCTGAGCACAAGCACCGCCCGCCGTCATCGATCTCCTCCATCGCCGCCTCCCCATCATCGACAACACCACCCGAAGATGCGCAAGGAGGTAAGGAGGCCGCCTGTGGAGTTTTCATGTGCTACTGTGGCTTCCTCCGCACAGACACGCTCGCCGAAGCTACCGCCCTCACCGTTGGGTCGCCTTGCCGAGCCTCGCATCACCACCGCCACACTATCCACCTCGTTGACATCCTAGACGTGTTCGCCGTGAACCCCTCTTTCTCCTGGTCTAGTTCCCGTCGAGAACTGAGCCCGAACACTCGATTTCGAGCTGATTCCGGTGAGTCACCACTACGTGCCGCCAGCACGTGGCCGATTTAGTACGAGATGTCCGCAGCCGTGAGGTCTAGATTCGACGGCCCGGATTGGATCTGACCCAGTCAATACCACTCAAACCCCGCGCCGTGCCATGCTTTTTGCTAAAGAGTCTCTGGATTTCGTGGTTTTTGCACCCGAAGTCCAGCGCAATTCAAAAGTAATTAGATCTAGGTCATTTTTCTTCTGTTTTAACCCCTGAGCTTTTGCAAAATAGTGCCTGCCATCCTAGCCTTGCTCTTTTGTGTGTTAAAACTTTGATTTATATGTGTATTTTGTTTTAGCCCTCGGTTTCTTCAAGCTTAGCCCCTGGAAGTTTTAAATCTTTGCCAGCAAGCCCCTGCAACTTGTTTAGTGCATATCTTTAGCGTCTTAGGTCCGTTTAAGTGCGTCTTGCATCTATGAGTTCGTCTTCACGCGTGGATTATTTTTATGACCTTGTTTTTCTCTGTTGTTATTGTTTGATTTTTTTCCTTATTTTATTCCTTTATTGGCTTGTATGTGCTCATGTGATGTGTTTAGAAGGACCACAGCTTAAGGGATTTGAAGGTCAAGACTTTGAAGATTACGAGTACTCGGAGCAAGTCCAAGAAGGCAAGTCGTGCCATTGATCACAACTTAATCCTATGAAACTTTTACTTTCATGTTCAATAACACTTATGCTATGCACGTTAAGTTCCTAAACATGATGGGTCCTCATTAAAGAGTGCCTAGTTTTATTCCTTGTACCTTGATCAACCTAAGTTTACATAATGTTGGGTAGTACATGCTTAGTTGCTCAACCCGGTTATGATGGTAATAATGAACTCAATGATTTAAACTTGTTTTATTTACGCTATACCTTTCATTAATACAAGATCACCATGATTAATTGGACATGGAGAACCACCTGAAAAACAGTACAACCACAAGAACTAAATGGCTTTGATCTTGGCTAATTAATTAGAGACTCTAGTTTGGGGTAATCTTACCGAAAGGGCAAGAGGGGGGACTGACTCGTTGTATAACCCAGTCCTCTTGGGAAGTGGCATTTGCTAAGACACTATGCCCATTAGGGAGGTTTATGCGCGCCAGACACCGAAAGCTTAGCGGGTTACCACTTATTAGGAAATCTTTGTAAAGGCCTCGTAGCATCCCTATGCAATCACACCTCGGAAGTGTGAAATTGTGCCTGGCCCGCACCGCATGGTTGGTCTAAAGTTCTTTTCAACTTTTACATGACTTTTGGGTAAAGATGTGCAACCTCTGCAGAGTGTAAAATTGATCGATCATCCGTGCTCATGGTCAAGAGCGGCATGTACCCTCACATGATTAAATTATCGAAAGTCAAATTAAATTGTTGTTATTTACTTGTTGTTACCTTTATTTATATTCATGTTTAATGTGGGTGGTATAAACTTATACTTAGTAAACGCTAATAAAACTTGACCAACCAATTAAAATACTGAATTTCTATTAAACCATAGCCTATCCTTGATTGGCCTTACACTACACATTCCTCACGCTTGCTGAGTATCAACCATAAGTGTACTCACCCTTGCTAAACCTGCTGCTCAGAACCGGTCAACTTTAAGGAGGTTCTTCAAGATTAGGAGGAGTTCTAGGCGTACGTGTTCCTCCAATCTGCCTGTGGAGTCGCCGTTTTCGTTGAAGATCCGCTGCAATAATAAATACTCTTTTGCTATTCGTTTAAAAAGACTATCAGTCATGTAATAATTATATACTCTCTTTACGTTATGACATTGTCTTTGTTATTCACTGAAGTCGTCGCATGTGTGTAACTTGATCCTGGCGCACATGTGATTCATGCATTTGGTTTTGCCTTTAAAACCGGATGTGACAAAACCACATGACACCCTACATGCAAAAACAGAGTACCTAAGTATAGATAAAAAATTTGAAACGATACCCATCAGTATGCATTCTATGATATAATTGCTCAACAAAAGGTCACGAAGAAACTTGTAGGTCAGACCACTTGTAGTCTGTAATATCCCTAACTCCTAATGCTGCATCAATTTGTAACTGCAGGCCATCCAACTGTGATTTTCAAAGAAACGATCAGATATCTTATAAATGCACTTTATTACCGTGCTAGTAGAATTTAATACTTGCAACATGACATAGGTCATCATGGCTCATTGGTCCCAATGAGTTGAGGACTTGTATTTCTCATCTTTTGCGGTTAACCACGTCAAGGTACCAATGCATTTCTTCGATATTAATTGGAATAAACACATGATGCAATCAAATAGCTTGCATGACATGTCACATGTAAAAAGTATACAAGTACCAAACGCACCTTCGAAAAAATTTACAGTAAAAAATTACCAAGTCATGTGCCACGTATTTCATCACCCTTTCAAGGATGGAGTCCTCTTTAATATTTGGTTTAATTTTTTCCTTGTTCTTACCATCACGTTGGAGAAGGCCAACAATCAAAGTATTCTCTAGGTAAATCATTGATTCTTCCCTACACAGTAGATGTTTTTCAGCCCTGATTAGGTTTATGTAGGCGTTTATAACCTGCAATATAAATACATATATTGTTTATAAGTATTGTATATTATATAGTAGATAAAAGTGTGCATCAAATAAATTATGCATGTCTCCATTCACATAAGCATTACATCTTAGAAGCCATTTGAAGGTTTTGTAATTAACAAAAATGTCATCCACCCTCACTACAACATGCTCTTCTCGGCAGCCACCAATTGATTTAATAATGGATTCATCTTACTCGTCACATGTATAATTTGTATTAGATGGAAAAGGAAACATGCAATAGTGACGACGGAGGTGAAATACAAAAGAAATTTTTATTTAAAATAGTCACTTAACAAGTACCTTGGGGTTGCACTTCCCTCACGTGAACCTTCTTTAGTTTGTTATGACGGGACACTTTGGGATCTTCCAATTCCAGGTCAACAGCATTCTCCAACGCATCAATGCTATTAATGAGGTCCAAAAGGTTATTACCGTCTTCGGACTCCAGCATGTCATCTTCAGCTTTGATCTCTTGGTTGGTAGCGATGGCATCTGATGCATCCACGCGTATGGTGGTCTCTAGATTTTCACGGGTAACAATGTCCTTCGCATCAATTGTGTTGTCTCCGCAGGGAACCACATTGTCATCTAATGTCTCAATCTCTCCCTATAACGTGGCAAACAAAATCACATCCATCATAAAGTATAGCAACCACTGAACAATCACATTAAAGACTAAAACTAAAATGGCATTGTACCTGGCTTTGGATGATAGTGGATCCATCTGATGGGACCACATCGAGTATAGTTTCATGTTTTTCTTCATCGGCAATAATGTAATTACCATATGGTGCGATAAAGTTGAGAGTGTTTTCTTGCTTTTCTTCATCGGGAACAATGCCAACACTTGAGTCACTGCCCTACAGGCAAGAAACAGAGTTAGCATGTGATGTCATCGTCTCTACCTGCATCAATGGGAGTAGAAATTGAGATGAAATACGTATAAAACCTACCAAGTAATCACAACCGCATGTAAGTATAGATTGTGTTTGTAATATTTCAAAGTGGAACTCGATTGTCCATCTTAACCCAGGAAGCAGAATACGACAATCTAATTGAATATGTCACACGTGAGGCATATGGAATCATGGAGCGCATAAACACAACATGAATTTAATCAACTAAGCAACATCGCATATAGACTGCCATACCTCGCACAGAACAATGCAAGTGATGTTTTCTCAAGCCATCATCCGCAAGAGCGATTTCTTATAAAGATCCTGCAAAAAGCAACACAAAGCCAAAATAAAAGAAAGCAATCAGTCGTGCTGAGGTTTCATCGTCAATAACACAATCTCTAGAGACATGCAAGCAATAAGGCAGTCTTGCTGAAATAGAGCCAGCGTACACCTCCATGAAATATATATGTACAGACATACAAAAAATCATTAAGTCGAAAACCATCAGTATTAAGCACTACAAACGATTCTAATCTAAGGTACTACCTTAATTCTAATGAGATGTGAATGTGCCCTTCTACAAGAACTCTCAAACTAATATTATTTAGATCATATTGCAATCCATGATGCGAGTTTCAACATCAACAAAAATCAGTACCTATCACTGCGAATAATAACACGGCTACGCGTGAATCTCTTCTCTTCTCTTCTCTACTCCTAAAAAACCAAAGAGGAGAAAAAAAACTTCGTACGTCGTCTGCCCCTCCGCTCCGTTCACCCGTCCGCTGGCTCCCGCCTCCTCCGCGCAACCCGGTCCGCCCTCCGATGGAACGCCCTTTGAAGCCCACCGCGCGCGCTATCCGCTGCCCCTCCTCGCGCCCCGCGCTTCACGCTCCGCCATCCGATGTTCCCCTCACTCGCCTAATCCTCCCTCGCCCAGCATCGCAGCCGCCGCGAGTAGTCCGCAACGCCTCACCTAGATCGGCCTACAACACCGCCGCCGCCCGCAAACCGTCGTCGTCTACTCCCTCGCCCTGCAACGCCACAGCCGCCCGCATTCTGCCTGACCACGGGTCCCTCGGCCTACTTCGCCACTGCCGCCAACTGCTCTGCGGCCGACCAGCGGATTGGCTTCGAGATCCCGGTCTTCAAGATCGGGAAGCGGAACCGGCGCCTCGTGCGCGCCAGGGTGCGCGTCGATGCGCCGCTCGAAGCAAGGCCATGCTCAGACTATGAGGGCCTTGCCGACTTCATCCCCAGTCTCTCCGAGTGCCGACTCCTCGACCAAGCCCACAGCCGGCCTAGAAAAGTACCAGGTAGGTCTCCTTCCTTTCCGATTCATCCGATTCATTCCTTTAATTTGTCTTCTTCATTCAGTTCCAATTCCAAATTCCTGTGATTTTGTTTATCTTTTCCCAGTCAAATCATTCTCTGATAGAAATTTGTCCTCAGCAATTATGGCTTTTATTCTAGGGATGGTTTTGTCTACCTCTGCTGTCCATTTGGTTAATATGTTGGAAATTCCAAAATGGTCATTTCTAGATCTATGCTGATGGTTGAGCAATGCATATTGCCAAGGTATATTGCAGTATTTCAAAACATTAACGAATCAGCAATGTCTGTATGTTTTCTGTTCCAAATTTATTTCTTTTCAATGTAGCTTTGTGCTTCTGCTGATTAACTTGTAACCACAATTCTAGACTATTTTGTATTGTATGAGACTGTATGCATATGCCATCAAATCTTTCTTTGGGAGCTTTTATCTTGAGCAAAACTTAAGGTGGATGATTCTGAGAAAAGGGGATGAAGCATTGATATTTCCCTATTGTCTTTTATATTTTGTTGCGGGCTATTTTATCTTTTCTGTTGGGCTCATTTGGCTATGGGGTCTGGTGTCAGCAGTTAAGACAAAAATTGTACCAAGGATTGGACTGCTTTGAGCCATACAACACAGATCCTCCAAATCGAAGTAGCCAAAGCTGTTGTTTGGTTGCCAGTGCAATTGATAGAACTTGCAGCGCTAAACAAAATGATAATTGACTGGAGTTGTATGAATTGATTGTGACTTTTATGGCATATAAACGTTACCCTCAAATGTGAAAGGTCTGCATTAGATGTTTGGATTTTATACATTGCTATGCCTGATTCTTGCTAAACACATCTGTCTGAACATAAAGTTTGCCACAAATTTCAGAAAAGAACCGACACGGATTTTTGATCAGTGACAATAGGCTGCGTTCATGATAAGATTAATGTTGCTGGAAATGCAAGAGGTTTGTCAGACTAACACGAGTTGAGTTTGATAATTATTCCTATTTTCAGACTAGCAGAGGTTGTGAGACTAACAGAGTTTGTGAGATCAAAGACATCAATGATTAACAATGGCAGGGGTAAGTTCTTTCAACCATCCCTGAATGGAGTCAATCAGATCTACTCATTGTTGGCTGCACAAAATAAGGTAATTAATCTTCTAAGTATACATTATGGACGGGTTCGTGATTTCGGCAAATAATGCTCGTGATTGGATATAGCACGGTGAATTTTGTCACTGTTTTTTCTTTATTTTTCAAGCACATGGCATCATCATATCATTAAAAAATATCCATCAAAGAGGAAATGAATAGATGTGTTTATAGAATATAGAGAAGAGCCATTGACAAAAAATACATGATGTGCTTCTTGTTTGAACTTTTGTGAGGTTTCACATGATTTTTCTCTTTTAAAAAAATCATTCATATCAATTCAAAAAATTTCTTAAAAATCATTCATATCTGTTCAAAATTAAAGGAGTAATGATGTACCTGAACATTCATTATGATCCCTGGAAGTTATAGGCATATTCAGATGAAGCCGAGCCATGCTTATTAACCCATCTGTGGACTTATAACTGATTAGTTCCTTTTGTTAGGAAAATGATACACCTTTTTAGTATAAAGGGCCAGCAAAACGATGATGCAGCAACTGCAAATGGAATGCCTGCTGCTGCTAAGAAGCGGAGTTTAGAGAGTTATAATAATAGGCCAATTACATTATCCTACCATTTAACCAAAGTTTTTATGGCTTTTCTTGGGAAGATTGGATATGCAAACCAAATTCTTTTTATGCCACTTAGTTTTTTTGGTGAAATTTTGTATCAGGTAGAATTTTCTGGACTTCCTATTGCTCAAGTGCTACCCAGTGTCATTCAACATGGAGAAGCATGAGATTGCCATGTCCAAATGGTCAGGAGCAATAACTTGAGTTGCCAAGGTACAAATTTTACTGTTTGCAGTTTCTATTTCTAGATACTTGTCAGCTAATGGTTTGGTCGATTGGATTAGAAATTCTAACAATTTTGGGCATTATCAAGTTAGGAAGGGATTCTTGACGGACAACAAGTCTCAGAAGCTTGCAATGTAGCACTGTTTCAAAACTGATGAGCATCAATTAAGATATATTTTAGATGTTGAGACTTTATACTGAATTTCGATGAGCAAGGATAATGTTTGATTCTATCACTGCAAAATATGTTATCAGGTTAGGAAGGGATTCTCTGATTAATGGTTTGATTCTATCCTAACCCTAAACCCTAATCTGGATATACAAGATATGTGTATGAGATCCTAGCTGCAGAAATCGTTTGTTTGTTTGTTTTTTGTCTCTAGCCATGTGAGATGCAAAAACAGTTTATTCAGATGCCTGTTAAGGGCAGCGTAGTAGCACATGTATTAGGGTCATATGAAAACAGGTGATGTTCTTTATGACATTGTTTCCAGCTTTTACAAAAAAAATGTATATACCAAGCTACAAGGATTGGAAAATGATGACTGTCAAACATGATAATTTTTTTGGACGTCAGCATTTTTGTAGTTAATATTTGGTGAATTTATGGGACAGGTGTGATCTATATAAATTTTGACATCAGGGTCGATCCAGATGAGAGCTCGCTCCTAGGTGGTGTTGAACTGGTGTTGTGTCGACAGTTTCCCAAGTGCTCAGGAACTGGTGTTGTGCCCAAGTCGGCAGATGCGAGATACAGATGAGAGCTCGCTCCTAAACCCTGAGCAGACAAGATAGGCCAAAGGGATATGCTGACATATGTGCTCCGAGCTGCACATTAATGTTTTTTTAATGTAAGTGCCAGGAGCTCTGCCTTTCAATACATGGAGCTTTCTTTTGTTATGTTGATCGGTTTCCTGGAGCACTGATGATAGTCGGGGCAGCCGGGCTGGATGTGCTCCAAGCTGTGCATGTCGTCGCAAATTAACTGTGGTTTTATTTTGCATATGGGGGCGTCAAGAAGAAGCTGGAGAAGGAGGAGTTGCTGGACTGGGAGAAGTACATGAAGGAGACTAGCAAACATTCACGGAGCTACAGATCTTGCTTCTCACTTAAAGTTAGGCAAAACTGCTTGCTTTTTATTGTGATAAAGCGAAGTCCATTCACCAGTCCTGATTGTAGGGAAATTATTGAGATGATTTTTCTCCATTGTATTGTGTGTGTAGAATGCGCTGCTTATGAATTTTATTATGTTGTAGTGTTGGAGCATTGTGCTGTGTCTTTACAACACATGACTTTTTTGGTAAGAGGACTGGCATGGTCTGAGGTGAAACACTTCATATTCCAGTCCTGGTTGTCCTTGTACTCAGTTCTTATGTTGATCGGTGTGCTATGTTACTTTATTGCCTCACAGGAGTGATGAGTTGACCTTATAAAGTTTATGTCCTAGGGACATAAAGGTATCTACTTGACTCCTGGTTTTTGGATTACCCATGTAGCATCACTGATTGGCCGGCGTGCGGGAGAAGTTGAGGCGGTGTGACGATGGAGAAGGGAAGGGTGCGGCAGAGAAGGTAGACGCGCATGATTAACGGAGAGGAAGTGCGGGTACACGCGGGTGGGTAAGCGCGAGCACGCGGTGACAAAAATAATGGCAAAACGGCAAAAACATTTTAGAATCATGAAAAAATTTCATTCCGCTGGCTCTTTCGTCACACCTTCGGCCTAACAGATGGACCCTCTATGAGGGGTAAGCAACTCCAAGAGTTCCCTAAAAAATTCTTCCTCAAAATGAGGTATTGGGGGGTTATGCTAAAAAAAATTCCCCAAAAACATATCAGACAAAGCAGAACAATAAAAATTATCCCCAATAATTCAAAAAAGATCACATCATCATAATTAGGCCCATTTACACCCGATCCAAATTGAACAGCTAAATTGGTTGTATCCTAATCTTTCAGTTTAGTACTAAGTGCTAAAATCGGAGAACCCGACCCTGTAGTATCGGAGATGGTGGAGAGGACCATCCAAGATGCTTGAGACATACAGTATATTATCAGTTAAACAAGGATCATTGCGCCACAACTTCAAGCCAACAAATATTATTACAAAATCGTTTGCAAAGATGGAACAAAGAGCGAGAACAACATTGAACCTCGCTCTCAGGTCTCAGCTAACAAATATTATGAATCAACGAAATAATAAGATTACAACTTCATAAGAATTTGAGAATTTGTGTTCTCTGAAGTCATCATCAGGCATCACCATAAACACAGCATATACAAAGACTAGAACTGCAATTGACTAATCTAACACGTCCTAGACGTACTCCTAGTATACGGCATCAGTAGTAGCACCAGTAGGAGAAGGTGAGCTAGCGCTGGATGCGGGCGGCACTGATCCTGCTCGCGCGTGAGGAACACCTGTTGGCAGCACTCTTCTGGTACGGTGACAGCGTGTAGTCCGGTGAGGGGGCAGAGCTCGACGACGGTGTCGCCGGTGTGTACTCCAATGGTGTCGCCGGTGTGTACTCCGATGGTGTAGCTGGGGTGTACTCTGAGGGCGTCGCCGGCGTGTACTCTGCAGCTGAAGAGGTGCCGCTCGTTGGGGTCGCCGGAGTGTACTCCGGCGATGCGGCGCGACGCGGAGGAGACGCCGCCAGGGGGTAGTGATCCGAAGATGAGGATAGGGACAGGCAGCATCTGCATTGCTCACCCACCCCGGGCACCTGGATCCTTCCGATCGGGGCCCACCACACCCGCTTCACGCCGCCCGCCGGGGAAAAGGCGTCACTGCCACTGGGCACCGCGCGCTTGCGGGTCACTACCTCCGCGGCCAAGCAACTGAACCTAATAGATCTGGCGAGGGATTCGATCGCCGAGGGGCGCGGAGAGAGAGCGGCAGCGGCGGATGATGATGAGTCTGGAGCGTGAAGGGGGAGAGCCGGAGGGGA
The DNA here is from genome assembly GCF_005286985.2 of Setaria viridis. Classification (NCBI taxonomy): domain Eukaryota; kingdom Viridiplantae; phylum Streptophyta; class Magnoliopsida; order Poales; family Poaceae; genus Setaria; species Setaria viridis. The sequence continues at coordinate 13,474,903 of NC_048271.2, read as the reverse complement.
GTTGCACGGGGCGAGCAGGCGGTGGCCAGCGCACCTGCAGAAAAAAAAATGAGCGGGGGAGCAGGATTGGGGAATACCGCGCGTTGCGAAAATATGCGGGGTGAGGGGGCATTTTTCCACATCGCCAATCTTTTGGGAAAGTTTTGGATGGACTGTTGAGCAACTCCAAAAGGCTGCTAATCTTACCCCCAATCCCTTCTTCAGGGGAAAAAGGAGAAAAAAAAGAACTCCAACAGTCCACCTAAAACTCCCAAAAGATTGGCGACGTGAAAAAACACCCTCGCTGCGCATATATTCGCGACGTGCGCTCTTCCCCAATCCACCTTTTTTCCTGGGCGCGCGCACCAGGGCGCCGGCCGGCGGCGCTGCGCAGTGGCCGCCTCGCCTTTCTTACCTCCGCACGGGCGTGCATGGCTACAGGCACCTCCTTTGGCTTCCAACGACAAGCACCTGAGTCTCCGCAGGCACGATTCCAATCGAGTTGGAGGGTTTCGATTTGATTGGAGTTGGAGCTCGATTGGATTCGATTCAGGAGGGGAAATCGACGACCGCAAAGGTTGAATCGAGTTCCAGCATGTTCAAATCGAACTCCACCATCCGCAAATCCCCTCTTCCTCGACAACTCGTCACCCACGACCTTTGGCACGGCAACTCGGCATCACCGTGTGCGTCAAGACAGAGGTGAGTCGGGCTGCAACCACACTACCACAGTGGAGCTTCGGCCCTCGAGTTGCACAAGCGCGGCACCTACTAGGAACTTGTCTCAAGGAGGAAGATGACCGGCATATCGGGCGCTGACAAATGGATGCGGTGGACACAGAGAAGGAGGTGACCCGAAGCATCGCCTGGGCGGCTGGGCCACCGACGCCCTTGCGCAGCCTGCTACACGGAAACGCATCTCATCTGCGTTTGTAGTTAGCCAGGTTTGCGGGCTCGTTTTGCATTGTCGACGCCAGGCTAGTGGGTTGTGCATCGTCCGAACAAAGCTAAGGGTCCAATTATGATGATATGGACTATTTTGAACTATTAGGGGTTAGTTATTAGCGATCTGTTGTGGGGTGATATGTTTTGGGGGGGAAATTTTTTTTGGAAGAGCCCCCAATACATAGTTTTGGAGAAGAATTTTTTTGAAAGAGCCCCAATATATAGTTTTGGGGAAGAATTTTTTAAGGTTGAAATTGCTCTAAGGAGGTGTAACATTGGGATCAATTCTCTCCCTATGGATCGCACAGCGCCCCCGCTAATCACCTCCACGTGGAACACTCCCCTTATAAAGCGACGCCCCACAGGCACAGCCCGCCTCCACACCTCCGTCCCAAGCAACGCGGCGCGGCGGTTACCATCATCGGCGCCGGCGCCCTGATCAGACTCCGCGAAGAGCACCCACAGGCGGGGATCCACAGGTAAGCACGCGCCAGACATGGACGCGCCCCAGCACCTCCTCCTCGGCGCGCTCCTCTTCCTCCTCCCCGCCGCGCTCCTACTCGTCTGCGCGCGGGGGAAGCGCCTGCGCCTCCCGCCGGGCCCGCCGTCCCTGCCGCTTCTCGGCAGCGTGGTGTGGCTCACCAACTCGCCCGCAGAGATCGAGCCCCTGCTTCGGCGCCTCTTCGACCGGCACGGCCCCATCGTGGCGCTCCGCGTCGGGGCGCGCCTCTCCGTCTTCGTCGCCGACCGCCGCCTCGCCCACGCGGCGCTCGTCGAGCGCGGCGCCGCGCTGGCGGACCGCCCGCGGCTCCCGTCCGTCAGGCTCCTCGGCGAGAACGACAACACCATCACCCGCGCCAGCTACGGGCCCGTGTGGCGCCTCCTGCGCCGCAACCTCGTCGCCGAGACGCTGCAACCGTCGCGGGTGAGGCTCTTCGCGCCGGCCCGCGCCTGGGTGCGCCGCGTCCTCGTCGACAAGCTCGAGGAGCCCGGGCCCGACGCGGCGCCGCCCCGCGTCGTGGAGACGTTCCAGTACGCCATGTTCTGCCTCCTCGTGCTCATGTGCTTCGGCGAGCGCCTCGATGAGCCCGCGGTGCGCGCGATCGCCGCCGCGCAGCGGGAGTCGCTCATCTACCTCTCCAGGAACATGACCGTCTTCGCCTTCTTCCCGGCGGTCACCAAGCACCTCTTCCGCGCCCGCCTCGACAAGGCGCGGGCGCTGCGGCGGCGCATCAAGGAGCTCTACCTGCCGCTCATCAACGCGCGGCGCGAGTACAAGAAGCGGGGCGGCGAGCCGAAGAAGGAAACCACGTTCGAGCACTCGTACGTCGACACCCTGCTCGACATCAAGCTCCACGAGGACGGCGATCGCCCGCTTACCAACGATGAGATCATCCTCCTCTGCTCCGAGTTCCTCAACGCCGGGACGGACACCACCTCCACCGGTCTCCAGTGGATCATGGCGGAGCTTGTCAAGAACCCAAAAATCCAAGAGAAGCTCTACGACGAGATCAAAGCTGCCACCAATGACGACAAGGAAGAGGTCTCCGAGGAGGATGTCCACAAGATGCCGTACCTCAAGGCGGTAATCCTCGAGGGCCTCCGGAAGCACCCGCCGGGCCACTTCGTGCTGCCGCACAAGGCGGCGGAGGACATGGAGATCGGCGGGTACCTGATCCCCAAGGGTACCACGGTGAACTTCATGGTTGCCGAGATGGGCCGGGACGAGCGGGAGTGGAAGAACCCGATGGAGTTCTCGCCTGAGCGGTTCCTTCCTGGCGGCGACGGCGAGGGCGTGGACGTGACGGGCACCAAGGGCATCAGGATGATGCCGTTTGGCGCGGGCCGGAGGATCTGCGCGGGTCTGGGCATGGCCATGCTGCACCTGGAGTACTTCGTGGCAAACATGGTGCGGGAGTTCGAGTGGGAGGAGGTGCCCGGCGAGGAGGTGGACTTCGCCGAGAAGAACGAGTTCACCACCGTCATGATGAAGCCGCTACGCCCGCGCCTTGTGCCGAGGAGGACTCAAAAGAGTATGAGTACTCACTAGCTATCTAGAATTACCACGATACGTAGCAGAGTGATTCTGTAGTTTCTTGCTTCGTGATGTAAATAGCGATGAAGGGTACTACACAATAATAGCCGTCAAGAATTACAGTTCTTCAATAACTGGCAGGGAGATTGTAATGTTCGTAGATTGGTTTCATGATTTCATCTTCGTGTTGATTGTGGATGATTTCGCGAGTAATGGAAGATCTCTAGCAGACTAGCCAAACTATGCCAGTTATTAGACAACAGAGATACTCTTGGATAACTGAATTGCTGCTGCATGTGTCTTCAGAGTTGAGATGCTCTCGATTCACAATTTCCCATTTCCGTGTTGAGCAATCAGAAGTTTTGTAGCAGCTGTTGAGATTTCCGGTTATTGCTTAGCCTCACTAGCAGAGTGACTCTAATTGTACTGTTTCCTGTTCAGTTTCATCACAATGAAGACTGCGGATGATTTGTTCAGCGTTGTAAAGTCTGCATTTCCAGTTGGACGAACACAGTGCTCCCGGATAGCTGAACTGTTCAGAGGTGTGTGTCTTGAGTTGATCTCGAAGTGTTGCTCCGTCATCAGCAAGGTCGCGACGAGATGCCCTTCTCGTGCCTTGTAGTTCGAAATCGACTGCTCGTTTGCATTTAGCGGTGTAAACGGGACGCGGAACGGTCGTCAAGAGTCATCAGCGGAGCGGGACTGCTATGGTTGTACAAGTCGTAACCTGCCTTTTCGATGCTGTATCTTGTACTAGCAGGCTTACCCTGTACGATGTCTAAATTCTTCGGCCTTGTTTAGTTTCCAATCTGGAAGTAGCAAAATTGGCATTTTGCTATAAATGCGCAACTGTAGCGTTTCATTTGTATTTGTGAATTATTGTCCAAATATTGACTAATTAGGATTAAAAGATTCGTCTCGCAAAGTACAACAAAACCGTGCAATTAGTTTTTGATTTCGTCTACATTTAGTACTCCATGCATGTACCGCAAATTTGATGTGATGGGAAATCTTCTTTTTGCATAGTGTCAAAGTTGCGAGTTTGGAGGGAACTAAACAACATACCCAGAGACCCGTCCACAATCAGTCTCGATCCGTCGCTGTCGTGTTGACAAGGTTCAATTCCGCGAAGCATTGAAACGGTGTGCATCGAGTCGTGTTGGCTGAAAGTTCCATATGGCATCCAGACCGTACGAAAGCTGCAGAAGCATGGGCTCGGGGGGGAGCTGCCTGGAAGCTAGCGGCAACCCTGAAAGCGTGAGGCTGGAAGCGGTGGAAGACGGAGGAGACTAGAAGAGGTCTTCTTCTCTTCACGCTGTCCGCGGGATGCCGGGATGCATGCAGGCAGGCTGCGCGGCTACTTGTCGTCCACCGTTGCTCCCGCGCTCGACAGCCGGGAAGGAGACGGAAGAAAAGGGAAACCAAGTTGGATGGATTCATCGAGATTCGAGAAGGAAGATGGATGATCGAGACGAGTACTGGATGCGGTTTTGGCTTCACCGGAACGAACGTGTACGCGCCCACACCGTGGGGCACGGCACGACGTGTCGACGTCGCTTGACCGGGAGGGGACGACGAACTCACGAACGAGGTCGCGCGCCGTGCGAGAGATCACAGACTCCGCCCGCGCGCGCGCACACACGGCGGCGCTCGGGGCTCTCGGCCTGCCTGGGCAAAAAAAAACCAAACCATTGGTCTAACCGTTGTTGGGCTTGGCCTGCTCTCGCTCGGTAAACAGTTCGGACGCCCGGGGGCTATTTGGGCCACACGACTTTCAGAATGGAGGAGAACGTTATCCATGGGCCTGTGTATGTTTCTTTTAGAAACTATATGGGACTATTATATGTTGTTGTTTCAGCATTCAGCAAGCAATTATTCCCCAAGCATGATGGAGCTGGGCACAGCCAGCCCAGCCAGGCGGGCCCATCACATGGCGGCCCGTTCGTTGATAAGCTCGGGTCTGCCTGATGGGGGGATGAGCTGACCTTCTTGACTTTTCTTTTTGGGGCTGGGAGACTGACTGACATGTTGACTTGACCCAATAGCACTGAATGAGAGCACTCAGCTCGTACGCGGCACGTGAAACCTGCAAGCGCGCAGCAGCTCCTCGACGACACGGGATGCCCCTGCCCAATGCCCATCCCTTTCCCTTCCGCGGCGGTGCGGTGCACGTTGATGCTGTACGGCGACCGAGTAAAGGCTGCCACTGTACATCGTATTGGGACGCCCTTCGGGTGCAGCGTTCCGAGGCAGGGCACGCTCTGGTGCACTGCAGACAATGATTGCGCCTGGCCGTTAAACATACTCGGACCCGGCCCTGGATCGCGACACGTGCCCCCCTCCGGCGTTGCGTCATCCACACCGGATGCGTATGCATCGAGGGCCGTGCCTGTAAAGACGTCACAGCGGTTAAAGAAATGCGACGCCCTCGTGTCCCGCTTCTGAAAAGTTGCACCGCAGCTCGTTGTAAGCAATAGCCTGATTTTGATTTTGATGTTTCAAAAAAAATGATTTTGGCCTAGGAAAACATGTGCCGACCTCTGCAGAGCAGGGGAAACAAGAAGATTCAACCGCGCACGACGCCAACACTGATTCGACGGAATAGGAAAATACTCCCTTCATTTCAAATTACATTCCAAATTATAACATTCCAAATTATAGGACGTTTTATTTTTTATATTCATAGATATTATTATACATCTAGATATAAGTATATGTTCAAATGCATAATAATATTTATGGACTTAGAAAAGTCAAAATGATCTATAATTTGAAACCGACTGAACTAAGACATAAAAGGAGCAACAGGAGTGCCCGCACCGAACTAAACAACAGTGGTGCGGTGTTCATGACATCATGCCCCTGCTGTCTCCTCAGAAGGAGATTGCGATGCACCTATCGATCTGGCAGCGGCTCAAGTGCTCAACCCTATCCAATACCCACTCGACACACGCCCTCTCTTTGAGCCATAAACAACACGAACTGTCCCAATCCGAAAACCCAGATCGGAGCAGATGCTAAAGCGGAAAGGTGAAGCCAAAGCGAAGCAAGGGGGGCGCAAAGGCGCGCGCCCTTTTTCAGCTCGATCGCGCGGCAGCCTTGCCCTTGCGCGCCGTGGCCAACAAAACCCATGCCAACGCCATGTGCATGTACGTAGATATGCCGTTGCGGTTGCCGACTTGCCGGCTGCTCCGCTTGACCATCGCCCCATCGCCCATTCGCCGAGCCGGCCACGGACTCGGACCCCCGGCATGGCGCATCGCACAACCGCGCGGGCGTCGTAGCGGCAGCAGCCGTCGCCGTTGCTGGCTGTAAAGCGCGTCGCGGCCCGGCCGGCCACATGGACGGAGGCGGGCGGGCGGGCGCGGCATGCATCATTAACACGCGGGGCCTGCCGGCGGGATGAGATGGTGGCGCTGGCGACGATGATTGGGTGATAGCCCGGTTAGTTGGGCCGGGAGTGATCATGCATGGCATGGGGTTCGATCGATCGATTGAGCAAGGCGCATTGTATGGGCCCTTCCATTCTTCTCTTTTCTAGAGTTTCGTGCTCGTAGTTTTGCTGCGTTTGGTGCGCTTGTACAGCTTTTGCACACCCATGATATTCGTGGCCTGGCACGTTGTTTTTTTCTTCTGTTTTTTGTAGTTTTCCGGAAGTGTAACGGCAGCGCGGTGCAACAAACTTTTGAAAGCGCCATACGGATTGCAATCCGATGCACATACACTGGTAGTCTTGTACCCATAGAGTATAGCGCTCGCGCGCATTACAGAGGAAGTGGTTAGATACGTGCCAATCATCCTCGCTCGCTGCTGGTCCGTTGTGCATTTTTTCTCCCATGCTTAGGTGGACGGGATCATGGATATGTGCTGGGGCAGGTCGCCGTTCCCAAGATCCAGCTAAGCCTATAGCCCTATACCACTGCCTACCGAGGTGGGGTGACGTCGGGGTACGGGGGAGCGCGAGCTATGGGCCCGCACGTGACGGCGGCCGTGAGTGGCACGTGCCGCGGGCCCCTCCTGTCAAGGATCGTCACCCTCGTATCCGACGCAGGCCCGGCCTGGCGGAGGTGGCGGCGAATCGGCGATGACCGATGGCGGGCGCCAAAATTCAAATTGCGGGTAGGGCACGGGCGGACGTCAGCAGAGGTAAGCAGCCAGGAGTGTGAGTTCTCGGGAGATCCAATCCAATCCGAGGGGAGTGGAGGACAGTTGTGGTGCCAGGCTGGCGGGCCAACCCTGCGGCAGGGTGGGGGCCCACCTGCCACGATGCGTGACGCCACCCGCGGAGTCAGAGATCCAGCGCATGCGCTGAGTGACAGAGGCAGGCAGCATTGGCAGAGGAGTTGACGCTTTGTACAGAATCCAATCGGCAATCGCTCACTGGTCACTGGTTATGGTGAGTGACACTGTAACTTGGACACAGTTAAAATCCGCTGTGCCGACTGAATCCTGGCCGTAAACCAAACACATTCCTGCTCGCTTGAGCTTAACAGCGGCTGCAGCAGGTGGTAGCCAGCCGTTCGGCTGCTGGCACAAGCAGCTGCCGTAGCAGCTTAGCCGGCAGGTGTATTAGCCTTCTTGATCAACACAGGTGCTGTAGCGGCTATTCGATTGTTGTATCGGCTGCTGCCGCAGCACAAGCTACAGCAGCTTGCCGAACAGTGAACAATTGTGTTTATACAGTTGTATTAACCATGTTTGGTAAGCTAATTGAAGGCTGTTTAAGGCAGTGTCCGCCACTGCCACCACTCTCTGACTGTCCCACCCTATCGCCTCACTAATCACCAGCACGCCGCGAACGAACAAGGACGAGCTGTGCGTGACATGTCCAAGCAAAGCAACGGGACGAGCTGTGTGTTGCCTTCATCGTCGCCAACAGCTAGCCAGACAAGAAGGGAGACGACGCATTCGTTCGCGTCAGGATCAACAACATATAACCAAGCACTGACAAGGCCACAAATGCATCATGGACCCTCCCTGAAGCCGTTCGTTCATTCCCATCGTCACGAGGCGTGTTCGTCTCCTTGCATCGGCCGCCACATCCCATGCACATGGCCTGCACGCGCCCCCGTCGACAGCACCAGCGCTTATTAGACGTATTGGTGCCGATGATGAAACAGTGCCGCGACCGCAGAATGTTCCTGCCGTGGTGGATCAAACGGGGACCATTGAATTGCTTCATCGTCGTTCTGGATCGATCGATCATGAGGAGCTACCGCCGTGCAGGGCCGGGCGCGCCCATGGATAAGGCTGATAAGGGGTGTGATCCAGCGAGAGGTGAGGTCCAGACTCCAGAGCATTTGAGCTACACGACGGCGCAGGCATAGCCCATCATCCTGCTTCGCCCAACCAACGACGCGACAGATATGCGAGGGCTACGGTTGAGGGGCTGGGGCGTGCATGATGTAGGTGGCCTAGGTGGTGTGCTCGTGAAGGGTATGTCGAGGATGTCATCTACAGCGCCTTTCCTTGTGCTTGGAGAAATGGATACATGCATGGAGTTCCATACGCTGCTCCACAGACACGCGCGCGCGCGCGCGCATTCATGCATTATGGAGCACGTTGCCAGCTACCGTTCTAACATCGTATGGACTCTACCATTCTAGCAACAATCATGCATGCACTGCCTAGCTTGTTAGCTCTGGAAAAAAAAATCAGAAAATTAAAAAAAATGCATGCCCTCCCTAGCTTATTGGCTCATCGGTGTCTGCTAGTATCTACTGCCAGCTCGATTTGATCGAGAACCTATAGTTAGTAGTAGTTACTAGTTAGTGGTAGCAGTAGTACTCGATCATTATCGTTAACAAGAATGAATGATTAACGAGCTTGCGTGATTAATTGTTCTTTAAGTACTAGGGGTTCAGAGGTCGCTTGGCATTGTTAATGTCTCTGACCAATCCTTGAGAATGACTGTTAATTCATTCTATCCATGTATACAAAGAAGATTATCGTTAATGGGCAAGTTTCATGCTATTAACTATTGGCAATATAATATACATACATATATTCTTCACATGAATACTACTAGTAGTAGTAATATATATTCTGATCCTATATACATTTTGTTGGGTTGACCTATACGCATCAAGTGACCAATGCAGATACTCCATGCATGCAGCAATGAGATGGAGGAGATGATGTTGCCTAGCTAGGTCCTCCCCTGTCCCCCATATGGCTGTCCAAACAGCCATCGACCTCCAACAGTTTCACGCATGCCAACCACAGCGTTGCCTTGCCCCGACGTGAAGTGTTTCTCGCATGTGCCGTGCCCCCCTCTCGCATTGGTTATTCTCCATTATGCACGCACATATCGGTGCGCCTTGCTCTTCCATGTTAGGCCAGGGAAGATGGTCCGATAGATGGATGTGATGAATTATAAATTTGTTCATCAAAGGGTGTTAGTTGATGGTTAGCTCCGATCCTTTATGGCCACCAGGAATCATTTCTTGTGTGCCTTTTTTATTGTTTTTTCGGTATATTACATCATTCATGATTCATGTGGATGTACTCCCTCTGTTCCAAATTATAAGTCGTTTTAGCTTTTTTTGGATTCATAAACTTCGTTATGCACTTAGATATACCCTATGTCTAAATGCATAATAATATCTATGTATCTAGAAAAATCAGAACGACCTATAATTTGGAATGGAGGGAGTAGCATACACCACACGCGAATTATTTGCTTGGTAAGAACTTCCTCCTGTCACAAATAAGTGGCATTTTAGGTTCCAACACACTTAAGTATTCTGAAGCTTGGTTATAAATTTTATTTTTTTATCTTGGGTCTGGATATTTGAAATGGTACAACTAGATTTACCTTGAGAAGTAGTTTTTATAAAAGTATGACTTCATTGTGTTTCATAAATATATTATACAAACTAGTCAAACCTATATTTTGGAGACTATGTTGATGTCCAAAACATCATCTACTCGTGAGTTGAGGGAGTAGCAGTTTGATATTGGGGCTATGGCCTTTTCCTTGTGTTGTTGTTGATGATGTAATGGTAGTTGAGTTTAGGTTTATTTTTAAGGCATAGTTATGGGTAGTAGTTAACCTCTGCAGATGTCAACCTCATGCTAGCATTTGGCATGTGCTATGTATGTTCTCCGATCCATGGATGGATGAGAATGACGCAAGCTGTAGTTGGTAGATGTGACACTGCAGTAGTTGATAAGTTCGTTGATTAACTAACCCCTATTTGTTGTTTACAAGTGCATGCAAAAGGCCTGGTCCCTTTTCTTCTCTGCCCTGCAATCCGTGAACCGGTAGTACAATCTGGGTTAGGATGGTTGGCGTGTGTTATTCCAGCAGCTGCTTTTTTCATGAACGAACAACCTGTACTGCTCTGTTCGTTTGATATCGGCATCTTTGTTTGCATGTTGAGTGTTGATAGTTTCCTCATCTCTCTTGTTGGTAAGATGTACTCCAGCAGCCATCATCACAGGACAGTTCACAGCTCAGAGAGAGATCTGATTCTGCAGGTAGTCCCTTCTTACAGGTAAGGATTTCACTAACTTTACATTGAAAAAAGGCAACCATCTTTGGGCAACGTCAAGAACAGCATCATCCAAGTGCTCTGGATTCTGATTTTGTACTGCTGGTAGCGAGTACTACGACGTGCTCGTGACCATGCCATTGCAACTCCAAGGCCAGCAAAATCGATGTGCTCGAATGTGATTTCAGTTCCATCGCTGCGCATGTGATGTGCTCCTGATTGGGGTGTCGAAAATCTGGAGGGAATCGTAAGCAACTTGCAAAGTAACATTCTCTTCGTTCTAAGAAAAAGGCGTGTGTGCGGTTCCTTGCATTGCTATCCACAACTGATAGCTCTTCTATCAAAAAAATACATTGATGATTCCAGGTGCCTTGGAACGAAATTCTTCAATCTCTTTTTTTTCGTTTGGTTACAACTTGGCCAGTAGGATTCTTGTGAAATTGGTAGCTAGGAATAGTCATGTGCCCACAACATTGCTTCCCCTGCATTTCATTGCACCTGTCCTCCATGTGAGCAGAGCTACTTCTCCTCCTTTCCCTTCTTTCTTTTTCTCCTGAAAATGGACCCATGGAGATTGCCCATAACAGCACAATCTTCTTAGAAAATTTTCATCGGAGCGCAAAAAAAGAAAACCAACTCACTTATTTCGTTCCCTTTATCATGGCACAACCTAGCTAGACGATGCTGCCATCCTGAGAAAACCATCATACGAAGATAAACGGCATTAGAATAGGCGCGTGATCGCCCTGGACGAGCTCGTCCGCTCGTGGCTGCGAATTATTGCGGCGAAGACGGGAGAAAGCCGATGGTGAGCGTTTCTTCTTGCATTGGCAGTTTGGCACACGCATATGATCGAGCATATGATCCAGCCAACATTCCAGCCAGGCGGCTCCAGTCTTTTCTTGGCTTCGTTCTTTATTGTTAAAAAAACCGGGGAGATCAGAGAGAATTTAGTTGTTATCGTATCTACCGTGCCCAACTGTCTCAACTGCTCCGTCGTGCATAATTCGCACTCACCTGCAGGAATTATTCAGAGCTAGCTCGTGCCTGCCCTGATCCTCGGGGCTGTGTCCGAAAGCCTTGCCGACTGACGGATGGATGCAGGGCTTTGTTTGGGCCACGACAGTGTTGTTCCATTGCAAAATGGGCGTGAATTTTATTACCGTGTGTCCGTGTATGTAAACGAGGCAAGGGAAATGGTAAACAACTGAACACCGAGGCCAACGAGAGGGTATGCCATGTGGGAAGGACAGGACTGGTTGATCTTAACGGCCTCAAGCCTCTCTCTCTCGCTAAGCATGATGTCACAGCATGCATGACGGACTAAGACAAGATCTGGAGATATTTTATTTTACAGTATATAGTATTATCTGCCAGGTGAGATATGCTCCGGCTAATTTATCTCAAACAAAAAAAAATGCCCCACGCATAAAAGTGGACATGGAGGGAGTAACATACAGCGAGCTTCACTTTGATGTTGTTCAAGACAGTGAATTAACAACGGAGCTAGCATGTGTAATGCTGTAGTATGTTGCACAGCCACAGACTGAACCTTCAGAATTGACCTGCCGTTATATATACAGTACTTAGTCTTTGACGTAGTTGTAAGTCAAGTAGCAGTACCATCACTTTTCTGATCTCAGATTTAGTTGACCCTGACCCATGGATTTCGGATCAAGCTTTAACGGCTCGGGGTCTAAACAACGGATGGATGAGACTCTGGTCTAAACAAGAACTGGCACTACTGCAGGATGGCTCTGAGGATGTGGGCGAGCTCAGCTGCCAAGGACCTCAAGTTCTCATGCACTGAAGTTGTCCTAGGTGTACATGTGGTAGTTATCTTCAAAGGGCAAGATGCGTCACACTTTCTCAGTTAGAATACAAATTAGCTCTTGCAAAGGAGCAGCAACTTGTTCCGATCCTACCTAACGTGTTTCGGCAATGGATGCTGTTGATGTAACACAACCGTTGTCCTCTGCTCTACAATGGAAGACTTATGCGAATATGTGACCATGATTGAGGTCTTGCATTTCTTCATTTGATGGTTTCAAGTGCACATCCTCCTATGGGTGGGTCAAAGATGAGGGCGTCGTGGCCACACGGTTGGTATCACTGACCATGCTCGAGGCAAGGGCGGATCCAACATCGAGGCTAGGGTTGGGGGACTAGAGCCCCCTACCCCTGCACAGTCCATGAAACCTTCCGATACCCCCTTAAAATTTTAGCCATGGATGAAGAGGAGGAAGAAGAAAAGGATAGGAGGAGGAAGAAGAGAAAGAGAGGAGGAAAGAAGAAAAATAGAAAATAAGTCATCCTTCCTTCATATCGGTCCTAGATCCGCCACCGGCTCCAGTGAACCATCGACACACTTTTAATAACTTTCATGTGCAACTGCTGCCAGTCAATGCTGATTGGCTCGCGAAATGTTTACGCCAAGAGAAAACCTTGCAAAATTAATCACGTCAAAAAAGGACATTGATAATATTACGAGAGTGCCACTCTCGAGACCAGAATCTATCTATTCGTTTTTCATGGTAGAGAGCTAATATAACTTCCATAGTAGGTATACATTTCTCATAAACTAATCTGATGATTGCACTTATTTAAAAACACACAGTTACTTGGTCAAATGTTGTACGCGTGGCCAAACACAAAGCAGTCGCCAGGAGATGAATTAACTAATTAATTAACCTAAGCGAGCTCTCACAAGTCGTCATAACCCGCTACTCCATCGAGCGGATGGCCGTCGCGTCGGCGGCTGCCGAAGGAGATGGCGGGCCAGTGTCCCGCGGGCGCTCCGGGTGCGCGAGCGCGATCATCGACCGGGACGCGCCACCGGCCGGCGCGGCACGGCACGTCACTGGTGCACGCGCCGCCCGCCCGTGACCGCCTCCTGGCGACCGACGTATACCTGACCCGCGCAGCGCCGGCGGCGCCACGGCGCTCGCCGCGACGTGCGAGGCTCCGGGCCGGCCACCCGGCCAGCACGGCGTTTTCCTTCTCGCAGGCTCGCACGTCAACGTCCGGTTCTCAGGTGTTTAGATACTAATTAGGAGTATTAAACGTAGACTATTTACAAAACCCATTACATAAGATTCGTCTAAACGGCGAGACGAATCTATTAAGCCTAATTAGTCCATGATTTGACAATGTGTTGCTACAGTAAATATTTGCTAATGATGGATTAATTAGGCTTAATAGATTCGTCTCGCCGTTTAGCCTCCACTTATGTAATTGGTTTTGTAAATAGTCTACGTTTAATACTCCTAATTAGTATCTAAACATTCGATGTGACACGTGCTAAAAATAAGTCAGTGGAAGAAAACGCCCCCTTAGCTTCGGCCCTGTCTCGTTCGGCCGCCCGGCGCGAGACCTGTGAGTCTCTGACTGTCTCTCCCGCGCCAATAATGAATGCGCTTAGATGGCCAGATGGGTTGCCCAGCCTTAGCCCAATTTGGCCTAGCCCGACTAGGCTTAGCACGGAGGCTTACTCGTGTCGGGTCGGGCCGGGCTAGCACTGCGTGCCGAATTGTCGGCCCAAGCCCGATCCTATGACCTTTTTTGTCAGGCTGGGCCGGCCCACTGGCACGGCATGCACTAGCGTGCTAATGTTGGGCCGAGCGCTAAAAAGCAAAAGGAGGAATCGAATGAGGATTAATCGAATAATCAAAGAAAATTATTGTAGTAACCACAAAGTTTATGGATCCATTACAAGAATATACACACCTAAAATCGCACAAAAATCCATCAAAAAAAAACCCCATCGTGGATAAGGCTGTGGCCTCTAGCAGCGGTGGCCGACTGCCCTGCCCGCGGCGGAGGCTGGCGGCCCTACCCCCACGGTGGAGTCCGGCTCGGTACCTGCCATACCCCGCAGCGGAGGCCGGTGCGGCCTTGGCCCTGGTCCCAAGGCGGAGGTGGCCGGCGCGATTTTGGCGGTGGAGGCGCTGAGGCCTGCGCAGGAGGGAGCCAACCAAAGAAGGGAGGGTGCGACTGCGGGGAGGGAAGAAATGTGAGAGAAGTTAGGGTTTCAAGTATTTATATTAGATGGTGATAGATTAGTGGGTCAATATCGGGCCGGTCCAAAAATTATGCCGAGCTTGGACCAGCACTACGAGATTGAGTGGCGGCCTAGGCACTAGCCTGAGCATAGGGCCGGGCCGGCCCGGGCACTAACGCCCTCGTGCCAAGCCATGTTAGGGCTGGGCTTTTTAGGGCCAGGCCTCGGGCCAGCCAGCAGGCCTTACCCATCTAGTCATGTATCCGTGCCAGTTCAGAGAAAAAAAAAACAATGCAAGCGCTTTGGTTTGGGTATCTGGGGGCACATGTGTCCCTTTCAACGGTTTTTGGTAAAGTCAAGCTCTGCTCTGGCTGGTCATCTGTGCTCTTCTATACACACCATGTACAGTATATACTAATCATTTGCCTTGCATTATTAGGCTAATTTCCCCCTATTTCATACTATACTAGTATGGACAAATTACCATTCTACAAATGGGAGGAGTTGTTCGGCTAGCTACAAGTTGATTTCCTTTTGATCCACCCATTTTTGAACTAAAATACGGAAAAGAAAAGGAGGAGAGAATGAATATATTTTTTGACCAAGAATATGTGGAGTATTTTCTTATGGCAAGTAGGGGTGGATGGGCTGGTATTATACTCGGTCAGAGAGCAGCATGGACTTGAGTTGTCACGGAGAAGGGAGCGAGTATGTGTGCGTTCAAAACTGGGCTTTGAACGCTTAGATGCAAAGACCCAATTATTAGCCCTGCACAAGCTCTGACAGCGGAATAAAGACGTATCAGCACCCATTTATTTTTGAACAAGGACTGTTGTTATTTGTTCATCTACTACTCTGCCCTTCTGCGGATCCTCCAAGGGCACATTTGCAACAAAAAGTTTCTGCACATAATTTTCACACACAGACCAAGCTCTTTATAAACCCAATGCAGATGAAATCTAGCTGAACTATAGGTACAAACAGCGCGGAGAAATTGGAACAGCAAGAGGCAAATAAGTCAAGAGCACCCAATGTACTTTACAAAGGTAACAGAAGAAATCAAGAATCAACAAAATCTTGGAATCGCGCGATGTACGATCCATTTCTTTTTCCATCTCTCCCAAATGGATGCCGCTTTGGCGTAATACGATGGAAATTCCCCCATTAGCACACGAACCCTTGCCTTTTTATCTCCTCCAAACCTTTCCCCTTAAATCAACGCTTTTCTTTCCCCTTTTTTTGGATTCGTTTTTTGATATGCTCGCCCACTAATAACGCTTTGTTCTCCTAGCAACCAGTAGCCGGGCGCCACGTTTGTGCCGCACGCACTTCACCGCCGCAAGTTAACAACTCGGCAAAGCCAGAATGCCAGATCTGAGCGCCTCGTAGGGCGCGACGACTTCGCCCCTCGTGACTCACACCTTCCCGTGGCCGTCCGATCTCCTCCCGACGGCGGAGATGGATCCCTGCGCGCCCTGCTCCAGGGTCCGCACCACGTCGGCCATGGACGGCCGGAGGCTGGGATTCTCGCCGACGCAGGCCGCGGCTAGCGCTGCCACCGCGGCGGCCTCCGCGGCGTCGTAGGCGGTGCCGAGCCTCTCGTCGACGAGCCCGCGCGCGTCGCAGGTCGGGGCGCCGGCGCCGGCCCTGAGCCGCGGTGCGAGGACGGCGGTGAGGAGCCGGCCCTCCTCGGGGCAGAAGGCCTCCATCCCCGTGAGGAGCTCCAGGAGCAGGACGCCGAAGCTGTACACGTCGCTCTTCTTGGTGACGACGCCCGACCGGATGTAGTGCGGGTCGACGTAGCCCGGGGAGCCGAGCATCGTGTGCGCCGACGACCGCGGGCGAACGGCGGCGGAGAACCCCATCCGCGCCGACCCGAAGTCGCAGAGCTTGGCGGCCATGGACGCATCCAGGAGCACGTTCGAGGCCTTCACGTCGCCGTGCACCACCTGCGGCTCGCACTGGTCGTGCAGGTACTCGAGCGCCCGCGCCACCTGCAGCGCCACCGACACCCGCCGCGCCCACGGCATCGTCCCGGCGGCCTTGCCCCCGCCGTGGAGCCGCTCGTGCAGGTTCCCGTTCGCTGCGAACTCAAGCACCAGCACGCCTTCCTCTGCAGATCGAAACAAAATCCAGAACCTCTCAGCACGATGTCGCGGACCAGCACAACAGAAGCGACCTCAAAGAAACGCAGAGCAGAGCAGAGCACCAACCTTGCTGGTCGCAGAAGCCGAGGAGGCGGACGATGTGCGGGTGCCGGACGCGCTGGAGCGCGTCGAGCTCCTGGCGGAACACGCGGTGGAGGCGCTCGCTGCTGCGGTGGACCTTGACGGCGGCGAGCGCGCCGGAGAGGCGCGCGAGGTACACGGTGCTGAACCCGCCCTCGCCGACCACGGCGGAGGTGAACCCGCCCGTCATCGCCTCCACCTGCGCCCACGACAGGCCCCGCGGCCCGGCCTCGGCCCCCTTCTCGACCTTCTCCTCGAACACGCCGAAATCACCGTCGTCGTCGCCCTCGCGGTCGCCGGCCGCCGCATTGGCGCCGCACCCACAGCAGAAGAACCTGTACCTCTGCACCCCCATCTCCGTCAAGAAAGTCTCTTGCTTTCACCTCTCCTACCTCTCCCTTGGGTTTCTTGCACACAAAGAGGAGATGGCAGCAGAGGGAAGAGGAGAGGAGAGGAGGGGAGGGGAGGGGAGGAGAAGACTTGAGGCTTGAGGGCGACGGTGTGCCTCCTCCCTCTCGGTATTGCGACTCTGTACTTGGGGGAAGGGCTTATATACAGGCGGGAGTGGGGAATTAAGATTTGGTGGGGGTGCGAACTGTGAAGTGCCAACATTAGGATGTGAGCTGTGGAGGGGGATGAGGTAAGCAAGCGAGGAAATTATGCAGCAGTGGTAGGCATGATGGCGTGCCTGCCTGCCATGTGGGGCCCACCTTACTCACAAGTCACCCTTTGCTACTGTATTATGCATGGCCCTCACCTAATATGCTTCTGGAGGCCATGAAACGACCATTTCTTCATTTTTTCTAGCCCTCCATTATCTGTGGAGTTCGATAGATTACAATCGAAATTGTGTCCCTTCTTAGACGGATAATTGGACCAGTACACTGGTACATGTATGATGATGCTAATATAACATGTCTTTGGTGAGTGAGTTAGTGTCAATGATGCGTGGAGCTTCCACCGGATTAGGTTACAGATGAAGCTTAACCACTGGAGGCCGCGCATGATTTGCAGAAACCCAAGCCCCGAGCTGAACAGTTATGGTTCCTTGACGATCCAGGATGTCTGGCAACCACCACTGATCGATGATCGGTCGACTAGGCAGGGCGAGATGATGGCACGAGACGCCTAGCCTCCACGAGAAAAGCCGGAAGCTTTTCAGTAGTGGCACGTCAGCCGCCGCTGCCGAGCTCCGATCATCAGCTCAAATCAGAAGAGAAAGGAGCCAGCCCGACCGCTCGTCGAAAATTTACGCGATCCCATCGGAGATCTAACCACCGTCAGGACGATGTTTACGGCGGCCGTTAGGTGAAGAACGGAGCCCCGTAATTCGGGACCCCCGTAATTCTCTTCTCCCGCGGTACGGCGCGAGGAGAGCGTGGGCGAAGCGCGTCGCGCCAAGCGGCGTGTCGGAGGCGAGAGTGATGGAGTGGGATGGAGACGGTTCGGCGTGGTTGGGTGGGATGGGGTCTGGTGTGGTGGTGGCGCCGTGGTCCGCGCCGGGTGGAGCAGAGCAGGCCCGGGCCGGGCAGGAGGGAGGCCGCCCGGTGGTCAATGGAGGCGAGGCCGACGCGCGGGCGGGCGGGAGGCCGTGAGATGTATGACGATGCGTCCTCCGTCCTGCGGGGAGGTGAGGTCGGAGGAGGACGAATCCGAGAGCCGGCTGCGTGATAAATGCGTTCGTTCTTGGTTGCTTCTGAATTCTGATGATGCGGCCTTCTTGATTCCGGAACGAACACCGCGTGCTGGGTGTGTTGCAAGTACGTATCAGCGTAACAGCGTTCATGCATCCGGTTGGTGTTCCGTCAAGCCCAAACCCTGTTGCGAATCCTCCTCGTTTGGAATGCATTCATGAGCCCTGCAGGAATTGCCGTCTACATTCCCCGTGAGACTCGTGCGTTCCGGACGAACTCGACTCGAAGGGTTCTTTTACGCCAGGATTTGTACACGGGCTTCAGGTTTCTTCAGGACATACGGTCACTTTTGAGCTGTGCGATACGACTACCAGAGCATTGTAATCTACTCCATGAGCCATGACCATGAGCTAGCCGGGCCCAAAGGTTAAAGGTGGCAAGCAAGCTAGCTTTTCCACGGGGCATCAACCAGGAGCGCACACAAGCGCATCGGATTCCTGAAGACCTGAAGTCCTGAACCTTCACAAGAACTCCGGGGGTGGTGGTGGCCTGGTGGCCTGCTCGCGTTCAGTGAACTCAACACCTCCGCATGGGCGCGCGTACGAGCGTTTTAAAAGGTGGGACGGAGATGTACTGGATTTATTGCGTCAAGCCACCCCTCCCTCGCCCGCCGGCCGGCTTTTATGGGTCGATGACCGGCGAACGAGACGTTCTGCAATCTCCCTTGCGATGCAATGCAAATACTGCAATTGCAACGCGACGTCATGGATTCTGAATTCTGATCCAATCCAACATGCCAATTGCCAAGACACGGAGAATGTGACAGGTCGCTGGAGCCAAAGGGTAGCAGGTGCCTTCTACGCCTGCCCGTGTACCCCTCTTGCTCGCCACGCTGCCCCTCTGAATGAATCCTGAAAACAAACGCATTGCCGTTTCAGACGCATCTGAAGTTCTGGAAACTCAATTCGCGTAGCATCTGAAAATTCTCAATGGTTGACACTTGACACCGAGATGATCGGGCGTTCATGGGGTCGTCTGCCGTCTGCACCGACCCACCGGGGTCTGGCGGTGCGTCGGCGGCGCGAGCTCTCGGTGTGACGCGCCACCGGTCAGGGCCCTGCGTTTTCATCGGCCATTTTGTTTCTTTCTTCCAGGGAGACGGGGAACGGGCGTACCGTGTACGGCTGCCGTTGCCTCTGATTGCTGAAATCAAGGCCGGCTCGTACTGGGAGCAGAAGGTCGCTGAGGCTATGTCATCGGGTACAGGGATTGTAGGCCAAGATGCAATCATTTGGCGCTGATTCGGACGCCTCACTGGACGCCAAACAATCGCCTTGTTATTGACTGAATAAAGCAATGCGTCTAAATGTTCTTCAGGGACACAAGGACGAACCGCTGTAACCCGTAGTAGGCCTAAGCTAAGAAGCTATAGATGAATAGAATTATAGATCCCAGTGGCTAGTCTGAAACAGCTGGATGGAAGAACAGTGTCAATGGAGGACTGGAGTTGCGAAGAAAAGGGGAACAGTGTCCTGCACCGCTGAAAAAAGTTGAATCTTTCATTGCTACTTGGACGACCTGTCAGTACGATTTAGAGCTGTACTGCAAGCTACATAGTTGGTGGTACATTAGGTCTCAATTAGTCAGGCAATTAGCCACTGTAATTCTCTTGCAGTCTATTCTATCCACGTTCTTCAGGCGCATGGTTCTCCTTGCTGTGACTGACTGCCTCGACAATATTGCAGCAAGGTTTGGTGCCGGAAAAGGTTAGCACTGCAACTGAAAGCAATGGCTGAAAGTGAGGTTGAAGGTGAAGCGAGCTTGCATGTCACAGTCTTGTTCCTGGTGAGCCGAGCTCAGCTCTGAATTGCGCCGTGTGCAACACATGTCCAGAAACTGTCTTGTGCTCCACTGCTCTGATAGGAATAGAATTCAGATTTCTGCGTCAGCTCGTTTCCACTTGGTTGCGGCTCGTGAGATATATAATATACTTGGCAACGCTACCATGCTAGCGACGGATCGACGGAGTTTGCCAACGACTTTGATGCGTGAAAAGCAGGTAGCTAGTTTTTCTGACAGTCCACCGCAAAGCACTCTCGAGTTTTTTGTTCCACGGTTAAGCAACTGAATAAACAAGAACAGTTGTTTAGTGAAAACTCGTGGATAGGAGATGAACAAGCCAAAGTGATGAGCTCCATGCATGCATGAGAATGGGACCGACAAAAAAATTCAGAGACCACCAGTCTGCTGTTGCCGTTGACATGTCACCGAGACCACAAATCTCAGCTCAAATATTGAAATCGTCGAGTCTTCAGAAAAAAATGTGGAAATCATTCATTCTTCAGCAAAAAGAATATTGAAATCATCCAGTCTTGACAAAAAGAAAGAGTATTGAATTCATCCGGTCTTCAGAAAAGAATTGCACATATCTGAATCAATGGTTGATACACGGACAGACAAACAGACACAATATCTGAATGGAAAGCACGAAGCGCTAGAGCTCGTTTGTGCCTGTCGTTCGATCGTCCGTCAGTTTTCAGACGATCAGATGTACAAAACGTATCACCGCACTGATCGCAGTTCACATCAGGACTTGGATTGACGTCCATGGCGAGTACAGGTACAGCGGCCGGCCGGCCGGCGGGGCCGGGCCCAGCGTAGAAGACGACGTCCTAACGTAATGGCTCCAATCCCCGTTCAGTTTCCAACATTGAAAAGATCTCGAATTCCGTCAAGAAAGTTGTCCTGTCCGATCTCACAAGCGCGCAGCGCAGCGATCTCCTGCGGGCCATCTGCTCCTAATTGCTGATGGCCCCCCGATCCCATCACATTTCTGAAAAATCAATCATTCGGAAACTCAAAACAGATGAATCAGCCACACGAAAATCAGGCAAGTTTATACGTCTTGAGGATCGAAGCGATGGCGATGTGTCTGTATTTATTTCTGCGAAAGAGAAGCGTGAAGCAAGCCAGAAGCTTCACGCGGGCATTCAGAATTGCGACGTGTATCTGTAGGAGTGTGGAGCCTCCTGCACAAGAGAGAATCAGACAATCAGACAGGACCTATATTCTTCCTAACCCGTGCGTGCGGCTACGACTGAATAAACAAACAAATAAATGTGCTATCGTATATGTTTATCCGATGATTAAATACGAAACAGTGTCTTTGCTTGCCTTGACATGCACCAAACGAAGTTCAGATTTGGTGAAATGGGTATGGACTAGAAAAAAGGAGAGAGAAAATAGAGGAAATTAAAATGAGTGTGCATGCAGTGTGCTTGGAAGCTACGTGCGAGGAGCAAACGACGTCGCAACTGAACAAGACTGTGTCTTCTACAAAGCTGCAGCAGCTTTGCAAAAGCCCTACAAAAACAATAGTACTTCATCATTATATTAAAAAAAACAATAGTACTTCTGATGGATCCTATCTGTCGTGATTGCAACAGCAACGTTGAAACTGCGTATTTACATGTATACAAACATATAGATTTTTTAGGTCTATAGGATTAACAATCTTGCAAGCTTTAGCCCATTGACTCTGAGATTCGGCGTTTAGGGGCGCACGGAATTGAACGAGCGCCCGTGTGGAGGATCCATCCCGAAAAATCCTGTGCGTTCAGCAACCGAACAGGGGTGGCGTTTGCAGAGTTTTTGTTTACTCCGGTGTCGGCTGAGTCGCAGCTCGCCACGATTTTGGGTCTGTCCGGTCAGATCTTGTACACGAGCTTGTCTACGGAAATTAAGCTACGGAAAACGTGTTCGTATTCTTGGGTGCACGTATCTGTACACGCCTGTGCTCTTCTCTTTGGCGAGCACGACTCGTGGCTATTTTTATGCTGGGCCCAGCAGCGGTTCCTCTGTATATTAGTAACACAACTATATATATAATTTTTTAAACGAACCGGAGTAACACAACTATATTAGTAGGACTTTACTTTTACTGAAAAAAAATACTTTTACTCTATTGCATTGTTGTGTTGTTCTTGTTCCCTGGATTAAGTACTGGGACAAACTTCTGGGTCTCATCGGCAATAGAGTCCAGGAGGAAGCTACGTGCAAGCAGCTCAGAGTGTACTGGAAGCGTAATCTAATGCTTCATGCTTGGTGCCTGGCAGGAGCTAAGACCATAAGGACAGGTTATTAGTTACCCACTCCTAATTGATTCTTTAGCTCGCTAATCTCGCTTAACTTGCCTAGCTAATCCGTAGAAGGATCCTGTTGAGTCCGACATGAAGATCGAGGGAGCGTACGATCGAGGCGTCAACGACTCATCATCTCCATCAAACGACATGAAGATGCTGTCTGCATGCGAATCAGGAGGCACGGGGCTGCAGCCTTCAGGAGGGATACGCAAGTGTTCGTCTGTCTCTCCAGGCTTTGCCATTTCGTGTGTGCGTCGCCGTTCGTGGACGCTCATGCACAAACAAATTAAACCATGCGTGCGTGCATGGTGTAGCTTCAAGTCATTGCTTGATGGTGCAGCCCATGATTACATTCCTGGAATCAGGTGGTAGCTTGCATTCCCAGTTATTCATAACTCAAAAGCGTTTATTTGAAAAAAGAAGGTATTCATATATGTATCCGTTCAGTGATCATGAATTTTGGTTGGCAGAGGGAGGGCGAGGCTCCAGCAGCCCGCGCGTGTGACAGCGGGAGGGCGAGCAGCACTTCCAGCAGTTGCGCACATAGGAGCACTCCCTCCACTCCAAGTTGTTGATTGTTTTAGTTTTTCAAAATGTATAGATTTTACGACGTACCTAAATATAATATATATTAGGTGTATAGCAAAAAATTTGTATTTAAAAAATTCAAAATGACTTACAATTAGAACAAAAGTGTACTATTTTTATCTTGTCAAAGAGACAACTTTGTTAAGTGTCTTTACATTTTATAAGATAACTCGTACTAGCATATATCTTTATCCTCTGCACACACTAGAAATATATTGTAAAAATATGATACTTTTTTGGGGGATGAATACTCGAACTCAAAAAACTCAGTGTGAGGCATAACACTCAACTTGCTAGCCAATTCAACCTCATACTAATTATTGCATATTTACTTAGTATAATTCTTATGAGCAGTTCTTACAGTGCTTCAATAATCTAGACAGTATCTCAAGGGTATTAAAAAGAATGAATCAAACTATGTTTTTATAGGGAAAAGTCAAAATTTAAAGTGTCTTAAAGATGCCCCTAATAATCTATATTGACATTTGTTGGCGCTAAAAAATCGGCCGATGATCCTCAGCGTCGGACACACGATCCGGGAGAATCTGCTTAAATCCTGTTCAGGTTATCGCTCTGGTGTGTTTCACGCGGCGTGCCAGTCAATCTGACCTGTTGATTGACAAGAAAATAAACGTATCAAATTCCAGGAGTTTCGATCGGCTAAAGTTCCGATCTGTCTTGAAAAGTATCATTGTCAAGATTAGCGGATCAAGACTTAGACTAGTAAATTTCTTTTATGTGCGTAAGACTTCAGATGGTGGCGTGGGAGACACGGGGTTTAGACTGGTTCGGGCAAGGGAATGCCCTACGTCCAGTATCGGGTCCTGCTCGTGTTGCCCATGCGGGGTTCTGTAGTAGGGGTTACAGGAGTGCGAGAGAGGGAGCTGATCCCAGGTCTCTTGGGTGTGCACTGATGCTCTAGATGGGTGTCCGTGTGTTCCGTTCGCTGGGAAACGTTTGTTGTGCTTTGAGTTGTCCGAGGAGCCTCCCCTGTCTCAGGCCCCCGGTTCTCCTTTTATAGCGTAAGGAGGCCACCGAGGTTACAGACCAGACCGGGTGTGAGGAAAAGTAAAGGAGATAAACATAGCTACGTGAAAAACCACACGAGGGGAGGAACCAAGTCCCCAGATCACCGGCGTCCTCGCTAGCCCTCGACTTCTGCCGGCGCATTTGCCGGAGGAGGGCGGCCGCCGTCGCGTCCCGTCGACGATCTCCTCGGTGGCCGTCGCAGCCAGGCGCGATGATGTTGTTTTGTCGTGGCTTTGGTGTCTGTTGGGAAGGCGGCGAATCCCGCCATCCTGCTGATGGTCCGCGGAAGGCGGACGTCGCGTCCCTGCCGCCGGACGCGCGGGGCGCGAGAACGGGCGAGGCCTGCTCCAGGCGGCGCAGGCCATGATTGCCCTATAGCGAATCGGAGGAGGTCGCAGCCACTGTAGCTCGTGTTGTGCGGCCGCGCATTGGTACTTTTGGCGGTTGCGTCGGGGACGCGGATATCCTTCTTCCTGACAGAACAACGGCTCATTTATGGTAAGATCGACAGGGGGACCCACGAGACCCGCGCCCGAGGCGGACACTTGTCTGGTAGGCCCAGGTTATCCCGACCCCCTGTGCTTGGAGTCGGGCGAGGCGGAATCCTGCGGCGGGGGGTCGGGCGCTCCCGACCCCAGACCCGCGATCGGTCGAGGCGGAGCTTGGTCTTCCGGGGGTCGGGAGCGCCCGACCCCGGGACACGGGGTCGGGCGAGGCGGAGCGTGACTCTCGCCTCCCATGTTGGGCGACGGCAGTCTTTGTCCCTTAGGTGGGCCTGGGCCTTTATGTCTTGTTGTTTCCATGAGCTTCAAGAGGTCGTTAATATTTTCCCCCAACAAGAAGCGTATCAGCGAATCGGCCGATTTACTGTAGAGATAACCGTCTATAGAACAGCCGATGATCACGTAGCGATTGTAAAGAAACTACTAGAGTAATTCAAACAACGCTACAAATGCAACACTTGAAATAGATCTAATCGGCTATATGAGAATAACAATGATAAAGCCGACAGTTCAAATCTCAAGCTAGATAACTTGTGATAAAACTAGAGCAATAGATAAAACCTATAATTCTAGTTAATATCGATAACTGGTGAATAAATCTAAACGAAACAACAGCGATGCACCCAAAGTTAAAGCTTAGATATTACTCGATAAGCGGAACTTACAAATCGACCGGAGATCGTGTCGATGCAGTCTTGCCAACTCGTACGAACTCGTGAAAAAGAAAAGGTTTCTGACAAAATCACCGACTTGAAAGTAAAGTGCGAGGAATAAGTAGATTTGTTGTATTGATTGATGTGTTTTTTACAAATCTCTAGAGACAGCTATTTATAACCTGTTACAACTGATTTCCTAAGCGACTAGGATTTATCTCTAATTTAAAATGATAACAAATATTTACAAATACAACTCGTATCGGAGTTGGTTATCATATTCCACGGGCCAACCTTCTTCTTTAACTAATCTTCTTCTCCGGCCCACTTTAGGCCCACACTGGCCAAGCCACTCCAACTTCCAATCGGCCGACCTTCATCAACTCTGTTCGCCAATCAGCCGAAACACTGTAGCGCCAATCGGCCGATTCCTAACTGTAGCTTTTAGCCTGCTACATCGGCCAATCTTTTCCTCCCCTTGACGCCGATTCAAAACACGTGTCAAAATCCGGCGTCAACAACATTTTACAGAATAACTTAAGAAAATGCCTTTAAGGTTCAAAATGTTTCAAGAGGTGTCTCAATACATGTGGCATCTTCTAAAATGCCACAAAAAACATCTGTATAATATACTGTGACATATTCATAAGAACAAATTATAAAATGTCTATTCTTGTAGTGCTGCACGCAAGGACGAGCTATAGGTCTGGCAGCCACGCTTGAGTACAAATGGCCACCGGAGGCGGCCGGCAAACAGGGAGAGGAGAGGTGAGGTGGGAGGGACGTGAACTGGTGAAGGATGAAGGGTAAGAGGTACTTTGTCTTTTCACCATATTCTGAAGATTTTTTTCTATTTTCTTTAACTTGTTTATTCCGAATGCAACTACAGAGTGAAGGGACAATGGAATGTTCATTTTTTTAAAAAAAAGGGTAAAATCATAAAGTAAAGAAAAATGATGGCAAAATCACAATTGGAGTTTAAAGTAGGGGTAAGAACGCAATAAGCCCGAACCTATATATCTTGGGTAGTGAAGGATGGATTGGGTTATTAAGCAAGTTCAGGATGGCCATTGGACATTAACTTGGTTTTTTTGTCGGGTTTTATATGATATGACAATAGAGCGTGGGTGGAGCTATCTAGAGCTTAGGTCATAAGTAACACACAAATTAGTTTGTCTATCATTATTGACAAGTTATATGTGACGGGTAAAGAACAATGCCCATCACTATTGCAACTATTATTTGTTGAAAAACGTATCCAAGTTGGAGGCTCCTTTTGAAGTCTCTAGGTGAAGCCACCTAGGATTCCTAGATGGACACTTTATAAAAAGAGAGAAATCCTAGAAATTCTCATAAAAAAGCAAAACACCTGGCCATCAATCGGTAGACTCAAATCATCATAGCCATTGGATCTATTATGTTTTTAAAAAATTACCCACCTATGCCATTATAAAAATAGTCTAAAGTAATCCCCTAAATCTATATCTAAATTACCCACCTCTGCCATTATATAAACTAACCAAAGTAACCCCCTAATCTTCATCAAAATTACCCACTTGTGCTATTATAAACAATATTTAAAATAACCCCCTAAATTTGCAACTAAATGCCCACCACTAATACTTAAAAAACTTAAAGTAACCCTTAAATTTGCATATATATTACTCACATATGCTAATATTAAAAATCACATAAGGTAACCCTACGTTTGAATCCAAATCATCTTAATTAA
Organism: Setaria viridis; assembly: GCF_005286985.2. Classification (NCBI taxonomy): domain Eukaryota; kingdom Viridiplantae; phylum Streptophyta; class Magnoliopsida; order Poales; family Poaceae; genus Setaria; species Setaria viridis. Next base: position 13,447,939 of record NC_048271.2, on the reverse strand, counting down.
AAATATATAGTAATATATGATTCTAAAACATCTATTTCTTACACTATTGGTATAAAATATAATAATTAAGATATATACGTATGATGTGTGTCACCATTTATAAACATATAGAGGAAGTGATGAGAATATAAATTTCTATGTTAAAATTATAGCTCCAAATTAGGATCATTAAACAATTTCAAGCGCATACCTACGATGCAAAAAGTAAAATGGTTAAAGATTATAAATATGGATGAAAATATTATAGACTAATTACTAACTAAATATATCACAATCGGATGAAGATAATACATATATATCTACTCTCTCCGTCCCAAATTACTATTTGTTTTAACTTTTCTAGAGACATAGCTTTTGTTATGCACCTAGATATATATTATGTCTATATACATAACAAAAGTTATGCATCTAGAAAATCCAAAATGTATAGTAATTTGGGATGGAGGGAGTATATAAATATTGTGTTTAAATATTTAACAAATGAGAGGTAGCTCAAGATAATAGTTTTATAGCAATGTGGTCTCTCTTTTTTTCATTGGAGACTTTGCATTAGTTCCCACGAGACACACTAGGAAAAAAAAGATAAATCCTAGAAATTCTCATAAAAATAAAAAAACATCAATCAATCCTGTAAACTCTAATAATCACAGCCATTTGATCTATTATATTTTTTAAAATTTACTCACCACTCTCATGATGAAAATATTAAAATTAAACTCTAAACCTATATCTAAATTACTGAGCTCGACCATTATAAAAAATAATATAAAGTAACCCCATAATTTTCATCCAATATACTCATACATATCATTATATAAAGCATAACTTAAAATACCATTTTTAATTTGTATCTATCTAAGTTACCCACATATTCGTTATTAAAAATAACCTAAAGTAAACACCTAAATTTTAATCTAATTATCTTCATGTGCATAATACAAAAATGTCCAAAAGTAAACTAATATATGATTCTAAATTACCTATTTATATCATTGTTAATATAGAAATACTAAGTTAAAGATTATATAGATGATGAGTGCAACCATTTTGACTATTTATACATGTATGTGAGGAATTGATGAAAAATATTGACTTTTATGTTAAACACGATGTATGGAGGTGCGATACAAAATGAAAAAAGTGTGAATGTGGATGAAAAAGTGTATATAGTAATTACTAATTAAAAATCAATCACAACTGGACAAAGATAAATACATATTGATATGAATATTATGTTGAAGTATTGAAAAAAATGAGAAAGTAGTAGGTAAAAAAATTTGATTATTAATTAGGAGTTTATTTTTTAAATACATTAGGTTTTAAAAACATTAGCCCTGTACGGAGCACGGGTTGATGGACTAGTTTAACTAACAGTAACATGACATAGTGACATGGTGTCACGGCTACTTGTCAAGAGTGGCCGTCATTTTAAAAAAAAAATGGTGCAAGAGTGGTCGTCATTTTTAAAAATGATTTTGGTGCAGTTGCTGCTACGCTACTACGATGACATGTCGGTCTGCACTCTGCACAGGCCCCCGATGGCCGATGGCGATAGTGAGCACTCTCGTACGCCACTATCACGTACTCGTGCCTGATCATGTAACCTCCAAGAACGTCTAGTAGCACTGCAGGTGGTGCAAAGAATTCAACCTCCAAGCTAGCTCCAGCTAGTCGGCCGGCTAGCGAATGGCGTTCCCGGTGAGCGTTTGCATGATTGGAGGAGATGGAGAGACGAGCTACGCCAAGAACTCCGCTATGCACGTTTCTCCCGTGCTCTCCTCTTGCGTCCCTTCACACGACGACGGTCACCGAATCTTCTCAGAGTGGCGTGCAGAGCAGACTAAGAGGGTGTTTGATACTAGGTGCTAAACTTTAACAGTGTCATATAGGATGTTCGGATGCTAATTAGGAGGATTAAACATAAGTTAATTATAAAACTAATTGCAGAACCCCTATGCTATTTCGCGAGACGAATCTATTAAGCCTAATTAATCCATCATTAGCAAATGGTTACTGTAGCACTACATTGTCATGGACTAATTAGGCTTAATAGATTCTCACGAATTAGACTCCATCTGTGCAATTAGTTTTGTAATTAGCCTATGTTTAGTACTCCTAATTAGCATCCAAAACATGTGCTAAACTTTAGCATGGGGTATCCAAACACCCCTAAGGGTGTTTGATACTAGATGCTACACTTTAGCAGTGTCACATCAGATGTTCGAATGCTAATTAAGAGGACTAAACATGAGTTAATTAGAAAACTAATTGTAGAACCTCTATGCTAATTCGCGAGACGAATCTATTAAGTCTAATTAATCCATCATTAGTAAATAATTACTGTAGCAACATATTATCAAATCATGGACTAATTAGGCTTAATAGATTCATCTCGCGAATTAGACTCCATCTGTGCAATTAGTTTTGTAATTAGTATATATTTAATACTTAATTAGTATCTAAATATCCGATGTGGCAGGTGCTAAACTTTGGCAGGATGTATCCAAACATCCTAAAACCTGGTCGAGGAGGCCATCTCGCACCTGTGCGCGGCGGCCATGCCGCGCTGCCTCCCGGTAGCGGATCTGGGGTGCTCGTCGGGCCCGAACGCGCTGGCGCTGGCGTCGGCCGCCGTCGACGCCGTGCGGCGCCACCAGCCGTCTGTGGCGGAGCAGCGGTGCCGGGAGATCTCCGTGTACCTCAACGACCTCCCGAACAACGACTTCAACACCGTGTTCAAGGACGTGCCGCCGTTCCTGCGGGAGCACGAGGAAGCCGAGAGCGGCGGCGAAGGGCCGCTCGTCATGGTGTTCGGCGCGCCGGGGTCGTTCTACGGCCGGCTCTTCCCCGCCGAGACGCTGCACTTGGTCTGCTCCTCCTTCAGCCTCTACTGGCTCTCCCAGGTTAATTTGCAACTAGTGTTTATCGCTGTAGTTTCGCCGGCCAAAAGAAGAGAAGCTTACTGTGAAGTAATAAATGATTGGCAGGTTCCGCAAGAACTGGTGGATGGACTATGGAGTGCTGATAAACAAGGGAAGCGTCTCGGCGGGGAGGACGAGCTCGCCGGCGGTCAACGCAGCCTACACCCGGCAGTTCGAGCAGGATTTCAAGCGCTTTCTGGCGGCGGGGGCGGAAGAAGTCGTCCCCGGCGGATGGATGGTGCTCTCCCTCTGCGGTAGGCCGGCCAATGATCTATCCAGCTAAGACAGGTACCCGGAGTTCATCGCCGAGATCCTACAGGACATGGCATCCCAGGTGGTCATACAGATGCTGAAATGCACGGCGGCAAGTAGGATCCGTTTGCTTGCCAATGCCTGCTTGGCTGACGGCGGATCGACTTGCAGGGGGTGATCGCGGCGGCGGAGGTGGACCCGTTCAACGAGCCGTTCTACAGCCCCTGCCTCGAGGAGCTGCGCGGCGCCGTGGAGCAGGAGGGATCCTTCGAGATCCTCGGCCTGGAGAGGCACGGCATCCTGGAGAGAGGGCCCTCGAGGAGCAAGGCCATGGCGAGGTTCACGCGCGTGCTGGACGAGTGGCTTGCTCGTCCAGCACTTCCGGGTCGAGGGCATCGGGGTCGCGTACGGCAGGGCGGCGGAGGAGCGGTTCATGGGTCCCGCCGCGGAGGAGGACACTACGGTCGTCGTCCTCGTCGTCTCTCTCAGGAGGAGGAGAAAATAGCGGTGGCCAGGCCATCTGTGCCTTCGCAAAAAATTCCATTCCTTTCCGAGTGACCATTCTGTTGTACCAGTGTTGAATGGTACTGCAAGCTACATTAGACCTCAAGTCCTCAATCATCAGTCAGGCAATCAGCCACTGTATTTCTTCAGCAAGCTAGGTAAGCACTGCCACTGGTGGAGCTGAAAGCCATGGTTGAAGTCTTGAAGATGAAGGGAGCTTGCTTGCCGCAGTTCCGCGACTGGTGAGCCGAGTTCAGCGCTGAATTGCGCCGTGCGCAACGCATGTCCAGAAAACCATATCGTGCTCCACCGCTCTGATAGGAATATCGTCGAGTTCAGAGCGCTAGAGCTCATTTGTGCTTGTCGTTCGATCGTCCGTCAGTTTTCCACAGTTCACATCAGGACAATGGGATTGACGTCCATGGCGAGTACAGTTACAGCGGCCGGCCGGGCCCAACGTAGAAGTCGACGTCCTAGCGTACTGGCTCCAGTCCCCGTTTAATTCCTTCCACAAAAAAAGAGAGCACAACGCAGCGATCTCCTGCGGACCACCTGCTCCTAATTGCATGCTGACGTCGCATTTCTGAAGAATTCTTTCTTAGAGACGAACATTTCTGAAGAAGCAATCATTCGGCAACGCAAAACCGATGAATAAGCCACGCGAAAATTAGGCGAATTTATTTTATCTCTTGGGGATCGAACGATGGCGACTTGTCTGTATTTATTTCAGCGAAAGAGAGGCGTAAAGCGAGCGAGCGGGCGTTCTGAATTGCGACGCGTAGACAGGAGTGTGGAGCCTCCTGCACTAGAGAGAATCAGACATTCAGACAGGACCTATATTCTTCCTAACCCGTGCGTGCGGATATGACTGAATAAACAAACAAATAGATGTGTTATCGTATATGCTTATCGGTTATCCAATGATTAAATACGAAACAGTGTCTTTGCTTGCCTTGACATGCACCAAACGAAGTTCAGGTCTGGTGCAATGGATATGGAACAGCAGATGCAGAGACAAAAGAAGAAAAAGGGAAATTAAAATGAGTGTGCAGTGTGCTTGGAAGCTACGTGCGAGGAGCAAACGACGTCGCAACTGAAACGAGACTGTGTCTTCTACTAAGCTGCTGCAGCTTTGCAAAAGCCCAACACAAAAACAATACCTCTGATGGATCCGATCTGTCCTGATTGCAACAGCAACGTTGAAACTGCGTATTTACACGTATATATAAACACATAAATTCTTTAGGACGATAGGATTAACAATTTCGCAAGCTTTTCGGCCATTGACTGCGAGATTCGGCGTTTAGGGGCGGCACCGAACATGAGCGCCCGTGCGGAGAAGATTTTGGCCTAAAAATCCTGTGCGTTCCGGCGACCGGACAGGGGTGGCGTTTGTTTACTCCGGTGTCGGCTGCATCGCACCTCGCCGCGATTCGGGCCTGTCCGGTCAGAACTCAGATCTTGCGCACCAGTTTTTCTGTGGAAAATCAAGCAGCGGAAAACGTGTTTGTCTTCTTGGGACTTGGGTACGGCCCAGCTCCGATTTCTCTGAATATTAGTATTACAACTGTTTTAGTACTTTATTTTTTACGAAAAAATACACTACTAAGTATGCAGTAGTATTGCATTGTGTTGTTCTTGTTCCTTGACCAAACGTCCGGGGTCTCATAAACAAAAACAATAGTCAAGTACAAGAGGAAACTACGTGCAAGCAGCTCACGGTGTACTGGAAGCGTAATCTAATGCCGGCGATGCGACCTGTTGCCTGGAGGACAGCAGGTTAGTTAACCACTCCCTAATTGATTCTTAGCTCGCTACAATCCCGTTTAAGTTGCCTAATCCGTATAAGGATCCGATTGACTCCGACATGAAGATCGAGCGAGCGTACGATCGAGTCGTCAACCAGCGAGAGATGCCGGCAGCCTGCGTGCGAATCAGGAGGCAGAGCCGCAGGACGGATACGCTAGTGTTCGTCGTCGCCCGTCGCCTGACGGCCCGAGTCATCGGCGTGTCGGGGTCCGTCACCCTTTTCGTGTGTGCGTCGTTCGAGGAAGCTCGTGCACAAACGAGCCACGCGTGCGTGCATGGTGTAACTTCAAGTCATGGCACCTGCCACGGTGCCACCTCCTTCTGGATTTTGCTTGATGGTGCAGGTCATGATTACTTTGTGGAACGAGGTGTAGCTTGCATTCGCAGTCATCCATAAATTCAAAAGCGTTTGCTTGAAAAAAAGTGTGAATGGAACTACGTGATATAAAGTTACACTCGTGCAAGAAAAAAGGAATCTAATCAAATGATCCTCTCCTCTTAGTTTCATTTTCCTTTCACAGTTCACAACTGCAGAGGCATGCGGCACGTAACAACCCTCTTCTCTAAACTCGAACTACTCGACTTTTTGAGAAACGAAGTCATAGCATCTCATTTACATTTTTACGTATCCTCAAATCATGTAAAAATATTAATTTGGTCTCCCGGTCATGACATCAACAGATCACCACGACGAACCCGGGGGCATCAGGCTGAAAGAAAACCCACTTCCCTTTTTTTGGAGAGAGGACAAAGTCCATTCCTCTTTTTTTAGAAGAGAAAGCCCGTTCCTCTTCTGACGACGACCCGAGAGCATCCGAGCCCAAAATGGCAGTATGGGCCGGCCCATCGAGAAGAGAGCTGTTCGTCTTCGTCTTCGTCTTCGTCCACCTCAGCGATCTCATCCAATGATCCAAACACAAAACCCAACAACTGCCACTTCGCTTCCATACTTCCGTGTCTTCCCTGCCTTCTCCTCCTCACTCCCCACTTTTCCAAAATCCCAAGCGCCCAACACCTCGAGCTCCCGAGTCCCGAGGAGGAGGCGGCTTCGCCGAGCAAATGCACCGAGCCATCCGCGCAGCGGCGGCCGCCGCCGGGCGTGCGCTGTCGTCGGCGACGGCGTCGCCCTCCCCTCCCCACGGGCCCCGCGCGCCTGGCTGGGCCGCGACCCGGTGGCTCTGCAGCGGCCGGGAGGCGCTCAGCTACGACGTGGTGATCGTGGGCGCCGGGCCCGCGGGGCTCGCAGCGGCGATCCGGCTCAAGCAGCTCTGCCGCGCCGCCGACGCCGACCTCTCCGTCTGCGTTCTCGAGAAGGGCTCCGAAGTCGGTACGCCGCCTCGCGCGCGTCCCCTTCTTACTTTCGGAGCAGCGATGTGCCCTGCCTTTCGTCTGATTTGGGCAATTTTTCTGGTTGCGCCGCAGGTGCTCATGTGCTTTCGGGGAATGTGTTCGAGCCCCGGGCGTTGGACGAGCTGATTCCCAAGTGGAGGCAGGAGGATGTACGCATTTCTGTACTCTGAACAATGATGAGTTTTAACTTCTTCTTTATTTGGCTCATGTATTTAGGGACGAAGTGTTACCTGTGATCATGTGGTTGATTCACTTCACACTTGATTTGGATTCATTCAACTGATCATGACTATTTTTTATCAAGTTTCCAATTCAAGAATACAACAACTGCAATTGCTAGTCATATGGATATACTTATAACATAATCGGGAATCCAAACATTTTGAGAATATCGAATTCCCAGATGGAGGGCATTTTGCTGGATATGCCTGTGTTGCTGTACTGTATGTGTGGTTTTCCTTGAATAATTTTCTTGTTGGGAATGCAGATTTGAATAGTGTAGAATTTTAGATTGGGAAGCACAAAGGTGCTGGTTTTTTATGCGGTTATGTTGTGTTTGACAGGCCCCAATCAGAGTTCCTGTGTCTTCTGACAAGTTCTGGTTGTTAACGAAGAACCGAGCATGGACACTTCCATCTCCATTTGACAACAAAGGAAACTACGTGATCAGGTGCCAACATTTTGCTGTATTCAATGTTCACCATCTAGATCCACGTTCTGGAGGATCAGGCTTTCCTGACAAATCTACTTGTGTCCAGCTTAAGCCAATTGGTGCGATGGATGGCCACGAAAGCAGAGGAGTTGGGTGTTGAAGTATATCCAGGTTTTGCTGCTAGCGAGGTACCATCATTCTTCATTGTAGAAAGTCATATGTGGAAGGACTAATTTCTGTCTGAATTCTTGTCTAACAGATCCTTTATGATGAAAATCAAATAGTTACAGGCGTCGCAACCAATGATGTTGGTATTGCTAAGGATGGCACCAAAAGGGAAACTTTCCAACCTGGTGTAGAACTAAGAGGCAAGTAACTTCCCTTCCTACCGATCACTAGATCAGGGATAAACATCTGCCGCACATATATATGCTAAAATGTAGAGTGCGTATTGAGTTAGTCCGTGGCCTTTTTTTCTTGTTTAGAATTTGGATAGGGTAATATCCATTTTTATTATTTTTATAAATTTGATAAGTTCATTTTCCATTCTGTTTGTTCTTCTCATCGTCAGCTACTTAGAAAATGCAGGGCGAATAACACTGCTTGCTGAGGGTTGCCGAGGTTCATTATCAGAGGTAAGCATGCGGAATGCTAGTTTCACAAATTTGTTAGTTAAATATTCTTTTTTATGATTGCAGTTTGATGCTAAAGCCTAATATATTTCAGAAAATAATAAGGAACCACAAGCTCAGAGAAAGAGGGCAAGGGCAGCATCAGACATATGCTCTTGGAATTAAGGAGGTATTTGATATTCGTTATACCACTTCCAGTTTTCAAATACCTTGTTTTAAATTTTGATAGAACCAACTTTATACCTCATAATGAACACATGATCCTCTCTGCCTGAGTTATGTCAGCTCTCGTGCATTGTTGTACGGACAATATGCCATATATGCTGTAGGAATGTTAATACAGCTTTGGTCATCTGTATTTATGTTATTTTTACATATCTTTGTTTGTTTTACCTGGTCAATGTTTTTCAGGAATTACACTGTTCCATTTGTATTTTAGTTTATTGGATTATGACTTATGAGCTCTCTCTTTAACAACTTTCACATTTTCCCCCTAATACTTGTAAATGAGTTAGTAATTTATTCTTAGATTTGGGAGATTGAAGAAGGAAAGCATGAGCCAGGTTCTGTTATTCATACTGTTGGATGGCCTTTGGACAAGAAAACATATGGGGGATCATTCCTATACCACCTTGATGATCGACAGGTAACTTTTCAGTTAGACATGCAAATTTGCACTTGATGTATTCTGAGTCATTCTGCCATACGAGTAAAGATGTAATATTCTATCCTCATGTTTTACTTTTCTGATAAAGGAGAAAGACATAGGTTGCATTTGCACAAATTAAGCAACTTTAATACTGTTTCCCCACTGCTCATGCTTAGCGAAGTGTGCTATTTAGCAGGAACCAGGAAAAGAAAAACATTTGGTTAGTTTGTTCTCAAAAGGAGTTTTAAAGTCATCAGTTGACCACTTATCACGGATTCATGGGGGCCTTTAGCTGTAGGCTGGATAGCTAGATATGGATGGGTTTCTTCTCATGGCTTCCTGCAATGTTTATTTGGAGTTTTAGACATTTAGATTACTGATGGCTAAGTAGTAAGTGATTATACTTAATCCACTATCTGTTCTCATTTGTTCAGTTAGCGATTGGTCTGGTTGTTGCATTGAATTATCGAAATCCTTTCCTGAGTCCATACGATGAATTCCAGGTATGTGGTTTTCTTTGTAGATGCATTTTGATGCATTAGATGGGTGGTTTAGAAGACAGACAGATTCTGTACAGTTTAACAAACACAAAGGATCATCGTTTCTCTAAATATTCTGTGATCGTATTTCAGAAATTCAAGCAGCACCCTGCTGTCAGAAAACTTTTGGAAGGTGGAACAGCCATTCAGTATGGTGCTCGTACTCTGAATGAAGGTGGTTTCCAGGTAAGCTGGCATTTGAAAAGACATGGCTATTTTGTAGCAAATAGACACATGTACAGGATTTATATTCTATCCATATTGAGCATTCTATTAGTCATTGCACATGGCATCACTAATTTCACATCGGATCATTGGTTAACTACACACTATGGCCTTAGTGAGCTGAAATACAGCTCTGTACATTCATTATGCTGTTATTGCTACACATTGCAATTTGCAGCATTTGTTCAAGCAATTTTTACTCCTGTTACCTGTACCTACTTTGCATTTTTGTTTTTGGCAACTGTCCTGATAATGCAGACATTGATGAAGTTAATGTATTTCAGTCGATACCATATCCAGTTTTCCCTGGAGGCGCAATTATTGGATGCTCTGCAGGATTTCTAAATGTTCCCAAAATAAAAGGAACCCATACGGCTATGAAATCAGGTATCTTTTTCCAGAAATGTTTAGTTTGTTTGAAATTTAACTAGATTTATGGTGTACTTAATTGCCAGCTCTGTTGGTATAATTGGTACCCAGCTTCATGGTTGATGTTAATATCTGTGCCTGCCTGCCCTATGTATTTTGCTTTGACATCCTCTTCAGCACTAATTCCGTTCTATTTACCGATTTCATTTATGAATTATTTGCATACTTTGAGCTTAGTACTAATTTTTAGTACATTGATAAGCCTTGTACTAAAGTGAGGGATGTGTAAATAAAGGTATGCTTGCGGCGGAAGCGACTTTCAAGGCTCTCATTGAAGGATGTTCCATGGAACTGTACTGGGAGAATCTCAAGAAGTCATGGATATGGGAAGAGCTTCATAAAGCTAGGAATTATAGACCAGTATGTGGTTATTTTATACCAATTTTCCCACAACCTTGTCTTTGCTATCTGGTCAACAAGTCCCATAAACTGACGGGGTAAATGAAGGAGGCAAATTCTGCCATTCTCTTAACACAGTAAGCTGAACATGTATTTATTACTGTTTTCCCCCAGGCATTCGAATACGGATTTATTCCGGGCATGGGTTTGTCTGCACTGGAACGGTGAGGTTCCTATTAAAATTATTACTTGAGCTTAGTCATGGAAATATTCTATTTGCTGACTCATGTTGATCTGTTAACTTTTAGCTACATATTCAAAGGAAAGACACCTTATACATTGAAGCATGGTAAACCTGACCATGAAGCAACAAATGTGAGTGTGCAGCACTGCTGTTGCCTGTACTGCTGAGTGCTTTGTAAAAAACCATGCAAATGCACAGCATCAACCCTTTTTCTCACCATTGAGAATGATAAAAGATTTCCTTATGCACAGGCAGCCAATATGCATGCGCCTATTCAATATCCTAAACCAGATGGACAGATAACCTTCGATGTTCCAACTTCTTTATACAGGTACTGCCTGCAGCAAGAATGAAAAAAAGGATTTTATCTTCTCCATATCTGTGCCTGTTAACTATTGCTTTGCTATTCATGGGTTTAGAAGTACACCAAATGCCTTAGATGTATCTAGACATGGCATAGAATTGATTACACAAATTTGTGTCACCCTGAGACTTACCCAATTGATCATTAATGACAAGTTATTTTTCAATTAGACTTTTGAACCTCAAGAGGCGGTTGAGTGAATGTATTTGGAAGGTGTATATTGTGCTTATTACAGGTTTGAGGTGGCGTAGCCGCTAGAAATGTACTTACCAAATATATTTTCATTCTATACTCTAATCATCCATCATTCCTTTGGTACAGGAGCAATACAAACCATGAGCATGATCAGCCTCCTCATCTCCGCTTGAGGGATCCTACTCTACCTGAAAAAGTAAATCTTCCAGTGTATGCTGGACCAGAATCACGTTACTGTCCAGCCCGAGTTTACGAGTATGTAAAAATTAGCCACTGTTGAAATTCTTGCTGTCCCTATCTGCATCAGCGATGGTTAAGTGCTTGGTGGACAGAACAGTCTCTTCTGATCATTATCTATGGTCCTGTTTTCTTGCAGATATGTCTCTGACGAGAAAGGTGATCCAAAGCTTCACATAAATGCACAAAACTGTCTTCATTGCAAGGTAAAACGTTTTTGCTGGTGGTTGAGGGACTTCGCATTCTCCTAGATATGTGCATGAGTTGCATTAAAAAATCTGTATGTATCATACATTTGAATTGAATATCCACAGAGGCAGGGTAGCGTAGTTTATCTCCATTCCTTTAATTGACCATATGCAGAATGGATTTATCTTCCCAATGCCCATGACTGTATTGTACCATGTATAAATTGACAGGGCAATTCTAAGACATCTCATGAATCAATGCACAATTGTGATTGGTGTGATCTTAATCACAACGAATTCAAACTTCTTAGGCTCGCCTTGCCTCTTTTCTGTACCTGGCTATCTGCTTCCATCTTCTGCTGCTCATCCGGACCTGAATGACATGTTGACTGTACTGCAGGCATGCGACATCAAAGATCCAAAGCAAAACATCGAGTGGACTGTTCCAGAAGGCGGAGGTGGCCCTGGTTATACTGTGATGTAGATGTCAAGGAAACCTGTGATGCTGTTCATTCAGCACGAACCTGAGCCATTCCTGTCTTCATTAGAGCTGGAAGCTGCATCATGTAGCTAGTATAATAAGCAACTTCACTAGCAGCTCGCACTGCACAGGATGTTCCTAGAGCTTGGTACTTGATACTGATCACTGATCAGCATGTGGTGCAGCCAGCTAACATCCTCACACAGTACAGGAAGGAAGGCTTCGTGCGTTGTAGCTCGATTCATATGGATGAAATGAAATCAATCATAAATACTTCGTTAGACTGCACACACAAGAAGCCTTCTTTTCCTGTACTGTGAATGCCCTTTGCCGGCCACGACGATGGTGACGCCCTCGAGTGCCATCCCCCTCCTTGAGGCATCATCAAGGCATTTCCCCGGTCGACAGTGGCAACCATCAGATGCATCGGCAGTCATGGGTGCAAGGGTCTGCGCTGTGGTGGTGTGGCCGGCGGCAGTCAGCTCGGTTGCACGTTTGTGGTGCCATGGTGGCGTGGCCGGTGGCGGCCAAGCGAGGTGGGCCAGTGGCGGCATGGTGGCATGGCTGGTGGCACCGGGCCGCTTCTTGCGTACCAGATTTGCTCCGGGTGACTTGAAGCCGCCGTGGCGGTGGTTGAGGAGAGGCTTGGCACGCCAGGAGTGGCTAGCTGGGGGGGTTTGAAAATGGCTGGTGTCGACGGCGTCTTTGATGTTGTGTCGTTCTTGAAAACAATATCAAGCAATTTTGGTATGGTGCTGTTCGGCTCCCCCTTGGCTGTGACAGTCACCTGCGAGGTGTTCCTTTTCTTTTCTTTCTCAAATTAAGAAAAAAAAAACAAAAAAAGAGCAGTTGGCGGTGGTGTTTGTGCTGTGAGGTCGGTGCTCCACAGGCAGCTAGCGATGCTACGGAGGTGTTTCGACGGTTTTGAGGAGCTGCGGCGGAGTGATGATGTTGTGCAGTACGTGTTGATGATCCAATCCGACCAGCAATTATTGTTGTTGAATTGTGTTGAGCTGAGTGGGGGTGTTGTGGGATATAGGTGTTTCAACGGCTTTGAGGAGCTGTGGCGGAGTGATGATGTTGTGCAGCACGTGTTGATGATCCGATCAGCAATTATGTTGTTGAATTGTGTTGAGCTGAGTGGGGGGTGTCGTGTTGATATCCCAATTTAACCGTCTAGTGTTATTATTCAGTTGAGTAGTGAGGTCATGTTGATGTCCCAGAACACTTCTTCACCGGCTCCCTGCAGCCGAAACGAGCACTGAACACGGCAAGTCGCAAAGGTACATGTGAAAATGATGCAGCAGCAGTAGCTGTAGCAGGAGATGAGCACCTGCATCTGACGACATGGATTCTGTAAATGAAACAGAAGCAAAGAGAAATATCTCTTCTGACAGTTGCTGGTAACATTCCCAGCAGTAAAATAAGTAATGTACAGGACCTGAAGATCTTCACCGTTGGAGATTCCATCTCCTGAATAGTTTGCTGCACACTGCCAGTTAAACAATGGAAGAGGGCACCAACGATGTACACAGCCAAATTCAGCATGGAGTGGGGCACCAAATCGTCATTGTTTCGGCACTGCAGAGCAGAAAAGGAACCGCGTCCCACCCACTTTACACTACACGTTACCAGTCTCATAAGTCGTCTCATACAGCGTCATGTAGGAATTTTGATGATGTGGAGGAGAGATAAAGAAGAAGTTTCGCGAAAGAATCGCCTCATGAGTAGATTTTAGGAGCACGAGACAACTCAACAACCATTGCACAAGTTGTTGTTGTCATACAACTCATAATATTTCTTTTTTCATATGCACAAATTAAAAAATTATATAGCTCTACCACACAACTTAACCCACTGTACGGATTGTCTGCTAAGTTGTCTCAAGACTACATGTCAATGAGACTATTTATTAGACGATACCATTTATTAAACGACACCAACATACTTGCCATTGTTGCAACCAAATTTTCCAACGCCAGTTCACTATTCCAGGGAAGGTTCAATGTCATCGGAAAACAACAACACCAGAATCAATCAACGGGTCATATCATCATCGGGGCAAAGTTGAGGGGAAAAAACACGATTGATATTCCTTAACGATGAGCATTGATTCATAGACCGATTGCAGCTACACAATAGACTAACTCCAGCTACCCACTCATAGGCTACATACTACCCAATCCTAATCTCCCGACATCTCACTATTAACAGACCAGATCGATGAAAGAAACTGCATTGGTGCGACAAATGAACAGAATGTTGAGGAATGAAATCTCTGCAGCACAAAACGAACCAATCCAACCCAATGCAGTATCACCAACCAATCGATCGATCAATTCTCCTTGTTGTCGTCTTCCTTCTTGGCATCCTTGTCCTCGATGAGAGCTTGAGCTTCTCCTCGGCCTTGAGCTTGTCCTTCTCAGCCTTGAGCTCCTCTGCCTCCTTGATACAGAGGTCGGCAAACTCGCAGTCCCTGTATCGCTCGAACCATGGCCCGCCGCAGGTGTAGTGTATGGCCCTGGTGTGCGTGGCCGGGTCGGCAGGGTCGACCCTGTTGTGGTCAACGAGGAAGTTCCAGACGAAGGGCACCTCCCCGATCTCGTCGTTGTCGAGCCAGGCGAAGCGGTGGAGGAATACGCCAGTCTGGGTGCTGACGGTGTCGGGCGTGAGTGCAGCGACGTTCTTTGGGTGGGCGTAGTTGTAGAGCACCATGGAGGACCAGTTCTTGTGCAGGTACATCGTCTGGATGGCACCGTCCATCTTGGTGGCCCCGGCGGGCTCGTACACGTGCTTGACGCAGGCGACGGCTAGGCGGTCGGCGTCGGCGCCCGGCGGGGCGGCGGCGGCGAGGAGGCCGGCGACGTCGGCGAGGTAGAGGAAGTCGCAGTCGATGAAGAGTGCCCAACCGCGGTAGCTCGCGAGGTAGGGGGTGAGGAAGCGCGTGAAGGAGAACTCGGTGCTCTCGGTGGGCCCGCGCCCGCCAATAGAGCCCCACGGCGTGGAGGTCCAGCTGGCGGACGGGGCGCACGTCAAGCGGGATGGTGGCGTGCCGGAGCTGCGGCGGCACACCTCGTACGCCTCGTGCTCCTGCGGGTCGTACCCACAAACACGCGGAATGGCTCCCCAGCCGGCGGCGACGGCGGTGGCGCCGGCAACATGGGTTGGTGCGAGAGGTGGAGTAGGGTGGAATGGGATTGGGACAGAGACGAAACGGGTGCGGGGGTGCCGGGCCTTTAATGGGCGGGGGACCGGAGATTGGGAGGTGGGGCTCGAGCTTAAGATGGCGAGGGGGGCGTGAGGGGATTCCTTTCAGTTTCACCGGCAGATGGAGAAAGGATCTGCCGTGCCGGTGCCGCGGCCTGTTTCCAGTGGGCACTCGCTCTAAGGCACTCGCTCCTAAAAATAAGGCGCGTCCACCCGCATGGGTCAATGACGCGTGGAACCAGGAGGGGGTTGTAACAACCTAGATTAATTAAGCTATGTTTTAATCTTAAACAAGTCCTTTGTGCTTAAAGAAGAGCTTGGGCAACATTAAGGTAAGTGAAAGTACTCTTTTGCCCTTCACAAGCTTAAAACACTGCTCAAACCATAACTCAAATTTTCGCTTGGGAACTTAAAAATCTGTCCAACTAAGAGTGGGGGAAACTCAACTTTCCTAACAACCTTGCTTTAAGGAGCAAGTTTGAAATCTGCCCCGAAAGCCTTCCAAATCCAGGTCAAAGTCCCCTAGTCTGGTCAACTCAGCCTCCTTTAGCCATTCCGGCTAAGTCTGGAAAATCAGCCTGACCTGGCGCCTTAGGGCGGGTTTATCTTTTAAATCTTTTAAATGTTGAGCAGGACATCTGAAAACTCTTTTTTTAAAAGTTGGAGAACTAAGTTCCTACAACAACTTTGTTAATTGGACCTTGGTCCAATTCACCTCCGAAGCTTCCCAAATCTGCAGCTCAAGTCAGCCCATAACCCCGATAACCAGTAAAAAACGCCGCTTTTCTCTAAGTCCTAAAAACAGGCGTTCCTCCAAACTTTAAAGCGTTGAATCTTCAAATCCACCGCGTTTTTGAGCCCGGTCATTACAAAAGTTGGACCTTGGTCTGTGTTCTACAACTCTTGTAAAGGAAGTCAACGTGGTGCGGTTTGAAAATCGGGAAATCCAGAGGCTTGAAGATGGGCCCGGCAAAGGATCTCGCGGATCCGTCGGCCAGACAGCGCCAGAGCGCGCGTGCGCCGTGCTCCAGAGCATCGCCGCCGCGTGGCGTGGCCTCACCGGCGAGTGCCGTCTCGCCCAGTCGCCGGCCACGCCAGGCGCGCTGCCCGCAGCTCCACCGCCGCCCCGGCCACTCCGCGACCGAAGACCGGCCGCTACCCCTCCGGTGCTGCCTCGCCTCCTGCGCGCATCCGCCCCACCCGGATCCCCAGCCGCGCGCCCCAACGACCCTCCCGTCACACCTCGGCTGCGCTGCCCACGCGCGCGCCCCCTCGACGCTGCCGCCTCCGCCAACCGCCGCACAGGCAATGACAGCTCCTTCCCCCGCCTCGCCAGTAGCATGCCCCACCTCGCTAGTAGCGTGCCCTGGTAGAGCCGCTAGTCCCGCGCATGCTCGCGTCACACCGCTCGCCCTGTCACCTCGCCTGCAGTGCCCTTCCCTCCCTCTTGTCCGCCAATGCCGCCATCGCCATCGATGGCCGCGACAGCACGCGTCCGCCCTTCTCCGGCCCACCGGCGCATGCCTTCACCCAGTAACCAGCGTGACGCGACCCCACACCCGCGCAGACCTAGCAGATCCGTGTGCCTAGCAAACCCGCTTTGCCCCAACCCCCAAATCCTTGCTGCCCAACCAGGGCAAGATTGCGTCCGACCTCGCCAATGGAGGCGCTGACCAATCGCCGCCGCGACAGAGCACTTCCTTCTCCCTCGATCTTACCCTCTCACTCGCTTGAGCTCGTTTCCTTCCTCGGAACACTTCTGCGCATCTATAAAAAGGTACCGAAGCCTCTTACCGAAGTTCCCTTAGCAACCACCGCCTTTGCCGCACTACCTGCTCTATTTTTCTCCACCGCACTCATTGTCGCGCTTGGAGCTGCCACTCCGGCCAGCCCCGCGCAGTGATTCCTTCACCGTCAACTTCGCCTTGGTCGCCTAGAGCTCGCCGACCCATTCGAAGAGCTCGCCGACCTGCTCAAGGAGCCTCTGAGGCCCCTGTCTCGCCGGATCGCCGCCGCCAGTTTCCGCGACACCGACCCGAGCCGCCATTTTTTCTCGTTCCGCCTCGGCTTGTTTCTTCCTGACCCGGAGACCTCGTCAGTAAGACCAGAGGTGAGCTGCCAACCCCTTTCCAACTCTTCCCGACCCTGAATCGTCCGTGAAAGCGACTGGACCTTGTCCGCCTCACCCGAGTGCTGTCCGCCTCGCCCGAAGGCTCGATTGTGTCTTTTCTTTTGACTGAGGGTATCTGTGTTAAATTCCGAGGACTTCTCTGTGTTAAATCTGAGGATCCCGGTACAGTTATTCCTTAGGTCTAAGGGTCAGATCGTAAGTTTTCCCCCGATCCAGCTCTTTTAACTTGTTTTAAATCGACAGAAACTTGGAAATTACATCTTAAATCAAGGAAAATCAGAAAAATGTGAAATCACTTTGGTTGGAATCCTCGTTCTGAGTAGAATCCAATAAAGTAGATTTTGCACCTTTTCCTTTAGTGTTGCTACAGTTTTGAGTTTAAATCCTTGCAAATATTGTTGAAATCCCTGTCTAAGTAGCTTATCCTTGCATTGCATTCGTGTAGAGCTAAACCTCGCCGACGGAACCTACGAGCTTCACTCGGCGCCGGAAGACGAAGTCGTAGCTGAGCAGCCGCTTGCAGGAGTCGAGCCCGAGCCCGCTGAGGATCAGGTCGCTACCGCCCCGCTTGAAGGCAAGCCCTGGAGCATAAATTCGCATTTTTAACTCCTGACAATATATTTGGTTGTTTGATTGTGCATTTACGTTTTTAGGAACTGCTTGAAACCGTAGATGCATGAATTAGTTTTCCTTTGATCTGAACACCAGTATGATAGGCCGAGTAGTTGCAATGCTTAAATAGGACTCGGTAAAAGTCGAGTGATTTCCTGTCACTCGCGAGTATAGGAGTTGTTTGCTCTCCTTTTTGTTACAACTATAAGGACGATGGACGGGCAGGGTTCTGTGAACTATTTTGGTGGCCGGTGGATTTCCCCATCTGTCTACGTGAAATCGGACTAAGGTCGAAAGGTGATGGTGTTCGTGATCAAGTGTTGAAAGTACTAATCTCATACCTAGTATGGGATGGGGAAGCCTAGTACCTGATTGAACCAGGACGTGAGCGGTTCGATCCAATGTCTCTAGAATGAAGTTCCCTTGCGGCCGCATGTGGTGACAAGTGCGGTCATAGAACGGCAGAGGTCGGGTCTATGGAGCCTTGTACCAAGGGAAGTGGGCCCGACACGGGTCTGGGAATTGATGGGGATGGTCGACAAAGGAAGCGACCCTTCATGGTGTGCGGATGTCGTGAGATTAGGTTCGCCATGCATGGTTAAGAAATTCGAATCGATTCGTGTGCCTCTCACAGTTTGGGACTACTTGATCGATATGCTACACTGAGTAAGAAATTGCTTGGAAACTTTTGCTTGGTTAGTATAGTGGCTAACTTAGATTGGTAAATGAACAAAGAACCTGTGGCTAAAATATTGAAAGTAAGGACCTACTGTAGTCGCTTTTGGCAAAAACAAACCCCTCAGCCAGAAAGCCTTGCATGTCTTGAAGTTGGTGGAGTAGTACCACCGGTCGGTTAAGTCTTGTTGAGCGTAGTCGCTCAGCCTTGTTGTGGCACATCTTTTCAGGTGATGTTAACGTCTCTGAGTTTGCTACAAGTGGCACTTGGCCTCCCCAGTTTCCTCCTGGGTGGATGGTCGAGTGAGATCTCTCCTCGGACGGCGAGGATGGGAATCATTGATGTCATGATTGGCCTCGTCGTGACGTCCGCCATCGGCGCTAGCTTGCGTTTGTTTATTTCTGCTGCTTAAGAACTCTGCAAATTATGTTTGAATTTCGAACCTGATGATGTAATAAATTAATGTACTTGTTTAATTTGGATGATCTCTTGTATTCTCTGGAACCACTCACCTTCGTGTGAGCTATGCTTTCTCGGTCCTGTGAAGTGGTTTATCGGATGAAATCCGATGGACTGCCAGGTTAACTTGATTAAAGCGCAGGATCGCGTGTTAGGCGACTTAAATGTGCTTTAGCCAGGTTAATTTGGGCGGTTCCGCCACAGGGGTGGGGTCTAGTGGTCAACGACGCACGGGGGCAGGGATCGCGTTGGGAGGTAGCGGTGGCGGTCTCGCGCTGGCAGTGGTATGCATGTAATCCAATCCAGCCGCGGGGAGATGTCAGTGGTGTGGAGCGCCGAGCGCGTGCACGACGGGGTTGCGGGCTGCCGCCGTGGGATTTCTGAGGATGTATGAGGGAATGCGGATTGGACATTTGTACTGTGTGCGCGTCGCACGCGGCGGAACGTGCAAGCCGCGTGGGATCCAGGGGGTGCCGCGTCGCTGGAAGCGGGTGTGCAGTGCGCCTGCGCGGTTGGATGCTGGATGGGGCCATGTGCTTCGAGGGAGGTGTGCCGACTCCGTTCGTGTCATCACCGCCGCGCTGGCCCAACGATCTTTTTAGCACTTTGCAAACTGAATTTGGCAAAGCGATTTCGTCGTGTGGAGGGTGACATGATTATGGTGTTATGTTTGGACCGTTTGGTTGAAGCAACTGCGTAGCGATACCATGACATCAGTTTCGACCTAGCTAAAATCTGATAACACCCCGGCGCAAGGTGAAACAGATCCCTTTCTTCCGCCTTTCTACTTGCACTTGTTCGATTTGGTGATGAATCCGTCACTAGCGGCGGTGGAGGCGCACGGGTATCCTGCTCCTTCAACATTGGAGTTGGGAAAGAAATGGATAACATTCTAATGACTTTGTCGGTTTCAGAATGGACGAGAATCTTATAATTTGGACAAACATAGAGATATCGATGACGACAAGGTACGTTAGCTTTGAGTTTACCAAAGGAAACAAACTTATACCATGACCGTTCAGTAACGAGCCGTAACGAAATTAGTTACCTTTGAATCCTTAACGTACCTTCGTTGTTGTCTGAGGCGATATAGACAAAATAACCGATGATGTCATCTTCAATGTGTCCTTATGTCATCTAGTCATTTGAACACTAATAACTTTATACTGTCAACGTTGTTTGTGGTGGCGGTGCCCGGACATCATGCTTTAGAGTTAGGAAAGGAATGGATAACATTCTGATGACTTCATCGGTTTCAAATGGAGGAGCAGATTGTAACGTAAAGGGAATATACAGGTGTCCGGCGAAAACATAGTACTTTTGAGTTTACCAAAGGTAATGGACTTATACCATGATCGTCACCTATATTTTTAGTAATTAATGAGCCGGAACAAAGTTCGTTACTTTTGAATTCTTAATGGTAACGTAACTTTGTTGTACCTCGATCGAGACCCAAAGATATCTTATTTGTAACGGTTTTATTGACTACCGTTACCATTTTTAACTAACGGTCTTCAAACCCATTTCCTCACCCATGTTTATGCCATATTTTCACGTACTTCTTTCATTTCAAATATCGTTTTAGCTTTTCTACGTACATAGATATTAATATGTATCTTGATATAATATATATCTAGACACGTAGAAAAATCATGATGACCTATAATTAAATTAGAGGGAGTACTGACTATTAACACTACTAATTGATCCGAACACGCTCTTAGCCAAACCGCTACCTTCCCGTAGACTCGGTGACCTCCCAGACGCACACATTGTCCTCTATCTCTCAACCTTCTCTCTCCTAAGCAACCTTGTGTGGGACATCTGCGTAGCACCAAAGTTTTGTGTATGATTCGAACCTTGGTAGGCTGACAAGACCATCGATGGAGCCATAGTGTTGGCCACTTGGGCATGCTCCGAGCGTCACAAGACCATCGATGGAGTAGTTATTATGAGCTCATTTTCAGTTTGTTTAAGGATAGTAGCATACCTCTATTTCGGGCTGCCGCCGTGGGATTTCCGAGGATGGATGTGGAACTGCGGACTGGACATTTGGATTGTACCATGTGCGCGTCGAACGTGACGGAATGCGTAGGCCGCGTGGGATCGGGGGGTGCCGCGTCGCCGCCGTGCGCCTTTGTGCCCGCGACTGGATGCTGGCCGGGCCCTATGCTTTGGGGGATGGGGGGAGGCGTGCAGTGTGCCAATACCAACTCCTCGTGTCATCACCGTCATCGATCGTCGTCATCGTTATAGTCAAGGGAAACTGCTGGAATGAATGCTGGAGCTGCCCAAGTTTTTCTTTTTCTACAATTAGCGCTTACTCCCTCCCTCCATTTGAAATTTAGGTCGTTTTAGTTTTTATAAATTCATAGATATTATTATGTATATAGACATACACTATATCTAGATACATAATAATATCTATGCACATAGAAAAGTCAAAACGACCTACAATTTGGAACGGAGGGAGCCCAAGTTTCGAGTTGTGACTTTGTAATGGTAACTATGGCGTTTCCCTTCTTCATGTTCACATCTAACTTTCCCATCAATACTAGTTACTTTGTGAGGTACTTCCTCTATCTTAATAGAAAAACAATGCAATTCAAGCTATACATCGGTCCCCCATATATAGACCATCCAGTCTTATTACCGGATACAACTTGACCATGATTGGTTGCCTATAATAAACTAAGTCTGGGTGCTCGGTTAAAAATCAGTTACCCGCCATGATTTGCTAAGCTTACGTCGTGTGCAAGCAAACCCGCGTGGACAAGCGTGCAACAGGGTTGGCGGTCGGCAGACGGGTAAGGGAACATGTTCTCCTGCTGGTCTGCCTGAATGCAGACGTCAACCAAAACAAAATGCTACTGCATCTGTGAGATTTGGCCAGCGTGAGCTTGCATGCATGGCGTGCAACAGGAAAATCGGGTCGCGTCGGCAGGCGGGCAACCAAACATGTACTCTTGCTGGTCCAGCTGAATGCAAACGTCAACCAAAATAAAAGGCTGGCGTATTTGCGACCGTCGGGCCCATGAAGCTGGGGCCAAAACCATATAGGTAATTAGTACATATAATTTGGTTGGTGAACTTTGTTTCGACCTTTCTAAATGGCCCGCGTAACAACTGCGACCTGCTTCCCGTCACTGCCAAATCAGGCCCGCCCCCCGTTCCTAGCTCCCTGCCAAATTGCTCTGACTCCGTGCCTGTGCCTTCCGTCCCTGACTCCGTGCCGCTGCCGATCCAATCAGAGCCACCGTCGCGCAGGTGCAGGAGGCGAGTGCCGAGCACCGTGTCAGGAGTGTGTTAGGGATTCAGGAGCGCGTCAGAGGACAGAGGCGAGCGCGTCAGGGTCAGAGGCGAGCGCTTATTTGAAGTTCAATATTCATTTTCTTTTTCCAGAAAAAAGCAATCATCTAATTAATATTATTTATTCATGTAGTAATTCCATCCTTCGTCAATTGCGTAGAAGGAGCAGTGCTGTACGGCCTTGAAGGAGAATCTTGGCAGAATCGCGCTTAAGACCTTGAAGGAGCAGTGCCTTTTGCTTCCGTGTGTCGTAGCCCGCAAGCAACGTTCCGTTTGACCGTCACAGTAAGCAACACACGGATTGATTAGTATTTCCAAAATTTTTCTTATTTGTTTTTTATGCTCAATGCTTATACCAATTGTGCTAGGGTTAAAATTTCTAATTCAATTTATTTATTTGAATATGATAGATGTTGCCTAAGAAGCATTTGTCGGGTGCTCAGAAAAGAAAAAAAAGAAAATAAGAAGATCAGTTTGTAGAATCGCAGAGAGGTGCTCTACATAATTTTTTTTCCAGTTTCAAATAATGCTAAAGTCAGTCAAGATCATGGCGAGAACAAGTTGCAGAAGTTGATGCCAATGAAGGTGCTACAGAAGAGCATAATTTAGATGCTCAAGCTGATGTCAATGATCATACTCAGGCTCCGGGAGGTGACACTTTACAGCCTTCAGATGATACTGAAACTGCAAATATTGATGAACAAGAAGATTTAGTTTTGACTATTTTTGATCCTAGGACATGGGAAAATTTTGATAATAGCAAAAAAAGATATATTAATTGAGAAAGGATCTGTGAGAGAAATGAATTTACAATTCCCTTGTGATCCCAGTGGCAGACGTTTTTCTTATGCTTACTACTCCAGAAAATTATCTAATGGTGAGTTTGTTGACATGAAGTGGTTGGTTTATTCTAAACATGTGGACAAGGTTTATTGTTTTTGCTGCAAGTTGTTCAAATCAAATCAGAACAAGTCATTGTTAGCATCTGATGAAATAAGGGATTGGAAGCATCTCAGTGAGAAACTAAAAATATATGAGAACAGTGTGGAGCATTTGACAAACATGAGTACATGGAATGAGCTTCGGCTTAGATTAAGCAAAAATCAAACAATTGATGATGAAAGGCAATGGGAAATTACAAAGGAAAAGGAGCATTGGAGACAGGTCCTGGTAAGAATAGTTTCTGCTGTGAAGTTTCTTGCTAAACAAAATCTAGCCTTCCGAGGATCAAATGAGAAACTTTATGAACGCAACAATGATAATTGAAAGGATATTGATGTTGCCTAGAGGGGGGGTGAATAGGCGTAATCTAAAATCGTCACCACTTAAAACAAATTAATCAGCAACTTTTGGAATATTTCGAAAATACTTTCGGAGAATTACGAAACTTTCGGAATCTCCAAAAAACTCTCCGAAATTTTCCGAAGATATGAAACACATGCCTTAAATAGCGGAAGAATATCTCACTGCTTGGAAACCGGAACCTCCGGTTTTATCCCTGGCAGTGACAACCCCTTAAACCTTATGTTGAGCAAGAGATGTAAAGATCAAACCAGTCTCAAAGAGTATGCTCAGATGATGTATCTTTAGTAGAAACACAAAGTTCCTGCACTTCACAAACACTAACACCTGAGTAGATCAACCAATGTAAGGAGATCAACAATTAAGTAGAAGTGCAGGGCAAATGTATGCAAACCAGTGATGAGACACAATGATTTGTTTCACTGAAGTTCAGATTCACCATCGAGCGAATCCTACATCTCCGTTGGGTGCTTCCAAGGAAGCTGGGTTGCACTCAACCCTTTCCCCACTTCACTAGTTAGCTTTTTCCCTTTCGGAGGCGAAGCTTGACCTGCACAAACTGTCTCGTGGCTCACCACACCTTGGTTGCTCTTGGGCGACGCCTAGCTGTTTAGGAGGAACACCTCCAAAAGTAACAAATGCTTCACTTGTAACTTGACAAGGCAAATCCGTGCTCAAGCGAATGAGTGTTTTTCTAGTGCTCTCAAATAACTCCTCTCTACTACCCAACTCACAAGATCTTAACAAAGATCACACTACCTCACAAAGGGGGTTTGGGGAGAGCTATTTGACTTTGGCTCAGGTTAGAACAGGCAAGAAGCACACCACCAACTACAAAAACAGCAACCAGTCACTGAGGGGGTCGTGGGGTAGAAATACTCCACTCCCCAAAAACTAGCCGTTAGACATGTCAGACCAAAATCGAAACTTTCGGTTTCCCAAAACCGGAACCTCCAGCTTTCAAACCAACTAGCCGTTGCAAGTTGAGTTTCGGATTTTTTCCAAAATATTTCCGGAAACTTCTGGAACTTTCTGACCGTTAGTGTGTACATGTGGCTTTTGTGACTCTTTCCTCACATAGGATACTTGAGCACTGAGACTATGTCAAATGATCATATGGTGCATCTCTCTTAATAGTACAGCACACCTAAACTCAAGATTAAAATAAATATACCATGTTCATCTTCTTGAGCATCATTTTCTTTAATCATGCTATACTTGATAATCATGTCTTCTTAAGAGCTGCATCAACCTTTGTCTCTTTTGTTTGAGCACTGCAACCTTGAGCTAGTGACTTGGATCAATATTCAATCATATCTGAGTGAAAAAACCAATTTTAGATCACAAGTCACTTCTCCATATGACTCAATAAACGTTTGATGCATCCCATTACTATACTCGGCAAGGCTTGATTTGATACCTCAAAATCTTCCAAGTACTAGCCCCTTCACCCTAGCAAACCTTATGGCCCAAGTCACCACTTGACCATACTTTACCTAGTCCCTCGGTACTAATCACTTGCTTGATTTCTTCATCCAATCGCTGCCGTATTTGAGTCTAGCTATGCTTTGACATCATGAGTGAAACTTACTTGAGATCAATTCTTCTTTTGACTTTTATATCCCAATTACTTACAACATCTTATTTAGAGACCAACCAATATGTCAATGCCCTCGTGCCTCCATCTTTTCTTTAATTTGCTTGTCATCTATCTCATATAACCATCATGGGATTCACATAAGTTTTCCACTTTGTTCTTTTCATTGTATGAGCCTTTTAATACAATTCTTCCCACAAAGATTGTTCATCAATATAAATAACCTGCTCATAAACTTAACAAGTTCATTAGACCTTTAATCATGTTATCATTCAATACACCAAAACTCACTAGGGACCTAGATGCTCTTTCAATAATTTTCTAGCCACAGTTGAAATGATTGCTGAATTTGATCATGTAATGCAAGAACATATTAGGCGCATTCAAAGTAATGAAATTCATCATTATTATCTTAGCTATAATATTCAGAATGAGTTAATTACTATTCTTGCTGATACTGTGAAAAATCATATGTTAAAGATTATCAATGATGCCAAGTATTTCTCTGTTATCTTGGATTGTACCCCAGATGTGAGCCATGAAGAACAAATGACATTAATTGTACGTTGTGTTAATATGTCAAGTACCATTCCAAGAGTAGAGGAATTTTTCTTGGAGTTTTTACAAGTTGATGACACCTCCGGATTAGGGCTTTTTAATGTTTTGTTGGATGCATTTCGGTCTCTTGATTTGAACATTGATGATGTGAGAGGTCAAGATTATAACAATGGTTCAAATATGAAGGGAGAACATCAAGGTGTGAAGACACGTTTGCTTGAAATTAATCTAAGAGCATTATATATACCATGTGCATCTCATAGTCTGGATCTCACTCTTTGTGATATGGCAAAATCTTGCAAGATAGTTATTTTATTCTTCGGTGTTATACAAAATACATATTATTTGTTTGCACGCTCTACTAAAAGGTGGAAATTTTGACTGATAATGTTAAGAGGTTTATTGTCAAACCCTTGTCTAATACTCATTGGGAGAGTCGAATAAAGAGTGTGCAACCTATCAGGTATCAAGCCCCACAAATAATATCAGCATTGAAGGAAGTGGAAAGAACTGCTACTGATGACCCAAAAACAGTAAGTGATACTCAATCATTGGTAACTGTACTTGAGAAATTTGAATTTATAGTTGGTATGGTTATCTGGGATGATATTTTATTACTATCAACATGGTGAGCAAAAAACTTAAGTTCTAAGATTGCGTGCTTAGATGCTACTCTCAAACAAATTGAAGGGGTCATCTCATATTTCCAAAAGTACAGAGAAGAAGGCTTCAATGCTAGTATGGACATAGAGCCAAAATTTCCTACAAAATGTCAAGGTAAAAGAAAGAAGCATTTTGATGAACAAAATGATGAAACTGAAGAATTACAACTTTCAGCTATAGATGAGTTCAAAGTTAGTTACTTCCTAGTTATTGTTGATGCTGCAATTGCTTCATCGACTAGTCGATTTGAACAGCTAAAGAAATTTGAACAAATATTTGGTTTCTTATTCAACTTAGAAAATCTGAAGTCCTTGGATGATAATAATCTAGGAAAGTGCTTCACTACTTTTGCAAAATCTTTTTCTCATGACAACAAGTCTAATGTTGAGTTGGATGATTTTTTTCTCTGAATTAAAAGTGTTGCAAGTATCTTTGCTAGAACAATTGATGCCAGCACCTGAGATTCTTCAGTTTGTTAAAGTTGCAAATTGCTACCCGAATGTCTCCATTGCATATCGGATTCTCTTAACTATTCTAGTAACAGTAGCATCAGCCGAAAGAAGTTTCTCCAAATTGAAACTTATTGAAAAATTATCTGGGATCAACTATGTCACAAGAAAGATTGAATGGCTTGGCTATATGCAGCATTGAGAAGAATGTTTTGGACGACATTAATCTTGGTTCTTGAAGATTTTGCATCAAGAAATACCCGAAGACGGTTCTTACAAAGCACGGAAGCATTATATTTTTATTTGAGGTAATCATAATGATTATTGTTTTTAGTTTTTTTGTTACACTATTGTTATGTTTTATGAGCTATACATATATTGCAAATATTTTAATTTTGATATTAAAAATTAGCCCAAAAGGCCCTTATCTTCTTGCCCTTAAAATTATAGAGCCAGCCCTGTGCGTGGTGTGCAACAGGAAAATTGGGTTGGCGGTCGGCAGGCGTGCACCCAAACATGTTCTCCTTATCTTCTTACCCTTAAAATTATAGAGCCAGCCCTGTGCGTGATGTGCAACAGGAAAAGCGGGTTGGCGGTCGGCAGGCGGGCACCCAAACATGTTCTCCTGCTGGTCTGGCTGAATACAAACATCAACCAGAACAAAAGGCTGTCGTATCTGATCAGCGCGAGTTTGCATGCGTGGCGTGCAACAGGAAAAGCTGATTGGCGGTCATTAGGCGGGCAAAACGGACATGTTCTCCTGCTGGTCCGGTTGAATGCAAACGTAAAAGGCGTTCTTTGAAATTCGGTCCGCACGAGCCTGTGCGTAAATGGTTGCGAGCAGGACCACCGGGATTCGTTGAATCCGTGCTTAGGGTAGGTATGGGCAGTCTTATACGTTACCGTGTAATCTTGAGACGATCCGTACAATAAGTTAAGTTGTCTGGTAGAGTCTTAATTTGTACATATGAAAAAGAAATATTATAAGTTGCATGGCAACAATAACTCGTACAGTGGTTGTTGAGTTGTCTCGTAATCCTATAATTTAGCTAATGAGACGGTTATTTCGTCAAACAACAACTTTTTTCTCTCTCCTCGATCTCTCTCCTCCACATCATTAAAAATTCTACATGTTACTACATGGGACGACCGGAGTAACGTACTTGCTCTCTATATAGCACACCAGCACACAAGCTTTTGTCCACGCTAAGAGCCTAAGATGCGAACCTGGATTAGCCTGACGAGACCATCATTGGAGTCATTGCGTTGGGCATGCTCCTCCTTTGACTGCCTTCGTCATCCAGTCTCCTACTCTCCCATGCACGGCGGCCTCCGCTCGCCAAGCGATTCCATCAACCCCTGGCCATGCCATAAATTAACCAGACACCTTGTCGTCTACTTCAACCACAAGAGAGGACTGAGGAGCTCATTTTCAGTCCGCTTAAGGATAGTATCAGACCTTTATTTCGGCAGCAATCAAAAGTTTAAAACAATCGGATGGCATCAGAAGACCCCACCAGCACCTGTCCTTGAAGGCCGTTTTTCATTTCGGCCTCACCAGTTTCCGATGCGCGGCCTGCACTGCCAGCCCATTCATCATTCCACACAGGCCGCCATGCCATTCATCTACCACTTCACCCGCACGAAAAGCCCACGGCATCCGCACTCTCTCCTGGCCCGCTCAAACAACTCGGACTCGCGCGAGCGCAACCGACCGGGCGGGCTGTCCGCCTCCGACCTGGACTCGGAACCCAGGCCCCCGCCTACAGCCTATAAATCCAGAGAACCCGCGCCGCCTTCCTCCTCCTCCGGTTGTTCCTCGTAACCAACTTGCCCAACTGAATCC
Source organism: Setaria viridis (assembly GCF_005286985.2). Lineage (NCBI taxonomy): Eukaryota > Viridiplantae > Streptophyta > Magnoliopsida > Poales > Poaceae > Setaria > Setaria viridis. Next base: position 13,419,120 of record NC_048271.2, on the reverse strand, counting down.
AAACCCTAGCCCACCCGTACCGGAGCCCAACCAACGCCGCCGCACGCCCAAACCCCTCTCGCCAAATAAAACCCGACCCCGTTCAAACCCCGTTTGCCTCCAAGCTCCCGAATCGCAACCCAACCCCCGCCGTCGAGCCATGGCTTCCGTGGCGGGCGCGGAACCGACGGTGCTGGGGCTGGGGCTCCGCAGCGGGAGCGGCGCGTGGGGCGCTGGCGGAGGAGGACGGGCCGCGGCGCCCGCGGTGAATGCGGCGGAGGACGCGCCGGAGGTGGATCTCGACAGGCACCCGTCCGGCCTCGTCCCCACCCTCCAGTGAGTCCCCCGACTCCCCGACGCGATCGGATTGCGGTGATGGGGTTTGTGGATGATGGGGATTAATTGGGGATGGGGTTTGCGAACGATCGCGCGCCGGCTCTTGGTTTTGATCTGTTATTACGGTTTGCACCGGCATTGGCAGTCGGTTTGGCTCGAGGGGTTGGCATTGGCGTGGATTGGGGAGCCGATTCAGGGCGTTGCCCTTTGTGTGAAGGGGGATTCGTGTCTGATTCTGGCAGGGTTATGACCAGGATTCTTCTTTGGGTTCCTTGCTCGATAATCTGAACCGATCGCGACTAAACGTTTTGCTCAAAAAATTGGCCACGTCTTTACCAAGTGCTTGAGCTTAATCTTGGGATTACATATCTACAGTCAGGTAGTCTGAATTGGCAATTGTGATCTTCTTGGGGTAGGGGGAATATGCATGGCCTGTTTGATCCTGAACATGACGTAGGAGGACTAAAATTGTTTTGAACCTGCACCAAAACGAACTACCATACCAATGATTATTGATCTTATCTGGCCGTTTAATTGCTTCTTCTGCTTCTTTGTGATAGATTTTTCCTGAATCTTGATTTTATTTCAAAGGGTTGATTGGTCATTGCTGCATTCCTGCCCAATCTCGAATGGGGTTCTAACCAGCCTCTTGTTTGATGAGTCAGGAACATTGTCTCGACAGTCAATTTGGACTGCCAGTTGGATCTGCAACATATAGCCAACAGCGCTCGTAACGCAGAGTATAACCCAAAGGTATAATTAATGCTGCCGACGCTTTTCGTTCACTCTGGGCATTTTCCATGGAACTATATATTGCATTCGTTTAACAACTGGAGTCTCACCGTAACCTTGATGCTGTTTGACAGCGTTTCGCTGCAGTTATCATGAGGATAAGGGATCCCAAGACAACGGCACTGGTATTTGCTTCAGGGAAGATTGTTTGCACGGGAGCAAAGAGCGAAGAGCATTCAAGGCTTGCCGCGAGGAAGGTACGTAAGATCAAAGTTGTCATATTGTTTCTCCAGTCCATATGCAGGGAGAAACTGTTGATGGATCCCAATTTCTGCTTTTTTGCTGAATTTGGCTACATAACTAATACGCTTACCTGATGTGTGATGTTATTTTCTATTGCAGTATGCGCGAATTGTCCAAAAGCTCGGCTTCTCAGCTCGGTTCAAGGTAATGGCTTTTATCATTTTGATTCTCTGAGTGAGGAGCATGTTTCCCAATTTCTCGCCTCGACTAAATGGGTTGTGTGGTGATATGCAGGATTTCAAGATCCAGAATATTGTTGGGTCATGTGACGTCAAATTTCCTATTCGTCTGGAGGGCCTTGCTTTGGCCAGTGGCATTTTTGCCAATGTAAGGTTACGGTTGCGCAATTAGTAACATCTGGAGCTTAGTCCTTGATTCTTGTGTTCAAAACTTGTGTGCCTTGTCGAACCTCGTTCACCTGAAGCATTTACTAACCTGTTGCTCTCCCTGATGCTTGACAGTATGAGCCGGAGATCTTCCCTGGGCTGATCTACCGCATGGCGGACCCCAAGATCGTGATCCTCGTCTTCGTCTCTGGCAAGGTCGTCCTCACCGGAGCCAAGGTCCGGGATGAGATATACACCGCGTTTGAGAACATATACCCGATGCTCGTGCAGTTCAGGAAACGGCAGCAGTATGGGTAAGACTACTACCTTGTATTGCTGCTTGTTGTCATTCTGACCTTTTTTTTTTTACTTTCTTCTGTGTCTGACACGAATTCTTGCTGTACCAAACAGATAGGACGCGGTACACCTGGCAAATGGCACGAACACCTCCGTTGGGTATACGCTTCAGCACTGTACAAGTGTACATAACTGGATGGGGTGCCGGAACTCGTGGGCACCGACCGCTGGCGCCTATTTTCTTTTTCAGTCTTGTTTTTCTGTTTTGATGCGGACGAGGATAGGAGGGCAATTTGATACGAGAAAGAGCATGTAAAGCGATACGGCCCTAGAATAGATCGTGTAAAAGATCATAGCAATCATTGGATAACACCATGATCAATTGATCATGCTTGCATTCTAGTATTGGATAACACCATGATCATGCTTGCGAAGAATGCATCTTGAATCATGTTAATGTGTTGTTTGTTGGTACGAGTGCATTCTAAAGAGCACCCTAGTAATTTGTAAAGTTCCCTCGATACTTCCAGGTACAATTTCAGTTATGACTGTTTGTGTACCAACTATACAAAACATACGAAGTAGATTCTGAGAGGAAACTGTATTGGACCAGCATTCCAGCCAGCCCAGAACACAACATCACGGGTTTGGGCCATTCAGACGGCCTGCCGGCCCTGCCATACCAACACCCACCAAACCAGCAGGCCAGGCCTTTCCGCCATCGCCCCGGCCCCTCGTGCGTGTGCAGCCTGCCGCTGTGCCTGCCATCTCTACCACGCTGCCGGCGCGCGCGCGCAGGCGGGCACGCCGGGCGGCGAGCTCCAAGCCTCTAACCCCTCGCTTGCCCACCCCTTCGCCGGTTCGATCCGGAGGGCCCGGAAAGGAGGGCAGGAGATGCCGCCATCCTCCGCATTAGCGGCCGCCGCCGTCGCTGGCGGGACCGGTACACTCCCCGACTCCCTGGTGCGTTCCATTCCATCCCCTCCGGTCCTCCACAGCTTCCGTCTCGGCGCTTTCGCGGCGGGTCTGGCGCGGAGCGGGTTGTGTCATTGGGTGGGTGAACCTGGCAGCCTCCGATGATTGCGCGGCGCTGATCCTGTAACCGCGGTCGTGACATTCGTATCCGGCTGCGATTACATCGCCCATCTCTGTCAGCATGCGGTTCTCCCTTTGCTGTGCTGATTGATGGATGGCTTTGGCTTAGCTTTGTTGTGGGCTCCGTGGTGGCTTGGCGCGTAACAACTGTTTTGCGTGACTGAGCGGCCCTGCATTTTTACAACCAGATCAGGTATCGACCCTAGTTCTACATAAACTGCAACCTGACTGTTGGTCGACTGACTCTGCATGACAGGTTATATTGGACCTAAGGAAAATAGTCCTAAAAAAATTTATTATTCAAACATAGTTGGTGTGAAAACATGCTACAGCAAACAACACTTTCTGTTTATTTAGCTCGATACTTCAGTTCTCACCTGGTAACCATAATGTGACATGAAAACTTATCTCAACTTCAGTCGGAACCATATTTAGTAGTAGTGTTTTTTGGCTTGTCACTGGGCTGGAGGCTAATCACTAGTTAACAGTTTCTTGTCTGTCACATTGGCAATGGTACGCTAGCTGAAACCATTTCATTATGCTCTGAGATCTGTACATCTATATTCAACAGTTCATAGAAATGCACAATATCTGTCATAAATAATTGGAATTGTACTACTCTCGAGGGTTGTAATTTTTGTTTCGGTGATGACACTGCTGTCCTGAATGCTTCCTCTACATTATTTGTTTCTTTTATGACTGTGGCAATTGTTTTGTTATCGACATATGCATGAGAGTTCAAAACAATAACAATTTTTTGATAAATATGCAGTGGAATTTGAGTGAGTTTTGATAAATATACTGAATTCTATCAATTTCAGCAGTTACAAGCAAGTAACATGGAAGAGCATCATCTGACCCAAATATCTTGGTATTGACACTCAACTTCTCTAGTAGCTATGTAAGCTCTTTATGTACTCAATGCTACTATTGGAAAAGCATATACTGTCCAATATTTGGTGGTCAACCTGGAAGGATTCTTCAGAAAAGGATTGTGGAAAACTAATTGAACCAAGGTAGTATTTCAATCTATTTTTAGTGTGGACCCAATT